>NC_044550.1:10836230-11461230 GCF_007565055.1 Rhinopithecus roxellana
TTGACAAACCTGAGAGAAACAAGAAATGGGGAAATGATTCCCTATTTAATAAATGGTGCTGGGAAAATTGGCTAGCCATAAGTAGAAAGCTGAAACTGGATCCTTTCCTTACCCCTTATACGAAGATTAATTCAAGATGGATTAGAGACTTAAATGTTAGACCTAATACCATAAAAACCCTAGAAGAAAATCTAGGTAGTACCATTCAGGACATAGGCATGGGCAAGGACTTCATGTCTAAAACACCAAAAGCAATGGCAGCAAAAGCCAAAATTGACAAATGGGATCTAATTAAACTAAAGAGCTTTTGCACAGCAAAAGAAACTACCATCAGAGTGAACAGGCAACCTACAGAATGGGAGAAAATTTTTGCAACCTACTCATCTGACAAAGGGCTAATATCCAGAATCTACAAAGAACTCAAACAAATATACGAGAAAAAAACAAACAACCCCATCAAAAAGTGGGGAAAGGATATGAACAGACATTTCTCAAAAGAAGATATTCATACAGCCAACAGACACATGAAAAAATGCTCATCATCACTGGCCATCAGAGAAATGCAAATCAAAACCACAATGAGATACCATCTCACACCAGTTAGAATGGCAATCATTAAGAAGTCAGGAAACAACAGGTGTTGGAGAGGATGTGGAGAAATAGGAACACTTTTACACTGTTGGTGGGATTGTAAACTAGTTCAACCATTATGGAAAACAGTATGGCAATTCCTCAAGGATCTAGAACTAGATGTACCATATGACCCAGCCATCCCACTACTGGGTATATACCCAAAGGATTATAAATTAGTCTACTACAAAGACACATGTACACGTATGTTTATTGCGGCACTATTCACAATAGCAAAGACTTGGAATCAACCCAAATGTCCATCTGTGACAGACTGGATTAAGAAAATGTGGCACATATACACCATGGAATACTATGCAGCCATAAAAAAGGATGAGTTTGCGTCCTTTGTAGGGACATGGATGCAGCTGGAAACCATCATTCTTAGCAAACTATCACAAGAAGAGAAAACCAAACACCGCATGTTCTCACTCATAGGTGGGAACTGAACAATGAGATCACTTGGACTCGGGAAGGGGAACATCACACACTGGGGTCTGTCATGGGGAGGGGGGAGGGGGGAGGAGGGAGGGATTGCATTGGGGAGTTATACATGATATAAATGATGAATTGATGGGTGCTGACGAGTTGATGGGTGCAGCACACCAACATGGCATAAGTATACATATGTAACAAACCTGCACGTTATGCACATGTACCCTAGAACTTAAAGTATAATAAAAAAAAAAAAAAAAAAAAAAAGAAACTGGAAACTCTGAAGGCCTCTGGGAATAGGTACTAGATGGCTGGGGGCGTGGACAGAAAGAGGTCATTCATTGGGTTGCCTTTTCTATTTTTGAAATTTTGAACCAGGGGACTCTATTCCCTATTGAAATATAAATAAAAATATTTCCAAGTGATTCTGTGCAGATAATTAAGAGCTGTAAGGAAAGAATAAAGGAAAAAATATTGAATTCATGTATCATTTGCTTCATGATGAAATGAATGGAATTTTACCTAACTTGATATAATTGGAAAATGTTTCCAAAACACAGGTAACCTACCCAGAAAGTATAGTTGATCCAGCCATGTTTTTGCTCCTTCTGCATGAAATGTATTGTCTGCCCATCAGGAGACCACAGATCGGGGTGACAGGTGCAGTGGCTCATACCTGTAATCCTAACACTTTGAGAAGCCAAGGTGGGAGGATCACTTGAAGCCGGGAGTTAGAGACCAGCCTAGACAACATAGGAGATCTTGTCTCCACAAAATATTTTAAAATCAGCTGGGCATGGTGGCACGCACCTGTAGTCCCAACGACTCAGGAGGCAGAGGCAGGAGGATTGCTTGGGCCGATGAGTTTGAGGCTGCAATGAGTTATGATAAGCCATTGCACGCTAGCCTGGGTGACAAAGTGAGACTCTGTCTCAAAGCAAAAAGAAAAAGATCATAAATGAGGTTGAAGAAAGTAGCTACAGGTTGGATCTGTGAAAAATCCAGAATCTAGAGGAGAAGGCAATATGATCAGTAAAATGCCTTCTCAGCGTGGGGGGCTCATAACATGTGGGCAAGGGCGTTCTGGGTTGAGAGCTTATGTTGACCAACATTGATAATGTTAAAGAATGTCTTCTCCATACTCTGAGAGTCGTTTCTCCTTAGGGCTGGAGTTGGTCATATAGGTGAGTTTGCTCATGCAGAAGGGGCAAAATGAACTTGTGTAGGTCCCCATTTTGTGCCTCTTCAGACTGCCTTCTTCTTTGCCTCTTGGACATTGACAAATGGGGAAACTGAGATATAGCTCAGTAGCTCTCACCTTGACTCTGCTATTTAAGACCAGAGAAATTTAGATTTTTATAACTACTCCTAGATTATATATATATATATCTATACACACACACACATACACATATATATACACACACACAAATCTATTTTATATATATATACACACACACAAATAATCTAGGAGTAGTCATAAAACCCATATGTGTGTATGTGTTGTGTATATATATACATATATGGGTTTGTTTATTTTTTGCGAATTTTCATACCCTTTTTTACTCATGTTCCCATACTTCTGATAGACTCTGAAGTGTCAAACCAGGCATATTTTTAAAACAGGTAACTATAAATAGGTCAAGGAAAATGTCACCAACTCACAGTGGCACTGAAAGAAACATTTCAAAGAATAATTGACTCAAAGTGCTTCCTTGCTGAGCATGCAAAGGCTGAGGCAATGGTGAAAGAATTTAATGTGCCAAATTCAAAAAGGGCATTTAGGACAACCATTCTACCTTGTTCTATTCCCTCATCCCCTGACTTCCTCCCATGGAGAAATCAGCTTCTCCCTGACTGGCTCTGCTCGATTTAAAAAAAGCGTTGTGTAATTTTGGTTCTGAGTTTTCCGATTAAGGTAATGGATTCAGGAGAATAGGTTGTGTAACAATGAAGGAAAAAATGAGAAAGAAAAGGGTGTTAAGAGAAAGAGATAACATAAAAGAAATAGCAAGCAATATTGAAAACAGAACCAACCAATCAACAAATATAACCCAACTTTTCTCCCAAACACTGCAGCTTAGAGGTGGCCTCAGGAGATCTATTGCCTAGGGTGGGACATTTGACTCCCGGGACCTTGGCCTTCCAGGCAAGGAGGCTCGTCACACCTGATTGAAACAGTGGCTGGTCCCTGGACCAGAGGAGTTGTGTGGTGAAGCTTTCCCTAAGCTACATGAAACTGATGAAAAAGGGAGCAATGCAGCTGACCTTTTATGAAGCTAACGTTCAAATAACTCTTCGGAGTCTCATTCTGTTGCCCAGGCTGGAGTGCCGTGGGGAGATCTTGACTCATTGCGACCTCCACCTCCTGTGCTCAACATTCTCCTGCCTCAGCCTCCCAAATAGCTGGGATTACAGGAGCAGCTAGTTTTTGAATTTTACCACCACACCCAACTAAGTTTTGAATTTTTAGTAGAGACAGGGTTTCATCATGTTGGCCAGGCTAGTCTCAAACTCCTGACCTAAAGTGACCCGCCTGCCTCAGCCTCCCCAAGTGCTGGGATTACAGGCATGAGCCACCGTGCCTGTCCTAAATAACTCTACTTTTTTATTCTGATGTTGTCTTTCCTAAATTTTTGATGCTAAAATGTTATGTTTTTATCTTATGGAAATATAGACGCTAGTTGCTTTTGCTTTTTTTTTTTTTTTTTTTCTAGTTACTTTTAAATATACCCTACCTGAAAAAAAAAAAAAAAAAAAAAAAAAAAAAAGAAAGAAAGATTAGGAACTCCCACCTTCTCCAATATTTTTAGAATATATATCTTAAGGGAGAGGCACAGTGGCTCAGGCCTGTAATCACAGCATTTGGGGAGGCCAAGGCAGGAGAATCGCCTGAGGTCCAGAGTTCGAGACTAGCCTGACCAACACAGTGAAACTCCATCTCTACTAAAAACACAAAATTAGTCAGCTGTGGTAGTGCATGCCTGTAGTCCCAGCTACGTGGGAGGCTGAGGTGGGAGGCTCTCTTGAGCCCAGGAGGTTGAGGCTGCTGTAAGCCATGATCAATATTAGTGCACTCCAGCCTGAGCAACAGAGCGAGACCCTGTTAAAACAAACAAACCAACCCAAAAAAACAGATATCATTATGGTGAATTTGGTGAATTTACTTCAAATAAATATCAAAAATCACAATGTGGCAGGTTAGCAAGTACACATATAATTTTTTGAATTGCAAATAAAGGGTAAACATATCACTCTTCAAAAATTAGAAGGAAGAATTCATTTAAAACTCTATTTGTTTTTAAAGACATTGCTTTCTTTATAAATTGCTTTCTCACTGTAATAGCTTTAACAATTATCCTTTAAGAAAATAGAAATATACTCTTATTTTAATATCTTTAGTAAAGTCAGAGAAAATATTAATGTAAAATCTATAGCTTTTCATTCCTGTGATCCAAAAAATTGTATCTTACTAACAAATGATAATCATGTAATGGCATATCTGTATTTCCCTTCTGAAATATTTTAGGATACAAGTTTGCATTACTGAACATATTTTAGACCCATTTACTTGTATCTCTGGCTTCCTGGACAAATTTTCAGGACAGTAGACCTAAAGTCTCATACCAAGATGTAAGTGTAGTCCCTAAAGGATTAGAACAATGGCCTGGAACAGCGATCTCTGGGTTCAGCAATTCTTCACAGTGCTTCTAAAAACTGCTTTTCAGTAAAAGAGTTCTTTTGTCAGGCAAGTTTAGGAGATCCTGCATAATGCATTTCTACTTTGAAAATCCACAATACACACTGGCATGTTAAAACTTCTGAGAAATCCTACATTAAAGAAAATCTTTAACTTGGCTTAATTCAATATTTCCAAACTTTCTTTAGCATTTAATACTCATGAATGAAGCACACTTTGGGAAACAATGATTGAATACAGCCTGTCTTACTGGTTGAAAAAGGGGGATCAGTAAAAGGTTAAGAGACTTGTCCAGTAGGTAGTAGCAGAGTAGAGTCAGGACCAGAACCCAGGCCCCCTAGATCCTAACCCAGGGCACTATGACATGCCAACTTTCTTTTACCTCATAAACAATTTAGAAGTGATGATGAAAAGCCTGCTATCAAAATAAAATAAAGTAAATCCAAATGGATACAAAGTGCATTCTTATCTATTTCCATGCTTTTCCAGTTGATGTTGTTAAAATAACATTTTAAAAAACTTAAAGGATGGCCGGGTATGATGGCTCATGCCTGTAATCCCAGCACTTTGGGAGGCTGAGGCAGGCAGATCACCTGAGGTCAGGAGTTCGAGACCAGCCTGACCAACATGGTGAAACCCCATCTCTACTAAAATACAAAAATTAGCCGGGGGTGGTGGTGGGCGCCTATAATCCCAGCTAATCAGGAGGCCAGGCATGAGAATCGCTTGAACCCAGGAGGTGGAGGTTGCAGTGAGCCGAGATTGTGCCACTGCACTCTAGCCTGGGCAGCAGAGCAAGACTCTATCTCAAAATAAATAAATAAATAAATAAAACTTGAAGGTTAAGTGTGTCCATATATAAGGAAGAAGGGAGGCTTGTGATTGGTGAATGATGTGAGGAAGTTGCTTTTTCCACAGGCTGTTATTCAAATTATATATTTGCATGTATGAAAAGTTGAGACAAAGATGTAAGCTTCTAAATAACACACCGAAGCCCTCTCTGAGAATCAAGTTATACAAATTAGGCAGTATGAACTTGGATACCTTGTGTCAGAGATTATTTTGGGCATGCTTCTGACAACTGATGTTTGGAGTACAAACTAATACACTGTACAACATAAGTTCTCCACAAAATATGTTCGTGCTTATTTAGTAATCTCTAACACCTTTAAATGGATTTTCTTTTTTTATCTAGAAGTTGCTTAAAGGTAATTTAACAAACATTAACTTTAAAAAATGCTCCTTTTAAAAATTTTGAAATAATTTTTATGTAGCATTGGTGTCCCATATCAGAATAGAATTAGTCACGCATTTCCCATTAGTTTGGAATATTGTGCGGTGGTTAACTTTAGTGTTCCTGGATAACTTCCATTAATCCTTTAAAACAGGCCTTAGTGATCCATGCCATACAATGAGTTAAAAACACACACACACACTTCCAATTTAATAGTTCTTTATCTTGAAAAAAAATTAAAGAAATCCATCTCCAAATTATCCCACATAAAAATCTTGTGATGATTAGAGAACAGAATGTTCGAGTAGTCTTCATTTAAATAATGACAGAAGTGGTTGGGGACAGTAGCTGTGTGCTCAGCACTGTGCTGAAATTAAAATAATACTAGGTGACCGCAAAAGTAATTGTGGTTTTTGCATTGTTAAAATTTGCTATTTGATATTGGAATACATCCTTAAATAAATGTGTTTATGTTATACATCATTTTAATGGGTATTTCTCACTTTTTTGGCTAATAACTTATTACTTTATGTTTATTTTAGACTACGGAAATGATGTTAGACAAAAAGCAATTTTCTTATTAGAGTTCAAAATGAGTCGTAAAGGAGAGGAGACAACTTGCAACATCAACAGTGCATTTGGCCCAGAACTGCTAATGAACGTACAGTGCAGTGGTGGTTTGAGAAGTTTTACAAAGGTGACTGGGCACGGTGGCTCATGCCTGTAATCCCAGCACTCTACAAAAAATACAAAAACTAGCCAGGCATGGTGGCATGCACCTATAATCCCAGCTACTTAGGAGGCTGAGTCAGGAGAATCACTTAAACCTGGGAGGCGGAGGTTGTAGTGACCCGAGATCATACCACTGCACTCCAGCCTGGGCAACAGAGCAAGACTCTGTCTCAAAAAAAAAAGACCAGGGCCTTGAAGATGAGGAGTGTAGTGGCCAGCCATTGGAAGTTGACAATGGCCAACTGAGAGCAATCACTGAGGCTGATCCTTACAAATACACGAAAAGTTGCCAAAGAACTCAGCGTCGATCATGCTGCGGTCGTTCGGCATTTAAAGCAAATTGGGAAGGTGAAAAATCTCGGTAAGTGGATGCTTCATGAGCTGAGTGAAAGTAAAAAATCATCATTGTGAAGTGTCATCTTCTCTTATTCTATGCAACAACAATGAACCATTTCTCGATTGGATTGTGACATGTGACAAAAAGTGGATTTTATATAACAACCGGCAGTGACCAGCTCGGTGGTTGGACCAATGAAAAGCTCCAAAGCACTTCCCAAAGCCAAACTTGCACAAAAAAAAGGTCATAGTCACTGTTTGGTGGTCTGCTGCCAGTCTGATCCACTACAGCTTTCTGAATCCCAGTGAAACCATTACATCTGAGAAGTATGCTCAGCAAATCGATGAGATGCACCGAAAACTGCAACGCCTGCAGCGGGCATTGGTCAACAGAAAGGGTCCAATTCTTCTCCACAACAATGACTGACTGTGCATTGCACAACAACGCTTCAAAAGTTGGACGAATTAGGCTATGAAATTTGGCCTCATCTGCCATATTCACCTGACGTCTTGCCAACCAAGCATTCGTCAAATCTTAAAGCAAGGATCTTTATGCTACAGGTATAAACGAACTTATTTCTCGTCGACAAAAACGTGTTGATTGTAATGGTTCCCATTTTCATTAATAAAGATGTTTGAGCCTAGTTATAATGACTTAAAATTCAGTCTGAAACCACAATTACTTTTGCACCAACCTAGTTTATTAAAAAAATTTGCAATTTAATATATGTCCCTTTGTCTTTTACCTTTTTATGAAATCATTTTTTCTCAATTTAAGATTATTTTTAAATTACAGAGAAAAAAATCACATGTTAAATTTTCTTTACAGCCTAAGGCTGTTTCTCTCTATTCATGGTGTACACCACACCTTCACAATCCTGTCCTTGTTTCTCTAAGCTTCTGTTGTAGGCACAATTCTAAGATGATCACCATGGTCTCTGGCCCCTGGTGTTTCTCCCATGATTATATTAGTTATATGGCAAAAATATTTTGCAGATGTAATTAAGGTTACTAATCATTTGATCTTTAAATAGAGAGATCGAGTACCTTGGTTAGTGTAATTTAATCATATGAGCCCTATAAAAACAGATTTTTCTCCACCTGGTAGTCGAGCTAGAAGTCAGAGAGATTCTAAGTGTCAGAAACATTTGACATTTCATTGCTGACTTTGGAAGTGCAGGAAACCATGTGGTGAGATATATTAACAGCTTCCAGGAGCTGAGAGCAGTCCCTGCTGCACAGCAAGCAAGGAAACAGGAACTGCGGTCCTACATCCACAAAGAGCTAAGCACTGCCAGCAACCTAAAGGAGTTGGAAAAGGATTGCCCCCTACTCCCCCTAGATAAAAGCCCAGTCCAGCCAATATGTGACTTTAAAAATGTTAAGAAAATTTCTACTAATTCTTATGATTTTTAAAAAATCAAAAATAGATATTGAAATTTTTTAAATGCTTGTATGCATCAACAGAGATAATCCTGTCATTCTCATTTCTTATCTCTTAACCTGGTTAGCTATTATTGTTTTCTTTGTGACTGTTCTTGTATTTCTGATACGAATCCAACTAGAGTATAGACTATTACTGCATTAATGTACTACTAAATTCTTTTTTTTTTTAGACAGAGTTTTGCTCTTGTTGCCCAGACGGGAGTGCAGTGATGCAATCTTGGCTTACCGCAACCTCTGCCTCCCAGGTTCAAGTGATTCTCCTGCCTCGGCCTCCCAAATTGCTGGGAATTACAGGCATGCACCACCACACCTGGCTAATTTTGTATTTTTAGTAGTGATGGGGTTTCTCCATGTTGGTCAGGCTGGTCTTGAACTCCTGACACCTGCCTCGGCCTCCCAAAGTGCTGGGGTTACAGGCATGAACCACCATGCCCAACTGTATTACTAGATTCTAATTGTTAGTATTTTAAAGTTTGTGCACTGATATGTGTACAATTACCCTGTAGCCTTGCTTTGTGATACTAGTTTTGTCAGGTAAATTAACTGACATTTATATGTCCATCCCAACATGCTGATGCTTATCATTTGCATGGTATATCTCTTTCAGTCCATTTGTTTTTAATATATCTTTCACATTTAAAGTTCATTTCTTGTGGATAGTATACATTTGAGTCAGCCTTGCTTTTTTAATCCATTCTGATAATCTCTGCCTTTTAATAGTTTAGTCCATTTATATTTATGCAGTTATTACTATGGTAGGATTTTGATCTACCAATGTAATTTTTAAAATATTTGACTCTTCCACTTTTTGTTGGGCTTTTCAATTTTTGCAGGACTTTTTTGCCTATCTGGTGGGTGTGGGGTACTATCTCATGGTTTTACTTTATATTTTCCTAAATACTAATAAGATTTAGCACCTTTCCATAGGTTTGTGAACTATATGGGTATCCTCCTTGTAATGTTGATTAGGTTTTTTGGCAATTTTTCTATTGAGTTTTCTTATCTTTTTCCTTCTTGATGCTGTAGAAGTGCTTTATATATTCTGGTTGGCTATATATGTTGCAATTTCCTTCTCCCACTCTATTGCTTGCCTTTTTACTATCTTAATGGTCTTTTTTTTGAGAAATACAGACTTGTAATTTTAATGTAATCAAATTAATTCTTTTCTTAACATTAGTGCATTTTGTGCCATGGCCAGAGGCCATGAAGATATTATCTTCTAAGTATTTCATTGTTTGGCCTTTTATTTAGGTCTTTGATATGGTTTGGCTGTGTCCCCACCCAAATCTCAATTTGAATTGTATCTCCCAGAATTCCCACAAGTTGTAGGAGGAACCCAGGGGGAGGTAATTAAATCATAGGGGCTGGTCTTTCCTGTGCTATTCTCGTGATAGTTAATAAGTCTCACGAGATCTGATGGATTTATGAGGGGTTTTCACTTTTGCTTCTTTCTCATTTTCTCTTGCCACCGCCATGTAAGAAGTACCTTTTGCCTCCCGCCATGATTCTGAGGCCTCCCCAGCCATGTGGAACTCTGTAAGTCCAATTAAACCTCTTTTTCTTCCCAGTCTCAGGTATGTCTTTATCAGCAGTGTAAAAATGGACTAATTCAGTAAACTGGTACCAGTAGAGTGGGGTGTTGCTGAAAAGATACCTGAAAACGTGGAAGTGACTTTGGAACTGGGTAACAGGCAGAGGTTGGAACAGTTTGGAGGACTCAGAAGAAGACAGGAAAATGTGGGAAAGTTTAGAACCTCCTAGAGACTTGTTGAATGGCTTTGACAAAAATGCTGCTAGTGATATGGACAATAGGACCAGGCTGAGGTGGTTTCTGATGGAGATGAGGAACTTGTTGGGAAATGGAGTAAAGGTGACTCTTGTTATGTTTTAGCAAAGAGACTGGCAGCATTTTGCCCCTACCCTAGAGATCTGTGGAACTTTGAACTTGAGAGAGATGATTTAGAATATCCAGCAGAAGAAATTTCTAAGCACCACAGCATTCAAGAGATGACTTGGATGCTATTAAAAGCATTCCATTTTAAAAGGAAGACAGAGTATAAAAGTTTGGAAAAATTGCAGCCTGATGATGCAGTAGAAAAGAAAAATCCATTTTTGGGGGAGAAATTCAAGCCAGCTACAGAAATTTGCATAAATAGCAAGGAGCCTAATGTTAATCCCCAAGATCATAGAAAAAATGTCTCTAGGCCATGTCAGAGACCTTCACGGCAGCCCCTCCCATCATAGGCCTGGAGGCTCAGGAGGAAAAAGTGGTTTTGTGGGACAGACCCAGGGTCCCCATGCTGTGTGCAGCCTAGGGACTTGGTGTCCTGTGTCCCAGCCACTCCAGCTGTGACTGATAGGGGCCAACATACAGCTCAGGCTGTGGCTTCAGAGGGTGGAAGTTCCAGGCCTTGGCAGCTTCCATGTGGTGTTGAGCCTGCAGGTGCACAGAAGCCAATAATTGAGGTTTGGTAACCTCTGCCTAGATTTCAGAAGATGTGTGGAAACGCCTGGATGCCCAAGCAAAGCTTGCTGCAGGGCATGGCCCTCATAAAGAACCTCTGCTAATGCAGTGTGAAAGGGAAATGTGGGGTCAGAGCCCCCACACAGAGTCCCTTCTGGGGCACTACCTAGTGGAGCTGTGAGAAGAGGGCCATCGTCCTCCAGACCCCAGTATGGTAGATCCAACAACAGCTTGCACTGTGTACCTGGAAAAGCCACAGACACTCATTGCCAGCCCATGAAAGCAGCTGGGAGGGAGGCCGTACCCTGCCAAGCCACAGGGGCGGAACTGACCAAGACCAAGGAAACCCACATCTTGTATCAGTGTGACCTGGATGTGAGACCTGGAGTCAAAGAGATCATTTTTAAGCTTTAAGCTTTGACTACCCCACTGGATTTCAGGCTTGCATGGGTCTTGTAACCCCTTTGTTTTGACCAATTTCTCCCATTTGGAAAGGCTGTATTTACCCAATACCTGTATCCTCATTGTACCTAGAAAGTAACTAGCTTGCTTTTGATTTTACAGGCTCATAGGCAGAAGGGATTTGCCTTGTCTCAGATGAGACTTTGGACTGGGGACTTTTGAGTTAATGCTGAAATGAGTTAAGACTTTGGGGGACTGTTTAGGAAGGCATGATTGGTTTTGAAATGTGCGGACATGAGATTTGGAGGGGCGGAGTGATATGGTTGGGCTGTGTCCCCACCCAAATCTCAACTTGAATTGTATCTCCCAGAATTCCCATGTGTTGTGGGAGGGACCTAGGGGGAAGTAATTGAATCACGTGAGACGGTCTTTCCCGTACTATTCTTGTGACAGTGCATAAGTCTCACAAGATCTGATGAGTTTATCAGGGGTTTTCGCTGTTGCTTCTTCCTCATTTTCTTTTGCTACTACCATGTAAGAAGTGCCTTTTAGCCCCCGCTATAATTCTGAGGCCTCCCCAGCCATGTGGAACTGTAATTCCAATTAAACCTCTTTTTCTTCCCAGTCTAGGGTATATCTTTATCAGCAGTGTGAAAACAGATTAGTAGTCTTTATCTAATCTGGAGTTACTTTGTGTGTGTGTGTGATATGAGTTTGGGCTGAAGCTTCTTTTTTTCCACAGCAATATCTAATTTTTCCTGCACCATTTGTTGGAAAGGCCATCTTTCCCCCCCAGTGATATGCAGTGTCATCTTTGTCATGAATCAGGTGTTCATATATGCATGAGTCTATTTCTGGGTTTTCTATTTTATTCCATTGTCTTATTTTCTGATCTTTGCACCAAAAGACTGTATTTTTAAAATTCCCAATACGTAAAAATAAGTCTTGACACTTGGTAGGGCAAATTCCCTGAAAACAATTCTTTTTTATTGAGTGTCTTATCTATTCTTAGCCTTTTATTTCCATGTAAGTTTAAATTACTGTTAATTTATACACAAAATTTCCGTTGCCATTCTGATTAATATTGCATTAAAACTATAGCTCTATGGGCAATTTGAGTGAATTGACAGCTTTACAGTATTGGATTTTTCATTCCATGAACATGACATATATCTCCCCTTATTTAAATCTGTTAAAATTTCTTTCAGTAATCTATTTAGCTTCCTGCATAAAGGTCTTTAAAATTTTTTTTTCATTAGACATTTTTGATGCTAATGCTAATATTGCCTATGTTAAATCTTATTTTGTAACTGCTTGTTAATGATATATAAAAATATGATTTACATACTGCTTATGAACCCAGAAACCCTGCTAAAGTCTAAGTTCACAATCCTGTTATCTGCAAATAATGACAATTTTATTTTTTATCTCATACTCCTGTGCATTGCTATTTTCAGATTTCATGATGTCTCTAGGACCTCCCATAGAATGTTGAATAGAAGTGGGCAAATTTATCTTTCTTCCATTCTTAAAGGGAAACCTTTTTACTTTCTCTGGTTAAAGATGACATCTGCTGTAAATTTTGGTAGATGCTGGTAAATTTGGTAAGATTAAGGAAGTTCCCTGCTATTCTTAATTTACTAACAGTATTTTTTAAATTGTGGATATTGGATTTAGTATAATTCTTCTTCTGCATATACTGAGAAATCTTATAATTTTTCTCCATTAATCTATTAATTGGTGAGTTATGTTGGTAAATGTTAAGCCAACTTGAAATCCTTACATAAATCCAATTTGGTCATGATATAACATTTTTTTTTTAAGTGAAAGCAAGTTTATTAAGAAAGTAAAGGAATTAAAAAAATCTACTCCATAGGCAGAGCAGTGGCTTAGGCTGCTCAACTGCTTGTACTTATTGTTACTTCTTGATTATATGCTAAACAAGTGGTGGATTATTCATGAATTTTCCAAGAGAGAGGTAGGCAGTTCTGGGAACTGGGGGTTCCTCCCCTTTTTGGACAATATAGGGTAACTTCCTGATGTTGCCATGGCATTTGCAAACAATCATGGTGCTGCTGGGAGTGTCTTTTAGCATGCTAATGCATTACAATTAGTGCATAATAAGCTAGTGAGGGGGTCAGAGGTCACTCTCATCACCATCTTGGATATGATGGGTTTTGGCTGCCTTCTTTACCACAGCCTGTTTTATCAGCAAGTTCTTTATGACCTGTATCTTGTGCCAACCTCCTGTCTCATCCTGTGACTAAGAATGCCTTACTTCCTGGGAATGCAGCCCAGCAGGTCTCAGCCTTATTTTACCCAGCCCCTATTCAAGATGGAGTTGCTCTGGTTCAAACATCTGTGACATATTTCCCCCTCCCTTTTATAAGAGAACCTGTAATCCTAAGGGTTGTAGAGGAATGAATACCCATTTTTCTGTAACTTCTTCAGGCTGAATAGGGGCAATGATATTCCTGTCTATTAGGGACTCTCGTATTCAGGATAGAGAGGAGCTCGGTCACAAGATATCTGTATGCTGAGAGTCATTTATAACTCTGAGTTCTGACAAAAGGTGGTATATAGAAGATTAATAAGTGTTCAATTTAGGCCGGGTGCAGTGGCTCAAGCCTGTAATCCCAGCACTTTGGGAGGCCAAGACGGGCGGATCACGAGGTCAGGAGATCGAGACCATCCTGGCTAACATGGTGAAACCCCGTCTCTATCTACTAAAAAATACGAAAAACTAGCTGGGCGAGGTGGCGGGCGCCTATAGTCCCAGCTACTCGGAGGCTGAGGCAGGAGAATGACATAAACCCGGGAGGCGGAGCTTGCAGTGAGCTGAGAACCGGCCACTGCACTCCAGCCCAGGGGACAGAGCGAGACTCCATCTCAAAAAAAAAAAAAAAAAAGTGTTCAATTTAATAAAACATTCAGTAAACTTATCCTGCATTCCTAAACAAAGAATACAACAGCAATATTTTCTATAACAGTAAAACAAAATCAGTAAAATTATCCCAAGTAAACTAAATAAGAAGGCTTTCCATGAACTGGGCAATTATTGAAACCAAGCTGATATGGGTTTGCTAGCTGATTCCAATATGTGGCCAGAATTAGAATATTGATCCAGATTTTTACGTTACCCATCCTTGTTTCTTCTGAGCTGCTGCCAGAGATCACTTGTTGGTTCACAGGAATATGCAGTCAGTCAATTGCTGGAAAAAAACCTCAAAAACAACTGATGACACTAGAATCTAATAACAGATGTATCATTGTTCTTGAAATATTTTTTTCCTTTTTCCAGTTTCCCATTTTTACTAAAGACAAATTATGGCAAGACTGATTTGCTTTATTATACTTGGCCTGGTTATTTGTATAAAGTGCAGCAAGAATAATTATTTTTTACATAGGCTTTTAAAATTGGCTTTGACGGAACTTTGTTCCATAAAAGGAAGCTCAGATAAGACTTTTTCTGAAGTCGAGCCCAGCCAAGGGTTTGTACCCTCAAATACCTGTGAATTGGGTAAATTCCTCTCCCTTTGATGTCCTAAGATAACTTGGGGCTCCTGGGCCTGTCAGAAAGTAACATTATTTACTTACCACAGTTAGGAACCCTGTACAGGGACTGTGTAGACAAGGTATGAGGCCAATTTTCAGCTTTTATTGGCTCTACAAGTCAAATTTGATTCCTTAAAGGAAAGCACACTATTCCAGGCAAAGCCTTGGTAAAATAACTAACTTCTCCAATTGTGAACTGTTGCGAAAGAAAACATTCTTATTGCATTTATGCAAATAATTATATTGCCATAAGTTAAGAATACTCACAAATAGTTTCCAAATTCTGGAGAAATCAGTTAGAGAAAAACAAATATGCTCCAAAGTTTGTTCACAGGAGTATACTTTGCTCAATTTTTTTTTTTCTTTCTTTTTTTTTTTTTTTGAGACAGAGTCTCGCTCTGTCACCCAGGCTGGAGTGCAGTGGCTGGATCTCAGCTCACTGCAAGCTCCGCCTCCCGGATTTATGCCATTCTCCTGCCTCAGCCTCCCCAGTAGCTGGCACTACAGGTGCCCGCCACCTCGCCCGGCTAGTTTTTTGTATTTTTTAGTAGAGATGGGGTTTCACCGTGTTAGCCAGCATGGTCTCAATCTCCTGACCTCGTGAGCCGCCCGTCTCGGCCTCCCAAAGTGCTGGGATTACAGGCTTGAGCCACCACGCCCGGCCTGCTCAACTGTTAAAAGCTGTAAATAGTTCAAGAGAAAAGTTTTCTTGGCTCAGATACACAAAACAAAGGATCAGCAACATTTTAAGCAAAATGTCAAAAAGATTACTTCAGTCTTCTATCAGTTCAGTCCATGCAGGTAACTCCTGTTCTGCTTGATATTCATGAACATTCCAGCTCTCCAGGAGAGCCCTGAAAGTTTTTTCCTCTATTCTAATGTCACAATCTCCAAAATTATTAGAAACCTACATTCAAGAGCACTTGTTTATTAGAGTTCTATAGTTGATTATGAAACCACCTTTTGAAGAGGATAAAAACAAGACAACAATTATCTGTGGATGACAAAAAGTCTTAGGGCAGCCACTATTAAAGCCACAATTAAATAGGAATACAATAATTGTACATAACAATTATAACTGTTATACACTAAGTTATAGCAGAATTATAAGAGTTTCCCATAATTTTAGAACACATACCAATAACATATTTATACAAATACAGCCCAAAGAAAGCCAAACACCATTTCATATTTGATAACACTTCCTGTATGATTTTAATATTCCACATAAGCCAAATACATCATTTTTTGACTTCAGGGGACTTAATATATAAAAGATTAACTAGGTAAGAAAAAGATATAATTTATAATTTGATTTTGGAAAGTTTGTCAAATATTAGAGGTTTAAGTACTTGATATTTTAAAATAGAATATGAGGTTACCATAGGCCATTCATTTAGCCAAAATGATAACTCAAAATTTTCTAAAAGGAAAACCTTTACTTATTAATAGAGAGAAGACTTAGCTTTCCAAACAGTCTGTCTCTTTTCTTTCCCTTCTTTTTCCTGTAGTTTATTCAAAAGGTAAACAAAAAAGTTTTCATTTTTTTAATATACCATGAAAATCTTGTTCAAGAGAAAGCCTAAATTTTACCTTTGCATTAATGCATTATTGATGTCAAACCCAATTTTTAATAAAACCTTATGGACAAATCTATCAAATTTTAATCAGTTTGATCGTAAGATAAGATTCTTATAAACCTTTTATAACCCCTTACAATTTTTTTTGTTAAAGAGCAGATCATTGCTCTCAGGAAACCCTGTTATGCTTTCATTCCAGTGCTCAATTTATGGAAAAAATGAATAATGCCCCTTTAACTTTAGCTAATATGTTCATACACAATTTTTTTACAAGATTAATTGTTCATAAACCTTTCACAACTTGTTCAAACCTTCAGCTTTTTCCTATCTAACTTGAAACAATCCTTTAACACTTTAGGCAAGAAAGATCCACATTCCCATGATTTCTTATAATCGTTTACCAAAAACACATTTCTCTTTCCTTATATACCTAGCATGTAAAACTATTTCTTCAATAGCCTCAATTATATGTTATAAAGTTAACTCTTAGAAATGTTTATTTTTTGGAAAAAAAAAAACAACCCTGAGAACTAAGTGATTTTAATTATTTACTAGGTGTGGAGCCTAGGACATCAGACAGAAGTGCAGATAAGGTCTGCCTCTTTCCAGCATAGCTAGGGGCATGGCTGACTCCACATGTCCCCATGCCTTATCTAGAATCTAATGCTCCAAAGTAATTAAATGCAACAATTTTCAACAGTCAAAGAAGCTGGGCTTGGTGACTCACACCTGTAATCCCAGTACTTTGGGAGGCAGAGGCAGGTGGAACAGAACAAAGCCTTAGATTTTGAGAAGGATCTATCCACTTTCAATTCCTGGGGTTCCATGAGGAAAACAGGTTTTTTCCCAAAACATGATCTTGTGCCTCCTCTGTTCTTCCCAAGAAGTCTCAGGCTGTAAGAACTTGAATATCTGCTTTTAATCAAGCTGACTTAACCGTAGCGCTCAAAAAAAAAAAAAAAAAAAAAAATCCTTTTGAATCTCTTATTACCTGACTTTAGCCATGCCAAACCACCAATATTTCTGGCTTTTGAACTTTACCAAAGGTACCTCCCAGGTGCTCAGATAAAAGAAACTTCAAGATGGTTCATGGAGGGGAAGAGAATAAAAAAATGTCAAAGTTCACTCAAATATCAACCAGAAAGTATCATACCCTAAATCAGGATTGAACCTGCCACTGTAAAATGGCAAAGCCTTAGCTTCTAAGTTACAACATTGGGCGATTTCCATTGCCTGACCCAGAAAGAGTCCAGAGCAGCCAATTTCGAGCTTGCAAAGGCTTTTAACTGCTCAAGATAATTTTTAGGGCTAACTATGACAGGAGCCCCAAAATCCCTGTTCTATGGAAGCTGGAGACCAAGAGGAAGTACTGCCACGTGGTTACAAGCTCAAGCTCCCAAGAACACTTCAACATGTGGTCTCTGGGCAGGATGAAAGAGTAGACAGTTGTCCTGAATAACAGAAAAGATAGAAAAGAGAAAGCAAAGGAAGGGAGAAAAGCATTGCCTGCAGCAGAGTGGGGAAAGCGAGGAGTTTAGGGAAGCCAGAGAAAGACCCACTCATTGCAATGACACTAACTCAAAAGTTCAGGCAGCTGCCTGTTGGTAGTGAAGGAATCTTTTCCAGCAGTCCCACCAGCTCTCAAGATTCCCCCTTTGGGGAGAAAAAAAGTTCCCCACATTCCATGATTCTGTACATGTCTATTCCTGTCACCCACAGCCATCAGCAAAGAGTGCAAGGCAGATTAAACCAAAAAGAATAGCAATTAACATCCTGTAGTGCCAAACCCGTTCTTAGCTGTGGGACTTTACTGAGAGGGATCTCTAACTCCCTAAATCTTAGGAAGGACTCTAACCTTCCTAAGACAGGCCTTGAAGGCAAGTGCAGTTGAGCGTCCCTGCCTTTTAAGAGGCACCTTTAACCTATTCTGTCTTAGGAGAGACTTTAACTCTCTTAAGTTGGGCCTCTAACCCAATCCCATCCTTTACCCAGGTACCCTACCACTTACCCAAAGTCGGCAAATCCGTGTTGTAGTCTATTTCCTTTGGGTCGGGGGTCTCCTCAGTATAGTCCCTTTGGGGTTTGCCAGGAAGATGTTATTGGAAAGGGGTCCCAATCCAGACCCCAAGAGAGGGTTCTTGGATCTCATGCAAGAAAGAATTTGAGGCAAATCAGTAGAGTAAATTGAAAGCAAGTTTATTAAGAAAGTAAATTTTAAAATGGCTACTCCACAGGCAGAGCAGTCAGTCATGATATATTATTTTTTAATATATTGCTGAATTTGTTTTGAAATTATTTTATTTAGCATGTTTGCATACATGTTCATAAATAAAATTGGCCTTACTTTTCTTTTCTCATTTTGTCTTTGTTGGATTTTTGTATCAGGATTTTGCTAGATGTATAAAATGATGTGGGAAGTTTTCCTCATATCTATTCTCTGGAAGAGTTTACAAGATTGAGATAATTTCTGCCTAAATGTTTGGAAAAACTTATAGTTGATGCCATCTGGGCCTGGATACTTTTGTACGTGTGTGATAGGTTTTTAATTATTAATTCAGTTGCTTTAATAGTAATATGATTTTATTCCTCTTTCTTTCATAGGTTTAGTGAGTTGCATTTTTGTTGAAATTTGTCCCTTTAAATCAAACTTTCAAATGTATTGGCATAAAGTGTTTAAAAAAAGTTTGTTATCTTTTGAGTGTTTGTAGAATCTGAAGTGACCTTTTTCTTTAAATTCCTGATCTTGGGTATTTCGTTTTGCTTTCTTTTCTGGGTATTTCGTTTTTCTTTCATGATCAGATTGAACAACTTAATCCAATGTATTAATGTTTATAAGGAACCCACTTTTAGTTTGGTTGGTCCTTGCTTTTGTAGATTTGTTTTCTGTTTCATTCATTCTCCTATCTTTTTTCCATGCTTTTCCTGAGCTGCAAATTTGTTTTCATTCTCTTATCTTTAACACTTCTTTCTTTTTACTTCTTTTCTAACTTTTAGCATTAAAACGAATGCTTATTAGCTTTCAGCCGTTTTCTTTTCTAATGTAAAGTTTCCTCTAAATAGTGTTTTAATTGCATCTCACAAGTTGAGGAGACACTGACAATTTATTCTTCTACTTAAAAAAATATGATTTCCTAATTATGTTGATTTGTCTCCCTCCTCTGGAATATAAACTCAATGAAGGCAGATATTTTTGTCTATTTTGTTCACTGACTTATTCCCAGAAACTAGTACTGTGCCTGGCACACAGTAGGTAATCAAAAAATATTGAAGGAATGAAAAACTTAGAAGTTGAGGGCACTTGTAGTTCTAGCTACTTGGAAGACTAAGGTCAAAGGATTGCTTGAGCCCAGGGGTTCCAGACTGCAGTGAGCTATGATCATGCTATTGCACTCCAACCTGGGTGACAGAGTGGGACCCTGTCTCAAAAAAAATAGAGGGAGGGAGGGAAGGGAGGGGAGGGGATGGGAGGAAAGAAAAGAAAGAAAGAAAGAAAGAAAGAAGAAAGAAAGAAGAAAGAAAGAAAGAAAGAAAGAAAGAAAGAAAGAAAGAAAGAAAGACAGAAAGAAAGAAAGACAGAAAGAAAGCCAGAAATAAAGAGAAGAGAGAGAAGAGAAAGGAAGGAAGGAAGGAAGGAAGGAAGGAAGGAAGGAAGGAAGGAAGGAAGGAAGGAAGGAAGGAAGGAAGGGAAAGAGAGAAAGGAGACAGAAGAGAGAGAGGAGAGAGAATAGAAGAGAAGAAAAGAGAAGAGAAGAGAAGAAGTGGATAATTGTTGTGAAGAAAATAGAACTGGGTGAGGAAGATTGAGAAACAACACGGAGTTTTTACAATTTGAGGAGTCAGAGTCAAGGCAGAGTTCAATGAGCAATGACTTGAGGAGGAGTGGGAATATGCCATATGGATATCTGGAGGGAAGAAGCTCTAAGCAGAGGGAAAAATGGAAAAGTCTTGAGACTGGAATATTCTAGAAACATCAAGGAAAACAGCGTGGCTGGTGTGGAATGAACAAGTAGGAGATTACTAGGTGATAGGAAAAAGAAGAGGTAAAGAGGGCCAGAGCACATAGTCTATGGGATATGAAAGACTTTGGCTTTTATTACACGAAATAAGGAGCTATTACAGCATTTTGGGCATGCACATTGCATTTTTAAAGGATTATTTTAAAGAATCAATCTGGCTGTGCCGAGAATATAACAGACAAGGAAGGATAGAAGTAGGAAGACTAGTTAGAAGGTAAGCTAAGACTTATTAAAGTGACTTCAGGCAAAAATTGGAAGAATTAAATTGGATACAACAAGGAAACACAACCTTTTTGAGTTTTGCAGAAAAAGGAAACAGAAATGATTTAAGCAAAGGTTTTATTTTTTAAGATGGTAGAGATAAACAGATATTTGTATACGAATAGAAATGACACGATAGAGAGTAAAGTAGCAGTGGTTCCCAAAACCTAGGATTCTAAACTCTGGGAGAGGAAAAGAATCAGTACAAGAGGGTGAAGGGAGAAGAGCAAGAAAGATAGTAGGGCCTGATAGAGAGTGGTCACTGAGAAGACTTTTATGTAAACACTAGTTTCGAATTATAGCTGCCAGAAATACCATTCCCCCTGGAAAGTTTCAGAGTAGGGTGGCATATCTCCTCCCCTTCCACATAACCAATGCTACAATTACAATCAGGAAAGAATGGTTTCACATAGAAGTGAGAGTGGGTTTGCCAGCCTTTTCTCCAGCCTCCATGGGGGAGCTGCTATTGACCCCAGAGTTCGCATTACCACCATTTCTTTTTTGCATTCTTGATTTTATTTTCTGGTAAACTGCATGTGGTTTATCTTAATATTTAAATCCTACCTCCCCACTCCTGCACCATATTCCCTCATCAAGTCATGTGCTGTCTGTTCTCTTTATTTTGCAAATCCCATAGCAGAATTAAGTGGGTGGGTTATTTGCCAGCAGATTATTCTTTAAAGAAAGATGTAATCATCTAGATCGGGGTTTCTTAACCTCGGCACTATGACTTTTGAGGCTGGATAATTCTCGGTGGTGAGGGGTGCTGTCTAGTGCATTGTGGGATGGTTAGCAGCATTCTTGGCCTCTCCCTACAAGATGCTAGTCACACCTTCCTCCCCGCTTTCCCCTCATCCCAATTGTGACCAAACAAAACAAAACAAAAACAAACAAACAACAACAACAACAAAACAGAAGTACTCCAGACATTGCCAAATGTCCCCTAGGGTTCAAAAATCACTCCCAGTTGAGAACCACTGATTTAAATGTAAAATTTCTCAATTCATTGGCCAGGAGCAGTGGCTCATGCCTGTAATTCCAACACTTTGGGAGGCTGAGGTGGGTGGATCACCTGAGGTTAGGAGTTCAAGACCAGCCTGGCCAAAATGGTGAAACCCCACCTCTACTAAAAATACAAAAATTAGCTGGGCACGGTAATGGGCGCCTGTAGTCCCAGCTACTCGGGAGCCTGAGGCAGGAGAATCACTCGAAGGAGGTGGAGGTTGCAGTGAGCCAACATCACGCCACTGCACTCCAGACTGGGCAACAGAGCGAGACTTGGTCTCAATAAGTAAATAAATAAAATTTCTCAATTCATTATCAATAGATCCTGGTGGTGTCAATAATATATGGAAAGAAGCTGAGGATTTATTAACTATATCTTTATTCTCTGATTTATTTATGTCATGGATATCAGTGTTAACCTTCCACTTCTTACCACTATTCCAAAATGAATATTATGGACCCTCATTTTAGCAACTGGTACCTTTCTGCACACGATTGGCCTGGGAGAATAAAGGAATGAGTGAAGTTGGACTATGGAAACTTAAAACACCAGTGGTGAGATTTTACCATCAGAGGCTCTTCAAAATATTTGCCTCAAGCATCATAGAAGAGACTTTTTTTTCTACCAACTGATTGCTGATAACCTAAAATTGATGTTATCTGCATTGGACCCATAAATATGTATTACTTCGTGAGGTATCAAAAAAAAAAAAAAAAAGCATCAGAAAAGCTCAATCAAGCTTGAAAAAGATACATTTGAAGAAGAATTTATGCTACCAGAATTCAAGACTTAGCACAGAGTAGTTAAGATAGTGTGGGATTGCCACAAGAATGTACAAATAGACCAGTGGAAGAGAACAGTCAGAAAAAGACCTGATTTGTGACAGATATCAGTGCAACTCTGTAAGGGAATGAATAGCTTTTCAATAATTGGTGTTGGAACAATTGAATTTATAGGACAAAATGAAACTTGACCCCTCCCAATCATACTTTGCCAAAATTAATTTGAGATGTATCACAGTTTCAAGTGTATAAAACAATAAAGCATTTAAAACAAGAGAACATCTTCAAGACAGTCCTAAATAGAATACTAACCATAAAAGACTAGCTTCACCAAAATTAAAATTAAAATTCATCAAAAGACAGAACTAAATATGTCAACAGGCTGGACATGGTGGCTCACACCCGTAATCCCAGCACTTTGGGAGGTCAAGGTGGGAGGATCACTTGAGGTCAGAAGTTTGAGACCAGATTGGGCAACAAAGTGAGACTCCATCTCTACATCTAAACTATATTTAAAATTAGAATTAAAAAAGCAAACCACAAACTGAGAGATTTCCATGGCATGTATATGCAACAAAGGCTCATATCCAAAACAGCAAGAAAATGACAAATAATCCAAATTTTTTTAATGGTAAAAAGACCTGAACAGGTCCGTCACAAAAGAGGCTATTCAGGTAGCCAACAAGAATATGCGAAGGTGTTGAATATAATTAATTTTCATAGAAATAATAATTAAAACTACAACGAGGCTGGGTGCAGTGGCTCATGCCTGTAATCCCAGCACTTGGGGAGGCTGAGGCAGGTGGATCACTTAAGGATAGGAGTTTGAGACCAGTCTGGGTGACATGGCAAAACCCTATCTCTACTAAAAGTATAAAAAATTAGCTGGGTGTGGTGGTGGGCACCTGTAGTCCCAGCTACTCAGGAGGCTGAGGTAGGAGAATCGCTTGAACCCAGGAGGCAGAGGTTGCAATGAGCTGAGATGGTGCCGCTGCACTCCAGCCTGGGTGACAGAGCAATACTCTGCTGGAAAAAAAAAAAAAAAAAAAAAAAAAAAAAAAGCTACAATGAGATAACTCACCTACCATAATGGTAAACATTTAAAAGACTGTCAATATAAGATATAAATGTGGCTATGAAGCAACAATTGGAAGCTTCATATATTGCTGATAAAATACAAAATTAGCCAGGCGTGGTGGCGCATGCCTGTAATCCCAGCTACTCAGGAGGCTGAGGCAGGAGAATCGCTTGAACCTGGGAGGCAGAGGCTGCGGTGAGCCGAGATTGTGTCATTATACTCCAGCCTGGGCAACAAGAGCAAAACTGTCTCGAAAAAGAGAAAGATAACTTTGTTCAACCACTTTGGAAAATGATTTGGCAATAGAAAAATTGATGGCACTATGTACTAAAACAAAATAGTTCTATTTCTAGACACATATCCAAGAGATAAATGCACATGTCCACCAAAATATATCTTTAAGAATGTTCACAGCAGCATAATTCATAATACTAAAAAACTGGAAGCCACTCAGCCAGGTGCGGTGACTCACGCTTGTAATCCCAGCACTTTGGGAGGCCGAGGCGGGGGGATCACGAGGTCAGGAAATCAAGACCATCCTGGCTAAGACGGTGAAACCCCGTCTCTACTAAAAATACAAAAAACTAACCATGTGTGGTGGCGGGCGCCTGTAGTCCCAGCTGCTCGGGAGGCTGAGGAAGGAGAATGGCGGGAACCCGGGAGGCGGAGCTTGCAGTGAGTGGAGATCGCGCCACTGCACTCCAGCCTGGGCGACAGAGCGAGACTCTGTCTCAAAAAAAAAAAAAAAGGAAGCCACTCAAATGTGCCTCCATAGACTGAATCGGTTATGGTATGGTCTTACAATGGAATAGTACAGAGTAATTTAAAAAAATCAAAAACCTTGACACTTGCAACAAAATAGATTAATACTATAGACACTGTATTAAGTGAAAGAGGTCACAACAGTACATACTGGATGATGCATTTATATGAAGTTTGAGATCAGGCAAAACTAATGAATAATGACAGAAATCAGAATAGTGATTGTTAAGAGTGATATGGACCAGGATGAACATGAGAAAACCTGAGGAGACAGAAATGTTCTATAGATGTATATGGATGATAGTTTTCATGGATCCTCTAGAAAGTGCAGATCACTCTTCTCAGGCATTTTGCTGTAAAGCAGAGAATGAAGGCAGTGGCTGGCAGAGGAAGTGAGGTTAGGAGAAGTTTCCTAGAGGATGAAGAAATCATGTATTTATATGCTGATAAAAATAATTAAATAGCAAAGGACAACTGATGATGATAGAGAGAGAAAATGACGGAGTCAGAGCAGGGTGGGAGGTGATGAGACAGTGTGCTTACTTGGAGTTGAAAGAGGTTTTAAGGCCAGGCACAGGGGCTCTCACCTGTCATCCCGGCACTTTGGGAGGCTAAGGTGGGAGGATCGCTTGAGCCCAGGAGTTACATACCAGCCTAAGCAACCTGGCAAAACCCTGCTTCTACAAAATATACAAAATTAACTGGGCGTGGTGGTGCATGCCTGTAGTCCCAGCTACTCGGGAGGCTGAGGTTGGAGAATCACCTGAGCCCAGGTAGTTCAGGCTGCAGTGAGTCAAGATCATGCCATTGCACTCCAGCCTGAGTGACAGAGACTCTATCTCAGAAAAACAAAACAAAAAACAAAACAAACAAAAAACAAGCAAACAACAACAATGGGTTCCATAGGAGCAGAGGTGAGACCAGAATACCTGTGAGTCATTGTCTATGTAAGCAGATGAAATGAGAGCCTAGGAAGTTTTCTTCTGATTGCCTCCATTTTCTCAGAGAATTAGGAAGCAAAAATCATCAGAGTGAGGACAGAGGAAGTGACTTGGAAGTATGGAGAAAGAGCAGCGGGAGATAATTAGAACAGGAGCACAGTGAATGGACTAGGGATATAGACTACACTCGCGAGGCAGGTTCAGGGCAGGGAAGTTCATGTGGGTGGGCTTCTCTCCAGCTACATTCTGCTGCACAGAGCACAGGCACTTCTTTCAGAGGAGACTTGGATTTAACCAGCCTTGCAGTTTTACTGTAGGGTAAACATGAATTTTGTGCTTAAGATCATATATACCTAGGAACCTTATTTTTACCAACTGGGGCATCATCAGATCTAGGTTCTTTCAGTGCACAAAACTAGGAAATTATTTAAATATATTTGAAGAAGTTCATGTTGATATTTATAATTCATGTTTAAGACTACAATGATCTTTCTGAACTTTTGATGTGATATTTGCATCTCTTTTCTCTGGCAGTGAAAATCTTGGTTGTTAATTACAATACTGATATTACTATCAGCAATAAAACTACCTAGCACAGTTTGAGTTCCTTTTTTTCTTAGAATGTATCCTATTAAGGACGTACAAGTAGAGTACTATATTCAACAGTCACTTGGAATCATTACTTTCTCTGTACAGATCCTAACAATATGAAATAAAAACAGGTCCTTTAATTGTTTGAATGAAATTTGGATGTTTGCTTTTTACACCTCTAAATTAATTTTTAAAACATTTAAAACACGTTGGCAAGAAGAAAATCAAAACTATAGAAAAGGTTATACTCAGAGAAGTTTTGCTTCTCTCCTTGTCCTCTCCTCATCCCGTCTTCATTCCTTATAGGTGACTGTTTCTTACTCTGAAAGCTGGTAGTTTAAAGGAAAGAACTAAACTCTGAGGACAAACTAAAATTTATCTGCAGCTGATGAGTGAAAATCATTCTTTCCGACTGAGAAAAAAATGTCAGTTAATAAATGAAGAGGAATTTACTTGGAAAATCTTTCTGCAAATCTCAGTAAAATAATTCAGACAAGGATGTAAGACCATTAGATACAACGTTGTTGGAGAAGAAAATATTGGCACGGAACCAAAGTATCACCCCATTCTGAAGCTGAGTTCAAAATAAACAAAAACAAAGTATCACCTGCAGATAACTTGCTTGTTGCAAAGGAAAAACATATCACTACAATGTAGAGATCTCATATTATCATCCTAGCTAGGTGTTCAAGCTTGACATTATGTGCTTACTGATGGGAAACAATATGCCATACACAGCAGCAGCCATGAAGCTCTCTTCAAAAATATTTAACATGATTCTAGTCAAGCCATTAGGCTGAACTTCCAGTTTAGAACTGGGTGAAGGTAGAGGAATAAGTTAAAAAATCTGGGGTGCAGATCATCCCACAAAACTGATCTTGTTTCTTCAAATAGGAAATGTCATGGGGAAAAAATTACAAAGCTGTTCTACTTATAAGAGACTAAATAAGACTAGATTTTTAAAAGACAGAATGATACAAATAACAAAATATTCATACTGGGTACCCAAAGTGCAACACTGTGCAATATTAACCAACTCATTATTACTCTTAAATGTATGTATAAATAGTTGTAGAAGTAATATGTGAAATGTGCTACTGATTTTTTACACTGGCAACAAGGAGGACATTAAACATTAGAATTACAGAGTTTTATTTATATAAACCATTTAACAACATTTTATTAAAGTTTCAAAAATTAAATTTAAAGTTTTATTTAAATGTTTATTTAAAATTGAGAATTATATTTATATTTTCTTTTAAAAATAATTTTGAATATTTTAAAAGACACTTTTTTGAAAACATGAAAATAATTTTTAATATTTACTTTTCATTTTCAATGAAATGTATGTAAATATTATACATTTGAAATACATCTTTTATATTACTGCCAACAGAACACAAATAATAAGAAAATTCATTTAGAGGCAGAGGCAGGAAGATTGCTTGAGCCCAGGAACTAGAGGCTGTAGTGAGCTATGATTGCACCACTACACTCCAGCCTGGTGACAGAGCAAGACCCTGTCTCTAAAAATACACACACACACACACACACAGAATTAAATTAATGATTTTGCTAGGATAAAAGCAAGACAAAACTGAGAAAGTTTCTTGGAATGAAGATTTGAAAAGATAAGAAGAGATAAAAACAATGGAAGAAAAGCCAAATATATAGATAACAGAATCAAAATAAGCAGAGTTCCTGAAAAAGATATCTGAATAAAATGAATATTAACCAAACATATGTTTTCATCACTCACTCAAACATTGCTGCTAAACATCTGGATAAGTACAATAATTGTCATCTTTGATAATTTTGCACTGTGTCATGTACAAACCACAATGTTACATATCTTTCTTAATATCATTATAATGAAAAGTTATTTGCCAAGGTAAGAAGATGGAATATATTTGAAGTTTGCTAGCATGATTCAAATATTTTATTTTATTTTTTATTTTCTCTTTGTTTTTCTTCGAGACAGTGTCTCTCTGTGTCACCCAGGCTGGAGTGCAGTGGCACAATCACAGCTCACTGCAGACTCAACCTACCAGGGCTCATGTGATCCTCTCACATCAGCTTCCTTTGTAGCTGGGACTAGAGGACTGTGCCACCACACCCAACTGATTTTTTGTAGAGACAGGGCATCACTTTGTTGCCCAAGCTGGTCTCAAACCCCTGGGCGCAAGCGATCCTCCCGCCTCAGCCTCCTAAAGTGCTAGGATTATAGGGATGAGCCACTGTGCTCAGCCAATTCAAATATTTTAAATAGACATATTATATGTGGATCTTCATGTGAACTCTTGCCTTGGGCTCTACAGCTGCAAACATTAGGGGGTGGGCCTTACTGCAATTTTTAAATGCCAAGATTAATTAAGCAATATCTATAAAGTTTTCAGAGAAAAACATTGCAATCAAAGGATTTTAAATTCTTTGTACCCATTCAAGTTTCCTTGAACATGTAAGAGAAATGAAAGAACATTTCAGATATTCAAAGGCTGAAAAATATACCATCCACGAATCTTTCTTGGAAAAATTATGTAAAGACCAAACATCCCAAAATACAGAGCTCAAGATTAGGAGATTTCAGACTCATAGGAAGATGGCCATATGAATGTGTTCCTGCCATTCAACTCTCTCTACTCTAGCCCAGTAACAACTGCTTCCCCAAGTAGGCAGATATGGAGTACGTGAGCTAACCCTCAGGTCTGCTGAGATCCTTTCAGAAAGAGGGAACTTAGGACTTTCCCCTGCAGGCCAGATGAAGATGTGGGGACATGTAAAAAGAACAAGAGCCTTAGGATAAGGATTGAAAAGTCACCCATATATGATTGGCTGGCTCATGCCTGTAATCCCACTACTTTGGGAGGCTGAGGAGGGTGGATCACCTGAGGTCAGGAGTTTGAGACCAGCCTGGCCAACATGGTGAAACCCCTGTCTCTACCAAAAATACAAAAATTAGCCAGGTGTGGTAGTGGGTGCCTGTAATCCCAGCTACTCAGGATGTTGAGGCATGAGAATCACCTGAACCTGGGAGGCAGAGGTTGCAGAGAGTCAAAATTGCACCACTGCACTCCTGCCTGGGCAACAGAGGGAGACTCCATCTCAAAAAAGGAAAAAAAAAAAAAAAAAAAAAAAAAAAGAAAAGAAAAAAGAAAGAAAGAAAAGAAAAGAAAAAGAAAAAGAAAAAAATGTTACTGATATAAGATCATACCAGGTCTCACGAACATTTCTTTTTGAATATCTGGCCCTTGGGGACCTGTGGAAAACTGACAGGTAGATTGAATCCTTGCTGCCCAGAATCTGAGAAGCCAAGGGAATAGAGCATTGTCAGCAGTGAATAAACATCTTCAGGCTTGGGTACCAGTGGGCTGCAAGACAGAAAACGACAGTGCCTCTCAGAACTAGTGGAGTTGCACTAGAGGAACACCAGCATCAGGACTTTAGCTCTGAGCAAGGGTGTAGCTATGCAGAGTAAAAGGAAAATAACAAGACCCCTAACCTAGCAGCCAGAGTGAGGAGGAACAGGCAGAACCGCTATTACCTCCTGAAACAGAACTACTAGAGGACAAAGAAGTCATCTTGAACAAACCAAAACAAGTGCTTAAGAAAACCTGATTACAAATCACAAACCATGGATTTTAAACTTAGAAAATAAGTAGATGAATTGAAGCAGAGAAAGGTCACTATTTAGATTTCAAATGGTGAAATGTAAAGGTCAGGTTGAAGGCCTAGCTCAGAGCATTCAGCAAACAGGCAAAAAATTGAAACTCATGAGAGAAAAAACAAAAACTGCCAGGACAGATCCAGAGCATCTCTCATAAAAATGACAGGAGTGCCAAGAGAAGTTAAGGAAATATAGATGTAGGAAAGGCAATAATTAAACAAACTAATAAAAGAAAACTGAAGTCTGCAAATTAAAGGGGTCCACTAAGTCCCAGTTAGGATTGTCAGAAAAAATATACACACCTACACATGGATTCATAAAATTCTGTACTCCAAGGATAAAATAATACAAGCTTCCAAATTGAAAGAAAAAGAGAGTATAAGAGAGAGAAAAAGTCATCTTCTTACTCCTACAAAAAAAAAAAAAAAAGATTTCTTTCTTAATCAAGTTTGAGTCCTTTCTTGAACATTTGGCTAAAATGCTGTAGGTGGTTGGTATGGTCTCTGAATATTTCCGTATCTGGAAATTATTTTTCATTCAGCAAGTAAAGGATATCTTGGCTGTGTAACAGACATTTATATAATACTTACAATGTGCCAGGCACTCTTCTCAGCACTTTAGAAATGTTAACCCTCTTAATTCTCATAACAATCCCATGAGATTGTTATAATCCCCATTTTAACAGAATGGAAGTACAGAGGTTAAGAAACTTACCCAAGGTCACAAGCTAGTAAGTGGTAAAAGCATTTCTCTTTGTTACTATCAGTCCATGTGCATCTAATATTAAAAGCCACAAACTGAATAAAGAGAGGCATCATATAAAGTAGCAATTCATGCAGATATAATGGTCATTAACTTGTATGAACTAACAACATACATAGATAGATTTGTATCACAGTTTTTGGATGAGAAAAGTACCATAACTAAAGTCAATAAACGATATGCTTGCAAAAGTATTTATAATGCAAAACAAATAGTTAAATAGCTCTTAGAAAACAACAGTAAAAAAGCAACCTGACAGAAAAAAGTCCTAAGGAAGTAAATATGCAGAAGAGTAAATACAAATACATACATGAAAAGATGTTCAAAATACTACTATGCAGAGAAATATGAAGTAACAATGACAAATCACTTTACATCCATTAGATTATCAAGAATGAAGAGCTTTAGTTAACATGTTACCAAAGTTGTTACTATAGCTTATAGAGCCTAATGTAATCCAAACCCAGACCATCCCTTCTGACCTAATTTCTTTCTACTCCTCCCTCATCACTCCACCCCAGTCACACTATCCAGCTAGTGACCTTCACACAAAGCACGGCTCACTCTTCCTGAAACACTCATTTCTTAGATATGACTCTGGCTTGCTCCTTACTTCAGGTCTTTGGCCAAAAGTCAACTGCTCAGAAATTTGCCATGATCACTCAACAATCTCATATATAATGCTCCTTCCATACTGCTCCGTGTGCTAACCCTACTTTATTTGCCTTACAACACTTATCAGTTACCTAGCATAACTGACTTGCTTATTGTATTTGTACAATACTTATTTTACTCTATTGCATTTGTTATTGTAGGTCTCCCTTAGTAGGAGACAGGAACTTTTTCACTCTAGCACCTAGAACAGTGCCAGGAACATGGCAGACACTCAGTAGACACTGACAGAATGAACAAACATGCAATAAACAAACACCGACCACTAGAACGGATACTAATAAAATGGAACTCTTCTATATTCATGGAGAATATGTAGATTTATAATAGCATTTCTGAGTTTCTGTAAAATGATACATATGTATGATAATATTCCCCTTAACTGAGCAGTAGGTCACCATCTGCATAATCTAAATAACGTTCCAAATATAAGGACAAATGTAAAAGAATGCCTATAACGACACTACTTACAGTGGAAAAAACTAGAAACAAGAATGAATCCTCAGCAATAAGGATATAATTAAGAAAACGTGGTACATACACAGGGCAGATTATGCAGGCTTTAAAAGAATTGAAATTAGATCAATGCCTGTTTTCTTAGAAGGATCTGTACTACATATTAAGCAAGAAAAGCAAGATTCAGGTGTTTATACTGTGAGCCCATTTTATGAAACAATGACTAAACCTCCACTCTATACATATACATATATTAGCCTAGTGAAAGCGAGGTACCCGCGTTGATAATGGTCACATGGAGCTTGGGCAAGGTAAGGAAAAAAATAATGCTCTTTTGAAAAATGTCCACACTTGGCCGGGCACGGTGCCTCACGCCTGTAATCCCAGCACTTTGGGAGGCCGAGGCGGGTGGATCACAAGGTCAGGAGATGGAGACCATGGTGAAACCCTGTCTCTACTAAAAGGACAAAAAATTAGCTAGGCGTGGTGGCGGGTGCCTGTAGTCCCAGCTACTCAGGAGGCCAAGGCAGGAGAATGGCGTGAACCTGGGAGGCGGAGCTTGCAGTGAACCGAGATTGCGCCACTGCACTCCAGCCTGGGCGACAGAGCGAGACTCCGTCTCAAAAAAAAAAAAAAAAGAAATGTCCACACCAAAATCAACACAAATGATACAGTCCCCATTATGTACAATTATACATGTGCGGCAGATACGATAGGTTGTCTGTCCAACAGCCACTCCTGATCATTCTTCTTTGCTATCAAACCTTACCTCTCAATATAGTAGCAGAAAATGTCAGAAACACTTGTTCCCAGTCTCCCTTGTAGTTGAAGGATGACCATGTAACCTGACCAAAGGGAACTAAAAATCTTCTAGAGTCTCCTAGGAAGCATACTGTTTCTCTTTGAAAAGAGAGGTATGAAGAGAAGCAGCTCATTTCCTTGCTTCTAGCTTTTGAACATAGTTATCTGAGGAAGTTATGACTGGAGCTGGTAGAGCCATCCTGCGACTATGCCAGGAAGGCAAAACCAACAGAAGTCACTCCAAAGCCCTGACTCTGCTAAACTGCTATCAATCCTAGAACTGTCATCTCCAGCCTTCTTATTACATGCTATATATTTAATGAATACATTTCTATTGTTGACACTACTTTCAGTCAAGTATTTGGGTCAGTTGTAACCCAACATCTTAACTAACCCCGTATCTATGTGAATGTTACGAATCCACAAAAATCTGACCACCAGGCCAGGCGCAGTGGTTCATGCCTATAATCCCAGTACTTTGGAAGGCCAAGACCAGTGGATAACTTGAGCCTATGAGTTCAAGACCAGCCTGGGCAACATGGTAAAACCCTATCTCTAGAAAAATATATATACATACAAAGATTAGCTAGGACTGGTGATGCGGGCCTATAGCCCCAGCTACCTGGGAGGCTGAAGTGGGAGGATCACATGAGCCCTGGAGGTTGAGGCTGCAGTGAGCCAAGGTTGTACCACTGCACTCCAGCCTGGGTGACTGACAGAGCAAGACCCTGTCTCAATAAAAACATTAAAAAAAAAAAAATTATCACCAAAATATTAACAGTACTTATCTTGGATCAGGGAGATGGAAGGAAATTGCAGGTAACTTTCATTTAATCCTCATACTTTTATAAATTGTTTGGATCTTTAATGAGCAAATATTCTTTATAGAATCAGCTCAAAACAGTAATTTTATTTTATTATTACACATAATTTCATTATTTTAAAATAATGAAATCAAAATAATACAGCTGATTTCATTATTTTAAAAAATGACGTTAGAGTCAGGCAATAAATAAGATAAATTAGAGATAAACTTAAATGCTGTAAATGTGATTATAAAACATGGTACAAGGCCAGGTGCAGTGGTTCATGCCTGTAATCCCAGCACTTTGGGAGGCGAAGGTGGGTGGATCACCTGAGGTCGAGTTCGAGACCAGCCTGACCAACATGGAGAAACCCCGTCTCTACCAAAAAAATACAAAAGTTAGCCAGGCGTAGTGGCACACGCCTGTAATCCCAGCTACTTGGGAGGCTGAGTCAGGAGAATTGCTTGAACCCAGGAGGTGGAGGTTGCAGTGAGCCAAGATTGCACCATTGCACTCCAGACTGGGCAACAAGAGTGAAACTCTGCCTCAAAAACAAAAAACAAAAAACAAAAACATGGTACAAACTGTCCAAAAGTTACTATTCAATGAGAAAAGAGATGATGTTTTTAAAAGTATTTAAAATAATTGGGCATTTAAAAAAGACTGAGAAGTATAAAAGTTGAATTTTTTTTTAATAAGAGGAGTTAATAAAAATATTACATGTCATGCCATGGTTGACACTGGCAATTAAAGAACACAGATTAAAGAATGATTTTGGAGACTTAAAATATCCACTATATGAATCAAATACAAAATTTGCATATTTTAGAAATACAAAAGTAAAGAAAGTAGTTTAAAGCAAAGCACTGAAAAAGAAGTAGCAATCAAGCATTTAAAAGACTAAAAATGCAGGTTGGGGTTGCTCATACGTGTAATCCCATCACTGTGAGAGGCTGAGGTGAGAGGATCGCTTGAGACCAGCAGGTCAAGACCAGCCTGGGCAACATAACGAAACTGTCTCTATTTTATTTAAAAAAAGAAATTAAAAGTGAAAAAATTAAAAATAAATACAAATTAAAAACCAAAAAGATGACTATAATCAAAGATATATTTTATAACAATAAAGACAAATTAATCTTGTACAGTAAATAAGGATGATCTGAAAAGTTAAAAATGACCAAACTCTGGCCTCCAATTGAAAATAATAGGCAGAAGATGAATTTGTCTCCCTTCCTTGCCAAAAATCATAAGGAAATAACAGTGAATAGGAATAAGGACTTCTGATGTGAAATAGCTGTGCAAATCAGCATCTTTTACTTTCTCCTCTTAGAACTGTTAGATATAAGTTCTAAATTTCTTTTCAAAGAATCGGTATGTCAGTATGTTCAATTCTTTACCTTCTACTTTTAAACTTAACTTCCTCATAAAGCAACCTTTTCCATTACCTGCTCCACCCTGACTCATTCCGATTACCTGCTCTGTCATAACCATTTTTCCCACCAACCACTCACTCCCTCACTCTCTTTAAATTAGCCAATTGGAATTAGTTCAGCATGTGCGGTCTAACCCTAGCCAATAGCAGAAAGACACAGCAGCAGGGGTCATGTGCCTCAGGGATAAGAACCACTTCCCCTCCCTTGTCCAAGTGTGCGCTCACCATTGCTCCATCTGTAAGGGCGCACCCTTCTATAGAAGTACCTTGCCTTGCTGAGAATTAAAAAGAAAATTTTATATTCGAGTGCTGTTTATTTTGCTGCACTGAAACTTTATATATAACAGAATCTGGATGAAAACAACAAGAATATGGGGTAGGGGAGAACATATGACCTTTCTCAAGGAAACACAGGAAAAGTATAATATGGACGCCAAAACATAGGTAAGTAGTGTGAAAGCACCTGAGATTGTACAGACAGAATAGGGACAGCCCACTGATGGCAAATCTCAGAGAGCACTAGAAAAATACACATGCACCCTAAAATGTATATCCTTCTTTGCTATAAGCAGTGCAAAAACAGAAGTGAGCAGGACTGACAGAGGCAGCGAGGCATACAAGACTAGATGGTACCAAGGAGGCCTGGCAACAGAAAATGTGAGAAATACCAGAGAAGTACACTCAAACTGCAATTCACTAATTTTTTTTTTTTTTTTTTGAGACAGAGTTTCACTCTTGTTGCCCAGGCTGGAGTACAATGGCTTACCGCAACCTCCACCTCCCAGGTTCAAGTGATTCTCCTGCCTCAGCCTCCCAAGTAGCTGGGATTACAGGTATGTGCCACCACGTCCAGTTAATTTTGTATTTTTAGTAGAGACAGGGTTTCTCAGTGTTGGTCAGCCTGGTCTTGAACTCCCAACCTCAGGTAATTTGCAGGTCTTGGCCTCCCAAAGTGCTGGAATTACAGGCATGAGCCACCGTGCCTGGCCTCACTAACTAACTTTTTAAAAATGGCACATCAAAGATAATATCAGAAATAAAATGAGCCACGCACAGTGGCTCACACTTGTAATTCCAGCACTTCAGGAGGCTGTGGCAGAAGGGTCACTTGAGTCCAAGAGTTCAAGACCAGCCTGGGTAACATAGACCCTGTCTCTACGAAAAATAATAATAATAGAAATAAAACGAAAAAGCAGCAAAACTGACCAGCAGATAGAAAATACAGCAGAGAATATGAAAAATTCATAGTTAAAAAAGAATAAACTGGCTATTTTCATCAGGCTAGGCAACTGAAATTCAACTGACAAGCAAAAAACAAAACAAAACAAGAAAGAGTAGGAGGTGTACTGAACAGATGGTAAAATCTGAATAATGCCTATAAAATGCTTGAGTGTATTAATGCTAATTTCCTGATTTTTATCATTATACTATGGTTATGTGAAAAAATGCTCTTGAAAGTCAGGTGTGGTGGCTCACGCCTGTAATCCCAGCACTTTGGGAGGCCGAGGTGGGTGGATCACAAGGTCAGGCGATCAAGACCATCCTGGCCAACACGGTGAAACCCTGTCTCTACTAAAAATACAAAAATTAGCCCGGTGTGGTGGCAGGTGCCTGTAGTCCCAGCTACTCAGGAGGCCAAGGCAGGAGAATCGCTTGAACCTGGGAGGCGGAGATTGCAGTGAGCCCAGATGGTGCCACTGCACTCCAGCCTGGCGACAGAGAGAGACTTGGTCTCAAGATAAAAAATAAAAAATGTTCTTGGTTTTAGGAAACAAAGATTTTAGGAAATACACACTGAAATATTTGGGGCTAAAGGAGTATCATGTCAGCTTATTCTCAAATAGTTCGGAAAAAAATTTACGTAGAAAGAATAGGCAGAGTGTAGTGGTTTGTGCCTGTAATCCCAGCACATTGGGAGACCAAGGCTGGAGTTGCTTGAGGACAGGAGATTGAGAACAGCCTGAGCAACATAATGAGATCCCATCTCTATAAAGTTTTAAAAAAGAATAAAGTAAATGTAGTAAAATGCTAACATTTAATGAATCTGGGTGAAGGGTGGTCTTGGAAATAATTGTATTCTTGGCTAGGCAAAGTGGCTCACGCCTGTAATCCCAGCACTTTGGGAGGCTGAGGCAGGTGGATCACCTGAGGTCAGGAGTTCGAGACCAGCCTGATCAACACGGAGAAACCCCATCTCTACTAAAAATACAAAAATTAGCCAGGCGTGATGGTGGGCATCTGTAATCCCAGCTACTCAAGAGGCTGAGGCAGGAGAATCGCTTTAACCCAGGAGGCGAAGGTTGCAGTGAGCCAAGATGGCGCCATTGCGCTCCAGCCTGGGTGACAAGGGCGAAATTCAGTCTCAAAAAAAAAAAAAAAGGATTCCTGTATTATTGTTATAATTTGTATGTAACTTTGAAATTATGTCAAGATGTAAAGTTAAAAAAATATTTACCTGGAATTGGCCAGGTGCGGTGGCTCAGGCAGGGTGAGGTGGCTCATGTCTGTAATTCCAGCACTTTGGGAGGCCGAGGTGGGCGGATCACAAGGTCAGGAGATAGAGACCATCCTGGTTAACACGGTGAAACCCCGTCTATACTAAAAATACAAAATTAGCCGGGCGTGGTGGCAGGCTCCTGTAGTCCCAGCTACTCAGGAGGCTGAGGCAGGAGAATGGCGTGAACCCGGGAGCCGGAGCTTGCAGTGAGCCGAGATCACGCCACTGCACTCCAGCCTGGGCGACAGAGTGAGACTTCGTCTCAATTTAAAAAAAAAAAAAAAAGGCCGCGTGCGCTGGCTCAAGCCTGTAATCCCAGCACTTTGGGAGGCCGAGGTGGGCGGATCACGAGGTCAGGAGATCCAGACCATCCTGGCTAACACGTGAAACCCCGTCTCTACTAAAAATACAAGAAAATTAGCCGGGCGTGGTGGCGGGCGCCTGTAGTCCCAGCTACTCAGGAGGCTGAGGCAGGAGAATGGCGTGAACCCGGAGGGCGGAGTTTGCAGTGAGCCGAGATTGCGCTACTGCACTCCAGCCTGGGGCACAGAGCGAGACACCGTCTCAAAAAAAAAAAAAAAAAGTACCTGGAATTTACACATAGATAATTCTAATGCTTAGTCGAAAGTGAAACCTGTCCATTTACAATTCTAACCTACACTAAAGGTTAGATTTCAGGGGTTAGAGAGAAGCTATAGTTCCTAGGGGCAAGGAGTTCACACAGATAATACCAGGGATACACATTGCATTGGAGAAATATTAGACATTTCTCTGTGTAATAAAGCCCACAGTCAGCAATAAAAATTGCCATATTTTAGCATCAAATAACTTTACATTGAATTGTATAGGGCAAAAACTCTTAGAAATACAAGGAGGAAATGAGCATATCTACAAATCCATTACGACAAAAGCTTTAACCCAGGCATGGTGGCTTACGCTTGTAATCCTACCTACTTGTGAGGCTGAGGCAGGAGTATCACTGGATCCCAGGAGTTCGAGACCTGACTGGACAACACAGTGAGACCCCATTTCTACAAACAAATTTAAAAATTAGCTGGCTGTGATGTTGCTGTATTCCCAGCTACTTGGGAAGCTGAGGCAGAAGGACCACTGAGCCAGGCTGGGCAACAGAGAAATACTGCATTTTTTTTAAAAACAAGCAAACCAAAAAACCCCCCAAAAAACAAAAGCTTCATTTGGGGAGATGTTTTTGTCCTGCTCTTTTACTAGTGTAAACCAGCACTTAAGAGGTGCCTGGCATATAATAATTATTTAACAAAATGTAGTAGAGATTTGAACACATTTCACAAATTTACAGATAATCATCATGAGGGTGAAACCATGTCCTATTTTGTTCTCTACTATCTATTCAACACATAACAGATGCTCAATAAATATTTGTTGATTGGCTGAGTCTGCTCTTTGATACTTGTGGGAGATTGAATAAAAACATCTTTTAATGGGTCAGAATTCTAGTGGTATTAAAAAAGGAATGTACATATTCCCTCCACCTTCTTTTTAATTTGTAACGTGACACCACATTTGGGTTAGGTGAATATAGGCTCTTCTGCTATACACAACAAAGAGAAGTATTCATGTTATTGCAGATGATGACATAGGCTTAGGGTCATGAATTGTGAGACCTTAAATAGGCAACCAGTCTGGCAATGTTATTAAATGTTCCATCGTTGACTCCCTACCCCCTGCAAAACATATTCCACAGAGAACCTATCTAAAACCAGCATTACACTTTTCACAGATTATTTAGCTGATTAATAGTTAACAGTGCCATGTAGCAAAATGATTCATTCAGTTATTTAGGGATATATTTTGTATTTATGTTGAGTATAACTTGAAGTAAAATTAATCAGTTGTAAACAAACAATGAAGGCTTCAGAGAGCATTTTTTATGACCAAGGTGGCCAATTGTTACAAATTGCTTTGTAATTTTCATAGGCCCACATTACCACAGATACTTTTTGTGGCACTTTTTCAAACTACAAATTGTGACTGACTAGATAAAGAGGATTGAGACCAGCATTAAAGAAGAAGAAGAAGAAGAAGAAGAAGTTGGGTGGTGCACACCTATAATCCTAGCTACTAGAGAGGCTGAGGTGGGAAAATGGCTTGAGCCCAGAATTTGAGGCTGTAGCGCATCATGATGGCACCTGTGAATAGTCCCTGCACTCCAGCCTAGGAAACACAGTGAGATTCTGTCTCTAAAATTTTCAAAAATTTTTAAATGAAATGGACTAGCATAGAAAATCTCAAAATGCATTCCATATGGTAACACTGAGAACCACTTACTGAAACTTTTGTTTTGGTGTATACATATATCTACATAAACTGAGCCACAAAATAGAATGTATTTCTTACTGTAGGTTGCAGTGAGAAACTTTTTGAAAAACACTTTATGCTTTAGAAGTCTTTGCAGCAGAACTTTGACCCACTGCTAGGATGATTTGGTGGCATTCCAATCAGGTACATTTCATTATCAGACTGAACAAAAAGAACGACAATCTTATTTAAGCTCAGCTCTCAAAGCGTGTGATTGCTCTTCAGATACTTGCCCAAAAGTAAAATGCACTGCCATTTGAAACATTAAAAGCTCACCTGAGAAAAAAATGCATACAGCACAGTTGTCCAATAGAACTTTTGTAGAAATACCTGCACTGTCCAACATAATAACCACTAGCCACATGTATTGAATACCTGAAATGTTGCTAGCATGAGGAACTGGTGAATTTTATTTAATTAACATTAAATAGCCACATGGGGTTAGTGGCTACTGTTTTGGATAGCATAGATACAGGGCATTATGCCTTAATACTTTCAAAATGTAGGTACATGAACAAAGAAATAAATGCTACATGTTTGAGATGATGAATATCCTAAATACATTGATTTGATCATTATACATTGTATGCATGTATCAAAATATCACACATATCCCATAAATATGTACAATTATCAACAAAAAATAGGTTTTTAAAATGTGGTACATGAACTGTAAGGATCATCTGAATCACTTGGGAGTTTCTTAGAAATGCTGAATCACAGACCTGACTGCAAGCATTAGAGTGACCAGCTGGTTCATGGGCACAATGAATTTGAAAAGCACTGATCTATAGGACTGGTTTTCAATGGACACAGAACCAGTGAGCACTGCTGTACCAGTGGAAATTTATGGGACACTTTGGTTGGAACAATTACTGGTGAAGTGCTTCTGGCACTACTACACATCTAAGAGCTGGCATCTCAAATGGCATTCAAATATCTTGCCAAATATGTATGTAATTTTAAAATAATCTATTCATAATAGTGAACATTTGAATTGAACTCAATTTTCTAACATTATCTAGCACCAAGTATTTTTTGTGCAACTTTAATATATTCTGAATGTTTCAGGAATACCACATGTAAATTGAGGAAAAGATGTATTTTTGTCCAGAACTTTTACTAAGTGTTGTGCCTCATTTCAGAAAAACTTATTTAATAGCCTACACTTAAAAGTTGTCATGTGCACATGAAGGTAGAGGTTCAGTTACCAGACTACTTCATTATGTAGTTATGTTAGAACTAAAACAAATATTTTATTTACAACAACTTCCCTCTTATTTCTTTTGTTTTCTCTATTATTCTCCAGTTAAGACTTTTTTCTTTAAAAAAAAAAAAAGTAGGTAAGTAAGTTATATACACATGAATTTCACTTCAGGATAATAGTGTGCACTGATTTTATATATGAGGTGCTGGGTCTAACAGACTTAACCACTGATTTAAAGATTTATGCACCTATTACCATCCCTCTAGATCAGGGGTCCTTAATCTGGGAATACCGTACAAGGATCCTCAGCTAAGAATTCTATTGAGTGCAGCTTCAGGAGATCTATAAAGTCCTCAGTAGTACACAATTTGATGTATATGTATTAAATGATAATCATCAAGGTGTTGCCACCATGGGGTGAAGAACACATAACTTTATCAGGAAGTATTAGATTAAGAACCATACATTACACCCTGAGACTGTATAAATTAGGCTGGACTGTAAACTTGGGCCTCAAACTGTGGATCGCCACCCAGTTACATTTACACAATTGCAATTTGTATCACTTAATCAACCTACAATGATGAACTCTACAAAAAGAAAAAAAAACAAAAGAGTTACAGAGTCACTGCATTACTCACACTATAGGTATTCCTTCATGGAGACATAGGGAAGGCTAACAACCATTAAACATTCACTACACACCAAGGAATACATTACATTCTGTACACCCAGGAATTCATTTATAAAATCTCACAACCACTTTCTGATACAGGTATTACTCCTTGTTTCACAAATGAGGAAACTAGCTTAGAAAGCTCAATTAACTTTGACTAAGTTTATACAGCTAATAGCAGAACTAGAATGTGAACTCAGGTTGTCTGCCTCCCAAACATGCACTCACTTTTCTGGAGAGGGTGGCTACTTTTTCTTTAATGTTACCATAAAATATATATCTATTGGATCTTGTCTTCCATTGGCATAGCCTGCTAGATTTCTTAGGGCAAAAATTGTATCCCACAAATGACAGTTGCCCAAGCACGACATCAGCATCTTTGAGTAAATTGCTTCACTTAGTCACTTAGAATGGGCTTTATGGAATGCATTTGGCATGCTAAACTTACTTTTGGTTTAATCTTTTTTCACATTCTGTCTTTTCTTCATTTTTAAATTTACTTCCTGCAATAAGGCAATGAACAAATAAATCCACACTACACGCTGCTTTAGGTAATGCAGGAAATACTAAGACAGTCCTACAGAGTGAATACAGCTTTACTGGATGATTCAGAAACCACCTGGAATCATTCTCATAATTCAAAACACCAACTATCATTATGATAACAGTACATAAGTTCTAGTATTTTCCACTTTGAGAGAACCCTGGTTTCCTTGACTGCTTTCTAAAGAGTAGAAAAAGAACACCTAACAGGGAGATCAACAATGAGCACATTTGAGGGCATAGGCAAAAAGTAGGGAGATCAGTTGTTATGTCATTTAGGATAAGAACTGAGACAGGGACAGTCAGGAGACAAATAGAAACTGCAATGGACTTGGAGACACTGCCTAAGTGGAAGGTGAAAGGAAGTACAGCCATGCAAACCATACTTAGTTGACCATATTGATGACAAAGTCGTAAATGGTGTTAGGAGTTTGTAGGAAGTAAAAGGGAAATTTAAAGAGAGTAAGCTATTTGGTTTTTTGCCAACACCACCATCACTACCAAACGTTTAGAGTAGGTGGTCAACAAACTTTTTCCATAAAGAACCAGTTAGTAAATATCTCAGGCTTTGCAGCCAGATAGTCTCTGTCTACTTTAAGACAACTCTGACATTGTGGCACAAAAACAGCCATAGATATATGTAAACAAATGGGTAAAGGCCATGTTTCAATAAAACTTTATTTACAAAAAGTTTTGATGTGAGCAGTCAAAAAGTCAAAAAATACCAGATGCTGGCAAGGTTGTGGAGAAAAGTGAACACTTATTCACTGTTGGTGGGAGTGTAAATTAGTTCAAACATTGTGGAAGACAGTGTGTCTATTCATCAAAGGCCTAAAGATAGAAATAGCATTCAACTCAGCAATCCTATTACTGGGTATATACACAAGAGAATATAAATCATTTTATTATAAAAAGACATGCACACGTATGTTCATTGCAGCACTATTCACAATAGCAAAAACACGGAATCAACCTAAATGCCTAATGATAGACTGGATAAAGAAAATGTGGTACAAATACACCACAGAATACTATGCAGCCATAAGAAAGTACAAGATCATGTCCTTTACAGGGACATGGATGGAGCTTGAGGCCATTATCCTTAGCAAACTAATGCAGGAATAGAAAACCAAACATCACATTCTCACTTATAAGTGGGAGCTAAATGAGCTAAATGATGAGAACACATGGACACATAGAGGGGAACAACACACACTGGGGCCTTTCACAGGGTGGAGGGTGGGAGGAGGGAGAGGATCAGGGAAAACAACTAGTGCATACTAGGCTTAACACCTGGGTGATGAAATAATTTGTACAACAAACCCCATGACACAAGTTTACCTATGTAACAAACCTACACTTGCACCCCTCAACTTAAAAGTTAAAAAAAAAAAAATGTGGCACAAAATGACAGGATGGATAACCCACAGGCAGTAGAAATGGAAGATGCAAACATTTGAAGACAACCTTCATAAAAGTGCTACTTACAAAACAGCATGTAGAAGAGGAAAATAGTGGTTTCCTGAAAGGAGAAAAAATGTGCTTAATAATCACTTATCATTCTGACTCAGTTACAAAACCCGTGTGGAGACATGCAGGACATTGCAATATTTAACCATAGTAATTATCTAAAAGGCAGAGCTAGAACACAGAGCCCCAACAGCATATCTAATATACTCAGCACCTTGACATAAACAATACGAAACAAGGTCAAGTTGGGATAGATCGTATGTCTCACATATCCTATGGCATATCCTACACATCAAAACACGATGTCAGGCATCACACACAAACCATTCACCCAAAATTGAGTCAAATGTTGAAGTCACAAAATAAACCAGAAAAATAATGGCCTTAAAAACAAATCAGTCCAGATGCGGTGGCTCACGCCTGTAATCCCAACACTTTGGGAGGCCAAGGCGGGCAGATCACCTGAGGTTGGGAGTTCGAGACCAGGCTTACCAACATGGAGAAACCCCCATCTCTACTAAAAATACAAAATTAGTCGGGCATGGTGGTGCATGCCTCTAATCCCAGCTACTTGGAGGCTGAGGCAGAATCGCTTGAACTTGGGAGGTGGAGGTTGCAGTGAGCCGAGATCACGCCATTGAACTCCAGCCTGGGCAACAAAAGCGAAACTCCGTCTCAAAAAATAAAAATAAATGAAATGCCAAGGGAAACTGGTTATGACCATAAAGACGTGTTTGGGAAATGCTCTCATTTTAGCTGTGAAGTTAAATTCATTATAAGGCATGACAATAAAACTAGGTCCAATATCACTGCATTTGATTCAGTTTTTTCAATGTTTACAGGTAAATAGGTAAAATGAAAGTAGACACTAGTTCATAGTATCTTTGGGATACTATAGTTCCCAAAGATACAGTTCATACATCTTTGGGAAAGAGTACAATCTAGCAAATAAAGTACGTGTATAACAATGTTGGCTCGTTAGAGGAAAATACATTAAAAACCAATCAGAAAAATATCACAAGGACCAAAACTGTATAACTCACAAAGCTGCCTTGTAGAATACAATAACAAAACAGATGATGGTCTGTATACATAGATTAGAATGGTTTGGGTATTGAAGGGGTAGATGGTAAGTGCCAGTTGATACTGCTGACAAAAATCAATCCATCTTTTTTTTTTTTTTTTGAGTCGGCGTCTTGCTCTGTTGCCCAGGCTGGAGTGCAGTGGCGCAACCTGCTCACTGCAACCTCCGCCTACTGGGTTCAAGCGATTCTCCTGCCTCAGCCTCCCGAGTAGCTGGGGCTACAGGTGTGCACCACCATGCCCGGCTAATTTTTTTTCTTATTTTTAGAGACGGGGTTTCACTATGTTGGCCAGGCTGGTCTCGAACTCCTGACTTTGTGATCCACCTGCCTCAGCCTCCCAAAGTGCCTGGATTACAGGCACGAGCCACCATGCCCAGCCCGAATCCGTCTTCTTTTTGCTTAGTGTAAAATGATACGAATACAACTTGAGGGTCTCTGAAGGCAAAGATTCAACCAGTAAGAGATACATCTGTAAAATGGAACAGCAGACACTAAAAATAATGCATTCTACATACATCATGACAAGTAAAAATGAGAAAACAAAACTAACAGAATTTTGTGTCCAATGAAAAAAGTTACATATATTGTACATCTTTTTTTTTTTTTTTTTTTTTTTGGAGATGGAGTCTGGCTCTGTTACCCAGGCTGGAATGCAGTGGCACGATCTTGGCTCACTGCAGCCTCTGCCACCCAAGTTCAAGCAATTCTCATGCCTCAGCCCCCCAAGTAGCTGGGATTACAGGCACGCACCACCACGCCTGGCTAATTTTTCTAATTTTAGTAAAGACAGGGTTTCATCATGTTGATCAGGCTGGTCTCAAACTTCTGACCTCAGGTGATCCACCCACCTCGGCTTCACAAAGTGCTGGGATTATAGGCATGAGCCACCATGACCAGCCACACTGTACATCTATTGTATGCACAAGTTTCTAGACATGTACAAGAAATTTGAGTGGCACCTTTAAAAACAACAGTAGGATAGGAGACGGAATTCTCACCTTCTACCTTTCTGTAGGGATGAAAAATAAAATCAACATGTATTATGTTTGGCCAAACATTAAAGAAAAAAATCACAGATCAGTATTTTGGGAAGGTGGCTGGAGAAACCTCTAAAGCCACACCAACGCAAACACAATTGCATCAAAAATACTACAGTATGCTAAAAAATGTTAAATGAATGGTGAAAAAATTTTAAAGTACAATCACATACTCAAAAAAGAGTCACAAAACTTTACTTGGAAAATCATATAGAGTTCAGTAATATAAAAGTAGAAACGGTCTTGCAAAAGCTATAATTTGCATATGCTGGTTTGCTAGAGTCCTCCTGGAATGTGATCTGTTTAGAATCAACGTTTTAGAGCTGGAAGAGTATTTTAGAGCTTAGAAGGGTATTTAGAACAACCAACCACGGCCGGGTGCAGTGGCTCACGCCTGTAATCCCAGCACTTTGGGAGGCCGAGGTGGGCAGATCAGGAGGTCAAAAAATTGAGACCATCCTGGCCATCATGGTGAAACCCCACCTCTACTAAAAATACAAAAATCGGCTGGGCATGGTAGCACGCGCCTGTAGTCCCAGCTACTCGGAAGGCTGAGGCAAGAGAATCACTTGAACCCAGGAGCCTTCTTCCAGGAGGCGGAAGTTGCAGTGAGCTGAGAGCGCGCCACTGCACTCCAGCCTGGCAAACGAGACTCCATCTCAAAATTCAAAAAAAAAAAAAAAAGAACAAAAAACCTCACTTTATATTTACTTCTAGACTACATAATCCCCAGTAATAAAACTCTACTCCTATTTTCAGTAACAAAAGCTATTTGTAGAACAGACACGTGCTGGTTTTTTGTTTTTTGTTTTTTTTTTTGAGATGGAGTCTTGCTCTGTCACCCAGGCTGGAGTACAGTGACGCGATCTCAGCTCACTGCAACCTCCACCTCCCAGGCTCAAGTGATTCTCCTGTCTCAGTCTCCCAAGTAGCTGGGATTACAGGCACACGCCACCACACCCGGATAATTTTTATATTTTTAGTAGAGACGGGGTTTCACCATGTTGGCCAGGCTGGTCTGGAACTCCTGGTCTCAGGTGATCCACCTGCTTCAGCCTCCAAAGTGCTTGGGATTACAGGCATGAGCCACCGCTCCCGGTCAGACTAATGCACTTTTAATATATGTCTCTGCTTTTAAAACTTTAGAGCAGGGTCCCAGACCATTGTTCTTGCTATATGCCCAGCACGTGGAACATAGTAAATAGAAGTGCTCAATACATATATATGTGTGTATACATAACTTTTTTTCAGAAAAGGTAGGAAAGTGAGTTCTGTGCACAACTATGAAAAATCACAATGTATGACGTTAAAAAAAAGCTGCAAGATTAAAATATGAAAATTAGTTCCCCTGAATTGGAAAAGGCAGCACCATAGGCACATGTGACCACATGCCTGAAATTTCATTTTTTGCTTCTACCAGTGGAATGGTAATAATATTGAACTCTAAACCATGGTAGTAGGAAGGCTACCTAATGCCTACTTCGGAATTCATAGTAAAGCAGGACACAACAGTTTAAGATGGTAAAAGGAGAACAGGACCAAAGTTTTTGACACCAAATATATTAAATGTATGAAGATGAAAATTGTAGACCTAACAGACCTGGTTGTTTTAGGGAATGATGGGCAAATGAGTTCCCCTGGGCTAATGGGCAAAGCAACCTGAGAACAGTTTCTCACACCATATGTGAGGGACCAGTCTTAACCCCTAAATTGTACTCTGCCAGACATACTATATATACACATACATATATGTTTTGTTTTATATATATATATAATATATTACACACACACACGTACTTAAATATTTTTTAATTTTTTTGTAATGATAGGGTGTCACTTTATTGCCCAGACTGGTGTTGAACTCCTGGACTCATGCAATCCTGCCACCTTGGCATCCCAAAGTGCTGGGATTATAGGTATAAACCACTATGCCTGGCCTGTAAGATATTTTTTAAAACATTACTAGAAAAGTGATCACATATTGTCACAGTAATATAAAATTACTATAGAAGTTTCCAGACACATACAATTTGACCTCGAGAAATATGCTGAAGTTTTGTTTATCAACATCAATCTGGCCTAAACTCTTGAATTTGTGTAAAAAGGATCTGACATTGTTTTACTACTCGATAATAAAAACATTCTGTAAGAAACAGAGATAAAAGGTGCATAGCCTTGTCATTAACTTTAAAATACAACACTGCTTTGTCACAACGCCTAAAATTATCCTTTTGAATGCAACTTTAGCATTTAAGAATCTCAATGCCTATTAGTTTGAACATTTTGCCTTATTTTCCCATTTATATTAGATTAGAATACAGAAGCTTAAAATGTATATGAAAACACGACCATGCATTGATTAATGATGGAAATACGTTTTGAGAAATGGGTCATTAGGTGATATCGTTGGGTACATACACAAACCTAAATGGTATAACCTACCACAAATATAGGCTTCGTGGAACAGTCAAATATTGCTCCTAGGCTACAAACCCGTATAGCATGTTACCATACTGAATACTCCATAAGGCTATTTGTGTATCTAAACATTACATAGAAAAGGTACAGTAAAAATACAGTATTACAATGTTACTGGCCCACAATCCTGTATGTGGTCTGCTGCTAACCAAAACTTCCTTACATGGCATGTGACTATGTTTACTAACACTATCTACCGTAAACTCCTGTACCTTTGCCTCCAAACTTCCCCAACTAACACAGTGAATCTAGGGAAATTTTCCATCTATTACTAGATTCATTACCAAAGGAAGTAAAATGGAGAAATGTTTGCCCAACCTATAACAAGCTGAGGTGATTTACTATAGCCTGTTAGGCTGTACCCTATGGAGAAAATGTTATATAATTATTGTGTCTGGAACCAAATTTCCAGAATTCAAATTCACTCTTTGTAATTTACAAGCAAAAGTTACTTAAATTCTCAGTAACAGCACCTTACATCTCAAAAGATTATTCTGCAGGTTAATGTGCACGTAAAGTGACTAAACTACTGTCTGGCACATAAATTATTACTATGTAAGTGTTATAATTATTTAACTGCATAGTATGTATTAAATCCTTCTGTAGAATTGGGATAATAAACATTGAATTCATTAAATAAAATGTCACATTCCTACAATAAACTGCTTTCGCCCATTAAAGCTTATTTCAATTCTCTATTATGAAAGTACATCTATTTGGGCTGGGTGCGGTGGCTCACGCCTGTAATCCCAGCACTTCGGGAGGCCAAAGCGGGCGAATCACCAGGTCAGGAGATCGACACCTGGCTAACACAGTGAAACCCCATCTCTACTAAAAATACAAAAAAATTTGGCCAGGTGTGTGGTGCGGGCGCCGGTAGTCCCAGCTACTCGGGAGGCTGAGGCAGGAGAATGGTGTGAACCCGGGAGGAGGAGATTACAGTAAGCTTAGATTGTGCCACTGCACTCCTGCCTGGGCGACAGAGCAAGACTCGGTCCAAAAAAAAAGAAAAGAAAATTTATCTACTTAATCTATTTATAATATCCTGTTAAACAGAGAGAAAAAAGTTGGAAAATAATATATAGCCTAATTTTATATTTAGAGAAGGTGCTAATAAAGTTATAAAAGTTGCAAATCACTGTACTATTTAAGTGGCAACTGCCAAAAGTTATTCAGAGTAATTTATTATCCCTTCTTGTCCCTAGGAAAAAGGTTTAAAATGAAATCATGATTCTAAAATGCTAATAACAATAATCAAATGCTACAAATTAGTTATTTCAAAAACTTAGAACTGTATACATTTAATGTGTTATTCCTCCTTTGCACCTAAAAGCTGATGTTTCTTAAAATTGGACTTCATTTTAGAATTAAGAAAATAGATCATTAATTTATAATAGATACACCACTTCGGTCCCACCCATTGCCAACATACCACTAACACCATCACTTTTAAGCAAACTCTTGAAGTACTCAAAACTATACATATTAATGTAGACAGTAAGTCAGCTTAACCAATTCTCCAAGTTTAACTAGCAGATATTACATACAGTATGCTGAGATTATAATTATAATAAACACAGAAGATTCAGTATTTCTAGAATACTGAACAAGAGGTGTTTGTGGCATTGAGAGTACTGTGACAACCTGTGGTACCCTTTAAACTGCTTTAAAATTTTACAATGAAATCAGTGCTATTAATTTCATGTTTATTTCATACAGGGTTTTTGTCAAGTTTATCAGTTTTAAAATGATTAAGTCATAATCACCATTAAAAGACAAATTTTCCTCTCAAACTAATAATTTCCATTCTGCTACCTACAGTTTGGCTTATCCTTTGGTCTGATAGCCATACTTCATTTCACAGGACTATACAAGTATGTACTATGTACAAAACATTTTCAAGTTTGCTTTCAAATGATACCTACAAAGAGTAGATCAAGTTTTCAAGTTTACAGAACACCACACTACAACAATTTACCACTATAAATGTCTTAATACCTGTTTATTCCATTCTATTTAGATTGCAACACTAACAAAACTCTTAATGCATTATGTTCCCACCACCTGTACTTTCCCTACACTATCATTTTGACACTTACATAAAAACAACTCAATTCAGCAACCAAGTTTTACAACCACTGTTGTTACCAATCAAATGGTGATGCATCAGATCCCAATTTTCATGAGTATTAACATATTAAGAGTACATTATTTACCTAAGACTGAAGGACTGTGCCTTACTTTATAAAAAAACAAAGATAGCCACATCAATTTAATTCCATATATATACTACCTATTCAATTTATTAAAAATTGTAATAAACATAATAATCAAACTAGTGCTCCAAACTTATGCTGTTCACATGGAAGACACCACAAAAGAAGACATAATATAGAGACTGCCTTGCAATAAGAAGTACAAATTCCTTCTATAAAGATGGAGAAATAAAAGGACAAATCTAGTTGTCTAAAAGACAATTCACTGTACACATTTTATTTACAGTTTTGTACACTGTCTTAATATGAATGGGACTGCTTTTCTACTTGAGCCATTTTTAACCAAAGCAAAATAACCTAAGTAATACAAAGTGTTAAAATACAGCATAAAGATACAAAAACAGACATACTAATTCTAGTTAGGAATGTAATTATGATGTTACATTTTTTATAATCCACAATTATGTTTAGGAAATCACACAAACATAGATCACTGATTTGAATGAAATGCATAAATTTGTAGCAAAGCTTTGTAGTTACAAAAAACAAAAAAAATTACCAAAGAATGCACAAAATTAATGTTTATTCCACCTTTGTGTCATATTCCTGAATCCTTCACCAATGTTACATGAGGAAAAAAACAAAAGCAAAACAAATGAAAAACTGAAATCAGAATCACTAATATTATCAAGTAGGGAAACAAATAAATTAAAATCTAGCAGCCATCAGCAAGAGTACAGCAAAGACAATGCTGTAAAAAGAAACAAAGAAAATTGCTAGAAAACTGTATGCATCATAATCTTTCAAACCAGCAAAATATGCTCCTGCATACAATGGAACAACAGAATTTTCTTTCCTGTAAAGTATAGTAATGCCAAGTTGTTTTTTGACTATTGTGGATAGGTAAAATCTGTATGTAATTAATGGTAATTCTACTGAAGTATTACAGAGTGGGCCAGGAACACATTTATGGATTCTGGGGATGTGTACTGTAATTCTTTGATTGGGATAGTGGAAACTTTAGCCAAAAAAAAAAGAACACAGAAGTACAAGACAAAGGCGAATGAGACTTCTCTTATATCTTAGTAACATTTAGATGGAAATCAAATTTAAATGCAGTCCACTCTGCTTTTTGAAGAGGCTTTGGTTCAGCTCCCAAATCTCGATTGCTTGACGCAGTCTCCTATGAGAATACTCAGAAGGTGTCTTCTTAAACAACAAACCTATTTTTAGTGGTGGAGCCGCTCTTAGTAGCTGTGTCTGCGTGGGACTGATAACCAATCACTATCTTTGGAGGAAGTCCTAACCTTTCCTTGTATACCCTCCTAGAAGAAAAAAAGAAGAAAAAAGTAGCCATTAATTTTTACTCATAAGAAGTAAATAAATTCAAAATTTTAGGGTTACTAGTCTTTGTACTAAAAAATATAGATGAGAGTACAATAGGAAATTAATTATACACCCTTTTCCTTTTAGCACAATTTACTCTTCATTTTTGCGATATTCTTGGTTAATTACTTTTAAAATATTTGAGAGCCAGTCGGGTTTATTATTACTAAATTACAGGAGCATTACTATATTATTATACTGTTATTTATTATGATACTATAATTATTACTAAATCAATAGTGAACAAAGCAAGGACAAGTCCCTGAGCTCACTGTATTTATAGTCTAGTAAACACAATCAAAAAATCACAAATACATATGATGGACCTGTATTACATGCATACTTAAACAGAAATCTGTATAACAAACATGTTTATTTTCATTCTTTGATCTAAAATGTTACATTTCACATCTGAACCCTAGCAAAGATTGTATATTACTACACAAATTATATTTACCATACCTGTTATAAGATTGCACAAACAAAAACTAAACACTTTGAGGGAGATTAAAATGAAACACTTCAAGGGAGAAAGTAATTTCTGCTTTACATACTAACTTTACAACCTAATTTTCAAGTAAGACATGACTCTATAGCAAGAATAAAATGGCACTTGTCAGTAGTGCCAAAGAGTAAATACAAGGGCTGTAATAACAAGGAGATTCTAATCTCATCTACAAAATTAGAGAAGTCTTCCCCTTTAAATATCACGAGGTCAAAAAGGATAATGTTAAGATAATGAGCACATCTGAAAGCTGAGAAATAAAAATCAGGCTGTGTGACTATGGCTCATAAGTAAAGTGAATATGAGATAAAGCTGAAAAGGTTTCAGAGAAAGATCACAGAGAACTTCATAGGTCACCTTAAAAATCTGAATCTTTAAGAAAAAAATAGTAAAAATTGAAAAATAAGCAAAATCAAATAAAAATAAAGGAATAAACATTAATGGAGTTAAATCCTCCAACATGATACTAGGATAGTATTTTTTTAATACCTTTCAGGAGATTTACTACCTTCCCCCTAAAATAAGGCATTAAAAAGTAATTTTATGGTAACTAAAGTGATAATTATCAAATTTGCATTATAATGCAATGCATTCCTTTCAATTATACTTAATTATTAAAAATACCAAAAGGCACAACCATTGAGTCATGCAAATTGGAAGGGTTAAAAAAAGAAAATCTTTGTTTGAAAATCTGAAGTCTTAATATAGACTCAAAAACATTTAATAGTGACAAAAATAAAAAACTTCCATAGGAAAAAAATTCTTAATTAATCTAACTCCTGTTTAAAAAAAAAGTAAATCCTCCAAAATTAGGTTTTGATGCTGGCAGAAACATTAAAATATGATGACAAATCACCTCCTTTCTCTTATGGAACCCCATATAGCATGAAATGTAGAAAATCCCTATACCTTTTGATCCAGAAATAAATTATGTTCACAGAGAAATTTACATGGCTGAGAGCAGTGGATGACACCTGAAATCCCAGCACTTTGGGAGGCTGAGGCAGGTGGATCACTTGAGCACAGGAGTTTGACCCAGTCTGGTCAACATGGCGAAACCTGTCTCTACAAAAAATACTGTAGTGGCTCAGGCCTCTGGTCCCAGCTATTCAGGAGGCTGAGGCAAGAGAGTCACTTGAACCCAAGAGGTGGAGGTTGCAGTGAGCCGAGATCACGATACTGCACCCCGGCCTGGGCAACGGAGTGTGACTCTGTCTCAAAAATTAATTTTAAAAAGAAAAATTAATAATATTTGAAAAATCACAAAGGGACAAACCAAACATTTTGTGACCACTGACTGACCAGCACTTAATTTTAACATAAAATTGTTAAGTCAATTTTTTTTTTTTTTTTTTTTTTGGTGAGACAGAGTCTCACTCTGTCTCCCAGGCTGGAATGCAGTGGCCCAATCTTGGCTCACTGCAAGCTCTGCCTCCCGGGTTCACGCCATTCTCTTGCCTCAGCCTCCCAAGTAGCTGGGACTACAGGCACCCGCCACCATGCCCAGCTAATGTTTTTTTTTTTTTTTGTATTTTCAGTAGAGACGGGGTTTCACCGTGTTAGCTAGGATGGTCTCGATCTCCCCATCTCGTGATCTGCCTACCTCGGCCTCCCAAAGTGCTGGGATTACAGGTATGAGCCACCACGCCCGGTGTTAAATATTACTAATATAATTGAGGTAAAAAGAAATCCTAGTTAGAAAAAAAATGCCGGCTGGTTTAGCATGGTGGCTCATGCCTGTAATCTCAGCATTTGAAAGGCTGAGGTGGCTTGATCAAGTCCAGGAGTTCACAACCAGTCTTGGCAACATGGCAAAACCTCTTCTCTACAAAAAAATACAAGAGAATAGCCAGGTGTGGTCGTACACACCTGAGTTCCAGCTAATTGGGTGGCTGAGGTGGGAGGATCACCTGAGCCCAGGAGGTTGAGGCTGCAGTGAGCAGTGACTGCACCACTGCACTCTTGCCTGAATAACACAGTGAGACCCTGCCTCAAAAAAAAAAGCCATTTTTGCAAAGAATAAAATTTACAAAAAAAGGTTTAATAAAACCCTACATGTGGGTTTTAAACATCAAACAAAAGCCAAGGTATGTTAAATTTTAATGAAAATGATATGTAGTAAACACACATGCTTTAAATGTACATACACTATTTGCTAATAATCACTGAATTATTTATTATGAGCGTACATTAGCTCTTTTCAAAGTAGTACTTTTTTCAAACAGCACTTTCAAAGTAGGAAATAATACATTCTCAATTGTGAATGAATAAAAAATGCTACATGCCAAAGCAGAGTGTTCTAGTGGTTATATACTTCACTGCTAAGAAAAAGTAATTTTACAGAAATAAAAAACATGAACAAGACCAGGCGCAATGGCCCATGCGTGTAATGCCAGCACTTTGGGAGGCCAAGGTGGATGGATCACTTGAGGCCAAGAGTTAAAGACCAGCCTGGCCAACATGACGAAACCTGGTCTCTACTAAAAATACAAAAATTACCTGAGCATGGTGGCATGCGCCTGTATTCCCAGCTACTTGGGAGGCTGAGACATCAGAATCACTTGAACCCGGGAGGCAGCGGCTGCAGTGAGCCTAGATCATGCCACTGTACTACAGCCTGGAAAACAGAGTGAGACTCTGTCTCTAAATATATAAATAGCTGTGAAAAAACCCTCCAAAACATCTATATCTATATATCTATATAGACATAGATAGATATAGATATAGATTAGATATATATGAACAAGACGTTGCGCACCAATTGAGCTGTTCAAAATTATACAAGTGTTCACGAAAACAATACAAGGAAAACAGGATCTACAAAGTATTTATTTCTAAAGCTACAAATAAAGTAACTTCTGGTTTTAGCCATCCTAATATTGTAAAATAAGTAGGCAAAGAGCAAAACTTACCCTATATGTGTAACAGCTTCTCTGTTCTCACATTCAGTAGTCCATATTGCTATCTTATCACCTTTAGCTCTAACATTAACAACAGCGCCACATACATCATCACTGTAGTCATCAAAAGATTCTCCAATAAGGCACAGCAGCTTAAAAGAAAATCCCAAATTACGTTTAATAGATTATAAACAAGCTTATTACACTGCAAATTTCTCTTCTATATTTGTGTAGATAACTAAAGACAGTTTTTAAATCGAGTTAATTTTTTTTTTTTTAATGTGTAAATTTTATTTGCATACATAGATCTGTCCTGACTCTTACTCATTCATTTATTTACTATCAAATCATTAACAGCTGTCTTCACCTTTTTCAGCAAATTTGGCAGTTAATATTGTGGCAGACATAAAAGCTGATTTTATTAATATTCATTTGCTCTGCTGCTGCTTATATTTATGAGCAAACAAATATTAATAGAATAACAAAAATAGCTCTTCATGGTTAGATTAATTTCTTCTTGTTCTTATTTTTTATGAGTATTTGTTAATGGTTTGGTTTTTTGTTGTTGTTGTTTTTTGAGACAGGGTCTTGCTCTGTTACCCTGGCTGGAGTGCAGTGGGACCATCACAGCTCACTGCAGCCTCAACCTCCTGGACTCAAATGATCCTCCCACCTCAGCCTCCTGAATAGCTGGGCATACATACACACAGGGACATGTCACCATACCCAGTAAATTTTTGTATTTTTTGTAGAGACAGGGTTTTGCCACGTTGCCCAAGTTGGTCTTGAACTCCTGAGTTTAAGTGAAATGCCTGCCTTAGCCTCCTGAGGTGTTGAGATTTCAGGTGTGAGCCCAGCCCTAACGGGTTTCTTAATTGTGGTAAAACACAAATAACATAAAATTTACCATTTTAACCACTTTTAAGTGTACAGTTCAGTGGCATTAAGTACATTCAACATTGTTGTACAACCATCACTACTACCATCCATCTCCAGAACATTTTTTTTAACTGCAAAATGGAAATATCCTGACTTTTTAATGTGGAATTCCAAAATCATATTTGCTGATGATCTTCGCCCTCAAAAACAGAATTTTCTTCTTAAAAAGTCATTCATTCATTAGCTGGGTATGCTGGCATGCACCTGTAGTCCCAGCTACTTGAGAGGCTAAGGCAGGATGATTGCTTGAACCCAGGAGGCTACAGTGAGCTATCATGGCCCCACTGCACTCTAGCCTGGGCAACACAGCAAGACCCTGTCTCTAAAAAAACAAAATAGTCACTTATTCAAATATTTAAAGACATTAACTCAACAAGTGCCAACTATAAACAAGGCACGGTTTCAAGTGCTAGGGATACAAAAGAGACTACAAACCCCGCTCCTATAAGCTTGGGGTTTGGAACCTCTGTTGACAGAAAATGCCTATTATCTCATTATTTAATTTGTATTGTAAAGCCAAAAGTTCAAGTTAATAGCACAACATGTAGGTTGAATGGTAGTACACAGCAATTTTATTGTTTGCTTCACTGATTTAAAAAGTTTAGTGGGACAGGCACAGTGACTCACACCTGTAATTCCAACACTTTGGGAGGCTGAATGGGAGGATCACTTGAGGTCAGGAGTTTGAGACCAACCTAGGCAACACAGCAAGATCCCATCTCTAGGAAAAAATTTAGAAAATTAGCTGGGCATTGTGGCATGCAACTGTAGTTCCAGCTACTTAAGAGGCTGAAGTGGGAGGATCACTTGAACCCAGAAGGTGAGGCTGAAGTGAGCCATATAAATAAATACCTGCACTCTAGCCTGAGCAACAGGGCAAGACCCTTACTCTAAAAATACAAATATGTAAAAGTTTAGTATACATATAGCAATGCTGTAAGAGGGTTGCAAAAACCTCAATCGTATAAAATGTAAGATTCTATAATTTCGAGGTTAATGAAATGACCACAGTGAGCTTATTGTGGTGAGAGTCACACTGCCAATCACTTAAAATATCTGACTTATAATGTGGTAGGATGTTTCACTGTACTATAAACAGGAGTCACATGACAGAACAAAAACAATTACTGACCCTGATTTTCTAGTGTTGGGCATCCTTCTCTTAAATTAAGTAACAAATGTAAAACATAACATATCTTAAGTTTCAGTATTCCCAAACTACCTCTAAAACTGCTTTATACTTTTAAAACCTTACTGTCTCTAGCCAAAAGCGATCAAGGTCACTTCGTCTCTGCTGTTTGTTCAATGTAATTAGCCATCGTCCTCCCCGTTTGTTTTTCTCATCTTCCCACATAGGCTCAATACCATCCTACAGGGTTAGAAGACAACAGTATTACACAATATTGTTACCTTGACTTTGAGAGATAATCATTAAAAACAGTAAGTAACAACACTGTCAACTTCTTACTTTATTGCCCATAAAACTGCCATTGACGCAGTTTTTAAAAAGCGCGTAAGACTTAAAGCCAGAGGCATGACATTGCAGAATTAGAGTCCTGACTTTGACACTTATTAGCTATCAAATCTTGAGTTTCACTTAATTTGAAGGTTCTTAAACTTTGAGTAGCAAACATATTTTAGAAGCTCTGTACATTTCTATACCTAGAAAATACATGCAAAAACTATGCAGTTTCAGTTAATGAATGTCCCGTCCCCCTACCACCTGACAAAGCCCAATAGTAAGTATTCCAAGGACCCATGCTCCTAAGGTTAAGAATGCTTGATAACTTAGTCTGCTCAAATATATAAAGGAATAGACTGGAAAATCAAAGCTCTCATCAAAATCAATCTCAGTATGTGCCCACAGAGTAACTCTCTCTCAATTTTTATAAACAAATAGAGTAAGAAATATTGATACTAAAGCATACTACAGCCAATTAAATTATCAGCCTGTTCTTCACACTATCAAGTATTCCTAAGTTTATGGCAAGATTTCTTAATGAATACCAAATGGCCCAGTCCTATAATAAATATATAAAATCACCAATTAAGCATACCTTAAAAAGTGAGTAGTCACAGCCAGGCATTAAATTACTAGACAACTGGATATGGTTGTACAGACTAGGTAAAAGAAAGTAACAATTAAAAACACAGAATATGTAATATAGAGTTCAGGTGCTTCCATATATATACATTTAGAACATATGATGAAAATAAACAGATAAAAGTGCATGTTTACTTGTTTCTAAGGAGTCAATTTCTAAAATGGACAAAACAGATCTTAAAAGCAGTTAAATAATCAACTTTAGATGACAGGTATAATTTTCAAAAAATTTCTAGTGACTGCTCTGACAAAAATATATTTTATATGTTAGTTAACTCAGTGCATACATATGTATATATATATAAGAAACTGAGAAGAGAGGTATAAGGTGGCTTTAAGTAGATGAAGTAATTTCTGAAGTTAATCAACAGTTTTTTCACAAACATAAAAAAATAATAATAACAGAAAAGATGAACTTCCTGACCATCAGGATTGCATGACTGAAACAGTTAAGATTATTATTATCCTCGAGGGTATCCAAGAGTAAAATAGATCAATGGTTCCCAAATACCACAAATTGTCACTGGTTAGTCAACATAATAATCATTTAAAAAATGATTTTACAAAAATAAATAAATAAATATAGTTCCAAGCCCTACCTCTTGGGATTATAATCACCTAAATATGAGATAGAACCCTGCAGTCTGTATTTCTAAACTATTTCCCAAATATCAAAATAACAGAATAACATTTGCAATGACTTAGTTGCTTGCCTGAAGGCAGGAGGCTTAGATCATTTGATCTCCTGTAGTCTTTTACAGCAAAATTGATTAAAAAATTGGCAACTCTTAAGAATCTTTTGCCTGTCTCCAATATTAGATGGCAGAAATGAGGAACTTAGCTGTGTCTACAGACCATGGATGATTCTATTATCCTTAGTCTGGTTCTCCTAGTGCCATATTAACCCCATCTAGGAATATTTCAGGTAAAGATTTAAGGGCCAGGCGCAGTGGCTCACACCTGTAATCCCAGCACTTTGGGAGGCTGAGGCAGGCGGATCACGGGGTCAGGAGTTCGAGACCAGCCTGACCAACATGAGGAAACCCCGTCTCTATTACAAATACAAAAACTAACTGGGTGTGATGGCACGCGCCTGTAATCCCAGCTACTCAGGAGGCTGAGGCAGAAAAATCGCTTGAACCCAGGAGATGGAGGTTGCAGTGAGCCGAGATCACCCCATTGCACTCCAGCCTGGTGACAGAGCTAGACTCCATCTCCAAAAAAAAAAAAAAAAAAAAAAAAAAAATTTAAGACAGAAGTTGGCATTCTTTAAATGAAACTCCATAATATAACACACAAATAATAGTTTAGGTGAGACAACCTAAGATCACATAAGGTTTGTGAATCACTACCTCATGGTAACTCCCAACTACATCATCTATGACAGCCTCCCCTAGGCAACAAAAAAAGCCTGGATACTAAGTGACTGTAAAATTAGCACTACTAATTTCATAAAATAAATGGATATTGTGGGAACGACCTTCAATAAAACATTTTTCTTTTTGCTGCCTCCTTTCTCTTCCGTGGTGCTCAAAGCTCTCTCAAGTAAGTCCATAATGAGAATTTATAATGGCACACCTAAACAGAATCCTAAGACTATGCAGTCTGGATAAATACAAAGGGACTCAATGGTTATTTGCAATAAATTTGCTAGAAAAACCAGAAATTAGGAAGTGGCCCACACATTCACAGAAAATTGAAAAATCCTTCATATCTCTAAATTATGGTATAAAAATCTACTATGCAATGACACTGACTACACATAACTGAAGTGTGGAGGCACTGTTCTAATTGGTACAATTATGTAAACTAGTAAAAGCCAAACAAACTAGATAAACGCAAATCTGATTGGGGAACATGGCTCAAGGCTTCCTTTTCCTCTGCAGGAGAATGAAGAGCTTTTTTGGTGCAGAAGAGTTATTTAAGAGTCCTGAGTAAACACAATTAGAGAAGAAAAACTACTTGATGTTTTGATGACGGGCAAAGAATAACCCTAGTTTAACTAGACAACTAGACACGTATAAGTTATTAGGCCTTAAATGTAGTTACTATTAAGTGTAATGCTTTTAATAAAAAATAAATCTCTCAAAGTTTACTCTCAAATAAATATTCTCAAATACTCTCAAAGTTTATAGTTTTAACTGTATGCTTTGCTTTTTTCAGCAACACAAATGAATACAAAATACCTATTAGAAGTCAAGCACTGGAAATATACAGAAAAATGTTTCTGCTGTTGAAGATGTATGTATATATGTATAAATTTTATACCACAATCTATTCCTTTGTATGAGCAGAATATCTTGAGGGGGTTACATTAAAACATAAGAGTAGCATCACTAATTTAGCATGTATATGATCCTAAAAAAAGATGTACAAGTTAGAATATTTAAATAACTGCTAGGTAATTTAAAGCACTTATTAAAGAGTTTTGCCTTTCAGGGTCTCATATAGTACCTCCCTACTCATTCTCCAAGTAAATTTGATACACTGGATTAACTTTGCTTTTAAGAGAATCAATAATCAAAACTTCTTGAAATAGACTTTACAATTTTTAATTTTATTTATTTTATAGAGAAACAGGGACTCATGTTGACCAGGCTGGTCTTGAACTCCTGGCCGCAAGTGATCTTCCTGCCTCAGCATCACAAAGTATTAGTATTACAGGCATGAGTCACTGAGCCCAGCCTTAAATTTTGTTTTGAGGTCATGCAAAAGTTGATGATCTCAATTCTTAACTCTGTTTAAACAGAAACAAAATTTCAAAAATATTTCAACTATTCTTCTTGAGGTGGACCAAAGTATAATGAAATGAATAAAGTATCATGATAGATACTGGCATTCCCTTGACAAACTCTGAATTCTGAACACTTCAACCTTTGATATCTTAAAATCTGGTACAGGAAATTCCAGATGTTGCACTGAAAACAGTTTGCAGAAATGAGAACCCAACAATGCACTGGAATACCCAGTTATGAGGCAAATTTATCTTGGCAACCAAGAGAGGAACAAGTTCCAACTAGTTGTCAAAAGTTCTAAGAGCAATAAAGGATTCTTGAGCTAAGGATATCTCAGGAGGACAAGAAACAGAATAATCAGGGCTAAGGAATGACAAGATTGAAGCTTTGTAAAACTAATAAAGCATAATCACCAATTCAAACTTTTGTGAGGAGATAAAAAATAGATGAACATTCATTAACTGTTTACCTCACACTTCATTTTGTGAATTTGGCTTAAAAATAAACTACACAACTAATAAAAAAACAAACATCCTAAAACAAATGGTTACTTACGCCCAAAAGTCTTCAACAGTATCAAACTTAGAGATCAGCCGCAGGTTTGCTTGCCAAGTTTTGCTTTTATCATTTTTAAAAAACCAGAGTGCCCATCTAAAAATAAAAAGTCAATGTCAAAAAATGGTAGCTGCATCCCCATGTTAAAAGCAACATTATTCACAACAGTCAGAAGGTAGAAGCAACCCAACTGTTCATCAACAGATGAATGAAAAATGTATATATATACACCACGGAATACTAAAAAGCCCTGATGAAGGAAATTCTAACACTTGATAAAACATGAGGGGAAGCTAAGGACATTAAGTGAATAAGCCAGCCCCCTCCAAAAAAAGACAAATACTATATGATTCCACTTTTATGAGGGATAAGAAGTCAAATTCATAGAAACAAAAAGAATGGTGATTGCCACTAGCCAAGGAGAAGGGAGTTTAGGGTTACAGAGTTTAGAGTTTTGGAAGATGAACAAGAGTTCTGGAGATTAGTTGTACAATAATTGGTTGCAGAAAGTACTTAACATTAATTGAACTGTACACTTACAAATAGTTAACACAGTAAATTTTATGTTTACCACAAAAATTTAGGAAAAAAAAGTAAAATGCTAGTTGTTATTACAGTGGCAAATAATGAGAGTTCTCCATTTCTTTCATTTAAAAAATATGTATTTTATGTCTACTACATAACAGATTTTCTGCTATACCTAGGGACCCAAGACACACTGAAACTCATCACTCAACGGAATTCATAGAGATGAGGCAGAGAGACAACTACAGTGTGCTAAGTGCTATGACAGAGATAAGCAAGCACAATTATTTAAGAAAAACACGGCAGAGCTGGGCGCGGGTGGCTCACACCTGTAATCCCAGCACTTTGGGAGGCTGAGGTGGGCAAATTACCTAAGGTTGGGAGTTCAAGACCAGCCTGACCAACATGGAGAAACCCCGTTTCGACGAAAAATACAAAACTGGCCAGGCATGGTGGTACATGCCTGTAATCCCAGCTACTTGGGAGGCTCAGGCAGGAGGCTGCGGTGAGCTGAGATCGCACCACTGTACTCCAGCCTGGGCAACAAGAGTGAAACTCCATCTCAAAAAAAAAAAAAAAAAAAAAAAAAAAAAAAAAACACAGCGGAAACACTTAAACTATAAAAGAAGGCAAGGGGCCAGGCACGGTGGCTCAAACCTGTAATCCCAACACTTTGGGAGGCTGAGGTGGGCAGATCACGTGAGGTCGTAAGTTTGAGACCAGCCTAGCCAACATGGTGAAACCTGGTCTCCACTAAAAATACAAAAAAATTTAGCCAGGCATGGTGGTATATGCCTGTAATTCCAGCTACTCGCGAAGCTGAGGCACAAGAATCACTTGAATCCAAGAAGCAGAGGTTGCCGTGAGTCGAGGTTGTGCCACAGCACTCCAGCCAGGGCAACAGAGGGAAACTGTCTCCAAAAAAAAAAAAAAAAAAAAAAAAGGCAAGAAACAGGATGGCGGATATTTCTCAGAGGAACAAATTAGCCAAGAAGAAATGAGTGCCAGGAGTGGGGAAACTATTAAATGTGACTCTATATTTAATCAAACACCTAACTGGGAAAATAATCAAGACTGAGTAATGCTGCATAGATATGTACTGAAATAATGTATACTAGTTTTAATATATCTGTAGATTACTTCTCTTAAAATAGTTTTATTCCTACATAATATATAATAGCTTATATATACCTAACATATTATATATAGAGGCATACCTTGGATATATTGTGAGTTCAGTTCTAGATCATCATAATAAAGTGAGTATCACAATAAAGGAACTATCTTGATGGAGAGTCACACAAATTTTTTGGTTTCCCAGTGCATATAAAAGTTATGTTTACATTATACTATAGTCTACATTATGTCTGAAATAGCATTATGTCTAAAAAACAAAAAGCACATACCTTAATTAAAAAGTCTATTGCTAAAAATGCTAATGATCATCTGAGCCTACAGAGAGTGGTAATCTTCTTGCTGATGGAGAGTCTTCCCTTGTTGATTGCTGCTGACTGATCAGAGTAGTGATTGCTGAAGATTGGGGTGGCTGTGGCAATTTCTTAAGACAACAATGAAGTTTGTCACACCGATTGACTTCATTTCACAAAAGATTTCTCTGTAGCATGCAATGTTGTTTGTAAGCATTTTACACAGTAGAATTTCTTTCAAAATTGGAGTCAATCCTCCCAAACCCTGCAGTTGCTTTATCAATTCGGTTTACGTAATATTCTAAATCCTTTGTTGTCATTTCAACAATGTTCACAGCATCTTCACCAGGAATAGATTCCATCTCAAGAAACCTTTTTCTCTGCTCACCCATAAGAAGTAACTCCTTATCCATTCAAGTTTTCTCATGAGACTGCAGCAATTCAGTAACATCTTCAGGCTCCATTTCTTACTGTACATCTCTCGCTCTCTGCACCACATCCGCAGTGACTTCTTCCACTAAAGTCTTGAACCCTTCAAAGTCATCAATACGGGTTGGAATAAAATTCTTCCTAACTCTTGTTCATATTGATATTCTGACCTTCCATGAATCATGAATGTTCTTCATGACATCCAGAATGCTGAATCCTTTTGGAAGGTTTTCAATTTACTTTGTCCAGATCCATCAAAGTAATCACTATCTACAGCATTTATAGCCTTATGAAATATAGTTCTTATTAATAAATAATAAGGCTTGAAAGTCAAAATTCCTCTTTGCTGCTCCATAGGCTGCAGAAAGTACGCTGTGTTAAGAGGCATGAAAACAATTCACCTCCGTCAGAGCTCTTGGGTGACTAGGTGCATCATCAATGAGTAGTGATATTTTGAAAGGAAACTTTTTTCTGGGCAGTAGGTTTCAACAGTAGGCTTAAAGTATTCAGTAAACCATGCTATAAATCGATGCACTGTCATCCAGGCTTTGCTGCTCCATTTCCAGAGCATGGGCAGAGTGGATTTAGCATCATTCTTAAGGATTCTTAAGATTTGGGGAATGGCAAATGAGCACTGGCTTCAACTTAAAAGTCATCAGCTGCAAGATCCCCTAACAAGAATCAGTCTGTCCTTTGTAGTTTGAAGCTAGGCACTGACTTCTCTCTATCTAGCAAAGACCGAGATGGCATCTTCTTCCAGTAGAAGGCTGTTTTGTTTACATTGAAAATCTGTTTTGAGTGTAAACTTCCTTCATCAATCACCTTAGTTAGATCTGGATAATTTGCTGCAATCTCTACATCAGCCCTCGCTGCTTCACCTTGTACCTTTATGGGGGTGACTTCTTTCCTTAAATCTTATAACTGACCTCTGTTAGCTTTCAACTTTTATTCTGCAGCATCCCCACCTCTCTCAGCCTTCATAACATTGAACAGAGTTAGGGCCTTGCTAATGGATTAGGCTTTGTCTTAAGGGAATGTTGTAGCTGGTTTTATTTACTACCCAGACCACTTGAACTTTCTCTACATCAGCAATGAGGCTGTTTTGTGTTCTTATCATTCATGTGTTTGCTGGAGCAGAACTTTTGATTTCCTTCAAGAATTTTTCCTTTGCTTTCACAACCTGGCTAACTTATTTGGTACAAGAGACCTAGCTTTTGGCCTGTGTTGGCTTTTGACATGTCTTCCTCGTAAGTGTAATCATTTCTAGCTTTTGATTTAAAGTGAGAGACATGCAACTCTTCCTTTCACTATAACATGTAGGGGCCATTGTAGGGTTATTAATTGGCTTAATTTCAATATTGTTGTGTGTCAGGGAATAGGTAGACCCAAGGACAAGGAGACGGGAATGGCCAGTCAGTGGAGCATTCAGAACACATACAACATTTATCAATTAAGTTGGCCGTCTTATATGGCCAATGTTCATAGCATCCCAAAACAATTACAATAGCAACATTAAAGATCACTGATCACAGATCATAACAGATACAATAAAGTTTGAAATACCGTGAGAATTACCAAAATGTGACAGAGACACTAAGTGAGCACATGCCATTGGAAACATGACATGAACAGAACTGCTTGACACAGGATTTCCACAAACCCTCAATTTATAGAAAAGGCATGATTTGTGAAGCACAGTAAAATGAGGTATGCCTGTATAACATTTTCTCTAATGCCTTGAAGATAAACTCGTGGGACATTAAAGTTACACTTTATCCCAAGATGATTGCCAAGACCATTCTCCTTTAGAAGAATTAAACTGAATATTCTCTGAATTACAATACCAAAGGAAAGTCAAAGGGAAATTTCATTTTCTCATCAACACAAATGTTGTCTGAAGAGCCTTCCAAATTGAATATATATTTCATAATCCTATAATATTCGGTAACCTCACCTAGACAGAAAAATGAGATGCATTTCAATATGTACTTGACAATTTGTCACCCCATTATCAATAAAAAAGAAAAAGAAAATGCAAGAAAACCCCCAAAAAGGTCAAGTACTACACTCTGGATTTTTAAAAATAAATTCCAAAACAAAAAAAACTCTGCACCCAGCCATTTAAACACATAAAGATCAATGAGGCCAGGCAAGGTGGCTCACACCTGCAATAACAGCACTCTAGGAGGCTGAGGCAGGAAGAACACTTGAGCCCAGGAGCTCAAGACCAGCCTGGGCAACATAGTGAGAGATCGCCTCTACTAGACATTTAAAAAATTAGCCAGGCACGGGCCAGGTGCAGCGGCTCACGCCTGTAATCCCAGCACTTTGGGAGGCCAACGTGGGCAGATCATGAGGTCAAGAGATGGAGACCATCCTGGCCAACATGGTGAAACCCCATCTCTACTACAAATACAAAAATTAGCTGGGTGTTGTGGCATGCACCTGTAGTCCCAGCTACTCAGGAGACTGAGGCAGGAGAATCGCTTGAATCTGGGAGACGGAGGTTGCAGTGAGCTGAGCACCACTGCACTCCAGCCTGGTGACAGAGAAAGGCTCCGTCTCAAAAAAACAAAAATTAGCTAGGCATGATGGCATGTGTCTATAGTCCCAGCTACCCAGGAGGCCAAGGCGGGAGGATTGCTTGAACCCAAGAGTTTGAGGTTGCAGTGAGCTATGATCATGCCACTGGACTCCAACGTGAGTGACAGAGCAAGACCCTATCAAGGAAGGGGAAGGGGAGAGGACTGCTTGAGGTGAGGAGTTTGAGAACAGCCTGAGCAACATAGCAAGACCCCCCATCTCTCCAAAAAAGAAAAAAAAAAAAAAAAAATTCTTAGCCAGGCATGGTGGTGCACACTTATGGACCTAGCTACTTAGAAGGCTGATGCAGGAAGGTCATTTGAACCCAGAAATCTGAGGCTATTATCATGCCACTGCTCCCCAGTGTGGGCAACAGAATGGGACCGTGTCTCTTCCAAAAAAAAAAAAGGCCAGACATGTTGGCTCATGCCTGTAATCCCAGCATTCTGTGAGGCCGAGGTGGATGAATTGTTTGAGTCTAGGAGTTCAAGGCCAGCCTGGGAAATAGCAAAACTCCAACTCCAACTCTACAAAATATACTAAAATGGTGGTGATGCATGCCTGGGGTGGAAAGATAGCTTGAGCACAGAAGGTCAAGGCTGCAGTGAGCCGAGATTACACCACCCCAGCCTGGGTGACAGAGTGAGACCCTGTCTCCAAAAACAAACAAATGACATTTTTAGTTTTGGAAAATGTGAAAACATCCTAAGTGCTTATCAACAACAAATTATTTAAATCAGCAGTTCTCAAAATGTGGTTTGCAGACAGGCAGGAGGCCCTAAGATGCATTTTAATAATAATGCTAAGAAGTCACTTTGCTTTTCAGTATTCACATTTGCACTAATGGTGCAAAAGCAATAGTAGTTAAATCTCCTGGTGCCTTACCAAGAACCAAGACAGTGACACAAAACTATACGAGTAGTCACTGTACATTTATTACTACCAACTCTCACAGTACTAATAATGTGAGTTTCATATAAGAATGCCTTTGGGCCGGGCACAGTGGCTCACACCTACAATCCTAGCACTTTGGGAGGCTGAGGTGGGCAGATCACCTGAGGTCAGGAGTTCAAGACCAGCCTCGCCATCATAGTGAAACCCTGTCTCTACTAAAAATACAAAAATTAGATGGGCATGGTGGCAGGTGCCAAAGATGCTTAATGAATTTAGAGGCAATGTTAATGAATTATTGTTGTTTGATACTATATAAGAAAATGTGTCAACATCTGGAAGATCTGTATAACTCACTGAACCATTATTTTCCAAATAAGCAATGTATGATGTTAAAAATCTTACACAGGTAAGAGATCCATTCCAGATGTGAGACAGACCAATGGATTTTAATGTAACAAAGTAGAAACAAATTTTTGGATATGGTTTCAGATTCTACATTTCAACTAATCTCTGAAACCCAGGATCTCTTTGAGCATGTGTCCTAGGAAAAAAGGGGAGGAGGGAAGACACCTAGTAGTGTATCAAAGGATAATATCAACAATTATTTTTAAAGGCTTTTAAAAACTATTCTCCCTTTTCCAACCAAATACCTGTGTGAGGCTGTACTGTCTTCTTATACTTCCAATGAAACATCTTAACTCCACAGACTGAAGGCAGAAACAGCTATGAAAATCCAGTTGACTTCTAAGATGGCAAAAATGTGGCCGGGCGCAGTGGCTCACGCCTGTAATCCCGGCACTTTGGGAGGCCGAGGCAGGTGGATCACAAGGTCAGGAGTTCAAGATCCGCCTGGCCAACATGGTGAAACCCCGTCTCTACTAAAAACTATAAAAATTAGCCAGGCGTGGTGGCACGTGCCTGTGGTTCTGGCTACTCGGGAGGTTGAGGCAGAAGAATCACTTGAACCTAGGAGGTGGAGGTGGCAGTGAGCCACAATGGTGTCACTGCACTCCAGCCTGGGCAACAGGGCGAGACTCCGTCTCAAAAAACCAAAACCAAAACCAAAACAAAACAAAAAAAAGATGGCAAAAATGCCATTCTTTCCATTATATATTTTTTAGTTCAAATAATTATTTTCATTATAAAATGTCATTTATGTTAACATGTGATAAATTTTCTAAACGAATAAATTTACATTTCTCAAATTTTTCAGGTGAAATTATATATTCATTTTTAAATGTGAAAAAACACCTTAGCATTATTTACTGTAAAAATGTAGTAAATAACAATAGATAAAAAGTCACATAAAGCTTTGTAGAGTCCTCAATAATTTAAGAGTGTAAAGGGACTATGAGACCAAATATCTGAGTACTGCTGATTTAAATAAAACATCATACATCCATGCAAGTGACTACTATGCAACTATTAAAAAGTTTAAAAAAAAAAAAAAAAGCTTAATTGTGTGGTAGTTTTCCTAAAATTGATATGAAACCCAGAAGCCACTGAGGAAAAGCAGTATTTGCCTACATGAAAACTAAAGACCTCTAAAAAAAAAAACCCTGTAACTCCACAGTCAATGTTAGAAGACAAATGATTTGGACAAACTGTTTCCGACTTAATACTCCTCCAACTTCCCTGCCTTGGGTGAGTTAGCACGATAATACAAAATGCTTGGAAATAAACTTGGAAAAGATATTCCATAACTTGTTAGCTTGAAAGTAGGGGAAAAGCAGATAATCCAAAAGAAAAAAAAAATAGAAGAACTGAATAATCTGTCCTTAGATAAAAACCACCAATCATCAATATGAAAATATTTTGAAACTTCAATTTTAAAATGCAAAATTGAAAATACTGAAATTGTTTTCCCAAATCAGACAGGGACCGACCTAATTGGCAACAACTTAAAAGACTAATCACACGAGTTGGCAAGCACGTAGAAACCAGGAACTCTCAAACTATTAAGTCTAAGTCAATAAAGCAGAATAATGCAGCAGTATCTGTGCAAAAGTTGTTAAAGGGTAATCTTTGTTCTAGGAGATCTAAAATTTTACCCTATAAATATATTCACACAAGTGCACAAGTATATAAGGATGTAAATTACAGCACTGTGTGTAAAAAGAAAAATCTATACAGCCATTAATGTAAGCCTAATAAAATACATGGCTGTATATGAATATAAGACGGCAGTTTAAAACTATGAGGTAAAATATGCACATACAAACAGAAAAGTCAACCGTATAGACATCTGTATGAAAAAGTATACATATGTGCATTTAATACTTCTGGAATACAAACCAAATTTAACATTGACTACTCTGGGGAGTAAAGAAAAGTAAAATGCAAGAAGTAAATAATGAGAAAACTGCCAACATTGGAGCCATAAAACATAGCACTTTTCCAAATGATACTTGCTATTTTACACAAAAAGTAGAATTTATAGAGAAACTGAAGTCCCCAGGGATTTCATTTTTAGATTTAAACTTTTTTTTTCCCCCCAAACTGATGAGGACACTTAAGAATCCCTTCTTAGACTCCATTCAAGCTGTGAGGGATATACACCTTGTTTACTTCTCCCCACAATAAGAGCGACACCAAGAACTGGGTTCATAGACAGCTAGAAGATATACAGGGTTTGTTTTATATCACTGAAAAAAGTGAAAAAAAAAATGTGGCTTTTGGTGCTACTATTACGTTAAACTATATAAATTTCGTTAAACTATATAAAACTGCCACTAATGAATTGTTCAACCTAATACATGTGGTACATTGCTTTCCTGAGGAAGGATTTTATCCTTTATAGACTGTTTGACCTCTGATGTCCCACTAGCTGACAATCTCCATTGTCTAAAAAACTGATTTGTTCCTCATTGGAGGATATACTGAACCAAAGGGTCTCCTATGAGAAAACTGCATACAGCATATTTGAACTATTTATTTCAGTAGGTCTTCCATGACGAATAAAGGAAACATTTTTAAAAAATTAAGATCATAAAAAAAATTTTAATAAATGAAACTAAATAACAAATAGATTTGTGGACTCTTAAGTAGAGAGTGAATGGTCTGCCCTAAAAAAAGTGAATAAAAAGAAAAAAAGACAAGGAAATGAATTGAAAGAACCTTAGAAGTTAATTCCAATGTACTTTCCTCTACATTGTTACAATGTTTCTAAACTGCCATTTTCTTCCCACCATCAGCATTCAGTGAACTCAAGTTAATTCTCACATACACCAGAAAATAAACAAAAACAAACCTACTGGAAAGGAGTGGGAAGAGTTGGGAAAAGCCATATAATGAACGAATACTCAATTTCCTGCTACACTGTTAACTATGAAAACTTACCTAATTTTAATCTGTACCCTTTTCCTCTAGTCTCTCAGTTACAAACCAACCAACCTTCAAACTCCACATTCCCTGGCTCTCGTTTCTCATTCTCAGTCCAGCTTCAAGTCACCTGTTCTTCCTCTATACATCTGTATATCTCCTATTCACTCTTCAAACTGCCCTAATCTTTTTTTCCATGTTTTATGGAACTACTCTATGGAACTTTACTAAAACACTTTTTCCTAATCGGTAGGGACTTTTCAAAAGTGTTCAATTCAATGGATATTTTGACATCTTGCTTCATTTGACCTTTTTAGCACGTGCTATGAACTTACACCCTATCTTAGAACAAACCAGCTTCTTGGTTTCCACGACCACCACTTTTTTTTTTGTGTGTGTGTGTGTGTGTGTGTGTGTGTGTGTGTGTGTGTGTGTGTGTGAGATGGAGCACGATCTTGGTTCACTGCAACCTGCACCTCCTGGGTTCAAGCAATTATCTCACCTCAGTCTCCCAAGCAGCTGGGATTACAGGCACCTGCCACCACGCCAAGCTAATTTTTGTATTTTTAGTAGAGACGGGGTTTCACCATGTTGGCCAGGTTGGTCTCAAACTCCTGACCTCAGGTGATCCGCCCACCTCCACCTCCTCAAGTGCTGGGTTTATAGGCGAGAGCCACCATGCTGGGCAATCACCACTGTCTTTGTATGTCCATCCTTCATAGGCATTCTTCTTCAACAAGAGCCCCCTATATGATGCTAGTATCCAAGGTCTTTGTCATGAGTCAAGTTCACTTCTCCTTAAGGGAACTTATTTACTAATGTGACTTCCATTATGACCAATACTTTTCAAACTAATCTCTCACATAGTTCCTTTTGAACTCAAGACTCACACATGAAACTGTCTGCTGGTCATGGGTCATCCAAACAAAAACAGAACCCTCAACCTTAGCATATCTAAAACTAGTCTCATAATCTAACTTTGCCTTCAAACTTGCCCTATTCACCATCTACCTTGTGGCCTAACTCAGAAAACCTAGGTGTCAGAAAGCTTACCTGTTCTGTAGAGGATGTTTAATATAGTGTTCTGGGTTAGCAACCTCCTGATTAGATTCCGTTTTCTCCTCTTCTGTAGTCGGGGGATTAGGAGTAGGGGTGGTTTCCTAGTGGAAAATAATATAAAACATTACTTTAAATTTCTTAACACATCTATGACAGCAATATTCTAACTAAACCTGAACTGACATGCTGATAATTTTTTTTTTTTTTTTTTTGAGACAAGAGTCTCTCTGTTGGCCAGGCTGGAGTGCAATCCTGTGATCTTGGCTAACTGCAACCTCCTCCTCCCAGGTTCAAGCAGTTCTCCTGCTTCAGCCTCCTGAGTAACTGGGATTACAGCTGTGTGCCACCATGCCTGGCTAATTTTTCTATTTTTAGTAGAGACGGGGTTTCACCGTGTTCGTCAGGCTGGTCTTGAACTCCTGACCTCGCAATCCGCCCACCCTGGCCTCCCAAAGTGCTGGGATTACAGGCATGAGCCACCATGACCGGCACTGATATTTTTTAAGAAGAAGGAATTAAAGCAAATTGCTTCATAAAACAGACTACCCAGACCAACCTCTAAAGAACCATTCTCTATTCTCATATCCCTTCATTAAGAGCAAAGAGAAAAGGATTTCTCAAATTTGAAAATGTAATGGTATTTATAGTTACCCTTCCACTTGCACTTTTTTTTTAAATAGCAGGAAGACGGTCACAGACTATGCAACAAAGTTGGGAAAATCTGCTATTTTTCTTAACATACCATCATATTAAGATACTGCATATGGTATTGAAGGGGGTAACAGGAAGGATAGAGGATTAAAACTAAAGTTTCAAGAGTATAACAACTATATCACTGGGCACAGTGGTGAGTCCCTATAATCCCAGCTACTTGGGAGATTAACAGGAGGATTGCTTGAGACCAGGAGTTTGAGACCAGCCTGGGCAACATGGCAAGACCTTGTCTCAAAAACAAACAAAACAAAACTATATTATGATGACAAAAAAGCTTTGTAAAGTGATCAAGTCAATGATATGCAGGTCTTACCTTCATGGCATACTGTTTACCCTATGGTAACCTAAACGTTTGGCAGCTTAATATTTTCAGTGGGCCCTAACAAGATGGACATTGGCTTGAACTTAAATCTTATTTTAGGCTAGGCATAATTAACATTGTCATCTAAAAATATCAGAAAGAAAACAAGCCTGGGGACAGTAATTTAAAATAGGTGTTCACCACATTCTTCCATGTAGCTCTTCATACTATCAAAAATTGTTGTCAACAAAAGAAAAAAGCCAAAGAAAGGCACTAGGACAAAGACTGATACCAAAAAAAGGGCAATGCAACAAGTGTTTGGATATCAGACTGAAGCAGCAAACAACAGAGATCTATGTTAACATAACAAGATATGTAATTCGAATATTTATTATCTAAAAGAACTCAGAGAGCAGAAAGGTGGTAAATATTTATTTGAAAGAATATGGGTTTTCCTGTATTTTACGTTTCTTAGAGATGGGGTCTCACTCTGTTATCCAGACTGGAGTACAGCAGGTAATCACAGCTCAGTGCAGCCTCAATTTCCCTGGCTCAAGCAATCTTCTTGCCTCAGCCTCAAGGGTAACTGGGACTACAGATAGGCACCACGATACCTGGCTAATTCTTTTTTATTTTTAGTATAGACAAAGTCTCACTATGTTGGCCAGGCTGGTCTCAAACTCCTGAGCTCAAGCGATCATCCCACCTCGGCCTCCTAACAGATATGTTTTTTCTTATTAACATATGACATGTATAAGAATTTCTATTAGCCTATAAAGTCACCCAGAACAGAGACCCTGTCTCGATCTCACTCAATAATCACAGTACTTAACCCAATAGGAACTTATTGACTTGATTACTTAACTGAATAAATTTAACTGTTTACATAGAATGGTTAAGGCCTGAAAATTGACATACAGTAATTAATGCCTTAAAACCAAACATTTTTATCAACATTTACTTACCAGTAAATTTAAGTGTTCAAACAGATGATAATTACTGAATGCCATTTCCTATCCCACTAGCTTAAAATTAATGATGGGTTTCCAGGCAGACAGTGGGAGTCTCAATGAAAACAACGAGAGACTGGCAGGCAGGTAGGCTTTAGGGAACAGGGCACCAGAGAAAAACTGCTGTAGATGAGAAGTGGGCTCCTCAATATATGTAAAAATCCCTCACAGGTTTTTGGCTAACTCCTAAACGGGCACTTTCAGAGTGTAACTCTGGTTGGCCTAACAGAGAACAAGAACAGCTGAGCCAAAACTAGAGACTGCACAGTATTTGTGAAACGTAAGTAGAATGGGTACAGGGACTTATGTCTGTGACTCCAGCACTTTGAGAGGTCAAGGCGAGAGGACTGCTTGAGTCCAGGAGTTCGAAAACAGCTTCAGCAATACAGTGAGACCCAGTGAAGAAAGGGGAAGAAAGAAAAAGAAACAATCCTCTCTCTCTCTCAGATCCAAAGAGGAATACCAAAGAAAAGTCTTCAGCCTGCAGAAAAAAGATCCCAGATGGAGATGCAAAAAGAATGACAAGCACTTGAAAAGGTAAATATCCTACATAAACGACTGTAAGTTTAAAGGAGCAATGATTATAATATGTTTTGGGGTTTCACATAATGATGGTCCTACCACAGGGTTGGGCATATAGGGGTTTTCAATGTTGAATATGCCAGTAAAAGGTATTCTTCTTCTCAAAGTTAAAGAGCACTGTAAATTCTCTTATATTTATTCATAAGCTCAAAATCCTCACTATAAACCATACTTTCACAACACTTATTTAAACCTTTCACCTCAGCAGCACATAAACAGTGAATTACAATATGATTAATTACAAGTTTAATGGTGTCCAAAATAATGTAGTACTTTCCCTTCTTTTATGTTATTCCATTCTTTTCATTATTGGGAAAATGATGAAAGACTAAGATGGCATCAAATCTTTGGACATATAGGAATTAAAAGCAAGTTATCACTCAGGAAAAACATATCCAGTTCCTAGAATTTTAAAAGCGTTATTTTGAATTAAAATAAAAGTCGCACTGTAAGTAACTGATACTAGTCTTCATATTAGGAACACATAATTGGCTGGGCACGGTGGCTCAGTGCTATAAACCCAGCACTTTGGGAGGCCGAGGCAGGTGGATCACCTAAGGTCAGGAGTTCAAGACCAGCCTGGCCAACATGGTGAAACCCCATCTCTACTAAAAATGCAAAAAATAGCTGGGCGCAGTGGCGTGTGCCTGTAATTCCAGCTACTTGGGAGGTTGAGGCAAGAGAATTGCTTGAACCCAGGAGGCAGAAATTGCAGTGAGCAGAGATCATGCCACTGCACTCTTGCCTGGGCAACAAGAGCAAAACTCCGTCTCAAAACAAAACAAAACAAAAAAGGACACATAATTTTGTACTTTTCCAACAACTTAAAAAAGGAGCTACACATTTTTAAATGTGTGTGTATGTATGAATCAGTAAGTATACTAATTTAAAAATCTTTAGTCTTCACTTTTAATTATATAAACTTATTAGATTTTCAAACAAATGATGTGAGATACCATAAAAATTTTTATTGGGCATAGACAGTCTTGTTTTCGTACGATCTATATGGGAACTAAAAAACAGTTCAACAAGCAAGTTCTATTTTAAGATATATAACCTTATTTTTAAGGTTGCTTCCTATAGACACTAAATAGTTTTAAGTTTGCATTCAGTTTAAAAACAAAACTCTACTGCAAAATCCTACCATATTCCTCTCTCTACTCTCTTAGACTGGTGTTTTCTCAATGAGTAAATTTCACTGGGAATTACATTCTAAATGACCAATCTCAGGTTCTACTGAGGAATTAAAAAAAAGGAAAAAAATTAAATGACCAACATTTCTAGGTTTATAAACTACCTGGACAAAAAAGTAAAGGCTAATTTAGCAGATTACGGCTAATCTCAAAGTAATCAAACACATTTTTAACCTAAAATAGGCAATCTTCCCTTGAAAAAGCATTGTGTAACACATTTTAGGTAGGCAGAATAGGGAGTAAGAGCAAGGCCATGGGATGGTGCTGTGTTCATCCAGGTAGTAACCAATGTGGCTGAAAGAGAGGGTTCGTGAAACCAGAGCTAGAATGGTAGGTTGGAGTGAGATTGTTAAAGGCCTCAGAGGTCAGGCTAAAAGTGTAGCTTTCATCTTGGGGTCAATGAAAGCCATTAACTAGAAGGTCAAAGAGATTAAATACAAACGGCAAGTAAGGGAACAGAAAAAGATAACCAATTTGAGACCAACGTATTAAACCTGGTTTAAGATTTGCTCAGTTTATCAGCTTCAAATAAAAATGTTCAGTATTGTAATTTAGCAAACCCAGGGCTGAATAAACTGTCATAGCAACAAGAGAAAGTTGAAAGTGAAGAAAAAAAGCAAGCAAGGGCAAGAAAAGTCTAACAATTGGCTGCAAAGAACGTCAGGTAGCTTTTTACTACATCCTGCAAAAACTAGCACAGGTATAATATCAATCTTATGGGACAATCCTAATATTATACAGGTAAATATTTCCCAGATCTAGCATCATTCTGTGATGTTTTCAATAAATCTGACTAAACTTTAGATTCTCCTCATCATGTTCAAGTCTACATTGCTGAAATTTCAAAACCATGATGCGCTTTTCCACAGTTTTGAACATTCAAGATTTCTCAGCAATTCTCAACCCAAATACACATAGAAACCATTTCTTCTAGAAATAATGATGAGCCTTCCCCCTCAGAACACCACATTTGTGTCCTCCATTACCTTCATTCAACAAATATTTACTCACAGGAACTTCCAAAAAATTTTTTTCTGGGTTAAGACAAATCACCCAACACCTTATTTGAAGTATGTAATAATCAGTAGTCCCCCTAGGCACTGGTTAATGGTTTGAACCAATAACTCAAGGTATAGTCCACAGACTACTACTACTGGTCCACAAACTGGTTATGGTTGACAGTGAGGTTAAGTATAGAAATGCAAAGTAAATACTTCGGAAATGTGTAGCAATTTGACAATTTTGTATCTGCTGAAACTAATCAAACTCAGGCTTATATTTTGTATGCATATCTTCATCTTTATAATTTTACAAAAGTATTATATTAGAAATTTAAAAAAAAAGAAAAGGCCAGGCATGGTGGCTCATCCCTGTAATCCCAACACCTTGGGAGGCCAAAGCAGGAGGATCTCTTGAGCCCAGGAGGCCAAAAGAGGAGCACCACTTGAGCCCAGGAGTTCAAAGACTGCAGTGAGCTGAGACAGCACCACTGCACTCCAGCCTGGCTGACAGAGTAAGACTCTGTCTCTAAAAAATTAAATTAAATGAAAATTTAAAAACAAACACAAACCAGTTTGTCGTCAGAATATAAGATGCACCGCTTCAGATCACACCCACTAGAGCCATGTTCCCCATGTTGGAATCCCAGCTCTGCCATTCACAGCTGTAAATTCAAAGCAAGTAACTTTTGTGGCCTCAATTTCCTCATCTTAAAATGGGCATTGTGACATTTATCTCCTAGGATCACCATGGGGATTAAATGAATTAAAAAACAAAGGCATTTAAACTGTCTGGTACATGGGAAATGCAAAATAAGGATTGCTTTTTATAAAGTAGCTAAAAATTTTAAGTGGTTACCTGGCTTGCCATTCTGCAAATTTTTATTCAGGGCAAACTGTATGGCCAAACACTATGCTGAATTGTTTTATATCATTTGTTTTAGAAAAAAAAATTTTTTTAATTATATTTATCACTTTCCTCCTTCCTAAATTTTTTCTGATATATGTAGATATAGGTATTCCTCCCAGAACAATGATTCATGCAATATAAAGTCATTTTAAAGTAACATTCAAGTGAGGAAACCTACTTTTCCTACTTTTAAAGGTACTCCCAGATACCATATTTCCCCTTTTCTGTACTGAAGGCATCATATCTTTGGCTTCATGAATGGCTAAAATGTAACACTGAGCTAAACTATTTATTACCAAGGAATAGTATAAAGGACATTGAAATCAAGCATCAAAATAAAGCACAAAAAAAGGGGCTAGAGGAAGAAAGAAATTATATATCAGGCACATTTATTCACATATCATCTATATATATACCAGGTATCTGTATACCAGGCTCTGACTTCACTATCACAGTTTTCCTCTGATAACAGAAAAAGCAATCCCAGGTTTACTAATCCCTGGTGCACTAGGAGCCATATTGCCAAATGGGTATCTCAACAACACAGTCTGGATCCACCTCTAACCCCAATTTGATGAGTCCTTTAAGTCTTAACATGAGTATGATAGGAGAAAATGTTCAGAGAACAACAGGGATTATTTAAGTGATCTAGGGCAAGTCCTTAAAACCTCTGTAAGGATCAGTTTCTTCCCTTGTAAAAAGTGCTGTGTAGGTTTTAATCAACAATCCGAGAGTCTGGCACTTAAGTGATCAATAACTGTCGGTTACCATTAGCAATCAGTACTTGAGATGACATTAATATAAGAGTTCAGAAAGGTAAGAGCTGAGTAAATGTGGCATATTGAACCAGACTTCAAACTCTGGAAGAAGTTCGGCTAGTCCTTTAAATTTTAAGATGAGGAAATTTCAAGAACAATAGAAGATAAATCACTAACATTCATATCCCAGTAATATACTGAACAGGGAGTAGTAACCTAAACTACCTAGGGTATGCTCTCTAAATTTTTGTCCTGGCTCAATAATTTCTATCTATCCTCAAATCCTTACATCAGACCTTCCTCACACCCCCAATCATATACACAGTAAGTGGGGATATGGAAAGAGAAAGAACTCGTGATTAACTTAGAAATAACTACCCAGATGACTGTTACCACACCTAAATAATTCTGATACCAACACTCTCCCCCTTCCTGATGACACAAAATAAATGTGTTCAGTCAATGCTACAGCATCAAATAATGGGTAATAACACGACTGGTGACCCATATTCAGTAGCGCTTCCTTATATTCCCCCTTCCTTCACTTTCTGTAGCTAAGCTGGAAAGACCAGCTGTGTCCATACTAGAAATGTAAATGGCAAAGACAGCTGCAATTATTTCTACAAGGTACTAACACAATGTTCTAGTAAACTGAAGGCACTATATTAAATAAAGGTATGAAATAATGAGCAGAAGGATAGATAAACAAAGTAAGAACGTAAAAGGGTGGTGCTTTATGATTTTGAAAAGCTCACACCTCATCCAAACTATGAGTTTTTACTTGATAGGTAACATTTACTAAGCAGCGACTTCCAGGCCATGTGCTACATTATTTGCATACATACTACCTCAACATACTATAAATCATCTCAGTCTAGTCAATCTTCATGATCCTGTGAAACAACCATTATTCCCTCCACTCTTCAGACAAATCTGAAGTCCTGGAAAAGTAAACATGTCATTTAAATCCAGGACTACCAGGGTTTATGGCTAAGAACACCACATGTCCTAGTTCTACCTGTTTGTTATTTCAGTGTAATTGTTAATAGAACTCTCATTCACTCCCAAAGGTGGCCAGGATTGAATAATAAATTATATGGTTACAAAGATTATCTTTCTAGGCAACATAAATCCATAATATACACTGTGCTCTGCTCTACAGCCTCAGGCTCAACACCTTTGCTCATCTTGCCAATGCATGTGACTGCCAGTAAACTAGTGAAAGAGGCATGAATGGTACAACTCACCCTTCCTCCCAGACACACAAAAAAATCCACCACCAGGAAAAAAAAAAGCAACTATATAGTGAGTTTGTATTATTATGCACAACAGGACCCTAAATACCTATTGGTCAAATATCTCACATATACAGGTAAGTGTAAGTAAAAACCTCTTTTATGTGTACAAATAACTTTAATGAGAACATTATTTAATAGAAATATGTAAAGACTTCATACTTTTCTGTTCCTTTGTTAATATCCACTCAGTTCTCAGTTTTGTCCTTCATTTGACATATTAAATTAGGCAAAGAAATGTATACAATCACATAAAAAGAACCATGTTTTCACACTTGAACACACAGCAGTGGTCAAAAATAATGAAATGTAAACTGGACCCCATGATTTAATGCAAAAAACATCCTGTACAGAAAAGTTTCAGGCTTCTAACTTCACTGAATCCAGTACTAAATGTTCTTTATATTCCTCAGCTTCTTTCAAGTCTTTTTTCACTTTCTAACATCCGCCAAAGAACTATGCAGCTTCCAACCTGTGCTGGCAATCAGAGCTTATCACCTGGGATTCTAGAAAGATTTTCTGCCTGCTTTTTAATGGCATCATTTTCACCATCTTCAGCTTTCATTTTTTTTTCTTCTTCTTCTTGTGTTGCTTCTTTTTCATGCATCACTCTTTTTTTGACCAACTGCTTCACCACAGTAATCTTAATTTGTCTCAGGCCAGGATTAGCCATGGTCCCTCAAGCACCATGAGAAGGGTGGGACAGAGAGCCAGGGTAACAATGGAGGAGGTGGCTGTCAGTCCGCAGTTCTTTTCAAGAAACCATGCATTTCCTCACAGCACTCACCCATATGTAAATTAGTATAATTAATTAACTAGTACACAAGAACAACTATAGTCTTACCACCTGTCTTGTAAGGAATAAAAAATTTGGTAAAACACTGAAAAGTTGCTTCTATTAAACTGTTTTGGTTTTAGCTTTGAAACATGTATTTATAGTAAAGGAATACCAGCTAATATGGCATCACTCATGAAAGTGTGGCTGTGGATTTTGCAGGTCTTCCTTACCTGTAAAAACTATGACTTTTGTACTCCTCCCTTAAACTAGAAAGTTGAAGTAAAAAAACAACACATGGAGATTTAGCAAAATACAAATCTTTCAACATTAAAACACTGCTCACATGGAAAAATTTTTTCATGTAAAAGACCCTGAGACTTCATGTATCAATTATGATTCAAAAGACAGTACTTCTTAAAGTGCTTTTCAATTAATATAAAATGGCATCTAAACAATAACAAAAAATCACTGGTAGCTGGATTACTAAAGGAGAGTTGTGATGATGTGTACAAATTGTGCAGTGTCCAAAAATACTATAAAAATTCAATAGCTGTTTATTTAAATAACCTAATTACTTGATCAAAATTAATAAGTAGCACTAAACTCACGAGTGAATCGAGATGATTAAGTTTGTTGAGCTATAGCTAAAGATTTATATTTCTGGATACTCAGCAAACTATACTTAAACATATTAATTAAAAAAAAAATCCCCAACAGTTCACACTTGCATTTTCGATCTTCAAATAAACAATTTTTAAACTTGGATAGATTCTTTTTTTTTTGAGACAGATTCTCACTCTGTCACACAGGCTGGAGTGCAGTGGCATGATCTCGGCTCACTGCAACCTCCGCCTCCTGTGTTCAAGCAGTTCTCTTGCCTCAGCCTCACGAGTAGCTGGGACTACAGGCATGCACCACCACACCTGGCTCATTTTTTTGTATTTTTAGTAGAGATGTGGTTTCAACCATGTTGGCCAGGCTGGTCTTGAACTCTTCCTGACCTCAAGTGATCCACTCACCTCGGCCTCCTGAAGTGCTGGGATTATAGGCATAAGCCACCGCGCCCAGTCTAAAACTTGGATGCATCCTTTTTTTTTTTTTTTTAACCCTTTGAGACGGAGTCTCGCCCTGTTGCCCAGGCTGGAGTGCTGTGGCATGATCTCCGCTCACTGCAACTTCTGTCTCCCGGGTTGTAGTGATTCTCCTGTCTCAGCCTCCCGAGTAGCTGGGATTACAGGCGCCCACCACAATGCCTGGCTAATTTTTATATTTTTAGTAGAGACGGGATTTTACCATCTTGGTCAGACTGGTCTTGAACTCCTGACCTCGTGATCCACCCACCTTAGCCTCTCAAAGTGCTGGGATTACAGGTATGAGCCACCGCACCCGGCACATTCTTAACTACTAGAAAGAATTGTAGGAGGCCAGGCGTGGTGGCTCACGCCTGTAATCCCAGCACTTTGGGAGGCCAAGGCGGGTGGAGCACCTGAGGTTGGGAGTTCGAGACCAGCCTGACCAACATGGAGAAACGCTGTCTCTACTAAAAATACAAAATTAGCCAGGCGTGGTGGTGCGTATGCCTGTAATCCCAGCTACTCGGGAGGTGGAGGCAAGAGAATCACTACAACCCGGGAGGCAGAGGTTGCAGTGAGCTGAGATCAAGCCATTGCACTCCAGCCTGGGCAACGAGAGTGAAACATTGTCTCAAAAAAAAAAAAAAAAAAAAGGAAAGAAAAGAAAAAAGAAAGACTTGTGGGCACCTTTTAACATTTTAAAATAAATTTTTTAAATGAACATTCTTAAGGGAGCACTAATATGTACCTACTGATCAAATTACTTTGCACATATTATGCAGCTTAAGCCAACATCACAAATTCAGTTTGGGTTTGGGGAGGTGATAACACAGACACAAGAAATAACAGATATGTGAACTAGGATGATAAGGCTAATGATAAAATTTAAACGTCAGTACTATTTAAACCAAAGGCTACCAGAAGATTCATAATTTAAAATAACTAGAAAAATTTATGGGCCGGGCACGGTGGCTCATGCATATAATCCCAGCACTTTGGGAGGCAGAGGCAGGTGGATCACGAGGTCAGGAGTTCAAGACCCACCTGACCAACTTGATGAAACCACATCTCTACCCAAAATACAAAATTAGCCGGGCGTGGTGATGCATGCCTGTAATACCAGTTACTCAGGAGGCTGAAGCAGGAGAATCACTTGAACCTGGGAGAGGGAAGTTGCAGCGAGCTGAGATGGCGCCACTGCACTCCAGCCTGGGCAACAAGAGCAAAACTCCGTCTCAAAAAAAAAAGAAAGAAAAAGAAAAAGAAAAATTTACGTACGGCCAGGCATGGTGGCTCATGCCTGTCATCCCAACACTTTGGGAGGCCAACGCAGGCAGATCATGAGATCAGGAGATCGAGACCATCCTGGCCAACATGGTGAAACCCAGCCTCTACTAAAAAATATAAAAATTAGCTGGGCGTGGTGGTACATGCCTGTAATCCCAGCTACTCAGGAGGCTGAGGCAGGAGAATCGCTTGAACCAGGGAGTCAGAAGTTTCAGTGAGCCGAGATCGCACTATTGCACTCCAGAATGGTGAAAGAGCGAGACTCCATCTCAAAAAAAAAAAAAAAAAAAACACAAAGAAAAGAAAAATTTACATACGTTGAACATCATACAAAAGTAAAAAATGATTCAAAATGTATCAACATTAAAACGGCATTAGGACCAGTGCACAAAACTGTTGACTGCAGTAACACGGTAATTTCCATTTCAATTATTCCTTAAAGCTTTATAGGAAGTATTTGAAAGGCAAATCTTTTTTTTTTTTTTTTTTGAGACGGAGTCTGGCTCTGTCGCCCAGGCTGGAGTGCAGTGGCGTGATCTCGGCTCACTGCAAGCTCCGCCTCCCGGGTTTACGCCATTCTCCTGCCTCAGCCTCCCGAGTAGCTGGGACTACAGGCGCCCGCCATCTCACCCGGCTAATTTTTTGTATTTTTTAGTAGAGACGGGGTTTCACCTTGTTAGCCAGGATGGTCTCAATCTCCTGACCTCGTGATCCAACCGCCTCGGCCTCCCAAAGTGCTGGGATTACAGGCTCGAGCCACCGCGCCCGGCCAAGGCAAATCTTTTAAAGAATGTAATTGCTATTTAAATGTTTATACATTTTAAAACTTAGAAAACATAACTAAAATTTCATGATACTAATTAAATTCTAGTTTTTTTTTTTAAAAAATCAATCTTTACATGTCACAGTTTAAACAAATGAGCAGTTACTGTTAAAATTCTATGTGTTTGGCCGGGCGCAGTGGCTCACACCTGTAATCCCAGCACTTTGGGAAGCCGAGATGGGTGGATCACCTGAGGTCAGGTGGTCGAGACCAACCTGGTCCAACACGGTGAAACCCTGTCTCTACTAAAAATACAAAAATTAGCCAGGTATAGTGGCACGTGCCCGTAATCCCAGCTACTCAGGAGGCTGACTCAGGAGAACTGCTTGAACCTGGGAGGCAGAGGCTGCAGTGAGCCAAGGCAGTGTCACTGCATTCCAGCCTGGGCAACAGAGCAAAACTCCATACCCAAAAAAAAAAAAATTACATGTGTTCATTTTTAAAAGTTAAAGGTTATAATTTCAATTTAAACTGTAGCTTTAATAAGGTCATTTTGTTTTCTGTAACAACTTCTTATCCGACAGATTTTTTTTCTTTTTTTTTTTTTTTTTTTGCCTTCAGAGGAGAGTATCATGTTAACTTAGGCTGGAATACAGGGATGCAATCATAGCTCACTGCAGTCTCAAACTCCTAGGCTCAAGAGATGCTCTTGAATAGCTGGGACTACAGGCATGAGCCACCATGCCCAGATAATTTTTAGAGACAGGTCTCACTATATTGCTCAGCCTGGTCTCAAACTCTTGGCCTCAAGTGATCCTCCTGCCTTAGCCTTCGAAGTTGCTAGGATTACAGGCGTGAGCCACCATGCTGGCCTTTTTATGTACTAAGGTTTTAAAATCACCTTTCAAAAGAAAATATTTTGAAGAAATATATGCCTTAAAAAAATTTACAAAACCAGGTATAGTCAGTTTCTTATGTCCCCAGGATTACAGAGTGGAATACAACCTTCTATTTACTTAGTTTAAGTTAATAAACTATCAAGCTTCCAAACGTAAAAGGATCTACTGAGTTCCAAGTCAAAGCTAAATGGGAAAATAGAAAAATAATAAAATTAAAATAAAAAGATCTACATTATTTAACCTAGTAATTAGACTTCTACTAAGAGACAATACATCTATCAACAGATATACCCAAAAGGTAACAGATAAACCATGGCATTTATAATGTAAGCACTAAACATGTTTGTAAGAATTACTTTAAAACTAATACAAATGTGGAGAAAAGCAGATTACAGAACCATATAAAAATGAGCACTTTAAAAAAAAAAAGCCAGGCATGGTGGCTCATGCCTGTAATCCCAGCACTTCGAGAGGCCAAGGTGGGTGGATCACGAGGTCAGGAGTTTAAGACCAGCCTGACCAACATGGTGAAACCCATCTCTACTAAAAATACAAAAATTAGCCAGGCGTGATGGCGTGTGTCTGTAATCCCAGGTACCTGGGAGGCTGAGGCGGGAGAATCGCTTGAACCCAGGAGGAGGAGACTGCAGTGAGCCGAGACCACGCCACTACACTCCAGCCTGGCAACAGAGCAAGACTCTGTCTCAAAAAAAAAAAGAAAGAAAGAAAGAAAGAAAAAGGAAAAAAAAACACTATTTTTGTGCTTTTGACCTATATTAAGAAGTCCTAAATAAACTGTAGTACATCCAGAAAATGAAACATTACTGAGTGCTAAAATAAAATGAGTTATCAAGCCATAGAAAGACATAGAAGGAACTTAAATGCATATTACTAAGTGAAAGAAGCTAAGCTGAAAAGGCTACATACTGTATGATTGTAACTCTGTGACATTCTGGAAAAGACAAAAAGATCAGTGGTTGGTGGCGAGGGTATAAACAAGCAGAACAGAGAGGATTTTTAGGGCAGTAAAATTATTCTGTACGATATTATAATCATAGATACATGTCATTATACATTTGACAAAACCCACAGAATGTACAACATCAAGAGTGAACCCTAATGTAAAGTATGAACTTTGGGTGACAATAATGTCAATTTAGGTTCATCAATTCTAACAAATGTGCCATTCTGTTGCAGGATGTTGACAGTGGGAAAGCTGTTCCTGCACAGGGGCAAGAAGTAAGTTACAGGAACTGTAATTTCTGCTCAGTTTTGCTCTGAACCTAAAACTGCTCTAAGAAAATTAAGTAGTTAGTTTTTGAGACAGGGTCTCGCTCTGACACCCAGGCTGCAGTGCTGTGGCACAATCACAGCTCACTGCAGTCTCGACCTCCAGGGCTCAATCAATCCTCCCGCCTCAGCCTCCTGAGTAGCTGGGACTACAAGCGCATGCCACCACACCTGGCTAGTTTTTTGTATTAATATTTTTAGTAGAGACAGAGTTTCACCATGTTGCCTAAGTTGGTCTTGAACTCTTAGGCTTAAGCAATTCACCCACCTTAGCCTCCCAAAGTGCTGAGATTTCAGGCATGAGCTACTGCACCCAGCTGAAAATTAAGTATTTAAAGGGAAAAACGAAACGGTACGAAGAGGGATATGGTTTAAAAACGAAAAAAAAAAAGTTCACTTTCAGAGAACACTTAGTTGTTGAGATTACTGATTATTTTTTTTCACACTGATCTAACTAAATATTCCAAATGTATTATAACAAAGTTATATTAAAACCCAAATAAACATCTGAAACTACTCCTGGACGGCTCAGTGTATTCCAATAATCTGTCCATCCCTTCTTACGTCAATATCGTATTTTTGTAAATTTCTTTTTTTCTTTTTTTAGACAGCATCTTGCTCTGTCACCCAGGCTGAAATGCAATGGTGCAATCTTGGCTCACTGCAACCTCCACTTTCCGGGTTCAAGTAATTCTCCTGCCTCAGCCTCCCAAATAGCTGGGATTACGGGCACCTACCACCACGTCCAGCTAATTTTTTGTATTTTTAGTAGAGATGGGTTTTCGCCATGTTGGCCAGGCTGATCTCGAACTCCTGACCTCAGGTGATCCACCTGCCTCAGCCTCCCAAAGTGCTAGTATTACAGAGTCACTGCGCCCAGCCATTACCTTTAACAATGTTTTTCTTCATGATATGGTAAGTTCCCCATTCGCCTTTGCTCTTCCTTTTTAAAACTTTGCTTCTGCTCATGCCTGTAATCCCAGCACTTTGGGAGGCCAAGGCGGGCGGATCCCCTGAGGTCAGGAGTTTGAGACCAGCCTGGCCAACACAGTGAAAACTCGTCTCTACTAAAAACATAAAAATTAGCTGGGTATGGTGGTTGGCGCCTGTAATCCCAGCTAGGCTGAGGTGGGATAATCACTTGAACCTAGGAGGCAGAGGTTGCAGTGAGCCAAGATGGTGCCACTGCACTCCAGACTGGGCAACAGAGTGAGGCTCTGTCTCAAAAAAACATGTCTACATACTCAAAGCAATAAGTTGAGATTTTGCATGTATATAACAATTATAGGAAGCTATAAAAATGAACATTCAGAGGACCAAAAAAAAAGGAAGGAGGACGGGAGGGAGAAAATAAATACCTGGAATTTCAAAATGAATGGAAATTTAAAATGAAGGTTGAAAAATAGATTAAATTTCCCAGAGAACTAATCCAAGAGATCTAATATCTGAGTAACTGTTTCAAAGAGAAAAGAGAGGAGAATCACTAATAAACCTATGAGAAGTGATAGACATGAGTTGCCATTTTAAAATGCCCAATAAGGCCAGGCGCAGTGGCTCACGCCTGTAATCCCAGCACTTTGGGAGGCCTAGGCGGGCGGATCACGAGGTCAGGAGATCAAGACCATCCTGGCTAACACAGTGAAACCCCGTCTCTACTGAAAATGCAAAAAATTAGCCGGGCATGGCGGCAGGTGCCTGTAGTCCCAGCCACTTGGGAGGCTGAGGCAGGAGAATGGCGTGAACCCAGAGGCGGAGCTTGCAGTGAGCTGAGATCATCGTGCCACTGCACTCCAGCCTGGGCAACTGAGCGAGACTCCGTCTCCAAAAAAAAAAAAAAAAACGCCCAATAAGTACACAGTACAATGATGAAAACAAACTTATCTAAGGTGTATCATTGTGAAATAGGGACAAGAAAAAGCCTACGAATTCTAGGGAGTGAGGGTGAGAGATGAACAGATCACACTAAAAAGTAATTTTTAGCTACCAGAATAATTTCAGACTCATCAGCAGCTACAACAGAAGTCCATGAAACATGACTTCAGAATCCTGAAAAATTCTATGTCCAGCCAAACTACAGGTATGACACTTAATATTCAAGGCCTCAAAAATTTTTTTACTATGTACTTTTTCTCAAAAAACTGCTGGAGAGGTGGCCCACCCAAGTGAGACAAGAAACCAAATAACAGAAGATAAAGGGCACAGCAAATGGAAGGGTGGAAAACAAAAGTCAAATGAAAGAATCAGGAACATGGTAAAAGGAGATCCAGGGAAGACAAATCTTTACCATATACAAAGGGCAACAGTCCAGACTGGAGCAGTGTGATTCAGGTGAATGTGATTGGAGCAATGTGATTTAATGGCTGTTACGATTAAAATGCCTATTATTCTACCTTTTCTAAACACACACACACACACACACACACACACACACACACACACACACAAAACCCAAATGCTCAAGTGTCCAGCCCAGACTACTATCTCTGCTTGACCACGTGTTCATGAAGTTCCACTTCTCTCCTTTATGTCCTGCTAACCATATTAGATAACTTTACACCAGAAGAGTTCAGCTTTAATTCAATCTTAAAACAAGATACAGAGCAGCATATTCCCAAAGACCACTCTCTTACTGAAGATTCTTTGCCTGGCCCACAAAACAGCCTCACCAGATAACAACTATAAATCCTATGTTTCCCAGGACATGTTCATGATCATGACCACTGGTTTCCCCAAAAAGGGCTCTAGTAGAAATTCTAGGAAGCTTAAGCCAAACTATAAACTAGAAACTGTGTTCAGATTACCATTTTTTATGAGCCTTCATCAACAGTGGCAATACTGTCTTTCCCTTAGACATCTAGCTTTTTAGTTTATTCAAAACTAAACACATAGGTGAAAGATACATATATGGGAGATTACTGTAGAAAAAACAAAAAGCAAGGGAATGTTTGACTCAAAAATCAGAAAAGAAGATGGAGGAGGGGACAAAGATACAATAATGTGATCACGGAGTATTAAAAAAAGCTGAAATGTTGCTATGATGTCCTAGGTCATGGTACACAGGTCTTCAGTTTACTACTCTAAAACCTGGCCAGGTGTGATGGCTCACACCTGTAATCACAGCACTTTGGGAGGCCAAGGCAGTAGGATTGCTTGAGCCTAGCAGTTTTGAGACCAGCCTGGTCAACATGATGAAACTCCATCATTACTAAAAATGCAAAAATTAGCTGGGCGTGGAGGCGCACACCTCTATTCCTAGCTACTCAGGAGGCTGAGGCAGGAGGATCGCTTCAACCTGGGAGGTGGAGGTTGCAGTGAGCAGAGAACACGCCACTGCACTCCAATCTGGGTAAAAGTGACACCTTGGCTCAAAAAAAATTTTTTTTGCCAGGCGTGGTGGCTCACACCTGTAATCCCAGCACTTTGGGAGGCCAAAGCGGGTGGATTACCTGAGATCAGGAGTTCGAGACCAGCCTGGCCAACATGATGAAACCCTGTCTCTACTAAAAACACAAAAAATTAGCTGGACGTGGTGGCGGGCGCTTGTAATCCAGCTCCTCGGGAGGCTGAGGCAGGAGAATTGCTTGAACCCAGGAGGCGGAGGTTGCAGTGAGCTGAGATCACATCATTGTACTCCAGCCCGGGCAAGAGCAAAGCTCCGTTCCGGGAAAAAAAAAAAAAAAAAAAATTAAAGATACAAGAAAAATTACGTACCTATTTTATACTTCGTTTTTACATATAAACATTTCATTATTTTGAAAAAAGGAGGAGCACTAAAAAAAATTGTAGCTGGGAAACCAACTATAGTTGCAAAAGTGTTTTATCTGACCAACAGAGTTTAAAATTTTTCAATTTGTTGTCGAAACATCTACTTTATAGATATACTATCTCATGTATGGAATGATACAGGGAAAAGTTCATTCATCCCAGTAATGTTTGAAATAGTAAATGGTTGGAAATGACCTAAATATTAATATAGAAATAATTATGTTAAAACCATATAGTATAATATATACCATCAGAAAAAAGAAGTGAAAACTTTATGTGTTGATATGTAATGCTCTACAAGACATATTAAGTGAAAAAACACAATGTGCCAGAAAAGTGCACATAGCTGGCTACTATTTACTTTTTACAAATATACGTATTTGCTGTATATGCACAAATCTCTATTAAATAAAGTTAAACAATTGACAATGCTGGTTGTCTCTAGGTCATCTGCCTGGACAGAGATCAAATTGAGGAGACTGTACTTTTGCATAAGACTTGAGTTTTGAACAACGTAAAGTACTGCCTATTTATACACACATTTAAAAAACTAGCAAAAAGGTCGGGTGTGGTGGCTCTTGCCTGTAATCCCAGCACTTTGGGAGGCTGAGGCAGGCAGATCATGAGGTCAAGAGATCAAGACCATCCTGGCCAACATGGTGAAATGCTGTCTCTACTAAAAATACAAAAATTAGTTGGCAGTGGTGGCACACGCCTGTAGTCCCAGCTACTCGGGAGGTTGAGGCAGGAGTCATCTGAACCTGGGAGGTGGAGGTTGCAGTGAGTCGAGATCATGCCACTGTACTCCAGCCTGACAACAGAGTGAGACTCCATCTCAAAACAAAAACAAAAACAAAAACAAAAAAAGACTAGCCAAAAAAAAAAAAAAAATTAACCCATAGAATAATTCTAATTCTATACAAGAGTAAATAACTGTCTTTGAAAGATTAAAATACAAAGCAACAAGAAGCTTTTCTAGGACAGAATAATGTATCTAACCAAACTGGACATACACAGTTACACCTTATAAAGTTGAACTAAATAAAATATGCATACATACGTTTGCACACACCAGAATTTCTGGATTCTTTTTTTTTTTTTTTTTGAGATGGAGTCTTGATCTATCACCCAGGCTGGAATGCAGTGGCGCAATCTTGGCTCACTGCAACCTCCGCCTCCCAGGTTCAAGTGCTTCTCCTGTCTCAGTCTCCCAAGGAGCTGGGAATACAGGCACGTGCCACCACACCCAGCAAATTTTTGTATTTTTAGTAGAGAAGGGGTTTCACCATGTTGGCCAGGCTGGTCTCAAACTCCTGACCTCAAGTGATCCACCTATCACGGCCTCCCAAAGTGCTGGGATTACAGGTGTGAGCCACCATGCCTGGCCAGAATTTCTAGATTCTGAGACCATACTGCACAATTTGGTGGCTATTACCTACATGTGGCTCATTATTAATATTAAATAAAGTTTAAAACGTATTTCCTTGGTTGCACAAGCCACAATATCCAAATGCTCAATTACCATGTAGTGGCTACTGTATTGGACAGTAAAAAAGACCTTTTCCATTACCTCAGAAAATTCTCCTGGACAGCCTTTTTCTAGTAGAATCCTCAAAAAACTGTAACTGGGCAATTTGGAAAGGGGAATGAGGTGGCTGGGGAAGACAGACCGGAGATAGGTTTTTCACATTAAACAGAACTTAGCCTGTGCCAGATAATGTCCTTAATATGATTCATGCTAATTCAATCCTTGTTGTACTTCAGTATAATTGGTTTCCTTTGTAAACCTATGTATTTTATGTAACACATGCTAAAACATTCTTTTTTTTTTTTTTTTTTTGAGACGGAGTTTCACTCTTGTTGCCCAAGCTGGAGTGCAATGGCACCATCTCGGCTCACTGCAACCTCCACCTCCCAGGTTCAAGCAACTCTCTTGCCTCAGCCTCCCGAGTAGCTGGGACTACAGGCACCCACGAACACGCTTGGTCAGTTTTTGTATTTTTAGTAGAGATGAGATTTCACCATTTTGGCCAGGCTGGTCTCGAACTACTGATGTCAGGTGATCCGCCCGCCTCAGCCTCCCAAAGTGTTGGGATTACAAGCACGAACCACTGTGCCTGGCCTACAGTTTAAAACATTCTAAGATAGGGGCTATAGGCTTTACCAAATTGCTATTTTGGACCATGAGAGTGTAATTAAGTCAAGGAAAAAAAACAAAAAAGAAAAGCTAAATATCATGATCTACAAACCAACATCCAAAAGAGATTTTACAATCCACAACATGGTAACAAAGTGTACCAGTTCAAATGAAAAAAATCTAACATTCCTAATCCCACCATCTATAAACCATCTGGTATATTCTTTCAGAGTTAGAACTTTACACTTATCTGCATACCCATGCATCCGTATCAACCCAAACATAAGTTTTACTGAAGGTAAAGATGGATTTTAGTTTTGGTTGAATTTGTTCCTCTTTTTACACAAGATAGTAATAAAGCTTGAGGCTCAGGTTTGAGTTCTCTCTCACTTATGTTAAATATGAGTTCTATAAAACGAACTTGCTTGCTAAAATTTTTTTTAAGATTTTATATTCAAGTGCTATTCCTTTTGCAGCAACCAAAACTTTATATTGTAACACTTAAGGAACTATGTGACTGTGGCAGAAAGTTAAAAATCACTTGAAATATGAATTCCTCACCTATAAAGTATTCATTTATTCATTAGAAAAAGAACTGTAAGAAAAAAATGTATATTTCATATATCAATTAAAATATCAAACTTCCTTGCCTTAGTTAATACTTCTGACTAGATTTTGTGCCAACATAGGCTACTGCCCCATACAAAGTTTCATGGCAATACTAATATATATATGTTGACATATATATCAAAATTAGTTGTAATCTTTTCTTCTGTGCTCTGCTCATTACAATGACAGTAATGGAGTGCAATGGCATCATCTCAGCTCACTGCAACCTCCACCTCCCAGATTCAAGCAATTCTCTTGCCTCAGCCTCCCGAGTCACTGGGACTACAGGCACCCACGACCACGCTCGGCTAATTTTTGTATTTTCAGTAGAGATTACAATGACAGTAATGAGCAGAGCACAGAAAAAAATATTACAACTAATTTCTGTATAACAGTAACAAGCTTAAAACACACAAAGAAACATGTATGTGCACATTTTAGCTTAAACTTTTCCAAAACAACTGTTTTACCCTTTGCCAGACCTACCACCAAAATTACTAAAAGTACTAAGGTAGTTGAGTCTAGAATAAATCCAAAATTCACAAACTTTAAAAAATGTACTAAAACAGCGGGGCACGGTGGCTCACGCCTGTAATCCCAGCACTTTGGGAGGCCGAGACGGGTGGATCACGAGGTCAGGAGATCGAGACCATCCTGGCTAACATGGTGAAACCCCTTCTCTACTAAAAATACAAAAAAAAATTAGCCGGGCATGGTGATGGGCGCCTATAGTCCTATAGTCCCAGCTACTCGGGAAGGCTGAGGCAGGAGAATGGCGTGAAGCCGGGGGGGGGGGGGGGGGGGGCTTGCAGTGAGCCGAGATCGAGCCACTGCACTCCAGCCTGAGCAACAGAGCGAGACTCCATCTCAAAAAAAAAAGTACTAAAACCTTTTTCACTAGCAAAATATTTTAACTAGGAAATCATACAAACGAGCAAATGCCAGAAATCAAATTAGAAAGGGGGAGAAAGTAAGTGTCCATCAGCTTTCTTTAGAAATCTATCCACAAAGTTTTCAATCAGTTACTGTAATTGCTTGGTTTAGTCCTCAAGATTATATGTTTTTGTTATCTCACATTGTAATATAACAGGGCCTAAAAATAAATGTCCACACATTTTATTTTATAGCTGTAGAAAAACACATAGTAAGCTTATCAAAACTCATCTCCCCTTCTGAAGTCACCCAAGCAAAGCACATTACATGCCTACTGGAAAGACAGTGTATTGGTTAAGAACATACACTCTGCACTTCCGCTGCTTTAAACTCCACCCCACCACTTGGAGCAAGTTAGTCACATAATGACTTCATCTGTACTGTTAAGAATTAAATGAGTTAATATATGGTAAAGCATTTAGTGTGGTACTTAACATAGAATAAGTGCTATGTGTAGCAATTACAAATAACGATCTTTCTGCATTAAAAATAGCTGTTACAAACAAGGTATGTTTATAAGAATTTATTTGTAGTTAGTTGTTTACAACTATAAATCCTTACCCTTAATTCCATATCCCTATAAATCCAATGCTGGCTAGATTTTTAATGATTCCACAGAAACTCACTGAATATAGTATGACTAAACTTCATTTTCCTATTGTTTCTTTTTTTTTTTTTTTTTTTAAATGAGACGGAGTTTCGCTCTTCTTGCCCAGGCTGGAGTGCAATAGCAGATCTTGGCTCACGGCAACCTCCACCTCCCAGGTTCAAGCGATTCTTCTGCCTCAGCCTCCCGAGAAGCTGGGATTACAGGCATGTGCCACCATACCCGGCTAATTTTGTAATTTTTTAAAGTAGAGACAGGGTTTCTCCATGCTGGTCAGGCTGGTCTCGAACTCCAGACCTCAGGTGATCTGCCCACCTTGGCCTCCCAAAGTGCTGGGATTACAAGTGTGAGCCACCACGCCTGGCCCATTTTCCTATTGTTTCTATGGAATAATATATCAAAAATTCCAACTGGGGAAAGGAAAAAAAAAACAACAACAACAACACTTATATTTTTGACCACATTCTCAGGTTCTAGAAGTGCCCAGAAATGACTATTAGTATTTTAGACATACACACACACATACACAAGAATCCTTTTCTTTTTCTTTTTGGTGAGAGAGGGTCTCTTTCTGTCACCCAGGCTGGAGTGCAGTGGTGTGATTACAGCTCACTGCAGCTTTGACCTCCCAGGCTCAAGGGATCCTCCCATTTCAGCCTCCTGAGTGGCTAGGACACAGGGGCGCACCACCACATCCAGCTAATTTTTTAATTTTTTGGACAGACAGGGTCTTGCCATGTTGGCCAGGCTGGTCTCCGGACTCAAGTGATCCTCCTGCCTTCATCTCTCAAAGCCTCAGATTACATGTATGAGCCACCAAGCCCAGCCCCTTTCTTTTTCTGCAGACATGATTAGGGACTTTTGAAGGAACACTAGTGATTTTTATGGTAGGGATAGGAGTCGGAAGAACATCTGAGGATTGTGAGTCACAGACTTTGTATTTCTTGCTAATGGCTAAGGATTACTAATTTAAAAGCAGCAATGTGAATTTCCTAGAAAAGAGGGAAAATAGTATGTAAATCCATGAATATACGTGAATGTAAAACATTCGTGGAATGTCAACTTTAGTCCCTTACAGTTGACAAACTGTCACCTTTGAATAATGCATTTAAAAATCGAAATCGGGCCGGTCACGGTGGCTCAAGCCTGTAATCCCAGCACTTTGGGAGGCCAAGACGGGCGGATCATGAGATCAGGAGATCGGGACCATCCTGGCTAACACGGTGAAACCCCATCTCTACTAAAAATACAAAAAAATAAGCCATGCGTAGTGGCAGGCGCCTGCAGTCCCAGCTACTCGGGAGGCTGAGGCAGGAGAATGGCGTGAACCCGGCAGGCAGAACTTGCAGTGAGCCGAGATTGTGCCACTGCACTCCAGCCTAGGTGACAGAGCAAGACTCCATCTCAAGAAAAAAAAAAAAAAAATTGAAATCGACCGAGCGTGGTGGCTCACGCCTGTAATCCCAACACTCTGGGAGGCCGCGGAAGTCTGATCACCTGAGGTAGGGAGTTCAAGACCAGCCTGACCAACATGGAGAAAACCTGTCTCTACCAAAAATACAAAATGGCCGGCGTGGTGGTGCATGCCTGTAATCCCAGCTTCTAGGGAGGCACCTCCTTGCTTGAACCCGGGAGGTGGAGGTTGTAGTGAGCCGAGATTGTGCCACTGCACTCCAGCCTGGGCAAGAAGAGCGAAACTTCGTCTCAAAAACAACAACAACAAAAATATCGAAATAACTGTAAGATATCTTATTCCAACTTTCAGCTGACTTAGAAATTTCAGTCTTCAAGATCACTCAGATATTAAAATAAGACTACAACCCATGCTCATTTCCACTCCTCCAAAAAGTCTCTATGACTAAGATGGTGCAACTCAACAGTACTAATAGATTAAGGAAACTTTTTTTTTTTTTTTTTTTTGAGACAGAGTCTTACTCTGTCACTCAGGTTGGAGTGCAGTGGTGCAATCTCAGCTCACTACAACCTCCGCCTCCCGAGTTCAAGCACTTCTGCCTCAGCATCCTGAGTAGCTGGGATTACAGGCAGGCATCACCACGCCCAGCTAAGTTTTGTATTTTTAGTAGAGATGGGGTTTCACCATGTTGATCAGGCTGGTCTCGAACTACTGACCTGGTGATTTTGCCTCGGCCTCCCACAGTGCTGGGATTACAGGTGTGAGCCACTGCACCCGGCCCATATTCTTAACTTTATGTAAATTAAACAATATTTTACTTAAATGTTTTTTCCCTACAGTTTTCTGTCCAAATTAGAGTAAACTTACATAATTCATTTTGCATATTATCCCTTCTGCCACTTCTGTGTGTAAACTGTGTCTACATTGAATTTCTCTAAGTCTAATAATCATGCTTATTAACTCAGATTATAAAATGAAGTATGAAATTTGTTCATTTGTTTGTTTTTCTTTTTGATGGAGTCTTGCTCTGTCACCAAGGCTGGAGTACAGTGGCACCATCTCGGCTCACTGCAACCTCCACCTCCAGGTTCAAGTGATTCTCCTGCCTCGGCCTCCCCAGTAGCTGGGATTACAGGCGCCTGCCACCATGCCTGGCTAATTTTTGTATTTTTAGTAGAGACAGGGTTTCACCACGTTGGCCAGGCTGGTCTTGAACACCTGACCTCAAGTGATCCCCACCTGCCTTGGCCTCCCAAAATGCTGAGATTACAGGCGTGAGCCACTGTACCCAGCCAGCATATTTTTTTCTTTTAATTGAAGAAATTTGGAATATGAACACCAGCGCCAAATTTACGTGGATTATCGAGGAACTTTGATATAGCGGTTTCTTTCATTAAGCAAAAAGCCTGCTAATTTGCACAGTCTAGTTGGCATTCAATAGTTCATTAATATGAATTATATAGCACAACATATATTTGTTAACATATATTTAAGCCCTATTTACTCTTATTAATAAACTATGTAGTACAGAGCATGTTTCCAAAGTATAAAAAAGGAAGCATTAGATCAGCTGATTGTCCAAGTTGATTCACTTACGAAATTAGTGTGGTTTTAAAAAATTCAAGAGCTACAATGTAAAAACAAGTAAAATTATATACCCTCAATTAAGCTAAAGAAACCAAAATTAATCTCTTACCTCAAAAGGAACAAGTCAAAAAAACTTTTTAAATTCTAATAATGAAGGATGTAGAATGAAGATAAAGCTACAAAGAAACACGACCCACTGGAGGTAAGATGGCCTTGCCATTTTCACAGACTAATATTAAATCTAATTTTGACCCAGCCACAATTCAAATGCCAACAGAGTAACAGCAGAGTATTGTTTGTCCTAATGTTCAAATTTTTGCCAAATTATCCGTTAAGAGGTAAAATGTTTCCCTTAATTTTCCCTTTCAAGCTTCTCAACAAATTTAATATTTGTGGGCCACATCTTCATGTAACTGAACTCATACAAAGAGAAAACCACACAATAATATCAAACTGAAATTTACATTTTATGCAATGTCCATAGAAAAAAATCATCCAGATACCTATGAATGATGGGATAAGCAAGAAAATCCCATTGGCTCTTTTTAAGTGTTTATGATTATGCACAGCAGAAAAGCATTATGGAAGCTCACAAGCTAGCTGAAGTAAGAAAAAACATGACTTTCACAGCCTTCAGGAGGGGTATCTCAAGCACAATCCAATCCTAATCAGTTGCTTCAAAAAAAAATCCAGGCCAGGCTTGGTGGCTCACGCCTGTAACCCAACACATTGAGAGGGCAAGGTGGGAGGATTACTTGAGTCCAGGAGTTTGAGACAAGCCTGGGTAACCATCGCGAGATTCCATCTCTACAAAAAGTTTAAAAATTATCCAGGCGTAGTGGCCCGCGCCTGTAGTGCCTGCTACACGAGAGGCTGAAATGGGAGCATCTCTTGAGCCCAGGAGTGTGAGGCTGCAGTAAGCTATGATCACACCACTACACTCCAGCCCCAGCAACAGAGCAAGACCCTCCACCCTCCACCCTCCACACACAAAATCCAACTATTTAAGACTGTTGAAAATAATTCCACTGGGCTGGGCGCGGTGGCTCAAGCCTGTAATCCCAGCACTTTGGGAGGCCGAGGTGGGCGGATCACGAGGTCAGGAGATCGAGACCGTCCTGGCTAACATGGTGAAACCCCGTCTCTAATAAAAAAAAAAAAAAATACAAAAAACTAGCCGGGCGAGGTGGCGGGCGCCTGTAGTCCCAGCTACTCGGGAGGCTGAGGCAGGAGAATGGCATAAACCCGGGAGGCGGAGCTTGCAGTGAGCTGAGATCCAGCCACTGCACTCCAGCCCGGGCGACAGACGGAGACTCCGTCTCAAAAAAAAAAAAATAAAAAAGAAAAGAAAATAATTCTACATAACTAACCTGTGGACAAGGGTTTATTAAAAGTACTAAAATTTTTCAGGCCGGGCGCAGTAGCTCACGCCTGTAATCCCAGCATTTTGGGAGGCCAAGACAGGCGGATCACCCAAGGTCGGGAGTTGAAGCCCAGCCTTACCAACAAGGAGAAACCCCGTCTCTACTAAAAGTACAAAATTAGCCAGGCGTGGTGGCACATGCCTGTAATCCCAGCTACTCGGGAGGCTGAGGCAGGAGAACTGCTTGAACCCAGGAGGCGGAGGCTGCGGTGAGCCAAGATCGTGCCATTACACTCCAGCCTGGGCAACAAGAGCAAAACTCAGTCTCAAAAAAACAACAAAAAAAAAATTCATTTCTCACTAAAAATAAACACTTCGATACTATTTTATATATTCTCAAAATACTTTGGTTTCCACCTTCGCACACTTTGTTTTTAGGTTCCCCTACTCCCCAAATTTAAAGGTAACATCCAAATCTCCCAAAGTCTGCATCAGAACAAATACTGTATCACTGACCACATCCCTAGGAATTAAGTTCCTTAAGGGTTTACATTCAACAAGGTATAGAGTCACATCTTGTATAACTTTGTATCCTAAAGAACACTTGGTACAACACCCTGTATATATCAGGAGCTATTAATATTTACTAACTCAAAATATAGTCCTTCATCACTTTGCAGTTCTGTTCTGTGCTCCTGAAATAAAACTGCATAAACTCTGCAAAACTCAAGGGACCTAAATGTGACAGAAACTTCACAGAATTCCTTATTATTTTATAGTTTACAGTCTTGTAGCCTTGCCCCTATTACCAGATGTAATGCTTTTTACTGACACTAGTATAGTGGGGTAGGAACAGATCTAGACAAAAGCGGACATCAGAACCTGTAAAAGGGGTTTAAAATGTATATTTTACATACCTATCCTTCATTAGTGTTATGTAACATTAATGTTCTAAAGTCAGTTATCTGTAGCAACAACTTAAGAGTTTTTCAATCTAATTCCCAGGAACATAAATGAAAACTGGTGCCAATAAAAAAGCAAGCAAGCAAGCAGAAACGCTGCCTTGAATTCTGACAAAAAGGTAAGGATAGTTAGTTTACACCAACGCAATGAAAAATAAGCCTTTGTGTAGTCTATAAGAGTTTTTGAAATTGTTTCACTAAAGTCTTTAAAAGTGCTGGGCACGGTGGCTCACGCCTGTAATCCCAGCACTTTGGGAGGTCGAGGTGGGAGGATCACTTGAGTCAGGAGTTTGAGACCAGCCTGGCCAACACGGTGGAACCCCGTCTCTACTAAAAATACAAAAATTAGCCGGGCAAGGTGGCGCGCGCCTGTAATCCCAGCTACTCAGGAAGCTGAAGCAGGAGAATCGCTTGAACCCGGGAGGCGGAGGTTGCAGTGAGTGGAGGATCACGCCATTGCACTCCAGCCTGGGCGACAGAGCAAGACTCCATCTCAAAAAAAAAAAAAAAAATCTTTAAAAGTCAAAAGCAAACTGGTAAACCATTAGCGAAACCACAAGCTACCATGAAAAGATACACAAAAGTATCTGGCAACCAAGGTCTAGAGCTGGCTCCAGAGTGTGAAAGGTTTTCTGATTGCTAATAAACTCCATTATGCACCCAAGATATCTTCACTTAGTTGTGTCATTTCTAAACAGGCAACAGAGCCCAGAAGTTTCAGTGAGCCAGTCCTGGCAAACTCAAATTATGAAAAATATACCCTCTGCTTAAAGATTAACTACAAACCTACCCTGGGACCAGCTTGCTTCAGTTAAGTTTAAAATGGTGCCTAAATTGAAAGGAAAGCCTGTAGCATAGAGGAAAAAAAAAAAATCAAATGGAAAAGTAAATGTAAAAGTTTCTATTTCCAATAAACTGCGTCTCAGAAATCTTCCAGGCGATAAAGACTCGGAAGAACAGAGGGATCTAGCCCCATTCGCATTCTCTGAGGCGTGCGCACTGCGCGGAAAGGATGAATGAATGGAAGACCGGCGCGTGTGAAATGCAGCAGGTCCGGCCGGCAAGCCGACCGGCTACAGCGATCTGTAGGCCTCGCTCCTCCCCCTTCTCTCCTCCATGACAGCCCAGTCCCAAGCATGGAGGGGCGAGGACAATGTGATACCCCTTCTCACCACCACTATCCCTCATTCTACTTGGAGAGCTTCACCGTGACGCTCGAGTGTTCTTTCTCACCCCAACCTTTCTCGCCTCCCCTGGCGCAAACACCGGCAACACTCCGGCGCGCTGGATTAACAGGCGCTCGCCCCTCTCAACTCCTCTAAGCGAGGTCGAAGCTCCTCCGCGCGTGCCGCGGTACCACTCCCGCCTAACCCACCCTCCGGCAACACTCGCCCACCAGCTCCACAGTCCACCGGTCTAAAGAAGACGTGCGCGCGCCCGGCACCCGAGCCCCGGGGCTGGGGCTCTGGAGGGAGAGAAAGGCTGCCCCAGGGCTCCCTCCTCCATCTCACTCCAGGCCAGCTCGCCGCCCACCCTGCCTGCGGATCCCAGTGCTCGCTGGGAGCCGGCCCCGCGCCTTCCCATCACGAAGACACCATCCCCACACAACTAGCCCAGAACCCCAGCTACCCTCCACCCTGTAGACACCTCGCGGCTCCGCAGGAGGCGCCATGCCGCCCCTCCCCCACACCGCTCCCCCAGTTCTCGGGCCCCCACCAGAAAGTGTGCGCTACACGCCGCCTCGGCCAGCCTCCGGGACGTCCCCACTTGTCCGCGGGAGGTCAGGTCCAACATGAGGGGGAGGGGGCGGCAAGGGGTAGAGTGCGCGCCGGGAACGCAGTCCCGCGGAGTCCCCCAGTTAGAAGGGAGACGGAGCGCGGGGACCCGTGGGGGTGGGGGCCAAGGCAATACTCACCGGTTCGACAGTCGCCATCTTAGATCGATCTGATCGCACAACCGCTCCAGAAGGGGGGGTAAGAGGAAAAAAATGAGATTCAAACCGGATTGGCCAGCTACTGGCCACGTGACGGACGTGTCCGTTTGGCCCTGGCGGCGCCTGCGCAAGACTGCGGCTGCGTGGGTAACGAGAGGCTTCTGGGAAGTGGAGTCTCTCTCCCACTTTTTTTTTTTTTTTAAGGCAAATTTTTTTTAAAAATGACTGGTCACGTGGCTGATGGGTAGGGTGCGCGGTTCTCAACGCGGCGGACGCTCGCTTGCTGGAGGGTGGTTTCAGTCCTCTGCTCTTCCTCCTGGATAGCTGCGGTCACACTTACTGCCAGGCATGCCTACTGTGCCCTTTGTCGCCCTGTCCTCCCATCTTCCCCGGAAGGTTGGGAACTGCAGGCTCAGCACACACAATAAGGCTTCATTTGCTTAGTTGAGGTCCCAGGACAAGTTGCCTGTGTGTTTATTTAGTTTTCTTTTGACCTCCCACCATTTTCTCTTAGTTTCAAAAAGAGGCGGCGATGCAGAGTCGTTTAGGCAATCAACCCTTCCACGTCCCCTGACTCCGCTAATGCTGGTGGTCGTTCGTTGCCATTTCTGCGAAAGGGGACGGACGGAACCGCCCGCAGTACCCGCTTGCCACCGGCTGGATGAGGGGGAGGGGACGACAGCTTTTACTGTCCCAAATCCTGAGATTAAGACCTCAGGGCTAAATCTTAGGTGGCAGTAAAAATTACTTGGAAGTTCTGTGCAACCGTTCCAATATTCTGCTTTAACGTGCACAGAAATAGCCTAAGTCCAGGTGCCAGCCAGGGAAGCCACTCCGGTCCCGCTGACTAAGCCCTGGACTGATGGTCTGGAGTCGTTAGGCCGGGTCAACTATGCCTCTTGACGTTGACTCATTCTCCTTAGGCGAGTGACTTAGTGGTTCGGCGCCTCAGCTTTTTTATTTATGAAACAAAGGTGATGATACACTTACCTCACAAGGGTGTGCTTTGTAATGACTGTAACCGGCTTTGAAAATGCACTGGACTCTAGAAATGATTCATCATAAGCAACCGCATGCCTTCCTAAAGATCAGCTGCTTCTCCTTTTTTTTTTTGTTTTTTTTTTTTTTTTAGCAAAGTTTAAATTTTTTTCTTATGTTTACTTTGATTATGATGTACACCAGTGTGGTTTTAAATGATCAGGACCTTTTTTTTTTTCCTTTACAACTGCAGCTGCCGTCAATAGAGGATTTAATATTCATGAAATTATTGTTATGCTCACAACAGTCACTGGCAATCAGAAATTTGTCCCCACGCTGGCGTCCTACATTTCCTTTCCCTCTAAGATACTGTGCTATCATTTCTCAAGACCGTGTTTTTGCACAGTTCGGCTACTAATACAACAAATAGAGATGAAGAAATCTAGCAGATTCCCAAGGTTCTAGTGAAGAAGACACTGTCTCATTACTATTTCCCATGCTTTTAAATAATGTTGACACCTGGAAAAGGAGTGTATGCAGGCTGCCTGTGCCTGTCTGCTTATAGTGTTACTGAGGTCCAGAGCTGTGTCATACCTATTATTGAGTACATAATGGATACTTGAGTTGACTAACACATAATTGAGGCTGTATAAGAACTCAAAGTCATTGCCTGTTCATATGTTTTGGTTTACCTGAATATTAGAAGTGATTAATAAAATCTTTTGTCTAGTGGGCTTACCTCTACTAGGTTTTAAAGTAGATAGAATTAACAGGCCAGGTGCAGTGGCTCACGCCTGTAATCCCAGCACTTTGGGAGGCCGAGGCAGGAGGATCACCTGATATGAGGAGTTTGAGACCAGCCTGACCAACATGGTGAAACTCTGTCTCTACTGAAAATACAAAAATCAGTCAGGCATGGTGGCACACGCCTGTAATCTCAGCTACTCAGGAGGCTGAGGCAGGAGAATCACTTGAACCTGGGAGACGGAGGTTGCAGTGAGCTGAGATCCTGCCACTGCACTCCAGCCTGGGTGACACAGTGAGACTCCATCTCCAAAAGAAATACAATAATAAACAAATAAGTGGATTTCTACTTACAGAGACTATCTACTGTTACTTAGACTATTCAAAATAATTCCGTTGATCGCATTGTTATTTTCTGCTGGTTAAAAGTGATGTCAGGTTACTTTCTTTGAAGAGAAAAAGACAGCATAGATGTCCTATTTTCTCCTTCCCTTCCTTTTCCCTCCCCTCCCCTCCCCTCCCCCTTCCCCTCCCCTCCCCCTTCCCCTTCCCTCCCCCTTTTCCTCCCCTCCCCTCTCTCCCTCCCTCCCTCTCTCTCTCTCTTTCCTTCCTTCCTTCCTTCCTTCCTTCCTTTCTTTCTTTCTTTCTCTTCCTTCCCCTCCCTTCCCTTCCCTTCCCTCCTTCCCTCCTTCCTTCCTTTCCCTCCCTCCCTCCCTCCCCCCTCCTTCCCTTCCCTTCCCTTCCCTTCCCTTCCCTCCTTCCTTCCTTCCTTCCTTTCTTTCCCTCCCTCCCTCCCTCCCTCCCTTCCTTCCTTCCTTCCTTCTTTCTTTCTTTCTTGGTGTTGCTCTGTTACCCAGGCTGGACTGCAGCCTTGACCTTCTGGATTCAAGGGATCCTCCCACCTTAGCTTCCCAAGTAGCTAGGCATGGGCCACCATGCCTAGCTAATTTTTCTATTTTTTGCAGAGACGGGGGGTCTAGCTATGTTCCCCAGGCTGGTCACAAACTCCTGGGCTCAAGCGGTCCCTCTACCTGGGCCTTCCAAAGTGCTGGGATTGCAGGCATGAGCCACCATTCCTGGCCAGATGTCCTATTTTCATGAAGCTGTTATATAACAGCAGAAAATCAATGAGATTAGCAAGGAAATACCTATAGGACTGAAAGCTAGTGATGTTCTTAAAACTTTTTTTAAACAACATTTCCATTTTTATTAAGTTTTCTGTTGACCAAAAAACTCCCTCTTGTCAATGAAGACTCACACTTTTACAATACTTATGGATGCTCTATTCTTTATGGTTTAGTTTATTTCCATTTTTAAATAGTTTTTAACAATGTTTCTTTATTTTTTTCAAGCACAGAGTTTCAGGAAAATCTCCATTTTTGTATATACTTTGTTGCATGTGTTTTATGACCATTAATGTGTCTTTGCCTATTTAAGATTCTACCATGTCAAAGATTTAATGATTAGGTTTTTATATATGCATGTATGCGGTTGTTTTGTTTTGTTTTTGCCAATCTTAAATATACAGAGCTGAAATTGTATGTTTTATTTCTCTATTTATTCTCTATTATTCTTTATTGCTCTTCGAAGTACTTGTAATTCCAAGTTCATTTACAAAACTGACCAGAAACCATCCAATAAGCACTAAGTTAGTAATGGGAACTATGTAACCAGTGGAGGATATTCAAAGGACACAGGAAGTACAGGCACTTCCTTCCCTGACTGTAAAGTCTGGTTGGTGTACTAAGTCATAGAAATATAAATAGTTCAGTACCCATATAAAGAAGTGTGACTAAGAACCAAAAGGATGCAGTTAGCAAGCACCACAGCCAGCACACATTCACATAATGAATGGGAGAGTCACATACTTCCTTCCCTCATTTCATCCAGGCCTCTGTACCAATGTGATCTCCTGAAGGAGGGCTTCCTTGATCACCCTATCTAAATTACTGTTTCCATTACTCTTTATCCCCTTACTCTGCTTTGATTTTCTTTAGGCCAGTTCATAACCCTAACTCTAAACTTGCTATTAAACATTATTTAATTAGTTGTTGAAAGCCTCTACTACTAAAATATTAGCTCATTGATGATTTGTAGATAGATTGCTATCAAATATTTGGGGAAAACCCAAATGTAATTTTTTTCTTTTCCCCTGAGATGGAGTCTCACTCTGTTGCCCAGGCTGGAGTGCAGTGGCACGATCTTGGCTCACTGCAACCTCTGCCTCCTGAGTTCAAGCCATCCTCCTGCCTCAGCCTCCCAAATAGCTGGGACTACAGGTGTGTGCCACCACACCTGGCTAACTTTTGTATTTTTAGTAGAGACGGGGTTTCACTATGTTGACCAGGCTAGTCTCGAACTCCTGACCTCAGGTGTTCTGCCCACCTCGGCCTCCCAAAGTGCTGGGATTACAGGCGTGAGCTACCAGGCACCTGGCCAAATGTAATTTTTTTTTAAAGATTAGTCTCAGAACTAATAATGGAACTAGTAGGAAAATTACTATATGCTAGTTGCTGTGTTAAGTCATTTACATGCACTTATAGTACCTCATTGTATCTTCAAAACAATATTTTGAGGTAGATATACTTAGTTTTCCAGATAAGGAAACTGAAGCTTAAAAAACTTAAATGACTTTCACAAAAACACAATTCTATCGTTGGAGCTCTTAACCACTATATATTATTAACTAGATGGTAATTGGACTCTATAATAAGAAAGATCATTGAAACAGAAAGAAATAATCTGCAAAGTATGTGAAAAAAATTATGTAGGTAGTATGTTGAGCCAACAAGATACTTATCAAAAGGAATTTATGTTATAAAACTGAAATTCTGAAAAAATAAAATATATGGGATAAATCGACAGTCTTTAAAAATAACTCAAGGCTGGGTGCAGTGTCTCATACCTGTAATGCCAGCACTTTGGGAGGCCGAGGCTGGAAGATAACTTGAAGCCAGGAGTTCAGGATGAGCCTGGGCAACATGGTGAGACATCGTCTCTACAAAAAATAAAAAGCAATTAGCCAGCCATGGTGGCACATGTCTGTAGTCCTAGTTACCTGGGAGGCTGAGATGGGAGGGCTCCATCCCAGGAGATCAAAGCTGCAATGAGCTATGATCGTACCACTGCACTCCACCCTGGGTAAGAAAGCAAGACCGTGTCTCAAAGAAAGAAATATGTTAATAGGTGGGAGTTGGCTGCTTGACATGTATAAAAGAACAACCTAGAATGACAATATTTGGTAATCCATCTCCAGCATTATCCCAGGGACAGGGTGCCTTGGCACAAAAATATGAATCTCTGGTCCATTGGCCTTTGTTGGGGTTGGTTGCTTGAGGACACAAACTGTACGACTAATTCACCTTGTTTGACTTCCAGATTCATCAAGCAACCATATTATAAACATATCTTTCCATATTGGTTTACATGTAGGGCTGATCAGAAAACAAAACCATCCAGACCACAATAGTTACATTGCTCAGAGTCCATTTTAAAAATGGTATTCAGTTTTCTGCTTTGTTGGCTTGTCATAATTACCCTCTATGAGTTTGGCTAAGGGAAAGATGCCCCTCTGGACTGGATTTTCTCTGAGACCTGAGACTGTGATGATTCTCTGAGGAAATGCTATCCTATAGGTATTGTCTGGGTAACTGACCATCCTTCCCCAGGAATTACCATGAGCCTCTCTTTGTACTCCAACTATATCACTGGAGACCTGTGAATTAGGAACTCTTTTAAAATATAGTTTAAATGGGGTCTTGCTCTGTCACCCAGGTTGGAGTGCAGTGGCGTGATCATAACTCACTGCAGCATTGTACTTATGGGCTCAAAAGATCTTCCCACCTCAGCTTTCCAAGCAGCTCGGGCTACAAGGCACGTGCCACCACACCTGCCTAATTTTTAAATTGTTTTTATAGAGATGAGGCCTCGCTATATTGTCCAGGCTGGTGTCAAACTCCTGGCCTCAAGTGATTCTCCTTAGCCCCTAAAAGTGCTGGTATTACAGGTGTGAGCCACCATGCTCAGCCTTAATGTATTTTAATAGCAAACTTAGAGGAACTGCACGAAAGATAGACACCATTAAAAACATGTACTTGCTGTAGGACAACCCAGAAAAGTATAGTGAATGGATAGAATCTATTGAATGATAAAAACTGTAGATATCATTTAGTTGCCATCAATAATAAATTTACTTATTTTTATAAAATTCAGATACTAGCATTGTCCAGAAAAATTTAACAGGTTTCTTTTAATTGTTATAAACTACTGAAACTTGCTCACTGAAATATTTGACCTGCATTAATGATTAATGCCTCATTTAAACACTTTTTTCTCTTTTTTTTTTTTTTTTTTCGAGACAGTGTCACTCTGTCACCTAAGCTGGAGTGCAGTGGTGCAATCTCGGCTGACTACAACCTCCGCCTCCTGGGTTCAAGCAATACTCCTGCCTCAGCCTATCGAGTAGCTGGGACTACAAGCGTGCACCACCACGCCCGGCTAATTTTTGTATTTTTAGTAGAAATGGCCAGCCTGGTCTTGAACTCCTGACTTCGTGATCCACCTGCCTCGGACTCCTAAAGTGCTGGGATTACAGGCGTGAGCCACTGCGAACCCTTACTTTAATTTTACAGTTTGAGAGATACCAATTCCCATTACCTACTCAGGACATTGCTTGAAAACATGGGATGTGCTCAAACATGACCAAGGAATTTTGAAAATTAAAAGATGGGAGCAGAAATGGAATTTAAAAAATTGCTTTATTATTCTAGTTAGTTTTTTGTTTACTCTTTCCTTGGTGATTTTTATGAGACTGAAGCACTACCTACTGGCTAATAAGGCACCTTGGTGTTTTGTTTTGTTTTGTTTTGTTTTGTTTGAGACAGAGTCTCACTCTGTCACCCGGGGTGGAGTGCAGTGGCGCTATCTAGGCTCACTGCAAGCTCCGCCTCCTAGGTTCAAGCCATTCTCCTGCCTCAGCCTCCTGAGTAGCTGGGACTACAGGCGCCCACCACCACGCCCGGCTAATTTTTTGTATTTTTAGTAAAGACGGGGTTTCACTGTGTTAGCCAGGATGGTTTTGATCTCCTTACCTCATGATCCTCCTGCCTCGGCCTCCCAAAGTGCTGGGATTACAGATATGAGCCACCGCGCCTGGCCGGCACCTTGATTTTTAAAAGAAAATCAATAAAAAGAAAAAGTAAAGAAAAAAAAATTTTAAGGGAAGCCTCTTCTATTCTAATATATCCATGTACCAACTCTTTATGCTTTTACAATTATGGGGTACAATGAGTTTTTGTTCGTTTGTTTAGAGACAGGGTCTTCCTCTACTACTAGGCTGGGTGCAATGGCACAATCCCGGCTTACTGCAGCCTCTAACTCTGGGGCTCAAGCAATCCTCCCACCTCAGCCTCCTGAATGGTAGTTAAGACTACAAACATGTGCCACCATGCCTGGCTAATTTTTTTTTTATTTTTTGTAGAGAAAAGATCTTGTTATGTTGCCTAGGCTAGTCTCAAACTCCTGGGCTCAAGAGATCCTCCGGCTTCGGCCTCCTAAAACTCTTAGATTATATGCATGAGTCACCCCCAGCCTGCACAAACAATTTTGAATTCTATATTTTTTCCACATGACATCTTATTGCAAACATTTTGGACATTCCCTATAGATGGGATAACAGTTTTTAAACTTTTTTTTTTTGGAAAAAATTTAAACTTACAGAATACTTGTAAGTAACTCTTCTTCTAAGCCCTTATAAATTCACCAATTATTGATTTGTTGCATTGCCTCTCTTAATCTCATTACTTCTGAACCATTTGCGAGGAAGTTGCAGGCAAGATGATCCTTTACCTCTAAATACTTCAACATGTTACTTCTATGAATAAAGACATTTTCTTACAGCACCGTAATACAAATAATGAAATCATGAAATATAATAGTAGTTTTATCTAAAATAAAAATCATAAAATCAATATTCATATTTTGCCAGTTTCTTCAGTCATTTTGACAGAAATACTACAAAAATAATATTGTATTCTTCCTGGTGCATCACATCATCACTGGTAACATTAGTAGCTTCAGAATGTTCTACTGAGTGGATATATCACAGTTCCCTTAATCAGTTCCAAATGGTTACATATTCAGGTAATTTCCATCTTATATTATTATAATGTTCTAATGCATACATTTATGAGAAATGTATTTTCCTATTTAGATGTTTTCCTCAGGATAATTTTTCATCAATAGAATTAGTTTATAGGATACATAGTTATGACTGTTTATATATAATGGAATTCATGTTGCTCTTCAAAAGCGTGGTATCAGTATAAGATGTCACAGCCAACTTATCAGTGTTGGGTGTTAAAGGAATTAAGAATGTATTGTTAATGATTCTTGTTGCTAGTTTCAATATTTACTTATTCACAACCTTTACCTTTGTTCCATTACCTGTTATTTTGGAAATGTTGAAATCTACAAAAAATGTGAAACAATACAACAAGCACTTATAAACCCTTCACATAGATTCTCTAGTTGTTAATCTTTGAATCAATAAGGATTGATAAGGGCTGGGTGTGGTGGCTTACGCCTGTAATCCCAACACTTTGCGAGGCTGAGGAGGGTGTATCACTTGAGCTCTGGAGTTTTGAGACTAGCCGGCCAACGTGGAGAAACCCCATCTCTACTAAAAATGCAAAAATTAGCCACGTATGGTGGCATGCACCTGTAGTCCCAGCTATTCAGGAGACTGAGGCAGGAGAATCACTTAAACCTGGGAGGCGGAGATTGCAGTAAGCTGAGATCGTGCCACTGCACTCCAGTCTAGGCGACAGAGTGAGACTCTGTCTCAAAACAGACAAATAAGGACTGATAAGAATACTGATGTAGTTTTGAAAAGTATGTAGTAGCCAAGGGCCTGTCCCATATGGAAGAGTTATGGAAATGGTTAATAGAACATGGAGTCTCTAGGTGCAATACAGATGGGTAGCCAAGAAGGGTACTATTCAATTTGTACTATGAAAAAATATAAATAAAAATAAGGGCCAGGTGAAGTGACTCACATCTGTAATCCCAGCACTTTGGGAAGCCAAGGCAGAATTGCCTGAGCCCACCAACCTGGCCAGCATGGTGAGCCCCACCCTCTAAAAAAAATAAAAATAAATGATGGATGATAAGGAGGCCATAGGCAGTTGTACCAATAAAACATCACAATCTCCTGCCAAGTTCCTGGACCTGAGCCAATTTTTAGACCCAAAATCCATTGAAGAAGTTAGGTGCCAGGAGAAAGGAACTATGGCAAGCAACGGAGTTAATGATTCCCCAGTTCTTCCCCCAGAATTATCTCTGGCTGTTTACTTGTGTAATTGCATACTTTGTAAAGGGGAACACCCAAGCAGTTCTAATACTGTCGGACTCAGGTTTGACTTGACATTGATACCCAGAGCCTGAAGGACTATCCTAGCCTTCCTGTTTGAGTGAGGATAAATGGGGTTCAGGTAATACATGAAAAGCAAATAAAAATGGAAGATCCAAAATTCCTTAAACATGTTTTAAGCAACATTAATAGGACACTATTATATACAGTTTACCCTTGAACAACACGTGTTTGAACTATGTGGGCACATTTACACATGGACTTTTTAAATACAAATATATTGCAAAATTTTTTGGAGATTTAGAACAATTTGAAAAAACTCACAAACTGCATAGCGTAGAAATACTGAAAAAATTAAGAAAAAAGTATGTCATGAATGCATAAAATATGTGTGTTAATAGATAGACTATGTTATTGGTAAGGCTTCTGGTCAACAGTAGGCTGTGAATAGTTAAGTTTTGGGGGAGTCAAAAGTTATATGTGAATTTTCAACAGGGCATCTCATGCCTATAATCCCAGCACTTTGGGAGACCAAGGTGGGTGGATCACATGAGGCCAGGAGTTCGAGACTAGCCTGGCCAACATGGCAAAACCCTGTCTTTACTAAAAATACAAAAATGAGCTGGGCATGGTGTCATGGACCCATAATCCCAGCTACTTGGGAGCCTGAGGCACGAGAATTGCTTGAACCCGGGAGGTGGAGGTTGCAGTGAGCTGAGATCATACCACTGCACTCCAGCCTGAGCAACAGAGCAAGACACTGTCTCAAAAAAAAAGTGTTTTAAATTTTTAAAAAATTTAAAAATAGTTATATGTGAATTTTCAATTGAGTGTGGGGGCTCAGCACCCCTAACTCACACATTGTTTAAGAGTCAACTACTTGGAAACCAACGGATGTGTCTTCTATAATGAAAACCACACAGACTCTGTAGAATGTAGTGGTCACTGATTTTGTAGATTTGAAATGAAGAGGGAATGGCTGTTTTACTCTCTGGGAGAAGACTATCTGTAAGAGAAATAACATCCAGGCTGATGAAATTGGTAAGGTACTGGCCAGGCGTGGTGGCTCACGCCTGTAATCCCAGCACTTTGGGAGGCTGAGGCGGGCGGATCACAAGGTCAAGAGATCCAGACTGTAAGATACAGTGAATTTCTTTGAGCTTCTCCTCAAAGGTTTAGCTTGCTAACATCCTTGTCCTTTGTTCTCAAACTCAACTTTCCTGTTCCTCCTTGCCCCTAGTTACTGTAAAACAGCCTACCCCTTCCCATCAGCTCTAATCAAAAACTCACATCTTTTCCCTTGGCTACCTGCACCCATTGTTCTCCCGAAACTGCTCGTCTCAAACAGTCTCACATGCTTCACCACTGTGCCTCACATCCACCTTCCCTTCCATATTTAGACAAATATTTGCAAGTAGCCAATTGGGTCAGCTCAAATTGTGCAGTCTGACCCCAGCCCATCGGGGAGGGACAAAGAGGTAGGGATTGCATTAAGAATATGAAAACCCCCTGGTCTCCTTTATTCTCTGTGCTCTTGTGATCTTGATTGACACAAGTGGCACCCTTCTTCAAAAGTAAACTGCCCTGCTGAGACAACTTTTGCCTGAGTGCTTGTTTCACTTTGCGGCACCAAGCATTTATTTCCAGAACATTTTTATATCCAAGAAGACCATTCTGGCCAACATGGTGAAACCCTGTCTCTACTAAAAATACAAAAATTAGCTGGGCTTGGTGGCGTGCGCCTGTAGTCCGGGCTACTTGGGAGACTGAGGCAGGAGAATTGCTTGAACCCAAGAGGCGGAGGTTGCAGTGCGCTGAGATAGCATCACTGCACTCCAGCCTGGTGACAGAGCAAGACTCTACTTTGAAAGAAGGAAAGAAAGAAAGAAAGAAGGAAAGAAAGAAGGAAAGAAAGAAGGAAGGAAGGAAGGGAGGGAGGGAGGGAGGGAGGGAAGGAGGGAATGAAGGAGGGAAGGAGAAGAAGGGAAGGGAAGAGGGAGGGAGGGAGGAAGGAAGGGAGGAAAGAAAGAGAGAAAGAAAGAAAAGAAGGAAGGAAGGAAGAAGAAGGGAAGGGAAGAGGGAGGTAGGAAGGAAGGGAGGAAAGAAAAAAAAGAAAAAGAAAGAAAGAAAGAGAAAGAGGAAGGAAGGAAGAAGAAAGAAAGAAAAAATTGGTAAGGTACTGATATGAAATTACAAAGTGCATTTTAGTCTAAATAAATAAGGAAAAATAAGGTATTAGAGGAATCTGAGGCAAGAGAAAGTTGTCTGGGGATAGCTAAAATATTTCTAAGGCCCAGTCTCTTGAGATAGAGCTGTAGTCAATAATTTACATAACAATAACAAAAATTGCAAGGGAGTGAGTAAACTTAAGTGGTTCACAGAGCTAAAAGCAAGGCATGATGCAAGGTGTGAACCGAACAAGTAAGTGAAATGTGTTGTCTGGGTATGTAGAACTTGATATTTGTTTTAACAAATTTAAAAACTATCAGCTGCTACTTTAAGTGGAGACAGAATTTCCCCTTAGTATGTTTTTATTCTGAGAAGACTCACAGTAGTGGCTGCTTTTAGTTATGTAAATGTATGGACAAAAGCATAATTGCAAACTAGGGCTGCTGGTAGACTGGTCCACTTCTCTAATTCTCTCTTCAGCAGCTAAGGAGCTTGGAATTAGGACAGTCCTCTTGAACTGGTGAGTTTCTAGGCTTTTTAATTAATTCAAAGGAATGCAACAACATAAACTACTTCCCCAATAATGAGTGGAAAGTACCAAAATCAAATAAATATAACTAAGGTGTAATTTTAGGGAAGAACAATTGGATTGTGATTTTTAACCAAGGAATGTAAAACTGTGTGGTTGCAATATACTCTGCCTGAACTAAAAAAGTGCTTTAACAGAGGAAAGGAAATTGGTGGTAGTCTCCCTGTCGCATTGAAAAGGAAAGTCCAGAAAGATTTGGCTGTGTGTTGCCTGCACTACTCAGGGCCCTAGAATACAAATATGGTAGCTGACTCATGGGCTAAGTATCTCCCTATATCAGACTAAGAAAGTTAGTGACACTTGTCATTATTGAATAGGTTATAAAACTCAAGAACAGGACAGGTGTGGTGGCTCACGCCTGTAATCTCAGCACTCTGGCAGGTCGAGGGAGGAAGACGACTTGAGCCCAGGAGTTTGATACCAGCCTGGGCAACATAATGAGACTGTGTCTCAATTTTTTGAAATAAATAAATAAACAATCTCAAGGACAACCTTATAAAATTAATCCTGATAATTGCTCCCAGATGAATGCTGATGAAGGTAAGTGAATTCTAAAAATAGTACTAATCTCTCTTCTGCCTCACCAAATATGTTTCTTTTCCTGAATTATTTATCTTTGTTAATGATAAAATCATGTTCCAGTCACTCTTTTCCTAAAATCTCGTCATCATCTCTCCAATGATGGTCACTCTTTCATCCTCCACATCCAGTAAATCAGCAAGGTTTAGAAATTATTATTATTTTTTGTTTTCAAGACGGAGTCTCCCTCTCTTGCCCAGGCTGGAGTGCAGTGGCTCAATCTTGGCTCACTGCAACCTCTGCCTCTTGAGTTAAAGCGGTTTTGTGCCTCAGCCTCCTGAATAGCTAGGACTACAGGCACACCCCACCATGCCAGCTAATTTTTGTATTTTTATTAGAGACAGGGTTTCACCATATTGCCCAGGATGATCTTGAACCCCTGACCTCAAATGATCCACCTGCTTCAGTCTCCCGAAGTGCTGGGATTACAGATGTGGGCCACCATGTCTGGCCATATTTTTATGTTCTCAAATATTCTCTCTCCTCTTCATTCTCACTGTCTTAGTGTAGTGGACATCTATAGATCTATAATTCAGCTTTCTTTTTGTAATAATTGCAATTCTCATCTTTTGGGGACCTATTCCTTCTCACTCTAACCATGTGGTTCTACTGGGACTTGCCTCATGGTTCCCCTTACACCATTATTGGAGGCACGTGACCTGGGTGGAAAATTAGAAGGAGTCATAACTGAAAGGGTGAATGCAGACACTTGACTTTATGCAAGTCAAGGTTATTGTAGTGGTCATGGTGGATGACTTCTCAACAAGAGTCTCTCACAATGATTAGTCTAAGTCAGAAGTCACCAGACTGTTGACATTTAGGGTCAGGTAACTCTTAGTTGTGGAGGTTGTTTTATGTATTGTGAGACGTTTAGCAGTGTCCCTGGCTTCTATCCTTTAAATGTTAGTGCACCCTTTCTCTAAGGTGTGACAACTAAAAATATCTCCAGATATTGCCAAGTGACTCCTAGACAGTGAAATCATCTCAGGTTGAGAACTACTGGTTTGAACTATTTGTGGCAATCCTGTTGCTTTTTCATTGGTCTCCAAAAACAGGCCAATGTATGGTGTTAAAGTTTTGTCCACTAGAGGGCTTCTGGGAAGGTTTCTACAATCCTGAGAAAGTAGACGGGAAGTAAGAGCATTTTCTTGAGAGAAGTTGTTTTTATGTGAATACTTAAACTGGCTGCAGTCAACATGGAGGGGGAAATGGAGAAATAAGGAATGTAAAGTAGGAGATAGAATAAATTTTACTCCTTAACTATTGAGCTGATGATTTCCCTGCATGCACCTAAAACAATCTTATCTCTGTACTACCACTTATTTTTGAGTATATATGTATGTACTAAAAAAAAAACACACATGCTCAAATGGGAGTATACTGTATATGCTTTGTGCTACTTCTTTATACATATTTCTAGGTGATACTTTCATATAAGTATATAGAAAGTTGCCTAATTATTTTCATTGACTGCAAATTATTTCATTTCATAGATAAGGAATAATTCATCATCTTGGAGTCTTTTCTGTGTGTGTTTTCTTTTTAAAAAAACAAAAACAAAAACATTTTTTCTAATGCAAAGAATGGTCCATAACTTCCCATTATACACAACTCATTGGAATAGACTTGAGAAGAGGAATTATTAGGACGGGCGCCATGGCTCACGCCTGTAATCCTGACACTTTAGGAGCCCTAGGCAGGTGGATCTCTTGAGCTCAGGAGTTCGAGACCAGCCTGGCCTACATGGTGAAACCCCGTCTCTACTAAAAACACAAGAAAATTAGCTGGGCGTGATGGCACACGCCTGTAATCCCAGCTACTCAGGAGGCTGAGGCAGGAGAATCACTTGAACCCAGGAGAAGGAGATTGCAGTGAGCCGAGATCATGCCACTGCATTCCAGCCTGGGTGACAGAGTGAGACTCTGTCTCAAAAAAAAAAAAAAAAAAAAAAAAAGACAAATTATTAGGTGTGCATATGTGATTTTCATAGATATTGTAAAACATCCTGGGCAGAGATTGAATTAACATTCTCACTATCAACATATGATAGTGCCTATTGCCTCATACTCTGATTAATAAATTATCAAACTTTGAGACAGACTCTTGCTCTGCCGCCCAGGCTGAAGTGCAGTGGCGCAATTTCGGCTCACTGCAACCTTCACCTCCCAGGATCAAGACATTCTTCTGCCTCAGCCTCCCAAGTAGCTGGGATTATAGGCATGGGCCGCCATGCCTGACTAATTTTTGTATTTTTAGTAGAGACGAGGTTTCACCTTGTTGGCCAGGCTGGTTTCAAACTGACCTCAGGCAATCTGTCCACCACAGCCTCCCAAAGTGCTGAGATTACAGGCTTGAGCCACTCTACGAAACCAGTTATCAAACTTTTTGTGCTTTGGTGATTTCATGAAATATTACATGCAATGTAATTTCCGTTTATATAACAAAACATGTCAGAATGAAAATGGAATCATTTGTGTAAAATCCTGGCAAATGGAAGGCCTTGAAAGGAGGGTTCTCACACATGTATGCCTGATTACAAGACCTGTCACGAAAGACAGCAAAAACCACGACCTTACACAGAGGCTACTTCAAGCTCACACAAAAAAATACTTCTGTGAAAAATAAAAATACTTCTGTGAGCACATGTGCTGAGCAACTGCCTCTCCAGCCTTGGACCGACACCATCCTTGTTATTGGTCTCTGTAGTCAAAGATAATTGTTTCAAAATAGTTATGTAATCCCCCTCATTTTTCCTTGAAAAACCCTTTTACCTCCCAGAACATGCTCCCTGTATTCTCATTGCAATGCTCAGTCCCCAAAACCATCCTTTTCTTTTATAGAGTCTCTCTCTGCCTGTTATTTAGGTTGACATAATCTGGTGTTGAGAAGTGGAACCAAAGTGAGCTCGCCTTGATGGATCGGTGACCCTGGAATCACGTGAAGTTCCCACATTGACCCCTTTGAGCTCTCCAATCCTACAGCTCACCTTTTCTGTCATGGTGAATCTCCTCTCAGGTTCTTGAACTCCCTCATTTTGGTGAGTTCTTTTGACTTTCTGTGGGATTTGTTTTGGATAATGGCTGCCTTAATAAAGGACCTTGTATCCCTCTTGAGACTAGAAAATACATATTTTTCTGACAAATCCTTTCTGGTACAAAGACATTTTATCTTTCTGGAGAGTATACTCTTCTGATTTCTGTAAAATTTACCTCATGTATTTTCTGGTGAGTTCTTTTTTTTTTTTTTTTTTGCATGCCTCAGCAGCCATTATACAATTCAGTGAGTCCTAGCTGAAATGTAAAAACACCTGAGAAACTAACCACTAAATTTGAGGCTTTAAAAAAAAAAGGTAAAAGAATTTTTTCTTTTTACCGACTGCTATGGGGATGTAACTTAGATCCAACCAATGAATTTATGTTACTATATTGTACAGTCTTATGAATACATTTAAAAGTGAAAGCTATTAAGATCTTTGTTAACATATGTGTTTATGCGTGTTATATGTGGTGTCTACATGGTAAAATCTGGCATAATTGACCAGAAATCCCTTAAAGAATCATATTTAGATTGGCTTAGAGATAAATGGGTACTCATGTAAAATTATATCTAAAACTGTTGAATTATGGAGTAATTAACCCAAATGCCTTTTCATTTATGTGACTTAAGTGAATCTTTGATAGATAAGCTGGTTTTAAATTTGTCAGTAAAATAGAAATGTTTTTAAAATTGTGAGCATATATTTTTGCCTGCATTTATTGTTCAGACAATTTTATATTTGTTCTAGCTCTTTTAAAGTGTCAGGACTCAACACAAAGGTCATAAAACTGTAATTCCAGCCTTAAAAGCAAAATGATCTTTGTGTGACGGTTAATAATGAGTGCCAACTTGATTAGATTGAAGGATACAATATATTGATCCTGGGTGTGTCTGTGAGGGTGTTACCAAAAGAGATAAACATTTGAGTCAGTGGCCTGGGGAAGGCAGATCCACCCTTAATCTGGTGGGCACCATCTAATCAGCTGCCAGCTAATATAAAGCAGGCAGAAAAACGTGAAAAGGAGAGACTGGCCTAGCTTCCCAGCCTACATCTTTCTCCCATGCTGGATGCTTCTTGTCCTTGAACATTGGATTCCAAGTTCTTCAGTTTTGAGACTTGGACTGGGTTTCCTTGCTCCTCAAGCTTGCAGACAGCCTATTGTTGGACCTTGTGATCATGTAAGTTAATACTTAATAAACTCCCCTATATATCTGTAAACATATATATGTATCCTATTAGTCTATCTCTCTAGGGAACCCTGACTAATACAGTTTATGGCACTTTTTTTTTGAGACAGAGTTTTGCTCTTGTTGTCCGGGCTGGAGTGCAATAATGCAATCTCTGCTCACTGCAACCTCTGTCTCCCAGGTTCAAATGATTTTCCTGCCTCAGCCTCCTGAGTAACTGGGATTACAGGCAAGTGCCATCACGCCCAGCTAATTTTGTATTTTTAGTAGAAATGGGTTTTCACCATGTTGGTCAGATTAGTGTCGAACTCCCAACCTCAGGTGATCCTCCCACCTCAGCCTCCAAAAGTGCTGGGATTACAGGCATGAGCCACCACACCCGGCCTTCCTTTTTTTTTTTTTTTTTTTTTTTAAGACAGGATCTTGCTCTGTTTCCCAGTCTGGAGTGCAGTGACATGATCATGAGTCATTGCAGCCTCAACCTCTCAGACTCAAGCAATCCTCTCACCTCAGCCTTCCAAATAGATGGGACTTTTTTTTTCTTTTCAATTTTTTTATAGAGACAGGGTTTCACTATGTTGCTCAGGCTAGTCTCAAACTCCTAGGCTCAAGTGATCCTTCCACCTTAGCCTCCCAAAGTGTCAGGATTACAGGCATGAACCATCATGCCCAGCCTATTTTTGTGCAACTTTTTGATGAATAAGACTAGTTTAATATTGTTACTTTAGTGAAAACAGCTGTATCTTCTAAGTTATCAATAAAATATCCATATAATTAACTTTAAGGTTCTTACTTTAGGTGAACATCTAACATTCACATGCTGTAAAAATGGCTAACAGAAAGGTAACTTGAAATAATGATTAGCTCTGTGTAATATCTGTTTTCATAAGTAATCTAGGTATAATTTTAAAAAATAAATTAGGTAAATGAAAAGGGAATAAGCATTTATAAATGAACTTTTCATATAATTTGAGATCTTAAAGTTATGTTAAATAAGTAATAGTTATTCATTAAATGTCTGGGTCATAGCCAAATAAAATAAAATATAAAAACATTAATTACTGAACATAGATTCAAATTAATTTACTTTTGGCTTGTTATTTTCTTTTTTGAGACAAAGTTTTGCTCTTGTCCCCCAGGCTAGAGTGCAATGGCACAATCTCAACTCACTGCAACCTCCGCCTCCCAGGTTCAAGCAATTCTCCTGCCTCAGCCTTCCAAGAAGCTGAGATTACAGGTGCCTGCCACCACGCCCCGCTGATTTTTGTATTTTTAGTGGAGACAGGGTTTCATCATGTTGGCCAGGCTGGTCTCGAACTCCTGACCTCAGGTGATCCGCCCACCTCGGCATCCCAAAGTGCTGGGATTACAGGCTTGAGCCACTGTGCCTGGCTTTTTTTTTTTTTTTTTTTTTTTTTTTTTTGAGACAGGATCTCACTCTCACCCAGGCTGAAATGCATGATCACAGCTCACTGCAATCTCTACCTCCCAGGCTCGAGCAGATCCTCCCAGCTTAGCCTCTCAGTAGCTAGGACTACAGGCATGAACCACTATGCCCAGCTAATTTTTTGATTTTTTTTTTTTTTTTTTTTTTTTTAGCTGGAGTTGCACTCTTGTTGCCCAGGCTGGAGTGCAGTGGTGCAATCTCAGCTCACTGCAACCTTTGCCTCCCAGGTTCAAGCGATTCTCCTGCCTAGCCTCCCGAGTAGCTGGAATTACAGGCATGTGCCACCACACCCAGATAATTTTGTATTTTTAGTAGAGATGAGGTTTCTCCATGTTGGTCAGGCTGCTCTCAGACTCTTGACCTCAAGTGATCTGCCTGTCTTGGCCTCCCAAAGTGCTGGGATTATAGGCGTGAGCCACCAACGCCCGGCCTTTGATTTTTTTTTTTTTTTTTTTTTTTTTTTTGTAGAGAGGGGGGTCTCTGTATGTTGCCCAGGCTTGTCTTGAACTCCTGGGCTCAAGAGGTCCTCTCACCTCAGCCTCCCCAAGTGCTAGGATTATAGGCATGAAGCACCACACCTGGCCTGCTTTTGGCTTTTTAAGTTTCAAAGAAAGAGAAAAGGTATTTGGGCTTATTGATAAATACGTTCTGTTTCACATTGGAAAATTGTTTTATGAGAAAGCACGGGTTTCTACAGATTATGAAATACATATTCATAGGAGGTTGATGTATGTCAGATAGTTCAGAGTTTGCTTGCTTCCTGGGCTTTCACTAGAAATTAGGGTTACTGAGAGTTAAAAATTCTAATTAACATATGTGATTCTGCATGCAAGATATGCAAGAAATTAAGTTGTGTTTTGATGAGAAAAATTTTGAAGATGAGAATTTTTTAAAAGAAAAGAGTAGTTTTGTCTAAATTCAGAGGTTATTTAAGGTTATTTTAAAAGTAAATTTAGAAAGAAGATAGCAGCAAGACAGAAAGCAACCAGTAGGTAGAAGACAGGCTTGCATAGAAAGTTATAGGTATAAAGATATATTTTTGGAAAGGGAGGTTAAAAAGAGAAGAGGTTTTTTTTTTTGGTATGAGAATCTCAAGTGGTCAAAATCAAAAGAAAAAAAGTAAATTTTGTCCTAAAGTAAAATGACTGGTGGTTAAAGAAAAGCAACTATAAATAGGACAAAACCAAAGGTCTGAGTAGGTCACAGATTTTTTTGAAAGATGACTCTTACGAAAGAAATTTTGTGTGTGATCAAGTTAGCTAAAATTACACTTGGTTTTAGCAAAAAGGCTGAGAAGTGATGAAGTTGGCTAAAATTAGAAGAGAATTATTTATAAATATTTCTGAAGACTTAGATTTAATTATATGTATTATTAAATAAAAATGGCTACATATGTATACATATATACAAATATGTTATGGATACAAAACTAAAATTTTAGTTCCCTATGTTAGAACAACTTTTTTTGGAGTATTGATCTGCTCTTCATACAATTTGTAAGAGGTTTTGATTTCTAATTCTGAAATCTGTTTCAAGTTTTTAACCATCTTTTAAACTAAGCTTTTTTCTGTTTTATAGTCTCCATTTAATTTCCGTAATTACAGGTTAAAAATGCTATCTTCTTCATTTAGAATAGTAATTTAATTTCTCAAAACAGAGTTTTTCTTTGGAAGCTTTTCAGATTCATATCTCAGAAGTTCAAATTTTGCTACATCTCACTGCATGTGATTTGCGGGTCAGGCATCATTACCTTCTGTTTCTTTTCTTTTTCTCCTTGAGAAGGTACTCTTTTTGTTTGGCTGGGGTGATGACTCTTGCCTTCAGCATTTTTGTCGGCTATTGTAACTTTTTTTCTCCAGTCCTAACTCTGCTGTTGTGACCTGACACTGAATATGTTTGTCTTGAAGGCCTAGGAGAGCAATGCTTTCCTCCAATACAACTAGATTCTGTACTCTTGACTTTTCTTGATGTATCTGGATTGTTCCATGTAATCAAGAAATTTCACATGCTTTTGCTTTTTCTAAGAGCCATATATTCTCTGTGCTCAAGGGACTGGTTTTCTTGTTTACTTACATGATGCAGTGTACACTCATAACCTTGGACATACACTCTTCCAGTGTCTGATTGAATTCAAGTACCTTTATATCAAATCTGAATTCCAGGTTATCTGAATGTGCTTCCCATAAAGAAAAGCAATCACAATACAGGAGGTTTTTCTTTACGCTTTGGTAATTGGCCTAGGAAACAAAGATTTGGTGTTTTATCAAGATAATTTCCTGTGTATCATATTGTTTTTATTAGGTTTTTTATTATGTAGGAAAACTGAGCTTTGAAAGAGTTAAAGTTCCTTTGTTTTTGTTTTATTTTGTTTTTGTTTTTATTTTGCATCTATGTAATATTCTGTATTTGCTTTTGAAATATTTTAATTACCATTCTGGTTAAGTGAATGACTATTATTTCACAATGACACGTGATCCCATTTTGATCAGATGTTTTAAACCTTTTGACATCTTTGGCAGGCTTCCTCAGTGTCAAACTTCTAAATTAAGTTTTCTTGACCTACAATTAACTTTGAGATTTTTCCACTTGGACCTCTGGAGAGCCTCCAAGAATGTATTTCTCTGTGGTAGAAATGTTAATAATTAGGCTTGTTAGATGTATTAAATTGTATGGGAAGCATTGTCAAATAAACGATGTTAAATCTTTGTTAAAGTTATATTTATATGAATATGATATTGATATTCTATATATTAACACTGTGACTGTTCTGAAGATTATGTAAAATTTCTGAAAGTCCGATGATCCTGATGTGTTGCTGTCAGTCATGATTCTGGTTATCTTAAAATGATATATGAAATGGAAATAACTGAATTTCCTTGTCAATTGCTAAACTTTTGTCAGATTTTTCACCATGGTTATTCAAAGTCTCTGTCATCCACAGTTTTGATTTTTCACTAAAAGCATCTGCATTCAGCCTGGGTATGGTGGCTTATGCCTGTAATGCCAGCCCTTTGGGAGGCTGAGACAGGAGGATCACTTGTGGCTACAGGTTCAAGATCAGCCTGAGCAATATGACAAGACCCTGTCTCTATTTAAAATAAAATAAAATAAAATAAACAAAAAATAAAAGCATCTGCAATCAAATTCATGGAAAGACTCTAGCAAATGCTCTTGAATACAGGTTTCTGATAACTTTAAAATCAATGGTTCTAGTAAAAATTTACAGAATTCTAATGAAGAAACTGATGAGTTCATGAAACTGTTCATCAAGACCAAGTAAAACAAAAATTAATTACATGAGATTGTATAACTGAAAAGGATAATGTTTTTATAACTTTCATTTGAAACATTGTTGGCTCTTTACTTAAATGTTTTGTTTTCCAGATTTAAGGAAACTTTTTCTCATAACTAGTTATAATTTATGGAAATTTGATAATGCATACATTTGTAAATAAAATTGGAAGAATTTACTTTTTCTTCCTACTTGATTCCTCCAAAATTCGGAAACTATTTGTATTTTAGTTTAAATTTTTAAAAATCAATAGTTTTGGCTAGGCATGGTGGCTCACGCCTGTAATCCCAGCACTTTGGGAGGCCGAAGCAAGTGGATCACCTGGGGTCAGGCGTTCCAGACCAGCCTGGCCAACATGGTAAAACTCTGTCTCTACTAAAAATACAAAAATTAGCTGGGTGTGGTGGTGGGCCTTTGCAATCCCAGCTACTCCGGAGGCTGAGGCAGGAGAATCGCTTGAACCGGGAGGCGGAGGTTGCAGTGAGCTGAGATAGCACCATTGCACTCTAGCCTGGGTGACAAAGTGAAACTCCATCTCAAAAAATAAATAAACAAACAAATAAATGATAGATAAATTAAGTAAAATAGTTTGCATAAGTTCTCTTTGTAACAGGATACAATTGAAAATGTTGGCTTTACTAGCAAGATTTTGACTGGGATGTTATATTTAAATAATTTAGGCTAGGTGTGGTGGCTCACGCCTGTAATCCCAGCACTTTGGGGGCAGGCGGATCACGAGATCAGGAGATCAAAACCAGCCTCGCCAACACAGTGAAACCCCATCTCTACTAAAAATACAAAAATTATCCAGGCGTGGTGGCCCGTGCTTCTAATCCCAGCTGCTTGGGAGGCTGAGGCAGGAGAATCGCTTGAACCCAGGAGACGGAGATTGTAGTGAACTGAGATTGAGCCACTGTACTCCAGCCTGGTGACAGAGCAAGACTCTGTATCAAAAAAAAAAAAAAGGAACTGCTCTGTTTTTCAGGACTTATGAGATAACACCAAATAACTTTTAAGGGACAAATCTCATGCCTAATGTAAGGGCTTCCCCAAAAGTTCACTGGACCACCCAGTGCCATGACCAGAAACATTCACACTGAAACCAGGATATGAATTTGACAGTTTCATACTGTGGATGGGTTTTCCCAAGACAATGGAATAAGATTCTCCATTATAATGACTCTTATCCCTATTAATTTTTGCTTTGCTTATGCCTACCTTCTGTCTTTGACAGGTGTAATGGAAATTTCACAATTAGTAGCTATTGCATGTAACTTGACAGAACCTGATCTAAGAAATCCTTTAGTTAATGGATAACTTCAGCAACATCCCTAATACAACTTTCTGTTCATATTATGCTAATAATTTTGAACTGGCGCTCTCTACTTTAATTTAACCAAGCCATGGAATGCTAACTAACAGGATTGCTACCTACTAGCTAAACAGAGATATCTGTATCAACACTAACACTACATGCTGTACCAGGATAAATTCTTCTGGGGACATTGAGACCCAAATACACAAAATAAGAAAAGAAGCCATGGTTACAGCAGATCTCATATGGCCGGGTGCGGTGGCTTGCACCTGTAATCTCAGCACTTTGGGAGACTGAGGTGGATGGATCACGAGCTCAGGAGTTCAAGACCAGCCTAGCCAACATGGTGAAACACCATGTCTACTAAAAATACAAAAATTCGCTGGGTGTGGTGGCATGCACCTGTAATCCCAGCTACTCAGGAGGCTGAGTCAGGAGAGTCACTTGGTCCCAGGAGGCGGAGGTTGCAGTGAGCCAAGATTGTGCCACTGCACTCCAGCCTGGGCAACAGAATGAGACTCAGTCTCAAAAAACAAGCAAACAACAACAGCAACAACAAAAAACAAACCAGGGTCTTATCCAATTTCCCATGGCCATTTGATTTATTCAATTGGTTGCCTTTAAGCTTAGGCTGATGGCTTAAAAACATTATGCAAACTGGGATTATCATATTACTATTAATTTTACTTAGTGTTTTCCTTTTTAACTTTGTACTTACTGCCTGTCACATTTCTGCAGATATACAACTCTTTGCACAATAATGCTGGTCCAGCACTTTGAGATGATAGACAACACTTATGGAACACACAAAAACTTAACAATGGACTCCCGGCGGATTTAGCCCGAGAGTCACTTCCTCCAAACCTCCCTCGCTAAAAATGTTTTGCCACTCTTAGTCATGAGTCACTCCCTCCAATGTAGGACTAGATAACAACCTGGGACACATAAGTCTTGGCATTGAGGGACAATCAAAACCTAACTCCATAGCTGGGTGTGATGGCATTTGCCTCCAGTCCCAGTTACTCAGGAGGCTGAAGCAAGAGGATCACTTCAGCCCAGTTCAAGGCTATAGTGCACATTGACTGAGCCTATGAACAGACACTCCGGCCTGGGAAACATATCAAGACACTGTTTATACCTTTTTTTTTTTTTTTTTTAAGACAGAGTCTCACTCTGCCACCCAGGCCGGAGTGCAATGGTGCGATCTTGGCTCATGGCAACCTCTGCCTCCAGGGTTCAAGCGATTCTTTTGCCTCAGCCACCCGAGTAACTGGGACTACAGGCATGCACCACCATGTCCGGCTAATTTTTGTATTTTTAGTAGAGACAGGATTTCACCATGTTGGCCAGGCTAGTCTCGGACTTCTGAGCTCAAGTGATCTGCCTGCCTTGGCCTTTCAAAGTGCTGGGATTACAGGCGTGAGCCACCACGCCTGGCCTACTTTTTTTAAAAGTGGGAAGAAACAAAACAAAACAAAACCCTAACTATGGGATAACTGATCAGCAATGCTTGTAGAAAAAGATTTTGATCAAAAGGGGGACATATGAAAGTTGTCAGGATCAAAAAGGAGTCACTCATGTCAATCCCTGAAATATGGAGCCAGAGAAGGCCACAAAGGGAGGGTTGTCACGCTTGTATACCTGATTAAAACTACCAAAAAAGACTGCAAAAACCACAACCTTGCACAAAAGCCATCACAACAGTACACAAAAAATATTTCTGTGAGTACATCTGCCTAGCAACTGCCTGTCCAGCCTTGCGCTGATGCATCCTTGTTATTGATTCTTATAATGAAGAATAATTGTTTACAGACACTTATGTAATCTTTCCATTTTTTAACAACTCTTGTCTTTCATTACCTCCCTGAATATGCTCACCATGTTCCCATTGCTATGCTCAATACCAAATATCAATCTTGAATAATTATCAATATTTTAAAAATATCTTATAAGTAATATATGTATATAAATATATATTTATAGTATATACAAATATTTATAATATAAAAGTATGCATGTTATACTTTTTTATGAGACAAAGTCTCATTCTGTCACCCATGCTGGAGTGTAGTGGCGTGAACATGGCTCACTGCAGTCTTGGCCTCCTGGGCTCAAGTGATCCTTCCACCTCACCCCTCTGGGTTGCTAGGACTGCAGATGTGCACCACCGTGGTTGGCTAATTTTTAAAAAAAATTTTGTAGAGACAGGATCTCCTTGTGTTGCCTAGCTTGGTCTCAAACTCCAGGCTCAAGTGATCCTCCTGCCTTGTGAACCTCCCAAAGTTCTAGGATTACAGGCACTTACAGGTGAGGTACTGCACCTGGCCCTATTTATATATATATATTTTTAATCCACCCATCTGCACACTGAGTGTGTGTGTGTGTGTGTATTTAATTATTTTTTATGCAGTTTCATGTTTTTAGATCTTAAGTTTAAATCTTTGGATTGTTTAGCAATTTTTTTGGCTTAATGTGTTATATAAAAACCTTTATATAGTGTGTTATATAAAAACTTTTATATAAAAACCTTTATTTTTTTCTTAACTACTATCCAATAGTACCATGATGTTTTCTTTCTTTTAGTTTGTGTACTTATTTATTATAGTAGACTTTTTCCATGGTTCATTTATGAGCAGTTCCGTCCAAATCCGCTTTTCACCCAAAAAATGTTGGTGAAATCTGCTTGACTGTCCACTCTCTTTTTACCTGGGAACTGTAAACTGTACCATAATATTAGGAATGGGTATATTCTTTTTGTAATAACATCTACACTATACTCTGTGATATGCAGTGTGTACAAACTCAGCTTCTGGAACCAGAATGTCTGATTTTGTCTGTTGTTTACCATCTGTGTGCCTTTGGATTTCTTTTCTTTCTTTCTTTCTTTCTTTCTTTCTTTCTTTCTTTCTTTCTTTCTTTCTTTCTTTCTTTCTTTCTTTCTTTCTTTCTTTCTTTCTTTCTTTCTTTCTTTTTTTTTTTGAGACAGTCTTGCTCTGTCGCCAGGCTGGAGTGCAGTGGTGTGATCTCAGCTCACTGCAACCTCTGCCTTCTGGGTTAAAGTGATTTTCATGCCTCAGCTTTTCAAGTAGCTGGGATTATAGGCACGCACCACCACACCCAACTAATTTTTGTATTTTTAGTAGAGATGGGGTTTCACCATGTTGGCCAGGATGGTCTCGATCTCCTGACCTCATGATCCACCTGCCTCAGCCTCCCAGAGTGCTAGGATTACAAGTATGAGCCACCGTGCCCAGCCGCCCTTGAACTTCTGAACTTTTCTGTGGCTCAGTTTCCTTATCTGTAACAGGAGAATACAGTTAGGATTGAATGAGTTAATGCTTGTAAGATGTATGAAATGGTTCCTGGTACATAGTCAAGCCTTTATAAGTTTTAGAATTAGGATTATCCCCTTCTATGGCTTAAGAGAGAGAGGAAGAGGGCTGAAGCTATGGGAAGATTGAGTATTTTGTGGGTCTTGGTTTCTGATTTAGAAATGAACTCAGTCTTGCTTACAGACTGTGTTCCTAACCTCTAATGTTTTTGTCTCTCTATTTTTTCTTCAATTTAGTACAAATTCTTCTGTATTTGAGAGATGTTTCTCAAAGTTTAAAAAATTATTTAAATTTTTTAATATAAAAATCTCCAAACATTAAACAAAAGCTGGAGGAATAACAATAAATCTCATTTACCCATCATCCAGTTTCATTTTTAATGTTATGTTTCTTCCATTTTTTAAAAATAGAGACGGAGTCTCACTATGTTGCCCAAACTGGTCTTGAACTTCTGGGCTCAAGTGATCCTTCTGCTTCAGCCTCCCAAAGTGCTGGGTTTTGAAGGCATGAGTCACCATGCCCGTCCCATCATCCAGTTTTAATTGTTATTATCTTATGGCCTTCACAGTTCTTGGTATGTTGGGAAGATTACTTGAGCCCAGCAGTTTGAGACCAGTCTGGATGATATAGAGAGACCCTATCTCAAAAAAAAAAAAAAAAGTTATTGGTATAAGATTGAGAACTCTTCCCTGGTTTCCACATAGATGGTGCTATTGTTCCTAGCGCCTAGGAGAAGGAAGCTTTGTGGGTCTGTACCTATCCTTTCAGATTTGCTGTAGGTTATAAACCCAATACTTGAGCTATCATGATTTAACCACTTTTTCTTGCAACTGTAGCAGCTCATCAGGTTGTTATATCTATCTCATCCTCTTTATTTCTACTCTAATTGCCCTAGTTGGACCTTCACTGCTTTTCATCTGAATTACTGCAACAGCAGCCTAATTGGCCTTCCTGTATTCAGACCTCTATATTCAGTCCACCCTTCATACTGTTGAAAGTTTATTATTTTTTATATCACAAGCCTAATTACAGCACTCTGTTCTAGAAGCCAAGCAATTGCTCTCCGTTGCCTATAGAGTAAAATTCAAATGGTCTTTTTTCCACAATAATCTGAGATAGGCCTTTTCAGCCCTTCACTAGAGTATCTTTCACTATATACCACAGTTCCTCAATTCTAACATGCCATTGATTATATGACTATGTATTATGATTATATGCCATTGATTTCACAACAGCTTTGGGTCAGGGACCAAGAGGCACAATGGAACCTACGCATCACTGATAAGATACATTGTGATTTCACAATTATGAAAATGTAGAGGCATGTTAAATGATTCCTGTAATCACAGCAACAGTATTAAGGTAACAGCAAGAAATGGGTGGCATGTTAGCCTGCATAATTATAGGAGATTTTTAGTAAGGGAATTATTTACAAACATGGGCAAAGTTTAGGGAGCCAACAGGACATGGTATAGTATTCGCAGGCTGGCTTTAGGGTGGGTGGGGGACTGTTACAACTGAATATCTAGGTTTGAAGGCTGAGGGGAAGGAACTCTGCCAGGACCCAGAGAGAGAAGTGTACAGAGCAGGACTCTAGACAGAAGTTGTGGACTTCAGTAGAGAGAGTGAATGAGCCATGGAAACATGGTAGGGAAGGGTACAAAGGAATAAATATCTCGAATACTTCACTCTCTCCCTACCCTCTTACCTCCAAGCTAGCTAAACCCAACTCGAATCCAGAGGATAAGCAAGTCCACCAATCCAGGTAAGCTTCCCAGGGCACAGAGCATGATGGAGAAGAATGGAGCACAGTGGAGAGGGAAGCCAAAGGCTAAATGGACAGTGTCAGGCACATCCTCCATTCCATTTACTCTCCATTTTATTTTATTTAATTAATTTATTTATTTATTTATTTGAGACAGAATCTCACTCTGTTGCCCAGGCTGGAGTGCAGTGGCGCGATCTTGGCTCACTGCAATGTCTGTCTTCCGGGTTCAAGTGGTTCTCCTCTCTCAATCTCCTGAGCACCTGGGACTACAGGCACGTGCCACCACACCTGGTTAATTTTTTTTTTTTTTTTTTTTAGTAGTGATGGGGTTTCACTGTGTTACCCAGGATGGTCTTGATCTCCTGACTTCATGATCTGCCCACCTCGGCCCGGCCTCCCAAAGTGCCGGGATTACAGGTGTAAGCCACCACGCCCCGCCTACTCTCCATTTTAAATCACAGATTAAATCTCTACGTACCTGAATATTTGCCCGTTTGCTGTTTATTTGGCCTTTGAATTCAGCTTAATTTTCACATTCTCCATGAAGCCGTCTCTGACTTGTTGAGTCAATTTGTCCTCTGATGTGTTCCCATAAAACCCCACTTAAAAGATTTAAACTTTAGACGGTCCAAAAGGAACCGTTGATGTCAGGGAAAGCATAAACCAAATTTTATCTCAAGGGGAAACATGAGATTGGATGACTGACAAAAGAGGCTTTGAAAATATAAAACTGGGAGTCATACGAGGAAAGAAGAAAGTCCCAAAAAGAGCCATCCTCTTTGTTAGCATTGAAACAATGAAGGAATATAGCACAGATGAAGATGAAGTTGATGGCCTGGAGAGGAAAGATGTTTTGCCTACTCTTGACCCAGAAGAATAAGGAGGTGGAGGAGGTGGAGAGAAGGAAGAGGAGGAGAAAAATAGGATGTTTGCAGAAGCAGAAAGACAGTACCAACAGAGAAGGAGGAGGAAGAGGAGGAGAATGTCTGCAGGAGCAGAAAGACAGTATCAACAGAGAAGGAGGAGGAAGAGGAGGAGAATGTCTGCAGGAGCAGAAAGACAGTATCAACAGAATAAGGATGGGTGTGGTGGCTCATGTCTATAATCTCAGCACTTTGGGAGCTGAGGCTGGCGGATCACGAGGTCAAGAGATGGAGACCATCCTGGTCAACATGGTGAAACCCCATCTCTACTAAAAATACAAAAATTAGCTGGGCATGGTGGTGTGCCCCTGTAGTCCCAGCTACTTGGGAGGCTGAGGCAGAAGAATAGTTTGAAACCTGGAGGCAGAGGTTGCAGTGAGCTGAGATCTCGCCACTGCTCTCCAGCCTGACAACAGAGTGAGACTCTGTCTCAAAACAAACAAACAAACAACAACAACAACAACAAAAACCAAAAAACCAACAGAATAAATTGCAGACTAATTCCATTGTTCAGACAGATCAATCAGGGACAGTGGTATTCAGTTCATTTGTGAATCTCACTTTTGAAATGGAGGGAGACAGTGAAGTAATTATGGAAAGCAAACAAAATCTGGTCTCTGTTCTACCACAAAATGAAATGACTATCAAACTTCAAACCCTAAGGGTTTCTTTTTTTTATACCAGGAACTTTCACGTTCTCTTCTCAGTGGGACTTAATACAATTATTTATATTTTAAGTTACTTAAGTTATCTGGAAAAGGAAAATGTTTCTTCATTCTTGGGCTCTACTCAGCAAAAGTCAAATCTGAAATTTGTACCATTTCTGCTGTGTGTTGAATTAGTGCTTTGGTTTAAAATGATGTTTTAAAAAAGTTAAGGACATCCTAGAGCTTCAATTGCCAATTTAAAAGTTAAATTACCAAGCTTGTCTTACTTGTGGATTTAAAAAAAAAAAAAAAAATAGAGGCCAAGTGCAGTGGCTCATGTCTGTAATCCTAGCACTTTGGGAGGCCGAGGCAGGTTGATCACCTGAGGTTGAGACCAGGAGTTCGAGCCTGGCCAACATGGTGAAACCCTGTCTCTAATAAAAATACAAACATTAGCCAGGCATGATAGCAGGCACCTGTAATCCCAGCTATTGGGGAGTCTGAGGCAGGAGAATAGCCTGAACCGGGGAGGCGGAGGTTGTAGTAAGCTGAGATCATGCCACTGCACTACAGCCTGGGTGACAGAGTGAAACCCTGTCACAAAAAAAAAAAAAGTAAGTTGCTGATTAAGGCTAATTGGAGCTGATAATCCCACAATCTCAGATTTAAATGAAGATTTTTTTTCTCTTAGATTTTCTCATGTTATCCCTCACATTTATATATCTAACCATTAATTTCACACTAAGGATGGTTCGCTGTATAATAAAAGGAGTAAGATGGGGGAAAAAAAGATTTTAGCTTTACACTTTCTAATGAGTTGTCTATATATTTGTCTTTGCTGATATATCGTTAACAGTAAGGGACATTTTACAATCATTGTGTCTTTCCCCTTTCCCTAAAAACACGCAAACCCACCTGCCACAATGTCTTCTACTTAGAATCAAACACTTCAGAACTGGAAAAAGTCCTGGAAACATCTACTCCGATAATCTTATTTATAGGTGAACAAACTGGGCTCAACTCAGTGTTGGTAAGGGCTCGATAAATGTTAATTGAAGCGAAAGTGAAAATTCAGCCCCAGAGGGTCAACGAGTAGCTTCAAGAGGGCTTTGAAAACAAGTAAAGAAAAAAATCGCTTTCGTGTGGTAAACTTACGGTGTCCAGTCCCCTGGAATGTGGTCTATGATTTTGCTTTTCACTCAGGTTTTGCTCTTATTTTGTAAGAAGAATGAAATAAGCTAATGCATGTGAAACATCGTAGCCGAGGGCCTGGGACGAGATAAACTTAGAAATTGGGGCCAGGTGTGGTGCCTTATGCCTGTAATCCCAGCACTTTGGGAGGCTGAGGCGGGCAAATCATGACACCAGGAGTTCGAGACCAGCCTAACCAACATTGTGAACCCCCCCCCCCCCCCACTAAAAATACAAAAATTAGCCAGGCCTGGTGGCACGCACCTGTAATCCCAGCTACTCAGGAGGCTGAGGTAAGAGAATCACTTGAACCCGGGAGGCAGAGGTTGCAATGAGCCCAGAGTAAGCAAGGGCGTCAGAGTAAGCAAGACTTCATCTCAAAAAACAAAACAAAAAGAAAAGAAAAGAAATAAATTGGTTAGTTGTTCTAGAAAGATTATGGTGAGATAACTTTCAAGAATTTAGAAATAATAAAGGAAATAAGGTTTTCCTCTGATACTTGAAACTTAAACAAAAATAAATTATGAAATACTTATACAATGTAATAATATATACTTGTTAAAATGATAGCATGCATTTTTAGATGTACATAGGCAACATTTTTAGGATATATGTGTGAAATCTCACCTAATCCTCACCACAATCCTGTGAGATAGGCACTATTATTATTATTATTATTATTATATTTGAGATGTACTCTTGCTCAGCCCCCTAGAGTGCGATGATGCAATCTTGGCTCACTGCAACCACCGTCTCCTGGGTTCAAGCGATTCTTCTGTCTCAGCCTCCCGAGTAGCTGGGATTACAGGCACACACCATCATGCCCGTCTAATTTTTGTATTTTTGTAGAGATGGGGTTTCACCATGTTGGCCAGGCTGGCCTTGAACTCCTGAACTCAGATGATCCACCCGCCTCGGCCTCCCAAAGTGCTGGGATTACAGGCATGAGCCATTATGCCCGGCCTTTTGTTATTGAGTTCTGTGAACTACTGATAGCTTTCTGAATTATTCTGAGATTCTAGATTTCAATGATTTACTATTTTTGAAGAAATTTCTGTAAAGTTGCTGAAAACTGTAAGTCTGTAATGATACATATTAGACTAAGCAGTTGGCTCGGACACAAATGAAGTGGATTTTGTTTTTCTCATCTCAACAGTATTTTTAATCATTATGTTATCACTTGCTAATGTCTGTGGGGATGTCTTGGTTCTCTTTCAGTGGCAGAGACAGCATATGTATTTGTGCATTACTTGAAGATCTTTCCACCAGATGAAACTGGGAAAGGACAATGTGCTAAATAGTATCCAAGCCCAGAAGGGAATCTCAATTTGAAGTTAGGTGAATTCCAAACATGAACAGGGATGTCTGGCAAACTGGTAGTGTGGGCCCAATAGGAATCACTTTTATAAGGAAAAATTTCCCTCTTGGGAGAAATCACGTTGAAGAAAAGCTGAGTCAGAAACAATAAACTTGAGTTTGTAAGAGAGCCTTCGTAGGAGGAAAGTAGTGCTCTGGAGGCAGGCTGGTGGCTCTCATTCAGTTTCTTATCATATACAAGTCCCCTGAGTGGGTGTCTGGGACCTAGAGAAAGAGTGGTCTGTAAGTAAAAATTGAAAGTGCTGTTTCACTGAAGGTTGTAAAACACTGATGCCACTGGTTTGAATTCCTCCTGCAGAATTGAATCCTGGAGGAAGAGAAGCATCCTTCCTTCAGTGCCTTTTTGGTGGTGCTTGGTGAGAGATAGTGGTGAAGGCATTGCCTAAAGAGAGAGGCACTAACAGGCAGAGGAGTGGTTGAGACCAGTAAGAACTGCCCTGCCTGGTGGAGCAGAGGCAGAAGCTGATGTCCAGGCTCTGCAGCATCTGTAGGGAATTTGGTGCCTACAGTGCTCATCAAATGATCCAGAGGCCTCCCTGAACACTGCAAAACCCAGAAGAAATTACCATGTCAACAGAGCAGAACCAGATCCTCTGGGGAAGCACAGTGCCGGTGGAAGAACTATAGCTCCAGTAAGCAAATGTGGTGCCTGGTGGGTGGTTGCTGAATCAGTGTGTGTTTGTTAGCATATGTGAGACACCCACTGAAGATGCCTAAAATCACCTCTAGAAACTGACATTTTAAAAGGAGACTGAAGTCCTGCATTATGCAGGTGCTGTGAGCCTGTGACTACTGGGTTATTCCACTGAATGTGACTTATTTGTATCTACAAGCTAGTGGAAGCTGGGTGCTATAGTTTAGATATTTGTCCCCCCAAACCTCATGTTGAAATTTGATCCCCAATGTTGGAGATGGAGCCTAATGGAAAATATCTGGGTCATGGAGGTGGATGCTTTACGAATGGATTAACCTCCTCACTGTGGAGGTGGTAAGTGAGTTCTCACTCTCTTAGTTCCCATGAAAGCTGGTTGTTAAAGAGAGCCTTGCTGGGCGCAGTGGCTTATGCCTGTAATCCCAGCACTTTGGGAGGCCAAGGTGGGCAGATCACCTGAGGTCAGGAGTTCAAGACCAGCCTGGCCAATATGGTGAAACCCCCATCTCTACTAAAAGTACAAAAATTAGCCAGTTGTGGTGATGCATGCCTATAATCCCAGCTACTTGGGAGGCTGAGGCAGGAGAATCACTTGAACCCAGGAGGTGAGGATTTCAGTGAGCTGAGATCATGCCACTGCACTCCAGGCTGGGCGACAGAGAGAGACTCCATCTAAAAAAAAAAAGAGCCTGGCACTTCCTCTCTCTGTCTCTATTCCTCTCTCACTGTGTCTCCACACATACCAGCTTCCCTTTGCCTTCTGCCATGAGTGAAAGCAGCCTGAGGCCCTCACTAGATGCCCAGTTTTGAATGTTCCAGCCAGCAGAGTTGTGTGCTAAATAAACCTCTTTTCTTTATAAAATACTCAGTCTCAAGTATTCCTTTATAGCAACACTAAACAGGCCAGGCGCAGTGGCTCATGCCTATAATCCCAGCACTTTAGGAGGCAGGGGTGAGCCCATGTGTTCAACACCAGCCTGGGCAACATAGTGAGACCCTGCCTCTACAAAAAAATTTTAAAAATTAGCTGGGTATGGTGATATGTGCCTGTAGTCCTACCTACTCAGAAGGCTGAGGCCAGAGGATCACTTGAGTCCAGGAATTCAAGGTTACAGTGAGCTATGATCATACCACTGCATTCCAGCCTGGACAACAAAGTGAGATCCTATCTCAAAAAAAGATAAAATAAAATAAAATAAAATATAACAACACTAAACAGACTAAGACATTGAGCAAATGGATCTACAAAATAATCTAGAGATTAGAAGTTGTCATCAGAAATGTTGGGAATATTTAGGGGGCCGCTGGGCAACTTACATTATAATAACTTAGGTACAAATAGAAAGTGGAATTTCATTCTGTAGTCACAGGTTACAGTGTTGTATAAGTTCTTATTTAAGACTAAATAACCCAGATTGTGAGAATGTACCAATTTACACTTTGGTCATTTTCTCATAGAAGTCGTAGGACCAAACAATGTCTTCATGAGTTGGGGTGGGATTTTATTCCCAAAGAAGAAGGATATATTTATACTATCCTGAGAGTAATATTTGCCTTATGCATCATACTTTTTTTTTTTTTTGTTTTGTTTTGTTTTTTTTTGTTTTTTTTTTTGAGGCGGAGTCTCGCTCTGTCGCCCGGACTGGAGTGCAGTGGCCGGATCTCAGCTCACTGCAAGCTCCGCCTCTCGGGTTTACGCCATTCTCCTGCCTCAGCCTCCCGAGTAGCTGGGACTACAGGAGCCCGCCACCTCGCCCGGCTAGTTTTTGTATTTTTAGTAGAGACGGGGTTTCACTGTGTTAGCCAGGATGGTCTCGATCTCCTGACCTTGTGATCCGCCCGTCTCGGCCTCCCAAAGTGCTGGGATTACAGGCTTGAGCCACCGCGCCCGGCCATGCATCATACTTTTAACAGCAATACTGAACAAGCTAAGCCTTAAGATAGCTGTCTGCTTACAGTCCCTTAGAAAGGATTTTCCCTATAGTCTTCTTCTAGAATATCACTTCTGTGTGTAGTTCTTTTCTTGTACAAGACGACCCTGTCACCTTAACCACAATTGATGTGAATGAGAGCAGTTATCTAATCCAAGGAAAAGCAACCCATCATTCAGTCAAAAACCTATGATTTGTCTGATCATGAAGACTGTTCAACGGAGATAATTGTAGCTAACTAGACTGAAGAATATCACCTTTCTTTGAAAGGAGTTCAACTGTTAGCAAAGGCAAAAACTGAAAGAAAAAGAGAAATGTAATTAGTAGAGCCTACAAGCAGGAGAAGCCAAGAAGGAGAAGCTAATACAACAGAGGCCATTATGTTGAGAAAAAGAAGAGGGTACACGTATTGGTGACTTATTGGAAGGACAATCAGACTCAGAATAATTGTCTCCATTATAGTGGAGCATACAATGGAGCCATTAGAAGCTACCCAGTTACCAGAACAGCTGGACATCAAGAAGGAATTTTCAATTCTCAAATCATGTTCTGTCCCCTTGAGTCCTGCAGGATAGCTTCAGCATGTCTTAATTCCTGTAACCTACTAAACTCTAGCTACTCTCACATGGCTGCAATGAATTTTACCAGTTTTTAAAAAATCAGTACTGATTTAAATAAGTAGGAAAGCATATTAGTAGGCATTAGTAACAAAGTGAAACAAGACTGACAGAAATCAAAATTTAAGAAAAATAAACTAATAAATATCATTTTTTCCTTTTCTTTCTTTCTTTATTGTGAAGATGAGGTTTTGCTTTACTGCCCAGATGGTCTCAAATTCCTGGGCTCAAGCTATCCTTCTGCCTTGGCCTCCCAAAGTGCTGGGATTACGGGTGTGAGCCACCATGCTCAGCCTTCTTTTTTTACTTCTTTTTTCCCCCCGGTGAAAACTGGAAAAGCTGCTAGACAAATTCTAAAAGAGATGTAACACTGGTAAATATTCTTACTCTGTGGGTTCTGAGCATGAAATTCCAATCTTGGCTTCCAAGTATCTAAGGCAAAAAGAAAAAAAAAATGAGAACAAAAATATTTTAAAATATTTAACTTTTATCTTCATTTATTTTTCCCTTTCCTTCCTCTCATGTTAGCCAGATCTGTGCTTTCTTCTTCAAGGGGAAGTCTGTTGTAAGGATGGATGTTGAACTTGCCTGGAAAACTGTCTGGTTTTATTTCAAAAGGCTAAGCCTCAGTAAAGGAGAGAAATAGCGGGAAAAGATAAAATGACTTGCAGAAAGCTGAAGTAAAGAACTTTGCTCAGTTGATAAAACAATATCCCACACACTCGATAATACCAGAGGAATTTGCATTTTGGACATGAGGACCCTGATCCAGATTTGTGGTAGTATTGCTAGGGAGAGAGCAAGAGACCCCAAAGTATGAAATTCTCAGCCCTGGCAAAAAATACCCACGCTGCAAACCTGGTGTGGAAGCAGCTAAGTGCTACTGGACCTGAAGGGATGATGCAGAAAGAGCATGGACAGGTCTATGAAGAGATGACCAATGACTAGTGGGCCTTTCTGTTACCTCCTTGATGCCCTGGTACTGCATAAGATTCCAGAACCATGAACAGCCATGGGGAGACTGGCATCAAGCTTAAAGAATGAACAAAGTTAAATTTCTACATGCTGGGTAGAATTGTGGGTGGGGGAGTATTACTCAGAATCAGAAAGTATCTTGATGTACAAAATTTTTTGCACATCTATACCTGAGAACTGATATTCCCCCCTCCCCACTATACCTGAGTTATCAGAAAAGACAAGAATCAAGCTCACTTCTGAGTTTCAATGGATCACAGTGGTTGTAAGGACAGTTAGGCTCTTTCTAATCACAAAACAAAACGACATGCTCAGGGAATCTTAGGTAATGGGACGTTAAAGTAAAGAAGACAAATTTCTGTCTTACAGCCAGTCCTTTCACCCGTGTTGGAATGAATCTGGAAAGTCGTTTGGGATATTACCAGTTCTTGCCATTGTGTTCTCATGCTGCTGTAGATTCCTGTTGCAGTCCTATGCCATTCTGGTGACTCAGCTAATCTCTGTAGCTGCTATTCCTGCTACTGAGCAATGAACTGACTTCTCTCCATTGTCTTTCTTAGCTTTTGCCATTCATGGTTTCTGACTACTCTTGGCTTTTATTGTCTCATGGCTTCTGATCATTGCCTTTTCTCTGGGTGAGAAAAGGTTGGCTTTGTTCTTTTCTTTTTTTGAATTCTACCCCCATGATAAACTGCTGACTTACTCTGTGTGTTGTACACTCAGCTTTGTAAGAGAGAATATTGATCTATTCATTCAGTCACGGCCACCTCTGTTGGGCAAGGCTATCACTCCTGAATCATTTGCTTATGCCTGGTCCAAGCTGCAGCCAGGGATAGGAGTTCTCAAGCTTTTCTTTCTTTTTTTTAAATTCTTTTTCTTTTTCTTTTTTTTTTTTTTGAGCTGGCTTCCTCTCTTGCCCAGGCTAGAGTGCAGTGGTACGATCTCAGCTCACCGCAACCTCTGCCTCCTGGGTTCAAGTGATTCTCCTGCCTCAGCCTCCCAAGTAGATGGGTTACGGGCTTGTGCCACCGAGCCAGGCTTATTTTTATATTTTTAGTAGAGATGGGGTTTCACCATGTTGGCCAGGCTGGTCTTGAACTCCTGACCTCAAGTGATCCGCCTGCCTCTGCCTCCCAAAGTGCTGGGATTGCAGGTGTGAGCCACCACGCCTGGCCAGTTCTCAAGCTTTTCTGAGCTTACCTCACAAGGAGTTTTAATTGTGGCAGACCCTGTGAGAAAAAGAATAAAAGCGAACACTTACGTATTGCTAACCGTGGGCCAGACATTGTTCTAAATGCTGTATAGTCTGTTCACCCTTCCAAATAATATACCCATTTTACAGATAAGGAAGCTAAGATGGTTAAAGTTGACAATATTTCAAAGATCACATAGCCAGTAAGCAGCAGAGCTAGGATTCTAGCCAGGCAGTCTAGCTTTTTTAGAAGCAGTGCTCTCTGCTTGTATTCTGTGAAATATCTTTATGTTAGGATCTGTTCCTTTATTTTCTGAACTGAGACCGATAATCCAGCTTTTCAATTAAGCCAAGAATATTCTTACTAAACCGTTGATTGCATTTCAATCTTTGAGTATCACTAACAGTATTAGTAAGGAAGATTCTTTCAACAATCCCAGAAATTCATCAAATGCTTGCTTCCTAAGTGAAAAAGAAAAAAGAAATGTTATTAGGGTAAATATTTTCTTTTAATGTTATTCAGCATTCCAAACTATCAGGAGCATAACATAATTCTGTTCAGGGACCTGTACTGTTGTTTATTTTCAAAGAGGACAGAAGCCTTAAAAGAGCAGCTTCATTAATATCAGATTTTTCAGAGTCCTCCAAAAATGTTTTATGGCATGTCCTATTCAGCTTTTCTAAATTATAGACTCAAGTATTTATAGACAATAGCATTGCTTTAAGTAAGATGAAATGATGTTAGGAATTGAAAGCCTATCCTGTTCATCTTTGTAAAAAATATCAGAATAGTGGGAGCTTAAAAAATTAAGACAATTGAACTCACGGAGACAGACAGTAGAATGATGGCTACCAGAGGCTGGGAAAGATAGTTGAAGAGAGAGTGGTTAACAGGTACAAAAATGTAGTTAGAATGAATTAGCACAACAGGATGACTACAGTACAACAATAATCGTACATTTTAACATAACTAAAATAATATAATTGGATTGTTTGTAGCACAAAGAAAGGATAAATGCTTGATGTGATAGACACTCCATTTACCCTGATGTGATTACTACGCAATATATGTCTGTAGAAAAAATCTCATGTGCCCCATAAATATATACACCTAGTACGTACCCACAAATTTATTTAAAAAATTAAAAAATATCAGAATGCATGTAATAAACAGTAATGAATATAAAATTACTTGAGAATCCCTAAAGACACATTACTTGTATTCTTGTAGTAAAGACTATTATTGGGAAAAAACTTGCCTAACTGCAGCAAGTGTTTTGAGAAGAAATATGATTTAACAGTAAGATATGGAAGGAGACTGAAATGCATTATTCAATTGCATTATTCATTTTGATGCTGATAAGACTGAGATAAAGCAAAGTGGATGGTTTATGCAATCCCAGGTTGCATATTGCCACTTTTTGAATTACCAAGAGACATTTAATTAAATAGCATCACACAGTCATGGTGGTCATTCTCACAACAGCAGCTGGACTCACAGCTGGGTGTAGTGGCATTCTTACAAAGGCATTTTGACCTTGGTAGCATGTCTGACCTCTCCTTTGAGACTTCTCTGCTAGCCACTGTGGATCTCACCTCTTGCACTGCTTTCAGACATGCCCAGAATAGAGCTGAAATGGAGTCCTGCCATAAATCAAAATCTGTGAATGGATACTATAAAATTCCTAATTTATATGCTATGTGGTGTGTGTTCCTTTGAGAGACATGAAGATATGTAAATAGAGTAACCAGAAAGGACTGATGTAAAAGTACTATTTTGATAAGAAAAGAAGCAACAGAAATCAGTAAACTCACTTCATGTGAGTGTACCACTAAGCAGTGTGGAATGGCAGCTGGAGAGGGGCTTGTAAGAAGCTGATAAATGTCTGTCAAACAGAGGCTTTTCTTTCATTTGCAAGCTGGTTTGGTGTGATGTAGTTGTCTTTCCTGCTGCCTACTTGGAAGACATGACAAATTATATTGTGTAATTTGAGCCCAAACTGCAAGGTAGGAAAGAATTCCTCTTTCTGGGCCTCTTTCTGCTGAAAGGGTTATTATGAACTCAAGCAGAATAGAAAAGGTTATTTCCTAACACATGTTCCTGGAGAATCAAGTTTTTAGATCCTACTAGCCTGTATGATGTATTACTTTTGCAGTTCAAATGAGAAATAAAGTTTTGCAATGAGGCTTTGGTGTTAATGTACATATCCAATATTCCACAATTTATGGATATTTGTCTTAAGTTTAATTAGTCATTTTCCACTTATTTTAAATTTGTCACAAGCACTCAAGACAAATCAGAATGGTGCTTATTTTATACCACAGCTCTAGACTCACTTTGTAAAAAATTACTTTTAGTTCAACTTGCCTCTATAATCAATCTTAGAACAGTTTTGTAATACATTGTATAATACGTCAGCAGAAATCAATTTGAGCAACCCTTCAGCATCTCCTGCTAACCTCAAAGGAATAGCAGATGACACCACTTGCCATTTTAATTTGTTAAATGGTATTGAGGGAAACCAGATATGCAACACATATTTCCAATTAAACTTTGTAATGCTTGGTTGATATTTATCTGAGGCATTGTATTTTAGATGGTAGAATGGTAGTACAAAATTTTAGTCAACTAATTTTGAGGCTGAATTGTAGAACGAAACATGTTGTTTTCTGTGAAAAGTAGAAAGGATAGTACCTGAAGTGTGTTAGGCTTGTGAGTCCAGAACTCTTTCTCACGCTACTTTTTAGAAATGCTGATGTAGAATTCTCCATTGTTATATCTGAACTGAAATCTAGACCTTGTAATAAATTAAAAAGAAATAGAAAATTTTGGACAAATGATGTGGGCATTACATTATTGTAAATAGCATATTATACGAGTTTAAAAATAATGTTCCTTCTTTTAATAGCTTTTCCCCTTCTTTTAAAATTATTTTTAATTAACACATAATTGTATGTACTTATGATGTTCAGTGTGATATTTCAATTCATGTAGACAATGTGTAATGATCAAATCAATCCCTTAATTTATATAAAAAAATTTTTTTTGAGAAAGAGCCACACTCTGACACCCAGGGTGGAGTGCAGGGATGCGATCACAGCTCATTTTAGCCTCAACTTTCTAGGCTCAACCAATCCTCCTACCTCAGCCTCATGTAGCTGGAACCACAGGTGTGTGCCACCACACCCAGCTAATGTTTGTATTTTTTGTAGAGACAGGAGTCTCACCACATTGCCTAGGCTGGTCATGACTCCTAACCTCAAGCGACCCTCCCACCAACACCTCCCAAAGTGCTAGGATTACAGATGTGAGCCACTGCACCTGGCCTCAACCCCTTAATTTTAAGAAAGTACATATTCATTAATTGATACTAGAAAATTTGGAAAAGTATAAAGAAAAAAACTGTCGTTGTCCAACTAAAGATAGGTATTATCTATATTTAGGCATGGTTCCTCTATATTTTTTTTTTTTTCTTGAGATAGAGTCTTGCTGTGTTGCCCAAGTGGCAGTGCAGTGGCACAATCTTGGCTCACTGCAACCTCCACCTCCTGTGTTCAAGTGATTCTCCTGTCTCAGCCTCCCAAGTAACTGGGATTATAGGTGTGCGCCGCCACGCCTGGCTAATTTTGTATTTTTAGTAGAGATGGGGTTTTGCCATGTTGGCCAGGCTGGTCTCAAACTCCTGACTTCAAGTGATGCCCCTACCTCGGTCTCCCAAAGTACTGGGATTACAGGAGTGAGCCACCATGCCTGGCCATTTCCTCTATACTTATTCTTTTGTTTTGGGTTGTGTGTTTCATTTATTTTATTATATTATTATTATTGTTTTAGAACTGGAATTTCACCGTGTTACCTAGGCTGCACTCTAGCTCCTGGGATCAAGTGATATTCCTGCTTCAGCTGCCTGAGTATCTGGAATTACATGTGCATGTTCCACTGTGCCTGGCTCTGGTTGTGTTTATTTTTAGAAAATTTTTTAATTCTTGCCTTTTCAGTTAACAATATATAATAGCATTTCTCTATGAATGCTAATATATACCTTTACAAAGAAATTTATAGTACAGTTTTACATTACATGCAGTTTCCATAATTTATTTATCTAGTCTCAGATCTTTTTAGGTTGACCTAAGTTTTCACTTTCATAAAGTATGCTATTATATCTTTATGTATGGAAAGTACTCTTAATTTTGAATTTTAGATTTTATATTTAGGTTTTTTTCTCAGAAAGGAAATGAAATTTAAAGATTCATTCAAAAAATGTGTTATCATCAGAAATCTATGACAATGCTTTGGTTTGTGGCAGGCTTACCAGGATTGAATAGCATCATGGATGCATATATATGACTTCCTATTAAACATGGTAAAATGACCATATACATTTATTTTCTCCTCTACTCAAAATTTCATTAAAGAGGCAGCAAAATATATGTACAGACCCATAAGATCAAAGAAAATGAGAGTGAAAATAGGAGATCTGGAGCACAGAAAGCTGTGACTTCAGGAGCTGAGTAGGAGAATAAAAGGAAAATAGATAAACTCTTCTGAGTCTCCTAGCCTCAAACACAGACAGTCAGACATATGACTTTTTGGCATGAAATAGGAGAGTTTTTTTTTCTTTTTTGAATTACAATATTAGGAGAAAGGACAACCAAATAACAATATTCTGGGCTCCCAGTACAATTTCCAGCTTTTTGTCCAAAATATTCAAACAAAAAGTTGGAGAAAACAAAGGATAGAAATAGAAAAGAGCTTAGAAACCATATGGCACATGAAGAAGTAATAGAATATATGTGTAATTAAAATTTATTTTTAAAATTTCAGTATAAATTGATAATTGTATATATTTGTGGGGTACAAAATGATGTTACAATTTATAAATATGATGTGGAAAAATTAAACCAAGTTAATTAACATATTTATCACTTCAAAAACTTATTATCTTTTGTGGTGAGAACATTTGAAATTTGCTCTGTTAGCAATTTTGAAATATACAATACACAATTATTAACTATGCTCACCACCCTGTGCAATAGATTTTTTAAAAACCACCTTATTCCTCTTGTCTAACTGAGACTTGTAGCCCTTTGACCATCATCTCCCCATGTCCCCCACCCTCCAGCATCTCATTACCATTCTACTCTCTACTTCTATGAATTTCATCGTTTTAGATTTCATATCTAAGTAAGAACAAACAGTAATTTGTCTTTCTCTGGCAGACTTATTTTACTTAGCATAATGCCCTCTAATTCCATCTAAGTGGTTGAAAATAACTGAAAGCTGAATGGTATTCCACTGTGTGTATGTGCCACATTTTCTTTATTCATTCATCTGTTGGTAGACACTTAGATTGATTCCATAATATTACTGCTGTGAATAACACTGCAATGGTCATGGAAGTACGGATATTTCTTTGACACATTGATTTCAAAATTTTTGAGTCAACACCCAGAATTAGGATTACTGGATCATATCGAATTCTATTTTTAATTTTTGAGAAACCTCTACACAGTTTTCCATAATGGCTGCATTAATTTACACTCCCACCAACAATTGTACAGGGCTGCCTTTTTTCCACATCCTTGCCAACATTTATCTTTTGTCTTTTTGAGACTAGCCATTCTGACAGACGTGAGGTGATTTGTAGTTTTAATGTGCATTTCTCTAATGATTAGTGAAGTAGAACATTTTTTCACCTATCTACTGGCCATTTGTACATCTTCTTTTTTTGAGAAATGTCTATTCAAGGTCCTTGTCCCCACCAACCTTTTTTTGAGACAGGATCTTTCTCCTAGGCTGGAGTGCAGTGGCACCATCATAGTTCATTGTAGCATCAAACTCCTGGATTCAAGCAATTCTCCCTCATCCTCCAGAGTAGCTAGGACTACAGGTACGAACCACTGTGCCTGACCTTTTTGCCTATTTTTAAATTGAATTTTTTTGTTTTCTTACTATTGAGTGGTTTGAGTTCCTTATATATTTTGAATACTACCTCCTTTTGGATGTAGCGCTTTGGCTTACAAATGTTTTCTTCCAATCTGTAGGTTGAGTCTTCACACTATTCATTGTTTCTTTTTTTTTTTTTTTTTTTTTTTTTTTTTTTTTGAGACGGAGTCTCGCTCTGTCGCCCAGGCTGGAGTGCAGTGGCCGGATCTCAGCTCACTGCAAGCTCCGCCTCCCGGGTTTACGCCATTCTCCTGCCTCAGCCTCCCGAGTAACTGGGACTACAGGCGCCTGCCACCTCGCCCGGCTAGTTTTTTGTATTTTTTTTTAGTAGAGACGGGGTGTCACCGTGTTCGCCAGGATGGTCTCGATCTCCTGACCTCGTGATCCGCCCGTCTCGGCCTCCCAAAGTGCTGGGATTACAGGCTTGAGCCACCGCGCCCGGCCACTATTCATTGTTTCTTTTGCTGTGCAGAAGTTTTTTAGTTTGATGATATCACATTTGTCTACTTTTGTTTTTATTTCATGTGCTTTGGGAACCAACTCAAAAAAAAAAAAAAATCATGTCCGGAAAAATGTTATAAAGTTTCTCTTCTATGTTTTCTTTCAGTAGTTTTACAGTTTCTGACCTTTAACCCACTTTGGGTTGATTTTGTACACAGCGTGAGGTAAGGGTCCATTTTCATTCTTCTGCACACAGATATCCAGTTTTCTCAGCACAATTTCTTGAAGAGACTATCCTTTTTCCATTGTGCATTTTTGGCAGTTTTGTTGAAAATCAATTGACTGTACGTGTGTGAGTTCATTTCTGGGATCTCTGTCCTGGTCCATTGATTAATGCATCTATTTTTTTTATTCCCAATACTACGCTGCTTGGGTTATAATTGTTGTATAGTATATTTTGAAGTCAGGTTACTGTGGTGCCTCCAGCTTTGTTCTTTTTACTCATCATTGCCTTGGCTATTCTGTTTGTTTGTTTTTTAATGGTTCCATATGAATTTTAGGATTATATTTTCTAAAATGACATTGGAATTTTGATAAAGATTGCATTACATCTGTAGATTGATTTGACAAGTATGGACATTTTAACAGTATTAATTCTTCTAATCCATGAACATGGGTATTTTTCCATTTATTTGTACCTTTTAAATTTCTTTCCTCAACTTTTTTTTTCATGAAAATCAAACTATCTTGTGCACCCAAAGACACTATCAACAAAGTAAAAGGCAACTCACAGTATGGGAGAAAACATTTATGAGTCATAGAGCTGATAAGGGATTAATATCCAGAAAATATAGTAAATTCCTAAAACTCAACAATAACAACAACAACAAAAACAACATGTTTAATGCCACTTGACTATTTAAAAATGGTTAAAGTAGTAAATTTTATAATTTTACCATAATAAAAAATTGGAAAAAAACTTATAGGATATCCAAGGTTTCAACTATATTCTCAACACTTATACTACTGTATCTGCTGACTCCCTTTCCCAGCCCAAGTGTGTGTAAAAAAAAAAAAAAAAAAACAGGATGAAAACACTAAAGAATGCTGCAACTTCTTAAATGAGTTAACATATTTAAAGTCTCTCATACATAGTAAGCGTTCATAAAATGTTAGTTATTATTCTATAGATACTAATTTTTTAGGAACAGGTAGAGGCATTTTTTCAAATTCATTAATTTTTTTTTTTTTTTGAGATGGAGTCTCGCTTTGTCACCCAGGCTGGAGTGCAGTGGTGGCATCTTGGCTCACTACAACCTCCGCCTCCCAGGTTCATGCAATTTTTGTGCCTCAGCCTCCCAAGTAGCTGGGATTACAGTCATGCGCCACCATGCTTGGCTAATTTTGTATTTTTAGTAGAGACAGGGTTTCGCCATGTTGCCCAGGCAGGTCTCTAACTCCTGACCTCAAGTGATCCACCCTCCTTGGCCTCCCCAAGTGCTGGGATTACAGGTATGAGCCACCGTGCCAGGCCATTTTTTCAAATTTAAAAATAAGCTGCAATCTCATTATAGAAAAGTATATTATAATCCAAGAGAAAGTGTAACAAATACGATAGAGCAATCTTCTATTTTTTACACACTTTGACAAAAAGGTTTTCAGTAAACAATGTTTCCTGTGGAGAATAGAGAACATGAAAATCAGCCTCCAGCCATTAGCAGCTGCTCTGCTCAGGGCCTAGGATCCCCTTGCTGAATCCGTGAGGTGGAGAGGTATGCTTCCTTTCCTTTACTAGCTTGTTCTGCTGCTTCTGGATGGTACTCACACATCTCATTGTTTCCTGCCAAAACAAACACTGTGAAATCATCAGATTTTGTCTTGTACTCTTTCTCTGCCTGGATACTATGGATTCCTTATGCACATTCTTTCCATTCTATTTCAAGCCCATGGCATTGAGCAGGAATCTTGTAGGGCTGTTCAGCACTTTGGATTGTCATCCATCAGTCTATGTTAAGGCCAGACCTTTTTTGCACGTCCAAGAAAGGCGTGGGCTGGGCATGGTGGATCATACCTGTAATCCTAGCACTTTGGGAGGTGGAGAAAGGAGGATCACTTGAGTCCAGGAGTTCGAGAACAGCCTGGGCAACATAGTGAGTCCTCGTCTCTACGAAAAGTAAACAAAATTGGCCAGGTGTGGTGATACGCACCTGCAGTCCCAGTTACTTGGGAGGCTGAGGTGGGAAGATGGCTTGAGCCCAGGAGATTGAGGTTGCAGTGAGCTGAGATTACACCGCTGCACTCCAGCCTGGGTGATACAGTGAGACCCTGTTGGAGGAGGAGCAGGAGAGGGAGAAAGTTTGTGGAATTTAGTGGAATTTATTTTTATTTATTTATGTTACTATTATTTTTTGAGACAGAGTCTCGCTCTGTCACCCAGACTGGAGTGCAATGGCACGATCACAGCTCACTGCAACCTCCACCTCCTGGGTTCAAGCAATTATCCTGCCTCAGCCTCCCAAGTAGCCAGGAATACAGGCACCTGCAACCATGCCCAGCTACTGTTTTCTTGTATTTTTAGTAGAGATGGGTTTTCGCCATGTTTGCCAGGCTGGTCTCAAACTCCTGACCTCAAGTGATCCACCCACCTCGGCCTCCCAAAGTGCTGGGATTACAGGCATGAGCCACTGTGCCCGGCCAGGAAGTTATTTTTAACATGTGTTGTAATGGGAGATATTGGCTAAGAATTTTCAAAATCTGGCGAGAGACATTCATCCAAAGCATTCATAAGCTCTAGACTCCAAGTGGTACAAATACAAAGAAAATCACATCTATGTACAAATATAGCAAAACTACTGAAAACCAAAAACAAAGAGAGAAATCTTAAAACCATTTGGAAGAAAAAAAAATTACTTTTGAATAAGCAGTAAGACTAACATCAAGCTTTTAAACAAGAAGTATGAAAAAAAAAAAAGACAGAAAAAGTGTGAAAATGAAGAGACATTGGAATAATAATGGTAAAGTCCTTTTCAGGAGGGAGCACTTCCAGGAGTCAGCATTTATATCTTTATTTTTCTTTTCACTTTGCTTCAAAGTTATTTTTTAAATCATGAAACCACAGGACACAGAGCAAAGTAAATTTTTAAAATTGAAATATAATTAATCTACCATAAAATACAGCATTTTGCAGTATACAATTCAATGACCTTTAGCGTATTTACAAAGCTGTATAACTATCATCACTATCTAACTCTAGAATATTTTTATCACCCAAAAAGAAACCCTCAGTCACTCCCCATTTTCTCCTCCCCTAAACCCCTAGAAATCACTGATTTATTTTTTATGGATTTGCCTATTCTGGATATTTCATAGAAATGGAATCATAAAATATGTGGTTTTTTAAATGTTTGGTTTCTTTCACTTATTATAATGTTTTTCAGATTTATCTGAGTTGTAGCATGTATTCATTTCTTCATATGGCTGAATGATATAAATTATAGGGATATAGCACTTGTTTAAAAAAGTCCACTCATGGGTGGGAGGAGGGTGAGGATTGAAAAACCACCTATCAGGTAGAATGCTGATGACCTGGGTGACAAAATTAACTCTACACCAAACCTCCATGACACACAATTTACTCATGTAACAAACCTGCACGTGTACCCCCTGAACCTAAAATAAAAGTTGGAAAGGCAAATAAAATAAAATGTTCTTAATCTCTAGGAAAAAGCAAAGTCCATTCATCACTGGATGAATATTTGGTTTGTGTCTTAGTCTTTTTAGGCTTCTGTAACAAAAGACTTTAAACTCAGTAATTTATAAACAACAGAAGTTTATCACTCACAGTTCTGGAGGTGAGAAAGCCCAAGCTCAAGGTGCCAACTGATTCAGTGTCTGGTGAGGGCCCACTAGTCATTGATGGTGCCTTCTATGTATCCTCACATGGTGGAAGGGGTAAAGAAACTCCTTTAGGTCTCTTTTCTTTTGTTTTCTTTCTTTTTTTTTTTTTTTTTTGAGACAGAGTCTCACTCTGTCACCCAGGCTGGAGTGCAGTGGCGAGATCTTGGCTCACTGCAACCTCCGCCTCCTGGGTTCAAGCGGTTCTCCTGCCTCAGCCTCCCAAGTAGCTGGGATTACAGGTGTGCACCACCACACCTAATTTTTGTATTTTTAGTAGAAACAAGTTTTCACCATGTTGGCCAGGCTGGTCTTAAGCTCCCGGCTTTGGGTCTCTATTATAAGAGTACTAATCCCTTTTATGTGGGTGAAGCCCTCATGACCTAATCACTTCCCAAAGGCACTACTTCTTAATACTATCACATTAGGGATTAAGTTTCAGCAGATGAATTTTGTGGAGACACAAACATTTAGACCATAGCAGATTATTTTCATGCTTTGAAAAATAAATGTATGAGTTTATTTCTGAACTCTCAATTATATCCCACTGATTCATGTCTATTTATAAGCCTGTATGTTCTTTTTCTTGATAGTAGTTATCTACTCCTGATATTTGATTATTGTCTGAACCTTCAAAAACATAAATTCTATGTTGTCTACTGCTCATTGGTGTATCTCGAGAACCTAGAACAGTGCTTGGAATGTTGTAGGTGCTCAATAAATACATGATAAAGTTGAATTTTGGACATATTCTTCCATTTTTAATAATTTTTAAATATAATTTTAGAAAATTCTAAATATCCAATTGTATTTCTTCTAGTTATTCTTTGGCTAATCTTGTTATCTTTAATTTTTTACTTTTGCTCTTCGATTCATCATTTAAGATTTTTTCCAAATTGTTAACTAATTTTTCTAAAATTATTTAGAATTTATCATTCTTAGAATTAATCATTCTTCCCTTTTACATGAATTTGTAATATTTTCATTAGACATCATATATGAAGAAATCATCATATATAGGAGAGGATAAGGAGAAACTAACTGCAAAGTAGATGAATTATAACCTGAACTATGGCCAAGCATGGTGACTCACACCTGTAATCTCAGCACTTTGAGAGACTGAGACGAGAAGATAGCCTGAGCCCAGGAGTTTGAGACCAGGTTTGGCAACAAAGCAGGATCTCTTCTCTACAAAAAAGAAAAAAAAAAAAAGGAAAAAAAGACAGAGAGAGAAGAACTTGAACTCTTGAACTCAGATATTCTTATTTTTCCCACTCTGCTTTCTAGACTGTTTTGTCCTTTGGGACTATATTATTATTATGTAGTATCTCTATATGATAGAATTAGGCTTTTCATTTAATTTATGTCTCTTCCATAATTTTGTGGCTATCCTTGCCTTCTTCAAAAAATTATTTAAATCATTTCAATACAATTAACAAAACAATATCTCTCACTGGTTTTGTAGTTGTAACTAACCTATATATTAAGTTGGGACAAACCGATAACTTTTTTTCTTTTTTTTTTTCTGAGATAGAGTCTCTCTCTGTCACCCAGGCTGGAGTGCAGCAGCATGATCTCGGCTCACTGCAACCTCCGCCTCCGGGGTTCAAGCGATTCTCCTGCCTCAGCCTCCAGAGTAGCTGGGACTACAGGCTGACGCCACCATACCCAGTCAATTTTTGTATTTTTAGTAGAGATGGGGTTTTGCCGTGTCGGCCAGGTTGATCTCAAACTCCTGACGTCAGGTGATCCACCTGCCCCAGCCTCCCAAAGTGCTGGGATTACAGGCGTAGCCACTGTGCCCAGTCTCAAACCGACATTTTTCGAAAAATTTGTCTTCCTGTATATAAATATGTGTCCTTCCATTTATTTAAGTCTCTCAATAAAGTTTTCTAAATGTTTTCATTTTGACATTAATCCATTTCTCAACAAGCTACTTGTTGGTATTTTAAAAATTGCTATTATAAAAGACATATTGGCCGGGTGTGGTGGCTCACGCTTGTAATCCTAGTACTTTGGGAAGCTGAGTAGAGTGAATCGTTTGAGCCCAGGAGTCCAGGACCAGCCTGGGCAACATGGTGAAACCCCCATCTCTACAAAAACTACAAAAAATTAGCCGGGTGTGAGGATGTGTGGCTGTAGTCCCAGCTAGTTGAGAGGCTTAGGTGGGAGGATCACCTGAGCCTGGGGAGGTCGAGGTCTCAGTGAGCCATGATTGTCCTACTGTGCTCCAGCCTGGGCACAACACAGTGAGACCCCATCTCAAAAGAGAAAAGAAAAGAAAAGAAAAGAAAAGAAGTATTCTTTGTTATTTTTCTTAGTTTGTTGTATCTACTAGATGTTCTTTACAAAGTGAGAAAATCATCCTCTTAAAAGCACTAATAAGGCGGGGGGTGGTAGCTCACACCTGTCTGACCTCAGGAGTTTGAGACAACCCTGAGCAACATGGTGAAATCTCGTCTCCATTAAAATACAAAAAAATTAGCTGGGGTGGTGGGTGCACCAGTAGACCCAGCTACGCAGGACAGGAGGCTGAGTCATGAGAATTGCTAGAACTCAGGAGGCGGAGGTTGCAGTGAGCTGAGATCACTCCATTGCACTCCAGCCTGGGCAACAGAGAAAGACTCTGTCTCCAAAAAAACAGCACTAACAAATGTTTATCAGCTGATATTTATTGAAAATCCATTTCTGATATGGTTTTAAATGCAAATTTCATATTTTAAATATTTTAAGAACCTGTGTTATGTAGAAGGCACATCATCATCCCTGATGATGATTCCACATACACATTGGTAATTTAAGACTAATAGAAATTTTGTTATTCATATAATTTAATCAAAACAACTATTAAAAGGCATTTAGTTCTTTATAATTTAATAAGAACAAGATGCCTTTGTTTGGAATTATAAACAACCTGTCATAATCTTTTTTTTATAGAAAATTTAAAACATATTCTGGAAAGGCACTCTATGACAATACAGTAAAGGAAATGCTGACTTTTAGAGGATCTTCAGCAAAACATGCTAATTCTATTGCAATTCCTTGGTAGGAACCACTATTGGAGATGCAATTTACCATGTCCATTGTCTAATGATCCCATGGATATTGAGTATAGGCACACAGAGATATATTTTGTGTAGCTCACGGCTGAAATGTGCATTTGTGTGACTCTGTTCTTCTGTTATTTTGTTACTCTGTACACATAGACATCCAAGAATGAATGTACAAGTATATAACATTTGTTTGTTAATTGTAAAAACTATTTCTCAGTAGAATTAATATATGTATATGCTAAAATTAAAGCATTTCAATCAAGGTCAAGCTATCTCCTCAGAATAGGTCAGACAATTTTCACAACATCTGTGGGTCAGGCATTGGCTCTGACCATAATTTAAAAAATAGTCTATTGTACTATACATTAGAAAAATGCATTAAGTTAGCATACATAAAGCATTATTTTATAAATATCTTGCATTGGGTAGGCAACATTTCTTGAAACAATCTGAAACTTACAGAAAAGTTGTAAATATAGTAGAAAAATTACTTTTTCTTAAACCGTTTGAGAGTAAATTGCCAGCCTGATGCCCCATCAGTTCCTCATAGTTCAGAGTATATTTTCCACAACTGGGACATTCTCCTACATAGCTAAACACTACTAAAAAAATCAGGAAATTACCACTGGTACTTTACTACCATCTAATCCTCAGACCTCGTTCAACTTTCACCAAATGTTGGAATAATGTCCTTTAGAGCAAAAGGATCGATTTCAGAACCGTGTCTTAATTGTAAATATCACGTCTCATTAGTGTCCTTCAGCCCTGTCTTAGTTCAGACGGAATGGCTTAAACAATCAGCATTTATTTCTTACAATTCTGGAGGCTGAGAAATCCAAAATCAAGGCAACCACAGATCTGATGTCTGATGAGGACATCTTTCCTGGTTTACTGGGTGCTTTCTTGCTATAGCTTCATATGGGGTGGCGGGGAGAGAGAGACAGAGAGGAAGCAAGCCTTCCTGTCTCTTTTTTATGAAGGCACAAATCTCATTCATCCAGAAGTTCACCTTGACAACTTAATTACCTCCCAAAGGTCTCACCTCCTAATAGCATCTCACTGGGAGTTAGAATTTCAACATGTGAATTTGGGGAGGAAGTCATAAAACATTCAGTCCGTAACAAATTCAAAAACATTTCCTTAATCTTTCCATTATTTTCATGACCTTAACTCTTTTGAAAATTATAAGGCATGTTTGTATAATGTTCCTCAATTTGAGTTTGTCTGATGTTTTCTCATAATTAGATTCAGGTTATGCATTTTTGGGAGGGGCATCACAGAAGTCATGCTACATTCATTTTATTGGAACCTATCATGTGGAGAGCACAATTTCAATTTGTCCCATTGCTGATATTGTTTACTTTGATTACTTGATTAAGGTGGTGTCTGCCTGGCTTATCAACTCAAATTACTTTTCACCTTATAATTAATAAGCATTTTCTGGGGAAGTACTTCGGGATTATGTAAATACTCTATTTCTCATTAAACTGTCAGTTTATTCATTTATCATTTTATATCAGTATGCCTCATCGTTTACCGTTAGTATGAAATCATAGCCTATTTCAACAGGCTGTAACCTATTGTTATCATTATTTATTTTGGTGCTAATATTCTCTGTGATTTTGACTGTGGGAACTTCATCAAGCATACTTTTCTGGTTCTTTTGTATACTTGTTTGTTTTACATGTCCCCACAATTATCTGATCACTTTTGCTTTCTGGCATAGGATATTTCAGATTTTGTGCTTTCTTGCCCCAGCTGAGAGATCGGTCATTTCTTTAGAGTGCCCTGGGTCCTTGAAGCAGAGTCTAATATTTAGAAGCTGAGATTGGGGTACTAGGTATAATCCTGGCTATTGGGATGTTTTAGGCCTCAGAATTGCTCAATGGACAGAGCTGGTGAATGTGTATATTTATATACACACATACAAATATATATTCACATCTATATTTAGTTCTATAACCATCTATATATATTGAAAACTGTTGTTCACACTGATTCCTCCAAATCCAGTTCAACACTACACAGTTTATTTTCATTTTCTCCCTTTCCATATTTGTGACTTCCTTCTCTGAGAGTGAGAAACTGACCTAAATTATCCTTAGCATGTTCATTTGCTTCATTGATATCCCTGTATAAAACCAATCTCCATAGCTGCTCCTGCACCCCTCTTCTTACCATCTTTGGGCTCCAACATCCCATATCAATCTTCCCTTTCTTTTCTTTTTCTTTTTTTTTTTGGAGACTGGGTCTCACTCTGTTACTCAGGCTGGAGTGCAGTGGCGTGATCTTGGCTCACTGCAACCTCCACCTCCCAGGCTCAAGCAATCCTCACACTCCAGCCTCCCAAGTAGTTGCGACCATCAGCCTCACAAAATGCTGGGATTACAGGTGTGAGCCACCATGCCTGGTCTACGGTCTCTCCTTTCTAAGCGATGACTTCCTCATATGGCTTAGGCTCCGACACCCTATGCCTGCCCCTTTCCCCATGGACTCCTCCTCACCACACTAGGATTCTGACTCCCCATGCTGGTTCACCCCTGGAGGACACCCTCCTGACCCCACCAGGTTCTGACTTTTCATCCTGAGCCTCCTCCTGTGTGGGCACCCTCCTCATCACACTTAGCAGATGACTCCCCTTGCCAGGCTGTTCCTCTGTGGTAATGCTCTTCTCACCATACCCAGGTTATAACATCCCAGCCTGGACCTTACACTGCAGAGACACTCTCATCATTGTTCTGGGGTTCTGACATCCTACTCCAGGCCATTCCCTTCAGGGAGATACCCTCTTGATACTGAGTATTAAAGCCTGACCAAGATGAAAAGGGAATTCCCAAAGAGAGGACGTCTAGAGTGGGAGTCAGAACCTGAGCAAGGTGAGGTGTGTGTCAGGCTCTGGCAGTCAGTCTCAGTGCTGAGCTGTTTCCTTGCATGGAGCCCCTCCACATCTTGTGTAGGTTCTGACAGTCTATTCTGAGCCGCGTGGATCCCACCCCTGCACGTACCCTTTCCTCTTGAGCTCTTGTACTCTCAGCCTCCCTTGGTGTTAAGGACTGCGACAATCTTGAAAAAAGAACTAAATGTGAGGGTTTGCTCTTTCAGATATCAAAAGTTATTATAAAGCTACAGTAAATAAGGCCGTATTGTACAGAGGCAAGGGATAGTCAAATAGAATAATATAGAATGTTAAGACATGACTGTGCTCACATATGGTCACTTGATAGAAGACAAAGATGGTCCGCAGAGCACGGGGGGGAAAGGGTGGGCTTCAATAAGTGAAGTTTTCCTGTCCTCTTTAAGGAATCATTGCCTTCCATAAGGTTGTGAGGATACTGTCCAGTGTTATCATCTAGAAGCTATATTGCTTACCTTTCTTACTTATGTCTCCAATCCCCCCAAAATCAAATTTTTAGGCAGCTATCCATATAAGACAAAGAAAAGAAATGCGACCTCTACACAAAAGTCTTATATGGTTGTTGGGTACCTACTGAGAAAGAGTGTTATAAGAGGGTTAAGGTTGAGGCTGCAGATCTCTGAAGGCCTGACTTCAGAAGTTTTAACATTCACTTGATCCAGGGCTGCCCACCTGTGAAGAAGATTGAGGGAGTAGAAGCAAATCCTCAAGTGGTGCCGTTTTTGCTTCAGAATGGAATAGAAAAAGGTTAGTTTATTGGCCAACAGAAACATATTATGAACCATCCAAGTGAGATTTTGGAAGCAAAATTTCAAGAAAAAGAACTTTTGACTCTGCCTCTTAAGGAAGGTAGATGCTGTCACAACATTATCAGAGAATGGGTCTAGTCCGTGAGGCCCATACTAGAGAATGGACCTCCTAATGAGAAAACAGCAGTAGTTGGTGACAAATTTCTCCAAATTCATCTCTGGGAAATGGAACTTTTTTTTTTTTTTTCATAGTTCACTGCAGCCTCAACCTCCTGAGTTCAAGTAATCCTCCTGATTCAGCCTCACCTGTATCTGGGACTACAGGCATGTGCCACTATGCCTGGCTAATTTTAAAAATTATTTGTAAAAATGGAGGTCTCCCTATTTTGACTGGGCTGGTCTTGAACTCTTGGACTTCAGCCATCTTCCTGCCTAGGCCTCCCAAAGTGCTGGGATTACAGGGATGAGCCACCACACCCAGCCGGAAATGGGACTTTTGGGAAACTACTATTCTCTCAGTGGGGCCTTAACAGCAAACAGAGAAAATGCTTTATGCGTTTTAGCTGATGCAAATTCAACTTTAAGGCGTTATTGAGAAGCTAAAAAACCAAACCAAACCAAAAGGAATATAAGCTACATTTAGATATGTATATTTCATTGATTGATTGATGTATTTATTCTATAAATATTTATCAATTGTTGTAGCAAAGACTGGCCAGATGTTGATCAAACCAATTTTGTTTCATGCCTAAGGCCACAGCTGAACTACATTTTCTAGCAATCCTCAGAATAAGATGTGGTCATTGACTGAATTCTGGATGATGGAATGGAGTAGAGTGAAATACATCACTCCCAGGTTTGGCCTGTCAAATCTCATGCACAATTCTGTACGTTCATGTGCCAGCCTCTCCTCAGGTGGGGACTCCAAGCACTTTGGAGTTGGTGGAGCCAAAAGATGGATCTGAGATCTTTGCTAAGATAGGGTTTCCCTGGTTGGCCTATAGCTGACGATGACATAAGAGAGAAATAAATTTTGATTTTCTTAAGCTCCCAAAAGTTTTGAGATTGTTTGTTACAGTCGTTAGTCTTCCCTGATTAATACATATGCAATGCCTATTCTGTGCCAGCCTTATTCTGGGTACTAGGGATGCCATGGGAAACAAATAATAGAGACATGGTTCCTCCTCTCACAGGAGATACCTTATAAAAGGGGTGGCACCCAATAAACAGCGACAACTTACATTTGCATGGTGCTTTACTGTTTACAAAGTGCTTTCATGGGCACCAACTCATTTAATTTTTTTTTTTTTGAGATGGAGACTTGCTCTGTTGCTCAGGCTGGAGTGCAGCGGCGCAATCTCGGCTCACTGCAACCTCCGCCTCCCAGGTTCAAGCGATTCTCCTGCCTCACCCTCCCAAGTAGCTGGGATTACAGGTGCATGCCACCACACCTGGCTAATTTTTTTGTCTTCAGTAGAGACGGGGTTTCTCCATGTTGCCCAGGGTGATCTCAAACTCTCAACCTCAGGTGATCCACCTGCCTCGGCCTCCCAAAATTCTGGGATTACAGGCGTGAGCCACTGTGCCTGGCCTGATTTTTATAACAATATTTTACAGATAAGGAAACAAAAGCTCAAAGATTTTAAGGATCTTGTATGAGACAAGGAATTAGGAACTAGACACATGAATCAGTTTTCTGGCTCCCAACCCATTATTCACAATGATTCTAAGTATGAAGATATGACAGACCAAGGAAAGTGCTAATCCTTGTCAGAAAATTCCATTATTCAATTTTATGTCTTAAAATAATGTATTCTACAGAAGTGTAAGACTATTCATGGCAGCATTGATTGTAAGGGCAAAATACGGAAAACAGACATTTAAATATCCGTTGGCAAGAGAATACACATATTGCGATATAGTCAGAGAATAGAAAATCATATGGTAGGGAAAATAAATAAATTAGGGATTCAAGTATCCCTAATTTCAAGGTGAATCTCACAATCGTGATGAAGAATAATGAAGGCAAGATGACGACTACAGAGTATAATGCCGTTACAAAGGTTAAGGTGTTCCTGGGAATGATAAACACCAAATTTAGGATAGTGACTCTGCAGAAGAGGAGGAAGGCAGATGCAATCGGAGAGGGTTACGCTGAGGAGATCAACTGTATTTGCCACATTTCACTTCTTAAGCTGGGTGGTGAATACAACATTATTCTGGATTATCTTTTGTTCGTCTGAATCCATTTTCCACCTTCTCATTTCTGCCCTCTGTCCTGAGAGGCTGACTTGTGTGGTCTTCTGTAGGATCAGTGGGCTCCCTGTCCCAGCTTTCAGAAGATCGTAAGGTGGAAGAGAATGAAGTCTCAGTTTCCTGACCTTTTAGGATGACCTTGGGCTGGCCAGGTCTCTTAAGCAGAGGTCACATCTCCTGTTTGGCGGCCCTCTCTACCCAACCCACTGTGAGTTTTGGTAATTGCCCAGTCCCCTTGTGCCCGCAAGGCCAGAAATGGAAATGTCCTACTGTTAACACTCAGTTACTGCACCATTCCTTACAGTTTTCCAAAACCCTGCCACCTAAGCTGGAGTGTGGTGGCTGGATCATAGCTCACTGCAGCCTTAAACTCCTGGGCTCAAGCAATCCCAGGGAGCTGAAGCTAAAGGCATATGCTACCACATGTGACTAATTTTAATTTTTTGTTTTTATTTTTTTAATTTTAATTTTTAATTTTTTTTTGAGATGGAATCTCGCTCTGTTGCCCGGGTTGGAGTGCAATTGTGCGATCTCAGCTCACTGCAACCTCTGCCTCCAGGGTTCAAACGATTCTCCCATCTCAGCCTCCCCAGTAGCTGGGATTACAGGCACCCGCTATCATGCCTGGATAATTTTTGTATTTTTGTAGACATGGGGTTTCACCATGTTGTCTGGCCTGGTCTCGAACATCTGCCCACCTCGGCCTCCCTAAGTGCTGGGATTACAGGTGTGAGCCACTGCACCCCGCCTTTTATTTTTTAAAGAGATGAGGGTCTTGCTATATCGCCCAGGCTGGTCTGGAACTCCTGGCCTCAAGCCATCCTCCTGCCTCAACCTCCCAAAGTACTGGGATTACAGGTAATTTGAAAAGAATGAAGAGTTTAATCGAGACTATAGCCATCTTGAATTAAGGACCAGAGGAGGGGGCAAAGAAAAAGATGAGACTATAGTTGGACATGGTGGCTTGCACCTGTAATCCCAACACTTTGGGAAGCTGAGGTGGGAGGATGGCTTGAGGCCAGGAGTTGGAGACCAGTCTGGGCAACATTTGGAGACACTGTCTCTATAAAAATTAAAAACAGCCGGGCGCCGTGGCTCAAGCCTGTAATCCCAGCACTTTGGGAGGCCAAGATGGACGGATCACGAGGTCAGGAGATCGAGACCATCCTGGCTAACACGGTGAAACCCTGTCTCTACTAAAAAATACAAAAAACTAGCCGGGCGTGGTGGCGGGCCCTTGTAGTCCCAGCTACTCGGGAGGCCGAGGCAGGAGAAGGGCGTAAACCCGGGAGGCGGAGCTTGCAGTGAGCTGAGATCCGGCCACTGCACTCCAGCCTGGGCGACAGAGCAAGACTCCGTCTCAAAAAAAAAAAAAAAAAAAAAAAAGAAAAAAAAAAAATTAAAAACAAAATAGCTCGGAGTGGTGGTAAGTACTTATAGTACTTATAGTGTGAGACACTCTTATTTGAGGCCAGAAGCTCAAGGTTACTTTGAGTCATGACTGAGCCACGGCACTCCAGCCTAGGGGACAGAGTGAGACCCTGACTCTAAAATAGATGAACAGAAATACCATTTTATTCATTTGGTATTACCCAGCTTGAGAGTGCCATATGTTTTTTTGCTGGGTTGCTGAGTTCTGACTGATAGAATAGATATTCTCTCTCTTTTTCTCTCTCCAGACACACGAATCTTTTTTTTTGCATATTTGACATAATGTGCTAACAAGTTGAGAAGAAAAAACTTTTATTTTTAATTTTTGATACAAGGACTTGTTCTGTAGCCCAGGCTGCAGGGCAGTGGTATGATCATAGCTCACTGCAACCTCAATCTCCCAGGCTCAGGCGATCCTTCTGCCTCAGCCTCCTAAGTAGCTGGGATGACAGGTGTCCACTACGATGTCCAGCTAATTTTTAAAATTTTAATTTTAGGCTGGGCATGGTGGCTCACGCCTGTAATCCCAGCACTTTGGGAGGCCGAGGCGGGTGGATCACCTGAGGTCAGGGGTTTGAGACCAGCCTGACCAACATGGAGAAACCCCATCTCTACTAAAAATACAAAATTAGCAGGGCGTGGTGGCACATGCCTGTAATCCCAGCTACTCGGGAGGGAGGCTGAGGCAGGAGAATTGCTTGAACCTGGGTTGCAGTGAGCCAAGACTGCACCATTGCACTCCAGTCTGGGCAACAAGAGTGAAACTCTGTCTCAAAAAAAAAAAAAAAAAAATTTACTTTTAGCAGAAATGAGGTCTCACTATGTTGCCCAGGATGGTCCCAAACACCTGAGCTCAAGTGATCCTCCTGTTTTGGCCTCTCAAAGTGCTGAGATTGTAGGTGAGAGCCGCCATGCCCAGCCAAACACTTATTGAGCACCTACTATATATCAAGCATTGTGCTAGGGTTAAGGTTTGGAGATAGAGAGAAAAATAAATTTCTTGTTACAAGGAAGTCACTGTCTAGTAGGAGACATAGGTGAAAAATCAAAGGTAATGAAGTATAGTGGCTAAAAACATGGGATTTGTAGTCTGAGAAACCTGAGCTCAATTCTAGGCTCTGTTACCTATTGGCTATGCGACCTTGGGCTACAGAAACAAAAATGGGATTACTACTGGTACCTTCCTTATAGGGTAGTTGTGAGGATTAAAAGTAAAAGCACTAGTATCTATACTTTTACATCTCACTAGTATGTGTTGCTTAACCATGGGGATACGCTCTGAGAAATGCATTGTTAGGTGATTTTGTGGTTGTGTGAATATCATAAAGTGTCCTTACACAAACCTAGGTGGTATAGCCTACTACATGGCTGGCTGTATGGTGCACAGGCAGTCTATTGCTTTGAGGTTACAAACCTGTACAGCATGTTATTGCACTGAATACTGTAGGCAATTATAACACAGTAGTATGTGTGTATCTAAACCTATCTCAACATACAAAGGTCCAGTAAAAATATGGTATAATAATCTTATGAGACCATTGTTGTTGTATATGTGGTCTGTCATTGACCCAAGTGTTACAATGTCATACACATGTTATGTATATGCCTAGGATATATTAAGTCCTTAATAAATATTACCTAAAATTATTGTCAATTGTAGCAATAGCACTTTATACTTGGTTTAGAGGTAGCACAGAGGAGGCACTGATTAAGTAGAGCTAAGGAGGTCAGCAAAAGTTTAATGGGTAAAGTGATGTCAGAGCTGGATCTTAAGGAAATAGTACTTTCACCAAGAGATCAAATGGGGAAAGGCAATCCAGATAGAGGAAACAACATGTATAAGAACATGGAAGAATGAAATAGCACTATGTATTCAGGAAAACATGAGCATATTGCTATTGCTAAATAGTCAAGACCTAGGCATGAAAAATAATGAGATGAGGCTGAGTTAAGTGGAGGTATATACAAAGAGCCTGGATTGGACTTGATCCTGCAGTTGAGCATCTAGGAAGAATTTTTAATTCTAATTTTTAATTTTTAGCACCATTTACTTGCTTTTGAGAGGAAGAATTTCTAAAACTTTATTTTATTTTAAAATAATTTCAAAGCTGTAGAAAAGTAGCAAATAGAAAAAATAAAGAACTCTGGTATACCCAGGTTCTCCAATTTTTAACGTTCTCTCACATTTGTCTTATCATTCATTTCTCTTTCTGACTCCCACTATGTGTAACTGTCAAAAATCAGGGAATTCATAAGGATACAATGCAACCTAATTTCCTTTATAGCAAAAACATTTCTTTCTTTTGATCCAAAAATCCAACCCATGATCATGTGTTGCATTTAGCTGTCACGTCTCTTCAGTCTCTTTGAATCTGGAAGAGTTCTTCAAATCTTTGTCTTTTGGGACATTGGCATTTTGAAGAGTATAGGTCAATTATATTGCAGAATGTGTTCAGCTTGGGTTTGTCTGATATTTCCTCATGATTACAGTCATTTATGCATTTTTTTCAAGAACACTACAAAAGATAATGCTGTATTCTCCTCAACGGTGCATATAGAGAGGTGTACAATGTCTATTTGTCACATTATTGGTGATTTTCACTTTGATCACAGTAAAGAGAGTATCTCCCAGGTCTCTCCACTTTAAGGTTACTATTTTTCCTTTTTAAATGATAAATGCTTTGTAGAGAGTTACACTGAGATATGTAACAGTATGGCAAACTACATAAAGAGCAAAAGACAGTGAAAACTCTTAACGTGGCAGTTCCACTTTTAAGACTGTATCTGAAGGCCTCCTCATCTCACGCCTGCATGCTGGCTGCATGCCTGCTCATCCCAGCACTTTGGGAGGCCAAGGTGGGTGGATGGCTTGAGACCAGGAGTTTGAGACCACCCTGGGCAACATAGGGAGACCCTGTCGCTATTAAAAAAAAATAAAGAATATATCCTAAGTAAATAAGGATGTATGTAAAGTTTTAGCTAAATGGATAGTCACTGAAACCTTGTTTATAATAGATAACAATTTAAAATAACCTATATATCTATTATTAGTGGATTTGGTTCAGTAAATTACCCATACAATAGAGTATTATACAGACATTAAAATTATGTGGTAAAAGTATAATTGATGGCAATAAAGAATGTGTGCGGTGGCTTATGCCAGTAATCCCAGCACTTTGGGAGGTGGGGGGTGACAGGATCACTTCAGCTTAGGAGTTCAAGACCAGCCTGGGCAACATAGCGAGACCCCCGTCTCTACAAAAAAGCGAAAAAATTAGCTGGGCAAGGTGGTGTGTACCTGTAGTCCTAGCTACTCCAGAGGCTGAGGCAGAAACATCACTTGAGCTCAGGATGTTGAGGCTGCAGTTAGCTGTGAACACCACTGCACTCCATCCTGGCTGACAGAATGAGATGCTGTCTCAAAGAAAAACCAAACAACAAACAAAAAGTTCACATCATAGTAACTGAATAAATCAGGTAAGTAAATTACTTTACATGGTATGGTACAGTTTTTATTTAAAAAATATTTTATATATACATATATACTTATAATACCGATTTTTCTGTTTTCTTGTATACAAAAGTGTATGTATGCATGTAAACATTTCTATTACTTGATTTTATTACATCATTCGTACTGCTTATATTGCAAAACTAAGTTTTTTTTTTGAGACATAGTCTTGCTCTGTCCTCTGGGCTGGAGTGCAGTGGCGGGATCATAGCTCACCATATCCTTGACTTCTCAGGTTCAACGGATCCTCCTGGCTCAGCCTCCTCAGTAGCTGGGACTACAGGCGCCCACCACTACGCCCAGCTAATTTTTTAGTTTTTAGTTTTAGTTTTCGTAGAGATGGGGTTCTGCCATGTTTCCACGCTGGTCTCGAACTCCTGGCCTCAAAGAATCCGCTGGCCTTGGTGCCCTGGATGCCCTGGCCTCTCAAAGTGCTGGGATTGATTACAGGCGTGAGCCACTGCTCCTAGCCAAAACAAAGTTCTTAAAAATAAAAGTAATATGAGCTTTTCTGGTGTATTAAGTACGGAGAAGCTAAAAAAATACAGTAAGATAACAAAGTTCACAGCCTTTGGGATCAGTAAATGCTAGTTTTTCGCTCCTCCCTAGTGACAGGGAGGCACTGAAACATGAGTTACAACACGGCAGACCTGGAATACAGATGAAAAGATTGAGGCAACAGGTTCGCAGCGGAACGCCTCTACAGCTTCTTTCGACTGACATTTCAGGATCAGCACAATTCTCCCCTATTTACCGCGGAAGCAATCAACTGGGATTATACAAAAAATTATTTGTATTGAATACCTGATAGTTGTGTTACTATTACTAGCGCTATCGTTTTTGAAGGGGGGTTGGTGGTGTGGAAAAAAAAATCGGACAGGAGGGAGGGCAGATGTGAAGCCCAGCCCACCTTCTCGTTGACAGTTCTATGGCTCTCCTTTCTGTGAATGAGCGGTGGTCTTTAGGCCTCAGACCTGACAATGTCAGTGAGAAATAGAACTTAACCCAGGGGATTGTTCTCCAAGGAGCGTCCGGGGGGAACCAACGCAGAGGAGCGCAGCACCCTCTCCAGCCGCCTGCGGGTGTCGGGGATGATCAGGGCTCTTGGGTGTTTGTCAGTGAGGACAACTGCCTTATCTGACTGTAGGCATAGAGAGTGCGCCGCGAGAGGGCGGCTCCTAACAGCCAGGCGCCGGCAGGTCGCGCTCTGCGCTGGCCGACGCCCGAAGGCGCCGAATGGGAGGGGCCCTGCCGAGCTCCCTTACAGCCCCAACGTGCGCGCCGCTAGGAGGCTTGGGCACCCAGCCACCGCGGGCGTGGGGCGGGGCGAAGGTGGCGGGCGGGGGCACCAGCTGCGCGCGCGGGGCGGGGGCGTGGCGCGCTGCGTGGTCCCGGTCGGCCCTGGGCTCCTCCCCCTTCCGCGCCCAGGCCCGCGGCAGGCCTTGCTCCTCCCCCGACTCGATTTCTCTCCCCTCCCCTCCGCCCGGCCGTTCTTCCCTCCCGCCGCCTCCTTTTCCTCGGTGAGGCGCTCTTCCAGCGGGCAGGCAGCATGGCGGCCGTGGAGACGCGGGTGTGCGAGACAGACGGCTGCAGCAGTGAGGCCAAGCTCCAGTGTCCCACCTGCATCAAGCTAGGCATCCAGGGCTCGTACTTCTGCTCGCAGGTAGACGCCCGCTGCCCCGCGGATCTGCCGCCACCGCGGGACCCCTCTTCGCCTCTCCCTTGCTGGCTCCTCCTGCTCTTGCGGCGAGTCGGGACGCGCTCCTCCTCTCCCCCCGGCCGCGTTTCCTCCTCCCCCACCCGCGTCGCCACCGCCCCCTCCTGCCTCCTGGGGTCCCCGGGTCCTCTGGAGCCACGCGCGGCTCACGCGGGGGCGGGGGCGCAGCCCGCCGCGGCCATGTGGGCTGGGGCGGAAGCAGGCTTGTGCGGGGTGGCTCGGCCGCGCTAGACCTCCACGTTCTGGAGCTGGTTCCCCGCGCTGGGGCTGGGGCAGCCAGGTGTGCGGGCTGCCGGGGGCAGGTAGTGGCGCCGTGAAAAAGGGCAGCCCGAGCGTCGCAAGCCTCCACACCCGCGGCACCGGCGGGGCTCGGGTCTGGGCGCTGGAGGCTGCCTGGCCGTCCATCGGGTCCCTGCGGGGTGGGGGGTGGAAGCGACCCGCCGGTCTCTGAGAGATGGGTGGCCGGAGGACGGTCGGAGTAGCAGAGAGGAGGAACAGAGGGGAGAAACGCTAGGTAGGTCCAGCCCCACTTCTTTGTGCTTTACTACCGTGCGTTGACACTTAAGCAACTTTGGGGGTGGGGAAGGGAGAGGTCTGTGTAATTCGTTCTTTTCCTTCGGTATATAAAATTATTAATTTACAAAACTGTAAGCTAACGGGATGAGTCACCTGTGACTGAATTTCCCAGAGTGAAAAGGACAGTTCCATTGAGGGTTAGGCGTGAAGGCTGTAGTGTGTTTTAGTAAGTTTTGTGCAATAGAGCAAACCCAGCGTTGAATGGGGTCCTGACTGAAGCGCGTGCTCGTGTTTCTGTTTACTGAAAAGTGACTAGTGTTGCTCCTGCATTTCGAGACCCAGGGTGAGGGCTGGGCGCCAATAGTATGGCTCTTACTTACAGTCCAGGTTTACTGAAGAGAGGCACGTGAATATTCAAATATTAAATTGGTAGTGTCCTGTGGGGAGGAGAGCAGGAATAAAGAGAAGGCCTGATTGGGGCCCTGCTCTTGCCAATTACTGTGCGATCTTGAATTAGTAAAGTTACTTAATCTTTCTGAGTTCCAGTGTTACCCTGTACAGAGGTGATGATTATAGCTTTCTTTGTAAGTTTCACAAGCTTCTTCTGAAACCCAAATTATCCAAGGAACGTGAAATGCTGTTAAATGTAAGGCCTTTTATTTTTTAAAGGATTCTAGTACGATTTAACTCTGCCATAAATAAAAATATGAATAAGAGTGAAGGCAGATATATGAACACAATACAAACAATAAAAATATTTTCCAACATAAAACATATAAAAACGTGAAGATATAAATGACAATTTTTACGTCACAATACTTGTAGATAAGCCATTGCAAGAGGTCTTAGCTGTGTTATATTGTCTTGTTTTTAGATAGGATATGATCCTTGACCTTGTTAGTATCATTTGGAAAAACTTGCACGTGGAGGAGTGTTGCTTGATCTAAAAATAGCATTACTCAACAATCTAAAGGATCTGTGCTAGGTTTAACATGTTGAGCATTACTCATGTTAAACCTAGTAAAGTTCCTTTAGATTCATTAAAATTTCCAAATTCTATCCTTTTGTGGCCTGTGTGGGACCTGAACTTAAGAAACAGTGTTTGCTTTTGACATTTGTGTACCATCTGAGTAGAATTACTTTAAAAGTAGGTGGCATTTTGAGTTAATACCTATGACCCTCTTCTGTTAAGATTTTAAAAAGGTAGCATGAAACACACATTCATGAAACAGGTAGAAAGAAGGTTGAATCATTGGGGTTTGTGGGAAAATGCTAGACACATTTGCGAAAACAAAACATTCAGGGTTTATTCTGTGTATTAGGATTTGAGGTATTTACATGTTGGATTCTGCAGGTATATTTCTGGTATCACTGTTAGACATGCACTAAAATATTCCCAGAGTGGCTGTCCCAACTGTCTCTTTTTCTTCTTTTCTCTTAACACCTCCTAGGGTCAGCTTTTAAAATTTCCCGCCAAATCAGTTGTCGTAGTCTCTTAATTTATTTCTCTACTGTAATTCCTCCCCTTGCAAACAAACACCCACAAAAAACCCTATCAAACAAAACCTTTTGTACAGAAGTTGTTTTTCCCGCAGTCTGATTATGCATATCCCTCATTGCTTTCAGGATTCCAGTCCCCACATTCAGGGTCCCTCTTCTGAGTCTCTTGCTCTAGCCAAAAGCTGTGTTTATATTCTTTCCTTTCCAAAATGTCACCTGTCTTCTGAAATCACAGCTATTTCCTCAATCCCATCTTGAGAACTTGATCAAGTCACTGTAACTTATCTTAAGCCACTTTATACATCTGTGATGAAATATGGGCTTGGCCGGGCATGGTGGCTCACGCCTGTAATCTCAGCGCTTTGGGAGGCCTAGGCGGGTGGATCACCTGAGGTCAGGAGTTTGAGACCAGCCTGGGCAACATGTCAAAACCGTGCCTTTACTAAAAATACAAAAATTAGCCGGGCGTGGTGGCACACGCCTGTAGTCCCAGCTACTCAGGAGGCTGAGACACAAGAATCACTTGAACCTCCGTGCTGGAGGTTGCAGTGAGCCGAGATTGCACCACTGCACTGCACTCCATCCTGGGCAACAGAGCAAGACTCTGTCTCAAGAAAAAAAAAAAAAAAAACAAAACACCAAAAAGAAGAAATTAGGGATTTTCCTTAACACTTCTCTGATCACTAGGATGATCTTTCTTCTTTCTACTGCTCTGGTCCCTGGCCTGGCTGTCTGGCCAGCTTGTCTTTGGGAACAAACAGAACAAAACTGCAAGAGGCCTTTCTGATGCACCAATAACAGAAGTAAGGCATTCCCAGTTACTCTGTCACACCACCATGTTTATTCCTCTGTGACCTTTTGTACAATCTATGATTACCTCACTTGTTAGAAAAATGAGGATATCTTTTTTTTTTTTGAGATGGAGTCTCACTCTGTCGCCCAGGCTGGAGTGCAGTGGTGTGATCTCGGCTCACTGCAACCTCTGCCTCCCGGGTTCAAGTGATTCTCCTGCCTCAGCCTCCCGAGTAGCTGAGATTACAGGTGCGCACCACCACGCCCGGCTGATTTTTTTGTTTTTAGTAGAGATGGGGTTTCACCGTGTTAGCTAGGATGGTCTCTAACTCTTGACTTTGTGATCCGCCTGCCTCGGCCTCCCGAAGTGCTGGGATTACAGGCATGAGCCACCGCACCCAGCCTAGGATGTTTAATTTTAAGGAAAGCTTTCGTTCTTTGGAGGAGTACAACCAGTTTTACTTGAAAATTGAGTTTTCCAAGAGTTCTTGATGTTTGATTGTATTTATTGATAGCAGTGTTCCTTCCTATTTAATAGTTTGTGTATGTCTTTTTCATTTGTGTGTAGGAATTTTTTGAGGACAGAGGGTGTGTTTTACTTATTTTTGTATTTTCCGAAGTGCCTTGCCCACAGTAGACCTCCCTCATTTCCTTAAATGAAAGAAAAGAGATCAGTGGGCTTGCAGTGGAAAACAAAGAAATTCTGTATTTACATTATCCTTTGTAAACACTGAATAGTATGCTATATTGTGGATATACTGTCATTATTTGCTTATGGTTGAATTTAGTAACTTTTCAGTTTTTTAGCTGATGTTTAACTTTGTGAATAGCATAGGGCAGTTGCTGTCTCCTCTGGTTAGAGGATCAGCTGGAAGGGACCTGAGTGATATGTAACTATTTATATTTATAACACATAAAAGGTAGTAAGCATAGTGTAAGTGGAAGGAGACCTGGATTTTGCTGCCATGTGCTTGGATAAGTCCCTCTTATGCCTAATGAAGCATCCTCTTCAATGGAGTTGAGTGGAAGGTGACTTAAGAGAGCATCCAGAGTGCCTAGTAGAGCGTATAGTAAATTTGGGCCTTATTTTGCATGTAACCTCATATGTAATGTTATTAAAATCAGTACCAAGGAGGGCTTAAAAATCTTTGAGGAGAAATGTTACTTGTTTGTGAACATTTTTGACAAATACAATAATAGGTTCTTTCAGAGAAGTGGCAGGAAACATGATTAACTGAATCCAGGAAGAAAGTCTCTCTCTCTTTTTTTTTTTTTTTTTTGAAATAACAAGACAGTTATTCTTCTCTCTCTTTTTTTTTTTTTTTTTGAGTTGGGGTCTTACTCTGTCAACCCAGCTTGAAGTGCAGTGGCGCAATCTTGGCTCACTGCAGCCTTCACCTCCCAGGCTCAAGTGATCCTCCCACCTCAACCTCCCAGGTAGCTGGGAACACCAGTTTGAGCCACCACACCTAGCTAATTTTTTGTGTTTTTGGTAGAGATGGGGTTTCACCATGTTGCCCAGGCTGGGCTTGAATTCCTGAGTTCCACTTTGCCTCGGCCTCCCAAAGTGCTGGGATTACAGGCGTGAGCCACTGCACCCAGCTGGAATAAAGTCTTGTTGAGCATCTTGTAGGTTGGAGTTAGAAGGTAGGGAAGAAATTGCCATTATAACATGCAGTATCTTTGAAATGCAACCCTGCCCTCTGAAACTTTCTCCTTCAGTAACAACGTTCCCACCAGTGCAGTGTTTCTGGAATTCATCTTCATTAAAGGAGATATTATCATGTTCTGCTTTTTTATTTATAGGGATTTTCTTTAAATTCCTCATATCACTTCAGACCACCCTTAAACACTACTGTAAGTTAGCTGAGTTTAGGTACAAATGTCATAGCTTCTTATAAGCAAAAAGATAGGATGGAGGTAAAGAGAAATTATGAGTCTTTTTAAAACAAATATAATCCATGAATTATTTATTGTAGAAAAATAGAAAATATACGTGAAGATAATCAGTTACCCAGAGATGATTTCTATGAAATTTTGGTGTGTATTCTTAAGAACATATTTGCGTATTTATTCATATGCATATAGTTGTGTATGTTTTTACAAAAATAGCAACCATAATACATATAATGTCATATAATTTTCTCATCCTTATGTCTTAACCAGTGTTTTGGTAGTGTCATGTCGTGGCTACATTTACATGATCCTTTATAAAGACTGTTATGGGTGTATTGTCATTTATTTATTCACTTATAGTTGAATTTAATTTCTTTTCCATTTTTTAGCTGCTGTTTACTCTTCAATCAATGTTCCTCGAAAATTTAAATCATCTTGACTTAAGAACATATAATGATGGTACATGATTTGGTGCATGAACCCAGAATTGAACCATCCTAAGCTAATTCTGCATCCTTGTCCAGAACAGTGGTTCTCACAGTGTTGTTAGTGGATTATTGTTGGTTTGAGGGCCTTCTGGTCATCTATGAAGTTTTGGCATGAAATATACCTATGTTGCAGTAGAATTTGTAAAACAACAACAACAAAAAACAAGCATCGTTTGGCTGGTAGGCAATCAAAAGTTATACAAGTCTTTTGTTACCTTTTTGGAAATTGAAGTGCTATAGGAAATGTGATCTTACATTGCTCATTTGGTTTGTGGGTTGAAATCAAGTTTTAGTCATGTTTTTTAAGGTGAATCTTTATCATGTTTAGCATATCTGCAAAATTTTAGTTAAGTTTTAGTAAATTTGGTAGGGGTGACAGACATAAGTGCATAGCTAAGCTCGTTCCAGCTCTAGATATTCGGAAGAAAAGCAGTGGCATGGTAACTGCTTCTGTAATTGTCTTTGGTATTACTGCAATAGCAAACCCTTTTAGATAGATATTAAATAGGCAGAAATACTTTATAAAGCAACCATTGAGCTTCATTCTGTATTAAATGTTTAATGTAATGGAATATAAATGTAATTACAACCCTTTCTGCTTGATCCTGAACTTCACCTGACCTCACAGTTTTAACATGAAGCATTCTTTTATTCATGCTTGGGCAGGTAGTGCTCCCAGCTCAACAATTATAAGTCTTTTACTTTGATTTCCTTGATTGGTATCAGTCTTGTCTCTGGCTTTGAATAAAGAGCAATTCAAAACACTCTGTAAACCAGGCCTGCCTTTTTCACTATGTGTGTGTGTATGTGTGTGTGTGTGTGTGTGTGTGTGTGTGGCACCTTATGGATGAAACTAGGATAGGGACACCGTGGAACTTCTTATGCTTTATAAGTTCTCTCCTGTTTTTATCTCCAGTAACCTGACTTATTGCAAGGCTTAGTAAAGATTTCTTCCTGATACACCAGAGCTGTGCCATGTCTGTTGGAAAGCATTTCTAAAATCCCTGTTAAGGCCAGGCGTGGAGGCTTATTCCTGTAATCCCAGCACTTTGGGAGGCTGAGGCAGGCAGATCTCTTGCTATGAAATCAGCCTGGTCAACATGGCGAAACCCCGTCCCTACTAAAAATACAAAAATTACCTGGGTGATGATGATGCATGCCTGTAATCCCAGCTGCTACTCTGGAGGCTGAGGCACAAGAATCTCTTGAACCCAAGAGGTAGAGGTTGCAGTGAACTGAGATTATGCCACTGCCCTCCAGCCTGGGCAACAGAGTGAGACTCTGTATCAAAAAAAAAAAAAAAAAAAAAAAAAAACCAAGAAAAGCCCCTGTTAATTGGGGTCTGCTATCTGCTAATGTGGTATTTATCTGGGTCACAGGCTCAAGCCTCTAAGGAGTGGTTAGGATATAAATGATAAGTGAAATTATAACTTTAGCAATTTCCCTTGCAACAGAGACTTCTCCGTGTTTTGATGTGTGTTTAATGATTCTGCCGTGATTTAAGTGCAAAACGCAAACCAATCTTTGCATCACATTCTGAAGGTTAACCCTGTCTTATCCAGCAAGTTACAGGCTTAATCATTCAATAAAATAGGTAAATGTAAGTTCCGTTAGGTTTTAGAAATGTCATAGCTTTTTTTTGTCTTCTGAGTGGGGATTTATGTTATTACTGATTATTTCACTAACTGGTAATAGGGATGGGATTGACTGTTCGAATACTGATAGCTTCTTTACTAAACAAATGATAGAGAAAAATGTAAATGTTGTTATATGAATAATTTAATATTGCTTTTGAATTAAAGTTTTAAGGACCATAAAGTCAGGATCTATAGATGTTTGTTTTCTAAATTGTTTTTGATACTGAGTAGAATAAAATATGAGTAAATGTTTGGGAAAAACTCAAACTTTTTTCCCTCTGTTCTCATACCACAACAGTCATCAACACAGAAGACTTCTGAAACCCAAACGTATGGGGGTTTCTCCTTACCACCAAGCGAGCAATCATTTCTGCAGTGGACACCAACTGGGTGTCCTTTAGTTCATTTCCTACCCTGTTTGACTGGATATAATGTCAGATCCCACAGATTGAGGGCTTAGTCCTCAAAACTGCCCCTTTCTCACCCTGTTCAGACACCAGTCACGAGTTTTGGCTTCTGGAACTTAAAACTTGACTGGCCTCAAGTTGGGGTTCCCATGGCCCCCCCTTTGGGTTTGGTTAATTTGATAGAGCAGCTCACAGAACTCAGGAAAATATTTATTTTACTAGTTTATTATAAAGGATATTGCAGAGGATACAGATGAAGAGATGTATAGGACGAGGTATTGGGGAAGGGATGCCGAGCTTCCACGAGTTCAGTGTTCAGCTAGCTATTTGGAAGCTCTCTGAACCCATTCCTCTTGGGTTTTTATGGAAGCTTCGTTCCTTCAGGGTATGGGGTGGAACCTTCTCTGGAATGAGAGTCTTATGACCCACATCAGAAAGGTGGGGGGTGGGGGTTAGAGACCTGCCTTCAGGTAGGGTGAAAGGAAGAGAGAAGGAGAAGGCTGGAGAGAGTCTGTTTCCTGAGGCCTAAAGCACCCAACGTTATAACGAGACTGCAACAAGGCTAGGGGAGTTATTAGCCAAGGAACTGTGGACGTACACACACACACACACACACACACACACACACACAAAATAACACAGCAAATCATCCACGGGATCTAAAGAAGCATGATACAGTAAATGCCTATATACCTACCATCTAACTTACTAAAAAGAATATTACCAGGAAAATGAGTGGAAACAGAAGACTCCTTTGTCTTTGTCCCTCATCCAAGAGGTATTCCATATCCTGAATTTTTTTGTGAACAAAATGATTACATGTATTCTTCTACAACATGTCTTTTTTTGTCATTATGTTCCTGAGATTTATCCATGTTTCATTGTAGCTCTGGTTTGTTCATTTTCATTGTTTTCACTGCTATGTGATATTCCAATCAATTAATATATCATAACTTTCTCATTCTTCTGTCAGTGGAAATTTGGGTTGTTATAGGTTTTTCTATTATAAATAGCACTGCTCTAGACATTCTTGTGCCTGATTCTTGGTGCCTGTTTGCAAGAATTTCTCTTGGGTATGCCCCTAAGGAGAAAATTTTTTGGGTTATAGGATATGTGTTTAGCTTTACTTTGATGATACCAGATTGTTTTCCAAAGTAGTTGTACTTCGAAATAAATAAATAGGACATAATTAAACTAAAAAGCTTCTGCACAGCAAATAATAATAATCATCATCACAGTAAACAGACAGCCTGTAGGGAAAAAATATTTGCAAATGATGCATCTGACAAAGGACTAATAGCCAGAATCTACAAGGAACTCAAACAAATCAGCAAGAAAAAAAATCAATCTATCAAAAAGTGGGTAAATGACCTGAATAGAATTTTCTCAAAAGAAGAAATGGCCAACAAACATATGAAAAAATGCTCAGTATCAGTAATCATCAGGGAAATGCAAATTAAAATAGCAATGAGATACCACCTTACTCCATCTAGAATGGCCATTACTAAAAAGTCAAAGAACAATAGATGTTGGCATGGATGTGATGAAAAGGGAATACTTAAACACTGCTGGTGGGAATGTGAATTAGTACAACCACTATAGAAACCACTGGGGGCCGGGCGCGATGGCTCAAACATGTAATCCCAGCACTTTGGGAGGCTGAGACGGGTGGATCACGAGGTCAGGAGATCGAGACCATCTTGGCTAACACGGTGAAACCCCGTCTCTACTAAAAGATACAAAAAACTAGCCGGGCGAGGTGGCGGGCGCCTGTAGTCCCAGCTACTCGGGAGGCTGAGGCAGGAGAAGGGCGTAAACCCGGGAGGCGGAGCTTGCAGTGAGCTGAGATCCGGCCACTGCACTCCAGCCTGGGCGACAGAGTGAGACTCCATCTCAATAAAAAAGAAACCACTGGGTATCTATCCAAAGGAAGAGAAGTCATTGTATAAAAAGACACCTGTATATGTATGTTTATTGCAGCACAGTTCACAATTGCAAAGATATGGAACCAACCTAAGTGTCAGCTGATGAGTGGGTAAAGAAAATCTGATATATATACATCATGGAATACTACCCAGCCATTAAGAAAAGAATGAAATGATGTCTTTTGCCGCAATTTGGAAGGAACCAGAGGCCATTCTAAGTGAAGTAACTCAGGAATGGAAAACCAAGTACCATGTGGTCTCACTTATAAGTAGGAGCCAAACTGTGGGTACTCAAAGACATTCAGAGTGTTATAATGGACTTTGGAGACTCAGAAAAGGGGAGGGCAGGCTGGGGGTGAGGGATAAGAAACTTCGTATTTAATACAATGTACATACTCGGATGACTGCACTAAAATCTCAGACTTTAGCATTAAACAAAAGACAAAAGTGGTTGTACTTATAGAGAGTTTGTGTTGTTTCATATGCTAGCTAGGACTTGTTGTTAAACAGACTTTCTTTTTGCCAGTCCGGAGTTGTGTATTACTCATGAACAGCAGTGTTCACTGGGCTGTTTGCATCAGCACACTTGCAAAAATTTAAAAGAGTTTAACTGTCTTCAAGGGGCTTATGTTATTCTTATGTAGACCGGAAGTACTGGAAAAAAGGTAACAGTGAAGTGCTAGTGAAAGTTATAGACAAGGAACTATGTTTTCCTTGAATTTTTTATAATTTTACTGAGTTTCTCTAGCTTTTTATTGTGAAGAAATTCAAACAAATAGAAAAGTTTAAAGAAGAATATAGTATAATTGCAGTATACTCATCACCTAAGTTAACATATTGCTGTATTTGTTTTATTTATGTGTGCTTGTATGTGTATTGGGTGTGTGTGTATATGTGTATTTGTTGAAACATTTTGAAAATAAGACACATAAAACACGACACTGAATCTGTTAAATATTCAACAAGCATTTTCTAATGACAAGGGCATTCTTAACTGTAATACCATTATTATACCTAAGAAGATTAACAGGAATTCTCTGATTTCATCTAATAGGCCAATGTTACTTAAATTTCTCAATTATCTCCCAAATGTCATCCATAAAAGCTTTTTTGTTTGTTTTGCTTTTTGATTGTAGAATCAGGAACCTATCAAAGCACAAATACAGCATTTGGCTGTCATGTCTCTTAATTTAGAGTAATCCTCATCTTATTTTCATGATACTAACTTTTTGAAGAGGCTAGTCAATTGTCTTGTAGAATGTTACACATTTTTGATTAACTGATTGTTTCCTCAGAGTGTCTTTAAGTTGTTCTTTTGTCCCCTGTAGTTTCTGTAAGCCAGAAACCTGACTGCTTTGTTAGATTTGTGAAACACTTTTTTTTTTTTTTTAGACAGGTTCTAAAAAAAAAAAAACCTACCCAGGCTACAGTGCAGTGATGTGATCATGGCTCACTACAGCCTCCGGGGCGCAAGTGATGCTCCTGCTTTGGCCTCCAGAGTAGCTGGGACCACAGGCATGCCACCATGCCTGGCTAATTTTTGTACTTTTTGTAGAGATCTCCCTATGTTTCCCGGGCTGCTGTCTAACTCCTGGGCTCAAGTGATCTGCCTGCCTCGGCCTCCCAAAGTACTGGGATTACGGGTGTGAGCCACTGTGCCTGACCGTGAAACGCTGTTGACAGGACTCACAGGTGATGTTGCCCGCTTCACATTTCGTCACATCAGGAGGCACAGAGTGGCTGGTGGTTCTATTCCTGTCAGATCACCATTGATTGCACAGGTGCTTCTTTTTAACCTCACAATTGGCATTTAATCTGTGGGATGTTATTCTGGCACTTGGAGAATATGCATTTTCTTAACAATCTTTCTCTGAGTGGTTTTAGCATCGCGATGATCGTTACCTGATAATTATTTCAGTGGAGGTTGCACATGGTGATTTTCTCCCTAAATCTGTCATTTAATAGCTGATTTTTTTTTTTTCCTGTAAAGAAGAGTTTTCCCTCATCAACTGATGAATGAACCACGTTCCACCATTCCTACCAAGAAGATAGAAATGGTTGTGTATTGGGCACTTCCCAGTAGTTGCAAATGTTTGTTGTTTTCAATTAGTACCTTTGTATTGTTTTCTTTTTCATGTTCAGATTGTCTCAAATTTGATTAGTGTTATCACCTTTAAAGTTGCTTCTATATCCTTTTGAGTCTCCTCCATTACTCTGATTGCTTTCTAGCTCTCTGGTATATGATAAAACACATTCCCTTATACTTTCCCAACCCCAGATCTGCAGTCAGTCTTGTTTCTAAGCAGCCCTGGTTTCTGGGAGGAATGTTTTTAGAAATCTAGATCTGAGTGCTAGGTATGCTTCCTCCTGTAATGTCCTCGCCTTTAGAAGAAGGGGTAGTGACATCTTCAAGGAACATTGCTGATGTGGAGCACACAGATAAAACAGCTAAAGAACAATTTTTAAAAGCAGTACACTAAGTAGCTGAACAATGGACTAGGTAAAGACAGGCTCTGAAAGGCCTCATGAAGGAATTAAGAACTGAATTTTGATAAATAAAATAGGTGAAAATCAAATAGATGAGTAGGTAAATAAAATGGTATACATTAAGGTGGAGAGGACATTCTCTTCAGGGAAAGGATGTGTTTATGGAAGTAGGAGCAAGCTGAGGCGTGTGGGTAGTAGCAAGTAGATTAGCAGCTTTAAGGAAGAGTCCAAGAAATACAAGGAAATGAAATGATTGTTAGTAGGGATAGAGGCCTTGCTGTTCAGTTGAATATTTTTTTCCAAAATGTAAATATTTCCTTTTAAATATTTTGTTATAAAAAGGAGTACATAATCATTGCAGAAATTTAAAACAGAGGTGTGTTAAGTGAAAACTATCATAATTCTAGCATCCTAAAACCAAAGCATTGTTTGGTTTCTTATCTTTCCAGACTTTTATATATGTATGATATACAGGTTAAGAACATGGATGCTGTCTTAAGAGGGCCTGCATTCAAACCTGTACTTGCCGTTAATTACCTCTGTGTTTTTTGGACATGTTAATCTGTTCCTCAGCTCTCTCTGTAAAATGAGGTATCTGTGATAATAGTACCTACCTCTTGATGGTGTTGTGAGGATTAATTCTCTGCCTAATCAGTGCTTGGTATATAGTAAAATCTCAAATGTTAGCTGTTGTTTTTTTCTTTCAAAATAAAATAGAATTTTTGCTCCGCATTATATACACCTATACGGTTTTGTAATTTACCATTTTTTACATATGTTTTAAAAATTTGTTACAAAAAACACATTTAACTTTACTGTCTTAATTATTTTTATGTGTGTAGTTCAGTAGTGTTAAGCATATTTACATTGTGAAACAGAGCTCTAGAACATTTTCATTTTGCAGAACTGAACTCCATACCCCTGAAACAGCACCTCTCGTTTTTCCTGTTTCCCAAACCCCTGGTAACTACTATTCTACTTTTTGTATGAATTTGACTACTTTAGATAACTCTTATAAGTCGAATTATACAATATTTTTTCTTTAGTGACTGGCTGATTTCACTTAATGCCCTCAGAGTTCCTTCATGTTGTAGCCTGTAACAGGGTTTCCTTTGTAAGGCTGCATAGTATTTCATTTTATGTGTACTGCACGTTGTATTTATCCATTCTTCTCTTGATGGACATTTGGGTTGTCTCTACCTGTTGATTGTTGTAAATAGTGCTTATGAACATGAGAGTGCAAATATCTCCTTGAGACCATGCTTTCAGTTCTTTTAAACATATACCCAGAAGTGGGATTGCTGAATCACACGATTATTTGTTTTAGTTTTTTGAGGAGCAGTCATTCTGTTTTCTGTAGTAGTTGGATTGTTTTACAATTCCAACACAATGTGCAAGGGTTCTGATTTCTCCACATCCCCACCAACATTTGTTCTTTTCTGTTTTGCTTTTTTCATAGTAATCATTCTAGTGGGTATGAGCTGATATTTCATAGGGGTTTTGATTTGCATTTTTCTGATGATTAGTGATGCTGAGCACCTTTCGTATGCCTGTTGGCTAGTATATATCATTTTTGGAGAAATGTCTAAGTCCTTTGCCCATTTTTAAAATTGGTTTAATTCATTTTTTGATGTTACGTTGAAGGAGTTTTAAAGTATAACCTAGATATCAACCCATTACCAGATATGTTATTTGCAAATCTTTTCTCCTATTCCATCGGTTTGCCTTTTACTCTGTTGATTGTGTCCTTTGATGAACAAAAGTGTTTGAGTAATCTCATCTGTCTGTTTTTACTTTAATTGCCTGTGCTTTTGCTGTCATATCCAAACAGTCATTGCCTAGTCCATTCTTATAAAGTATTTTCCCATTTCCCTTACGTTTTCATCTAGGAGTTTTATAGTTTTGGGTCTCATGTTCAGGTCTTTACTGCATTTTTAGTTAATTTTTATATATGGTTAAGACAAGGGCACAACTTTATTCTTTGGCACTTGGATCCAGTTTTCCCAATAGTGTTTATTGAAGACACTACTCTTTGTCTATTGGCACTCTTGTCAAAAATGATCTAAGGCCAGGTGTGGTGCCTCACACCTGTAATCCCTGCACTTTGGGAGGCTGAAGCTGGAGGATTGCTTGAGCCCAGGAATTCAAGACCAGTTTGGGCAAGATGATGAAATCCTGTCTCTACAAAGAATACAAAAATTAGCCAGGCGTGTTGGCATGTGCCTGTAGTACCAACTACTTGGGAGGCTGAGGCAGGAGGACCCCTTGAGCCCCAAGAGTTTGGGGCAGCAGTGAGCTATGATTGTGCCACTGCACTCCAGCTTAGGTGACAAGGTGAGACCCCATCTCTAAAAAACAAACAAACAAAAACCCCCCAAAAACACATATGACCAAATACACAAGGATTAATTTCTGGATTCTGTTCCATTTGTCTGTGTATCTGTTTTTATGCCAGTATTACACCGTTTTCATTACTGCAGCTCTGTAGTATGTTTGATATCAGGAAGTGTGAGTCTTCCAAATTTGCTCTTTTTCTGAATTGTTTTGGCTATTTGGGTCCCTTGAGAGTTCATATGAATTTTAGATTTTTTTTCAATTTCTGCAAAATATGCCTTTGGGATTTTGGTAAGGATTGCTTTGAATCTGTAAACTGCTTTGGGTAATATTGACATCTTAACCATATCAAGTTTTCAGATCCATGAACATGGGATGTCTCTCTATTTGTGTTGTCTTTACTTTCTTTTGGCGATGTACTGTAGTTTGCAGTGTACAAGTCTTTTAACCTCCTTAGTTTAGGTTTATTTCTAGGTATTTTATTTTTAATGCTATTGTAAGTGGAATTGTTCCTTAATTTATCTTAAAATCATTCATTGTTAGTGTATAGAATTGCAACTGATTTTGTGTGTTGATTATCCTGCAACTTTATTAGCTCTAACAGTTTTTTTTTTTTAATGAAATCTTTAAGGTTTTCTACATGTATAAGATCATGTCATCTGTGAACAGAGATAATTTTACTATTCCCTTTTTAATTCGGATGCCTTTTATTTCTTTTTCTTGGCTAATTGCTGTGGCTAGGACTTCCAATACAATATCGAGTAGAAGTGATGAGAGCTGGCATCTTTATCTTGTTCCTGGACTTAGATGAAAAGCTTTCAGTTTTTCACCATTGAGTTTGATGTTAGTTATGGGCATCTTGTATATGAGCTTTGTTATGTTGAGGTAGTTTTCGTGTATTCCTAGTTTGTTGAGTGTCTTTATTTTGAAGGAGTATCAGATCTTGTCAGATGGTTTTTCTGAATCAATTGAGATGATTATGTGATTTTTATCCTTCATTCTGTTAATGTGATGTATTAAATTGATTTTTGTTTTAGAATATTCTTGCATTCCCGGAATAAATTCCACTTGGTCATGGTGTATAGTCCTTTCAGTGTGCTGTTGAATTCATTTGTTAGTGTTGTTCAAGATTTTGCATCAATATTTATAAGGGATACTGGTCTTTAATCTGTATCTGGCTTTGGTATGAGGGTAATGCTGGTTTCAAAGAATGAACTTGGGCCAGGTGTGGTGGCTGATGCCTGTAATCCCAGCACTTTGGGAGGCTGAGACAGGTGGATCACCTGAGATTGGGAGTTCGAGACCAGCCTGACCAACATGGAGAAACTCTATCTCTACTAAAAATACAAAATTAGCCAGGCGTGGTGGCGCATGCCTGTAATCCCAGCTACTCGGGAGGCTGAGGCAGGAGAACCGCTTGAACCCAGGAGGCAGAGGTTGTGGTGACCAGAGATTGCTCCGTTGCACTCCAGTCTGAGCAACAAGAGTGAAACTCCATCTCAAAAAAAAAAAAAAAAAGAATGAGCTTGGAAGTTTTCTCTCCTCCTTTTTAGTTATTGAGTCGTATCTCTTTTTTTCTTCGGTAATCTAGCTGAGGGTTGGCCACTTTTTTTCTTTTCATTGTTTTTGTTTTTTTGGGTAAAGATGGGGTCTTGTTATGTTGTCCAGGCGGGTCTTGCATTCCTGGCCTCAGGCAGTCCTTCCACCTCAGTCTTCCTTATTGCCTATTAGTTTCTAATATTATTTTGTTAGCCTTAGGTTTTATCTTTTTTTTCTTTTTCTAGTTCTTGAGGTAAAAGTTGGGTTGTTAATGTGAATTTTTTTTTTTTAAAGACAGAGTCTTGCTTTGTCACCCAGGCTGGAGTGCAGTGGCACGATCTTGGCTTACTGCAAACTTTGCCTCCTGGATTCAAGCAATTCTTCTGCCTCAGCCTCTCGAGTAGCTGGGCTTACAGGCGCCTGCCCCCACGCCCGGCTAATTTTTGTATTTTTTGTAGAGTCAGGGTTTCACCATGTTGGCTAGGCTAGTCTCGAACTCCTGACCTCAGGTGATCCGCCCTGCCTTGGCCTCCCAAAGTGCTGGGATTACAGGCATGAGCCACCACACCCGGCTGAGGTGTTTCTTTTTTAGTGTATATGTTTACAGCTGTAGACCTTCCTTTTCAAACATCTTTGGCTGTATCCCATAAGTTTTTTTTTTTTTTTTAAAGATTTAAAGAAGTTTATTCTGAACCAAATAAGAGTGACCAAGGTCTGTGACGCAGCCCCAGGATTTCTTGAAAACGTGTACCCAAGGTGGTTGGGTTACAGCTTGATTTTATACATTTTAGGGGTACAGAAGTTACAGGCAGACATTAATCAGTACATGAAAGATGTGCACGAGTTTGGTCCACAAAGGTGGGACAACTTGAAGTGGGGGCTTACAGGTCATAGGTGGGTGCAGAAAGATTTTCTGATTAGCAGTTGGTTGAAAGAGGCAAGTTATTATCTAGGGGCCTGGAATTAATAGAAAGGAGTGTCTGGATTAACATAAGGGATTGTGAAGACCAAGGTTCTTACTATGTATTCCATAAGGTTTGGTATGCAAAACTTATGGGATATGTTTTTGTTTTTATTTGTGTAGAAGTTCCCTTGCGACTTTTTCTTTGACCCATTGGATTGAGAGTATGTTTCATTTCCACATATTTGTGGATTTTTCACTTTTCTAACTTACCTATTTTTTTTTAAAACCTAAGACATTGTAGACTTCTTTGCATGTGTAAGATTAATTTCATTACTTCTTTTTTTATAAAAATATTTTTATTTTCTATACATACATTTGGAAGAAATTATTTCTTCCCAACCGAGTCCACCCCATTAACTGTCAATTTTTTCTACATAAAAAAGATGCTAATACCACCCTCACCTGTGACTGCTAAACAGAAAAAGATTACCTAGACTAGGCATTATTCCCCTAGTTGGAAAAAAGGCTGTTGGGCACGGGAGTTTGATCTTGTAAAGAAATCAATACTGACAAAGGATCTCAGCAAGGCTAGTTTACTTTCTGCAGAAAGGGTGCACTCGCCAGCAGTCCAGCCACGAGAACACACTGGACAAAGGAGACGGGGACATTTATAACCTTTACATCCTGATGCAATCCCTGATGGCTGTGCCCCATTCCCATTGGCTGGGATGGGACCTCACACTCTAAACTTAACTCGGTTGGCTAATAATTTAAAACTTTCCTAAATAGGAAGAAGGGAAAGAGGACAAAGAAAAGAGGAAGTTAGTGATGAGAAGTCAGAGGGGTTCCCAAATAAGGAATGGCATGTATCCTGATCTGGGACTCATTTAGCCTTGTGTCAACCTTCCAGAACAAGTTGGAGCAGCCTTGGAATATACACATACAGACATTTAACTGGGGAATCATAAATCCCTTATGGATTTAAGAAACTTTGAAGAATTTCTCCATTCCTTACAATTCTCTCCTCTTTTTGTTTTACAATTCTTCAAACTTGTCTAGCAAGTCTCTACTTTGTTATTTGGCTTGATCCCCTAATAAAGGCAGCCTTTCCAAATAGGGTTGGGGAGAGGCAGAGGATAGATTAAGGGTTGTACTGATGAGCCTTTGTATAAGCCCTCAAATACAGGGTATGACACAATGTCCCCCAAGCAGAAGTATACCTAACACAGTTATTGAGGAAGTGAGGATTGAGGTTGGGGTATATTTCCAATTTCCAAACCAGTTTTCTAGCCAGCTAGAGACGGGTTATTTATGCCAGAGTTTTTAGCTAGCTCGTTTGATAAAGCAGCAAGTCCCTCTAGGGCTCTTGTTATACTTCTGTCTGGGGCCGTGTTATTCAGAATGAACGTGCAGCACTGGGTTTTCTGTTTTCCTGTGTCATTTGGCTGGTAGGTCTTAATTGATCTGTAGTTCCCCTAACCACGTCTTTGTTGTAGTTAACTTATCATTGTTGATTATAGTAAATATAGCTTATCCAGTCTACATTTTTGTTTATCCTGACCCACCAAAATAATGTTGACTCGAATCTAGTACTTATCTGATCTCTGACCTTAAATTCATCAGGAACCCCCCTTGGAACACCTGTTGTGTCTAGGTAGCTATGAGGATCAAAGGATCCGTAAGGAGCTCTTCTAGCATGTTGGTGGTGGGGCATTTCCTTTTTTTGTCGGTGAAATGCCAGGGTAAAAGGGATAGGCAATTGGACTGGAGTGCAAGTACCACTCCAGTTATAGGGTGGAGTATCCAGTAAGTGCCCTCCCACAGTGCCACCATATGTCCCACTCGAGGATGGCTGATGGAGGCCTGATGGGTTAGCTCTTAGAAGTGCCTTACCTCCCTGCATTCCTGTGAAATTTCCGAGGAATATTGAGTTCTCCTGCTGTGAGAGGCATGAGGCAAACTTTACCCTGGAAGATGGAGGCTGAATGGCCCTCAGGGGCTGACGTGCAGGGTGTTGTACTTCAGGATATAGCAGAGAGAGAGCTTGGCAAGATTCATCATTCCAGGCTGTAGAATCTTAAAAGAGAGCTACCACACACTCCAAATCCGTCACATGTGAAGACCACTTAAGTGGAAAGGGGACAGTCTGGGCCTCTGGCCTACTGTGTGTACAAGTTTAACAGTCGCTTTTGTTTAGAGTGCGGACAGAATATTTAATCCATTCTAACCAGGCATTTGCATCTTGATACCCTGTCTCAATAGCTAAAGTCTGCTTTAAGTCGTTTACTTGTACTACTGATGCTTTTGTCTTATCATTTAGTAAGGGACTAATCGGGATAATAGAAGTTTGATTTAAAGCCAAGACTACTGGGGTTGGAGAAGGGAAAGGAGGAGGAGGGAGAAGGCTTATTTCAAACATGCCTATAGGATCCTTCCTGTTGACATTTGCCCCAATACCATAGAGATGGCTGATTATCAATATTAGTTGAATCAGTAATAGAAATAAGAATAGGGTTACACTGACAAAGCTTGCAATCAGGGGAAGTGCTTCCTTTGGTAAAATAAAGATTAGGCCTAAGCTCAGTACAAACGCCGCCTGTAGAGGTCCAGCCTCTGTATTGAGTGGTCTGTAGAACATCATTCCAACTGCTGCAAGGCTGCCATTCGGTGGGAATGAAGAAGTGGTGTCTTGGCTGTAATTGATCGCATCTATGGGAGTGAGAGACTGTTAGATTAATTGGGGGACCAGGACATAAATATTTTTCTGAGGAGGCTAGTTGTTTTTGGTTAATTAGGTCCCCGCATACTGTCACTAGACAAGTGTCAAAGGGTATCACTTGAGGCGATTCCAATCTAGTTATGTTAATAATAAAATGAGAGAGAGTGAGAGGAAAGAAAGAAAAATAGAAACAAAGGTGTATTAGGTTCTTCTTAATTTTAACTTGGTGGGACTTGGCCCGGGGACCACAGCCCACAATGCTGAGAGTGTCGACCCTTTCTTGACTCAAGTGTGATGGGTCTACCCCTTCTGGGCAGTGCGAACTGCGGTTTTGGTGGTCAATAACACGAGGTAGGGTCCTTCCCAGGTTAGCTCGAGCCTTCCTTACTTCCATCCCTTTATGAAGACGTGGTCTCCAGGCTAATGTGAGTGTACTGGGAATTCCAAGGGTGGTGCTTGTGCTAAAAGACCTTTGGTTTTAAGGGAAGAAAAAGTAGAGAGTCCAAATATGTATTTTCTTTTTTTTTTTTTTTGAGACGGAGTCTCGCTCTGTCGCCCAGGCTGGAGTGCAGTAGCCGGATCTCAGCTCACTGCAAGCTCCGCCTCCCGGGTTTATGCCATTCTCCTGCCTCAGCCTCCCGAGTAGCTGGGACTACAGGCGCCCGCCACCTCACCCGGCTAGTTTTTTGTATTTTTTTTAGTAGAGACGGGGTTTCACTGTGTTAGCCAGGATGGTCTTGATCTACTGACCTCGTGATCTGCCCGTCTCGGCCTCCCAAAGTGCTGGGATTACAGGCTTGAGCCACCGCGCCCGGCCCAAATATGTATTTTCTAAGGAACTGATCTTTGGTTTCAAAGGTAGGCACATCAGCTGAGGAATACAAACAAGGCAATCCATATAACATTTCACAGGGGGATGAATGTATATCTCTTCGGGGAGCTGTCCCAATTCTGAATAAAGCAATAGGGAGGCATTTGGTCCATGGTAGGTGAGTCTCTAAAATTTAGTTAGATGACTTTTAAGAGTCTGATTCATTCTTTCTACTCTCTCGGAGGAGGAGGGGTGCCAATGAATATGGTATTCCCATTCTGTGTCCAGCACTTGGGCCAGTTTTGTAATAATGTGTGCCGTAAAGTGGGTCCTATTATCTGAGTCAACGTTTTCTATTATCCAAACTATGGTATAATATGTTCAATTAAAGCCTTCATTATATTAGTGGCAGTGGACTTTGAGAAAAGAGTGGCCTCTACCCAATGAGTGGGATGGTCTACTATCACTAATACGTATTTTAGTCAGCCTACTGGCAGTATTTCGGTATAATCAACTTGAACACTTTGGAATGGTCTTAGCCTAGGTGTTCTTCCTCCTAGAGGTAGTTTCTTTAGGGCCTGCTTATTAGTTTTCTTACAGATAATGCAGCTGTCAGTGACCTGTCTGGCCAGGGTATAGATCCGAGTACATCCATAGACTGAGGACAGCCTCACATAGGGCCTGAGGGCCCCAGTGTGTTCCTTGGTGTGAGTGGGACAGAACTTCTCTCATAAGGAGTTTGGAGAGCATCTCTCTCTGATCTGGGAAAATCCATTTCCCTTCTGTATTTTCTTTAGCCCACATTTCGCTCAGTTTTTCCTTTTAGGCAGAAGAGAAAGTAGCTAATTTGGGGGAGAGGAGGCAGGGAGTTAGATGAAATATTTGTTTCACAGCCCTTGCTGCTCTTTTGGCTACCTGATCTGCAGGATTATTACCTCTATTTTCAAATGAAAAGTCATGCTGGTGTCCAGGGACATGCACAATAGCTGTTTCTCCTGGTAGCTGGAGATTATTTAAAACACAAGTTACTAATGACTCATGAGCAAGCTCTCGACCTTGGCTGTTCATCAGGCCTCTTTCTGTCCCAATTTTTCCAAATGTATGCGCTACCCCAAGAGCGTACTTAGCGTCTGTGTAAGTGATTCCTATCTCATTTTCTGGATATTTAAGGGCCTGACTGAGAGCAAATAGTTCACAGCCTTGGGTGGAATAGCTATCAGGTAATTGCCCTGATTCAATTTCCTCAAGAGTTTCTGCATCCACCACAGCATATCCACTGTGCCTGTTTCCATCAAACATCCGAGAGGATCCATCTAGGAACAAATGTTTTCTTGTTTTATAAGGGGTTTCAGATAGGTCTGGTCGAACCTTGGTATGATAATTAAATCTGGACACAAATGCTCTGTCTGCAGCAATGGATTCCCTGTTAAGAATCCGGCAGGGTTGAGTGAACTGTCAGTAGTTATGGTTAGATCATCTCTTTCTAATAGGATAGCCTCATACTTTAAAATCCTAGAATCAGTCAGCTAGCTTTCCGCTTTTTGATTTAGGATGACTTTGACCTCAAGGGGTGTATTTACTGTTAAGTATCCCCCAAAGGTAATCTTTCTGCTTTCTTCCACTAATATGGCAGTGGCTGCCACAGACTGGATGCACTGGGGACACCCACTGGCAACCGGATCTAAGACTTTGGACAGAAAGGCAACTGGTTGCTGGTGGCCTCCATGTTCTTGAGTGAGTACTCCAAGGGCCACTCCATTGTCTGTGTTAACAAGAAGATGAAAGGGTTTTTCTAAAGAAGGCAGGGCTAAGACAGGGGCGGATATCAATCATGCTTTTCATTCATTTGTTTGGTCTACTTCATCAGAAGTCCTTATAAGCGGGTCTGGCCCATTTTTAGTTAATTTCTCATATAGCGATTTACTTCTTAATGCATAAGAATCAGTCCATAATCTACAGTATCTAATCAATCCCAGAAATTTTGTAAGTTCCTGTTTTGTTTGAGGCAGGGGCAAGGAGACATTTCCCTTGACCTGTTCAGGTCCTATTCTCCTTTTGCTTGTGCTAATTAGATGACCTAAATATCTAACTTCTGGTTCTACATATTGGAGCTTTTCTTTGGAGACCTTGCAGTCCCTTAGAGTATAAGTGATTCAGGAAATACACAGAGTATTGACTTTCTTTTTCTATATCTTCTCCAGATATAAGTATGTCATCCATATATAGAATTAAATGTAAATGTGGTGGAGTGTCTGTCTCTCTAATAATGCCGTCTAGAGCATGAGTAAAAATATTTGGTGAATCCACAAATCCTGGGGCAGTACTATCCACTGGTACTACTGCTGTCCTGTATGGGGGTCCTCCCATTTGAATGTGAATAGATCTCGGCTGTCCTCAGCCAAAGGACATGCCCAGAAAGCATCCTTTAAGTCTGTTACAGTAAACCATTGATGACTTTACGGAATTTTACTAAGGTTAGTATATGGATTTGGCATAGCAGGGTGAGTGGTTTGAACTATTTCATTTATAGCTCTGAGATCTTGTACTAATCGGTAGGATCCATCAGACTTCCTGATAGGTAGGATAAGGGTATTATACGGAGACATGCAAGGCTCTAAAAGTTCATCTTTAATAAGGCCTTCAGTCACAGGTTTTAGTCCTACCCGGCCTTCCAAGGAAATCAGGTATTGCTTCCTCTGGGGTACTCCCCCTTGGAACCTTTAAATGTATTTATGTCGGGGGAATCTGTAACCTCCCTTGGTTTCCTTCTCTTGACCATAAGTCCGGATGGATTTTCCTTTCCTCAGTGATAGTTAGCAGGTGGAGAGAGGGAAGGAACCCCTTTGGCCCTACTTGCAATCCAAGATCTAACTTTAGCATTAAGTCTCCTCCTAACAAATTAGTGCCTGCTTCAGGAAATAATAGAAATTGAATATTAGCTGCCCGATTTTTGTATCTGACTTCTGTATCTTCTAGGATTTTGGCCTTAAACCTCTCTCCTTCCACCCCAGATACTAGTAGCTCCTCTGGAGAACAGCTTAGGCCACTTGGAGAAAAGCATAAGGGAGAACAAGTTGCTCCAGAAGCAGTGAGGAATGTTACTAGTTCATGGTTTGGTTCCACCTCTAAATTTATCAAGGGCTCTTGGTGGGAATCAAGGTGGAAAAGAAAGAGCCCCCGACTTCCCTGTTCTTCCTCTCCGAAGGTTGGCATGGAATTTCGTCTGTGGACTTTAGCTCAGGGCATTCTCTCTTAAAATGACCTGTTTTTCCACATTTACCTGTCCTGTCCCCCTTCTCATTCTCTTCTGGAGCTCTTTTGCTTTGATTTCTCTTCATCTGCTCTACGTCTCCAACTTTTATGACACATGCTATGGTCTTCCCATGTTCCATTTCGACTTTGCCCCCTAACTGTGTGCGATGGCCCCCGTGGGCACTGGTCAGAATCTCATCCCAGGTATATTTGGTCTTGGTGAACTCTGCCAAAAAATTTTTGTCTTTTGTTTGTATCTGTCTTCATCCCTTCTCACGTATGCTTTCTGTGCTGCTTCTAAAAGTTCTTCAGTTGACCGAGTTTTCCACCTCTCTATCTTTTGTAGCTTCCTTGCAATATCTGGCCAACTATTGGTAACAAAATGTAATTTTAACATACCTTGTCCTAGTGGACTGTCAGGATCTATATCAGTGTACCTTCTCATCTGCTCCCTTAGTCCGTCTAGTACATAGATTCCTCATCTTTCTCTTGTTCATCAAAGACCTTAGTGAGGTTTTGGGGTCTGGGTGCAGACTCCTTGATACCTTTTATAATTAATTCTTGTAGATCCCTCTTATTCTCCTGGTGAACAGCATTATTATTATTCCATTGTGCGTCCACAGCAGAAAATGTAACATTCGCTGCTGGAATATTTTGACCGGCAGGGTTATCACGTTCCCAGGTCCTCATAGCAGCTCTACGGATCATGTTCCACTCTTCCTTTGAAAAGAGTATACCAGCCAGGTGCAGTGGCTCACGCCTGTAATCCCAGCACTTTGGGAGGCCGAGGCAGGCGGATCATGAGGTCAGGAGATCGAGACCATCCTGGCTAACATGGTGAAACCCTGTCTCTACTAAAAATACAAAAAATGAGCCGGGCGTGGTGGCGGGCGCCTGTAGTCCCAGCTACTTGGGAGGCTGAGGCAGGAGAATGACGTGAACCCGAGAGGTGGAGCTTGCAGTGAGCCGAGATTATGCCACTGCACTCCAGCCTGGGCCACAGAGCGAGACTCCGTCTCAAAGGAAAAAAAAAAGGAAAAGAGGATACCCAGGATTGACATTAATTCAGTCCAAGTATATAGTTTGAGACCTAAAAACTGGTCAATTTGCTCTACTGCTCTCTCTGGGTCATCTAGCAAAGGCTTAAGCCCTTTCTTTAGACCTGGGACTTCAGAGGGGGTTAAGGGGCTTTCAGGAATCCAATTGTGTCCCTACCCTGTGGCACCTCCTTTAGAGGGAAGAGCTGAAAAGCTGGGTCTTTGGAGGCACAGGGAAAGGGAAATTTTTGGATATTCTTTCTACGTTGTTCTCTCTCTCTCAAGCCCTCTTTTTAAGGAGAGATCAGAGGCTTCTGCCTATGGAGCCTGAGGAGGAGGAGGTGGGACTACCGTTGCCTGAGGAGGAGGAGGCGGGACTAGAAATGGAGGAAGATGGTTTAGGGGATCCCACTGGATATTCTCTTTTTACCCTCCTCCATCCCTTTCGTCAGATCCCTTAGGGGATAAAGAGAAACTGGCCCCTGCTGCCAGCACATGGCATAGTCTGTCTCTTCTGATGACATAGGACTCTTGCAATTAACATACAGTTTTAGAAGCTGGCAGACGCAGTCTTCATTTGAGCCATGCTTTGGCCAGAAAACAGCAGGATTTAAAATTGGTTCTTGGGTCCACAGAAAGCAACAATACTTGATCATTAGTTGCTTTTTCTTATGTTTAGTCCTTTCATTTTCTTTCCAGTGTGTAGGCATTAAGTCCTAAAGGACTATCAGGAGGGATTCAGTCTTTCTTGCCTCCTTCATCTCTGACCTGGTTTCCAGTTCCAGGCCTACTAGAAGTATTCCGCATATTGGGTGAGACTTTTTCCCAGCAGACTCAATCCCCCAGATCCTCCAGCTCAGAGGTATCTTGTCTGCTCAAATGTGTTTCCTCCTTTTCCCCTGGGATTAGCCTTCCCCTTTTTAGTCTTAGTTTCTTATTGCCTGTATTCTCAGTTCCCTGGAGATAACTTTCTCCCCTCTGTTCTCTGTCCTGAAGATAATCCACACTCGCCTTACAGTCACTTTCTCTCAACCGCAATCGTTCACTCACATGCATCACACATATTCCCTCAAGGAAGGACCACTAAAGAAGTAGTTTGCTGCCCTCTAACAGTTTTTCCTACCTTGGCTCACGCATGAGGTCTCCTGGTCCCGCGATTTTAAAAGTTTCTCCTTGTCCCCTGCATTGCTGAGAATCCAAATGTATTCCTCGCAGCAGGTAAGCCCCGGGTATCTCCCTGGGGTTGCTGCAACAGGACGGTTGGGCGCCTCCCCACAAGAGAGGACCAAGGACCCGGAGGGGAAACAGTGTCCCTCTACGGGCCATGAAATTTATGGGCACAGGAGTTCGATGTAAAGACATAAACTCTGAGACAAAGTATCTCTCAGCAAGGCTAGTTTACTTTCTGCAGAAAGGGTGCACTCCCCAGCAGTCCAGCCACGAAAGCACACTGGACAAAGGAGATGGGGACATTTATAACTTTTACATCCTGGTGCAATCCCTGATGGCTGTGCCCCATTCCCATCGGCTGGGATGGGACCTCACACTCTAAACTTAACTCGTTTGGCTAATAATTTAAAACTTTCTTAAATGGGAAGGGAAAGGACAAAGAAAAGAGGAAGTTAGTGATGAGAAGTCAGAGGGGTTCCCAAATAAGGAATGGCATGTATCCTGATCTGGGACTCATTTAGCCTTGTGTCAACCTTCTGGAACAAGTTGGAGCAGCCTTGGACTATACACATACAAACATTTAACCGGGGAATGATAAATCCTTTATGGATTTAAGAAACTTTGTAGAACTTCTCCTTCCCTTACAAGGCCCTTCCTGGGGGCAGGAAGTGGGATTTTAAGAGGACCCTATAGCAGCAGGCAGCCAAGAGTCAAACAAAACAAGCATATGCAATAGTCATAGTCATGCTATTGTGACAGTATGAATTAGCCAGGCGTGTACAGGAGTTCAGATGGGGGAATAGTGGAAGCCCACAAAACTTCCACGTTTGGGCCCTCACCAAAGCAGTGAGACTGGGCCCTCACCAGTGCAGAGACACTGGTCTGAGAAACACAATAAAATGTCTACCTGGGTAGTCATGATCATTCTATTATGAGGTAGACAGGAAGCAGAGTGAGGCCAGGAGATGGAAGGGGCCTCCTCGCCCTCAGGAGTCCCAGACTAGGGAAGGTACTTCGACGCTCTCTGAGGGTGGCGGGGTTCCAAAGATCCTGGCCAGGAGCGCTTTGTTGGAGCAGGTCTTGTACTGGGCAGTTGCCAGGTGAGCCCATTCATGCCTCCCTGGCTGTGCTGCTTTCTGGGCCGTCAGTTCCTGCTCAATAGGCTGCTGGGCAAACGTCCAGGAGCCATCTGGGTGAACAAGGTCTCCATCAGCAGCAAAAAAGCGTTGTCCCCGTTCCACACTTTGAAGATAGAAGACGGTCTCACACTTGGCCTGAGGGACCTCCGCTCTCAGGCGCTGTCTGCCTGTGCACCTGGTGCTCAAAGGCAAGGTGCTCGCTCTGGTGGGACCAGGTGAAATGGTGCAAGTACTTGAGATTCCATAGGTCATAATGGAAGGGGCTGCACCTGCAGGCACCCATAGGCGTGTTGTGTAGACTGGCCGCCACGCTCTTGGCTCTGTGCTTGTCACGGAACTCCACCCATCCCTCATTGTAGTCCTTGCTGTAGGACTGCTTTTTTTCCCTCCCACGGCTGCTACTGCCTTCTTCTTGCATCTCATGAACCAGTCCTCAGCCTGAAAGAAAACGTGTCTGACCTCACCACAGGTGCTAAGAAGGTTGCGGATGTGCAGGGGCCGGAAGTGTGGTGAGATATGGCCCAGGTACACAATACCTGGCACTACCTGCTGCTTGTTGCCACAGGCCTTTTCTTTGGATTCCTCCTGTTCCTTCTCTGCATCTAGTGTCTGGTCTGTCCCTTCCAGTGCCTTTGTTCTGTTGCGGCCTTCTCCGATTCTTCTGCCTCCATGTTGACTGACAAGAGCAGCACGAGCTAATTTCATTACTTCTAATGACTGCATAGATTCATTTGCATGATTAAATCATAACTTAACCTATTTTATATTGATGTATATCTGAATTCTCTCTAATTTTTCACAATTATAAGTAATGCTATAGTGAGCATTAAGTTGCATATGTTTTGCTCGTTTGTCAGATTATTTCCTTTGGTTAACTATTTGGAATTGAGCTACTGGGTCAAAGTATTTTTTTGTCTTTGTATATGTGTTTACATATTAAGTATTTGTATTTATATATATGTTATATCTTGATAAATGCAAATCCTTGTAGTTACCAGGTGACTACTCAGCTTTCTTGCTAACATTGTATGGTGTGCTTATTTGCTCACACTCTCATCAACATGAATTGATGTTAGATTTGAGATGGTGGAAAAGAGATAATACAGGATTTTAAGGTAATAGGACACATTATGGGTGGTCACAGTATGAAAACCATTTAATGTTAATTCTAGCCACTACTTTAGGATAGTTTGGAATAGGAAAGAATTTGAGAAAGTTTCAAGATGGGGAGATACATTGTGAAGCTGTTGTAGTTTGCAAGTCAGTGGGGCCTAAAATAAGGTGGGAGTTAGTTGCACAGGTTAATTTGATAGATGCTAAAGTAGTGTAACCATACAGTGGGTTCACCTTGCTCGCTGCCTAGACAGAGCTGATTTATCAAGACAAGGCAATTGCAGTAGAGAAAGAGTTACTCATGCAGAGCCAGCTGTGTGGGAGATGGGAGTTTTAGTACTCAAATCAGTCTCCCCGAGCATTTGGGTAAGGAAGGAGACCACCCCTTATATTGTCCTATGCCCAATTTCTGCCTCCAAAGAAAGAAGTAAAAACTTAAAGGCAGAAATGAAATCCACGAGCAGACAGCCTGCCGCTGTGTCCTGGGCCTGGTAGTTAAAGATCGACCCCTGACCTAACCAGTTATGTTATCTATAGATTCCAGACATTGTATGGAAAAGCATTGTAAAAATCCCTGTCCTGTTCTGTTCTGTTCTGATTACCGTTGCATGCAGCCCCCAGTCACCTATCCCCTGCTTGCTCAATCGATCACGACACTCTCACGTGGACTCCCTTAGAGTTGTGAGCCCTTAAAACGGACAGGAATTGCTCACTCGGAGAATTGGCTCTTGAGACAGGAGTCTTGTCAATGCTCCTGTCCAAATAAACCCCTTCCTTCTTTAACTCGGTGTCTGAGGGGTTTTGTCTGCGGCTCTTCCTGCTACATGGGGATCAGCGTTTTTACAGATAATTTGGTTGGGGGGGGTGGGCAGTGAGTCGGGAGTACTGATTAGTTGGGTCAGAGATGAAATCAGAGTCAAAGCTATCCTCTTGTGTCTGGAATTGGTGGGTTCTTGGTCTCGCTGACTTCAAGAATGAAGCCGTGGACCCTCACGGTGAGTGTTACAGTTCTTAAAGATGGTGTGTTTGGAGTTTCTTCCTTCTGATGTTTGGATGTGTCGAGTTTCTTCCTTCTGATGGGTTCGTGGTCTCGCTGACTTCAGGAGTGAAGCTACAGGCCTTTGTGGTGAGAGTTACAGCTCATAAAGGCGGTGCGTCTGGAGTTGTTCGTTCCTCCTGGTGGGTTCGTGGTCTCACTGGCTTCACGAGTGAAGTTGCAAACCTTCACAGTGAGTGTTACAGCTTATAAAGGCAACACGGACCCAAAGAGTGAGTAACAGCAAGATTTATTGGGAAGAGTGAAAGAACAAAGCTTCCACAGTGTGGAAGCCGGCCAAAGTGAGTTGCTGCTAGCTGGCTCAGGCAGCCTGCTTTTATTACATTATCTGGCCCCACCCACATCCTGCTGATTGCTCCATTTTTCTGAGAACTGATTGGTCTATTTTACAGAGAGCTGATTGGTCCGTTTTGACAGGGTGCTGATTGGTGCGTTTGCAATCCCTGAGCTAGACACAGTGCTGATTGGTGCATTTACAATCCGTTGGCTAGACACAAAAGTTTTCCAAGTCCCGATGTGCTAGACACAGAGTACTGATTTTGGTGCGTTTACAAACCTTGAACTAGTCGCAGGGTGCTGACTGGTGCATTTACAATCCTTTAGCTAGACCTAAAGGTTCTCCAAGTCCCCACCAGATTAGCTAGATACAGAGTGCTGATTGGTGGATCCACGAACCCGGAGCTAGACACAGAGTGCTGATTGGTGCATATACAATCCTTTCGTTTAGACATAAAAGTTTTCCAAGTCCCCACCTGACTCAGGAGCCCAACTGGTTTCTCCTAGTGGATCCTGCACCAGGGCCGTGGGCGGAGCTACCGGCCAGTGCCACGCCACGTGCTTGCACTCGTCAGCCCGTGGGCGGTTGATGGGATCGGCCACCGTGGCACAGGGGGTGGCACTCGTCAGGGAGGCTTGGGCTGCCTGGGAGTCCACTGCCTGGGGGCTCAGGCATGGTGGGCTGCAGGTCCCGAGCCCTGCCCTGTGGGGAGGTGGCTGAGGCCCAGCGAGAATTTAAGCGTGATGCGGGTGGGCTGGCAGTGCTGGGGGACCCTCCACAGCTGCTGGCCCGGGTGCTAAGCTCCTCACTGCCTGGGGCCGGCAGCACCAGCTGGCTGCTCAGAGTGCGGGGCCCACGGAGCCTGTGCCCACCCGGAGCTTTAGGTCGCCCTTGAGCACTGTGTGCAGCCCCAGTTCTCACTGGTGCCTCGCCCTCCACACCTGCCCACAAGCAGAGGGAGCCGGTTCTGGCCTCAGCCAGCCCAGAGAGGGGCTCCCACAGTGCAGTGGTGGGCTGAAGGGCTCCTCAAGCTTGGTCAGAGCGGACGCTGAGGCTGAGGCGGCGCTGAGAGAGGGGACTGCTAGCACATTGTCACCTCTCTCTTGTGCCGAGTCAGTTCCTGGGTAGGGGCCACAAGACCACATAAGCCAGTTTACTCATCTGGATGATGGCATCTGATCCATCAAGTGAAGGGTCTGCAAAATATTTCAAGCACTGATCTTAGGTTTTACAATAGTGTTGTTATCCCCAGGGGTGATTTGGGGAGGGTCAGAATCTTGTAGCCTCCAGCTGCATGACTCCTGAAACATAATTTCTAATCTTTTGGCCAATTTGTTAGTCCTACAAAGGCAGTCTGGTTTCTAGGAAGAAGAATTTGGTTTGGGAAAGGGCTGTTATTGTCTTTAAGTTGTTCCCAACCTGTTTGGCACCAGGGAAAAGTTTTGTGGAAGTCAATTTTTCTATGGACTTGGGGGTGGTGGGGATATGTTTTCAGGATGAAACTGTTCCACCTCAGATCTTCAAGCATTAGATTCTCATAAGGAGCGTACAACCTGGATACTTGCATTTGCAGTTCACAATAGAGTTTGTGCGCTTTTTTAAGAGTCTAATGCTACTGCTGATCTGACAGGAGGTGGAGCTCAGGATCCACCTGGTAATGTGGTAATGCCAGCCTATCTGTTGCTCGCCTTGTGCTGTGCGGCCTGCTTCCTAACAGGCCACTGACCAGTAGCAGTCTGTGGCCTGGGGTTTGGGGACCCTTGTTTTAAACTATAAACTAAGTTTCTCCCAAAGTTAGTTTGGCCTCTGCCTAGGAATGAACAAGTTTGGCCTATGCCCAGGAATGAACAAGGACAGATTGGAGGTTAGAAGCAAGACAGAATTGGTTAGGTCAGATCTCTTTCACTGTTTGAGTTATAATTTTGTAGTGGCGGTTTCAGTAGGAAATGACTTGTTCTGGAAGTGAAATGAGAGCACCTTCTCTTAACTCTGACTTTTTTCCTCTTCAGTGATTCACAAAATAAGAATTATCTACGTAGCAAATTCCCAGAGATTCTGATTGAATTTGAAGTGGGGAATAACATGGCTATTTATTTGTAAAGAAAAGCATTCCATAGGATTTTAATGAGGAGCCAGAGCTGAGAACCACATATCCCATTTTAGCTTATAAACCAAAAAAAATAAAATTTGAACTGCCGTCCTACCCTGGCCCCCAGCAACTATCTGAATGGACTCTCCCTTCTTGGCCAGGGCACTCTAACCTGAAAGACTGGTTCAGGCCGTGACTGGAAGTGGAAGTTGGATGTGCCCTTCCAGCTTTAGCATCAACACAGACCTTGAGTCTGATAAGAAATATTTGCAATCTCTTTTCTCTGAAGCCTGTTATGTTACCTGGAGGCTTCATCTGCATGGTAAAAACCTTGATCTCCATAACCCCTTGTCTTAACCCAGACATTCCTTTCTACAGGTAATAACACTTTCAACCAATTGTCAGTCAGAATATGTTTAAATCTGTCACCTGGAAGGCTTCTTCCCCACTTTGAATTGTCCCACCCTTCCAGATGGAACCAGTGTAAGTCTTACATGTATTGATTGATGTGTAAAAGCAAACAGTACCCTGACCACCTTGGGCACATGTCATCAGTACCTCATGAGGCTGTCACTGGTGCATCCTTAACTTTGGCAAAATAAACTTTCTAAAGTGACTGAGGCCTGTCTTAGATATTTTGGGTTCATAAGCTCCTAAATTTAGTAAATTATTGTTGGTGCTAAAGAAAAAGCATGTTGTCTTGGGTTGAAAACTGAAGTTTTACTTACTGGTTATAATAATGCCTTGGTGTTATTAAATAAGTGGAGAATAAAGAGTAAGACAAAGTGCTCTTCAGCGAGTATTGAATAAGTACATGTGACATGTTAAGCTTGTGGGTGGAGTGAAGTGTGGACATTTTTTAGAGAAAGTAGTATTTGAAACAGACCTAATGGAATGGGTAAAGCTTCTGAGGACACAGTTATAACGGTGAGTGTTTGGTGAGTGTTAGGATTAGGTAGGTCAGGTTGTACAAAGGGAAGAGATTGGGAAGTGTGGTGTTTGCCTGGGGAACTCTAAATCTAGGTTAGTTAGGTCTTTGGTTCATTTGTTAGAGATGAGGAGGGAAAGATTGCCCAGTTAAGGAGTCAGAAATTAACTCTTCAGAGAATGGATAGTCTTTCAGGATTTTGAGTATTCCTCTTCTACTGGTGAATAAGAGGAAGAAAAAGAGTGAAGTTGTGATTTAGGGAAGGAATATTATTTAGGTTTAGAGAGTTCTTAGGAGATGTGGGAATGTTTTGACACCATTAATGATGTTGAAGACCATGACTTGGTTGCCTCATGGCCCCAGTAAGGAAGAGAAAGATCGCTGTCCTTACGGAGGTGAGAGGTGTTTATTATGAATATTTTGGTTACTTTATGCTCATATATTTTGAAATATAAGCCCTTAGCTAATGAATCTGTTTTGTGAGACAAGTCCTTATTTAATGAGAATAATTCTATCAGCCCTCTTGTTAAAAAGCTAGAATTTGATGGATGTTTCATGAACCAAGTATAAAGCATTCTGAAATCCTCTGAGGAGAATACATGGCTGTTTGAGTAGCTACTTTTCAATGTATATGCTGAATTTCAAAATATTAGTTAATGATGGCTGTGAAGACCCAAGGGAAAATTTCCCCTTTGCCCTCTGAAGGTTCACCGAAAAATCAGCTTACAAAAAGCAGATTAATAGGAGAAATGGTATACAAATTTATTAGTGTGCATAGGGGAGAATCACAGAATGTCTAATAACCCACTGGGGTACAGATGCTTATACCCTAGTTCTTAGGGGAAAAGGAGATGGGGAAATGTGGATGTTTTTATGGGGATTGTAAATGATTTTTAGGGGAACTCAGTGGGCTTGAAGAACAAGTGGCCTGGGACAGTCTTTTAGGCCTGCAGAACACACACGGTTTGTGAAGAGTCCTTCCAGGTGTGTTGACAAACTTTAGTCTTTCTTCCTGCAGTATGAGTTCAGTTAATGAAAACTCAGAGAAGGGACAAGAGGTCAACCCCCCACCTTTTGTCATATAACCTAACATACTTACACATTCTTTGGGTTCTGAGGAGTATTACATGGATATCTTTGAGGTGCCATTGTTCTGCTTTCCAGACTAACCCAATCTCCCCAAAAGACTGAGCTCGGTTTTAGCTTCAAAACTGAAAAATCTCTAATGTTGTAGATACCTTTTAATACATTTGGAATCTGTTTAGGTTGTAGGCTGTAGAGATAGGGATGACCTGGATTTTCTTCACTTAACTGTTGCCGGCTGTGGAGGCTACAGGAAGAATAAAGAGAAAGTAGTGAAGATTCTAGTCAAGGATGGGGAAACTGATCTTTCAGAGTCCCTTGGGCAAGCCTTTACAGAAGGCAGCTTTAGTGTAATATGATTTGATTAACTACATAGTCCTGGGGATTTTTTTTTCCCATGTTTTTTTTTTTTTTTCTTCTTAGCTTTCTTCTTGTCCGTGTCTTACTAGTTTTATGTCTACAAAGATAAAACATTTGTAGGACTTTATGAATTTTCTTAGCATTTTTAATAATTTATTTGCGTAACTTTGAACTCTTTGAAGGAGAAGCCATCAACGTCAAAACATAAAGTCTATGTCTGGTCGAATTATTCTTTTCCTTTATTACTTGAGTTCCTTACTTGAATTCAATTAATTACTTGAATTCATTTTCCTAGTTTGTCACTTCTTACTAGTGTCTGAAATATGTTACATGAACATTTTTTCCTAAATGAAAAGTCTTTCTAGTTATTAATTCTGATCATTCAGTCAAGCATTTACTGAAACCCTAGCAGAGCCAGGCACTCTGCTTGGCTCTGGGCAATAGTGGTAAACTTTGATACCATCCCTTCCCTCACACAGCTTATGGCCTCAGGGCTGTGTCACATAGTAACTACTCACATGGGTGATTTTAGTGTGTGTGTATGACTGATTTGCAACCTAACTACGTAAATAAAAGAATCTGCAAAAATTTTCTTCCAATTTTTTTCAGTGTATGATTGGTTGTCTAATGATTCTTTTGAAATACTTCAGAATAATTTGTTGACATAAAATCGAAATATAACTATGACTACTATATAACATTTAGCTTAATGTTCCTTGCTTATTTGAAGTAAAGTTTAGGTTGCTTTTTGAAGTGAATATTGAACAGGTGTCATTTCTTAATTTTTTCCAAATATTTAATTTGCAAAGTTACAGGTCTTGATTTTTGCAAATAGTTTATAGTAACTCTTGCTTATATACAATATTCCTTAAAACGTTTCTCATTAAGGAAGGCCTGACACTAATTTCCTTTTTTCTTCTTTTAGGAATGTTTTAAAGGAAGTTGGGCTACTCACAAGTTACTACATAAGAAAGCAAGTAAGTACAATCACAAATTTTTATACCATTTGTCTTAGAAGTGGCATTTGTGCCAGAAAACAAGAATTCTTTCAGTTCTGAAGGTGTATATTTGAAAGTTCTGAAAGTATAATCCTGAATACTAGAATTATGACATATTTTAAATTCTTTGTGATATGTAATGCAAATAAAATATGTCTGAATAATATCTTAATCTTGTTTTACATATTTAACATGAAAATATGAGATAGTTGTTAGTATAGATGGATCTTACTTGAGCCATACCTGATGATACTCTAATCTTTTGACACCTTCTTGTGTTGCTGAAAGTGTTTGCATATAGTAGTCAGGGCTTATGTGAGTGATTTGGCTTCATTTAACCAGATCCCTTTTGGTTTCTTTTAGTTTCAATTTGTATTGCTTTTTCTACTCAAAACTATATTACTTTGTTTTTTGGTGTTTTAATGTTACTACCTGCAGTCTAATGTTTAATTTTCTTTTTTGAAGTTTTGTGTGTGACACCACAAAGTAAAACTATTAGCAGCTTCTTTTTTTTTTTTTTTTTTTAAGCAGCTTCTTAGCTATTACTGTCAGCCACAGTGATGTAGCTGAAATTCACGTAGCCTTTTTTGCTCCAGCTAATTTATCTTGTAAATTCACGTCATTAGTGTGGCTGGTCTAAGAAAACCTGTCACAGTTGCCTGAAAGTTGACAAGGGCTTTCTGTTCTGTATAGCATTGCCATTCTGATGGATCAAAGCTTGATTTAATTTGAAGTGGGAAATAACATGGCTATTTATTTACATGGTTCTTGGTATAAGGTTTCTGTTTCTACATATGTAATCTTGGTGTCTTATATTCATCTACTTGTGTATTCTTTTTTTTTTTTTTTTGGAGTTAGCTGATTTAATGAAGTTTGAATGTAGTTTGTTTTTACCAAAACAAATCTAATTGAGGTCAGCCAAACCACCATTTGAAGGAACAGGGAAATACAGATTTTAAAAAGATAAATTTTCTGTGGTTGTATAAAGCAACGTCTACATTTAATGGACATGCTAGGTTGTTGTGGGAGAAATGTGGTTAGAGATGAGGAAAAATGATGTGACTCAGTGTAAGTTTATCAACACATAAAAGATAGGACTTGTTGATTTGTTACCTCTGTCAAAGTTTAGAGATGGATTTGAGTAATCTCACTTAACTTTATTCATTCATGCATTACATACATCCTGTATTTCTAATGTGTTAGGTATTTTGCAGAACTCTTTGAGCCAGTTATTAGCATTTTGTATCCAGGAAGTTAAAGCATTGGTAAGTAATAAAGGGTTGAGGTTAAACAGTATGTTAGTAAAAAAGCCTAAAATGGGCCTCTCAGATTTGCTAACTCATTGATGTGTGCCTATTTCTTCAATACTGGATATTTAAGGGCAGGGCTATTTCCTTTTGATTTACACTACAAGGGAATAAACAGCAGGTGTTCCCTATATAAAAAGAAGGTAATTATTACAACACTGGATGTAGGCTATTTACATTTTATTTATACCTCTAGTGTTTAGTATGGTGCCGTCTTGTAGCTGTTGCTCTCTTGGATCTTTTGGGATAACTTTTTTCGGTGGATGAGCCTGCTGTATTTAATCTCTTTGGCTATGGTGGATAGAGATCATCCTCAGGTGGCCAGCTCTGTATCTTTCATACCCTAATAAGTTGACTACAGTAAATGTTGAATGACAGTCCTAGAGGAGGGAATGGTGTGGGGAAGGGTGATCTCCAGAGACAAGAAGAGTATCGAGAAAAGCATTGGGGAAACACAATGTTGCGCTAGAAAGGAACCAATGCATCTTTAAAGTTAGCACTTCAGTCCAAGAAACGATAGTGAGATAACACATAGCAAGCATTTCTTGTCATGAAGATGATGTAGTTAGGTTTTTTTTTTTTTAAGTGTAGTGTCTACTGATCTCTGATTAATATTCATATGGGATATATTGATCTATAATTTGCTTTTAATATATTTGGTTTTGGTATTGGAGCAATTCTGGACTCATGAAATAAAATGGGATATATTTCCCACTTCTATTTTCTGGAAGAGATTATGTAGAATTGGTATTATTTCTTCTTTAAATGTTTGATAGAATTCACCACTGAAACATCTGGATCTGGAGTTTGCTTAGTCATAGAAGCTTAATTTTTTAATGCAGGCGTTAGGAAATTTTCAAGCGAGTTAAATGACTCAGGTAGATTTTTTTTTTTTTTTTCTTGTCATAGTAAAGAAGACCATTCAGATGGTAAAGTCCTTAATTAAAAGCACATAATGCTGATTCTTGGGTGCATGTTTTTTATATTGTATCTTCTGTCACAGTGTACCTTAAGCACCATTTACTTTTAGTATGATCTGTAGAAGTTGTAGCATTTCACATCTCAAGACTGTATTACTGTATACTTTTTAATGTATCACTGGCATATTCAGTTTGTTTGTTTCTCATTTTCCTGAAGTGAAGGTGGAAGAATTTGACAAGTATCTTGAATAGCCAAAATTAAGGTATAAAAACCTCATTTGGGCCAGGCACGGTGGCTTACACTTGTAATCCTACACTTTGGGAGGCCGAGGCGGGCGGATCACGAGGTCAGCAGATGAGATCATCCTGGCTAACACGGTGAAACCCCGTCTCTACTAAAAATGCAACCCGGGCGTGGTGGCAGGCGCCTGTAGTCCCAGCTACTCGGAAGGCTGAGGCAGGAGAATGGCCTGAACCAGGGAGGCGGAGCTTGCAGTGAGCCGAGATCACACAACTGCACTCCAGCCTGGGTGACAGAGCGAGACCCCGTCTGAATACAAAAAATAAAAAAGAAAAAACAGAACAAAACAAAAAAATCCGCAATTAATAAAATAACTCAAAGTGATACTTTTTCTTCCACTCCCCTACCCATTCACACTAGTGGGCCTGATTTTTGGATTACAGAGAGAAGGTGTTATGTAATGTCTTAAACTGGCTCCACCAAATTTTGCGACCATGGGTTACTCTAAGTCTCACCTACAAGATGCTGGAATCACAGGTTTGTGTGAGGATTAAATAAGCAAATCCATGAGAAGTGTTTAGCATGTGTACCATGCGTAGTAAATACTCAAAAACTAATTATCATATCTGGAAGACTTGAGTCAGAATTTTGATTAGAAAATCCTGTCCCATGCAAAGCTTAGACATGTGTAGTTATTTTGTGTCAGCTGACCAGAGGAAGCAGCCTGCATACAACATTTTAAAGAACAAAGCCTGACTGTGATGAACTTTGGGCCAGACCTTGCATGTATCACATACATATGACACTACCTGCATTTTACGTGGGACTGTTGCATTGTAATGTTTGAAAGACAGCTTACAAATGTTTATTTATACTGTCCTGTTGTACAGTCTTTTCAAAAAGATTAGTTATTATACAGTTGTGCTACCATCATCAGCTCAATTCAGATTTATTAATGGTCTATTATGTGGTTAGCACCTAAGGCTGAGATCAAATTGATCCTAAAATGTAAATGAATTTTCTTTTCAAGCATGAATTTCTGTTAAGTAAATTATACCTAGAGATGAGAGAAGAACTTGCGATATTCAACTTTAGTTGTCGTGGTAGTTTTGGGTTATACTATTTGTTTGCTTTACTTTTTTTTTTGAGACAATGTTCCTCTGTTGCCCAGGCTGGAGTGCAGTGGTGCAATCACAGCTTACTGCAGCCTTAACCTCCTGGGCTCGAGCAATCCTTCTACCTCACCTCAGCCTTCTGAGTAGTTGGGACTACAGGCATGTGCCACCATGCCCAGCTAAGTTTCATATATTTTGTGGAGACGGGTTTTTCCATGTTGTCCAAGCTGGTCTTGAATTTCTGAGCTCCAGCAGTCCACCCACCTTGAACTCCCAAAGTGTTGGGATTACAGGCCTGAGCTGCTGCTCCTGGACCTAAATTCTCTTTTGAATATAGACTGTGGAAGGGTAAAATCCAGATCAACAGGAAGCTTTAAAAGATTTTTACACCCTCACCTTCTCCCTGTTCCCTCCCCAGGAGTATGCTAGTGCAAAAAGCCTGCGTCTTGATTGCTATTCTCTCCTGGGTTTTGGGAGAAAATTATTTTTGAGGTTCATGTTTCAGACAAAATCACTTGATGCACTTCATAGCTGAAGCAGGCTCAGTTGGCCCCCATTTCGAACTGTTTTCTGTCATGTTTGACCCAAGTAGCAATGGATGAAGTTTGTTTTTGTCCTGTGATGAGAAAGTTTTCCTATTGATATTAACATACACAGTGACTTTCTAGAATTCCAGAGGGGAGAAAGATATTTTAAAATTCAGTAGCATGGTATCTTTCTATTCCTTTATATGTAATAGTATAAATATATTCTCTTCCAAAGTAATATGAATGGATTTTCTGTATTTTTGCATTCTTGTCAATTGTACCTTAAGGGCCTTTCCACAGTTAGCCACATGCTCTTAAAGAGTACTGGACTGGGGCTGGCATTCTTGTCACAGCTATGTGAACCACACAGTCTCTGTTTCCTCATATATACAATAAAGAAACAACACTAGATTGTCTTTAAGATCTTCTCTAACTTTAACATTTTATGATTACATCTAGTTTCCTTCATTTTGTATTTTAAATAGATTTTTTAAGAGGGGAGTTTTATTTTTATTTCTTTCAGACACTTCTAAAATCAGTTTGAGGTTTGACTTTTAAAACCTATGGTAGAATGACAATAATCAGGAAAAGGTCTGAGTGCACTGGGAGGTGTTTAGGCCAATACTTGGTCCACGAGGGATTTGTATTCCCGCTATTTAAAGTCTTAGGTTTGTAGTTTTATTTTACTATGTGGATAAGAGGTGCAGCCAGTGTGTTGACATCACAGGCACCAAAGAGTGTCTTCTGTGTGAGTAGAATTCTTGCGTATATTTCAGTCAGCACACGTAGATTAATAACTGACACTATTGTGTGTATGGATGTGATTCTTAATTTTTCTGCTGAACTTTCAACAGATTGTTCCCTCCCTTGTCTTTGCCTTTTTCCTGCCTCTTTCCTTTACCCCATTTCTGAAAAGAGGCAAACGATGATCATAAAGTTTTCAAAGTGAATTGAAATATTGACTTGAAAGCCATTGATCAGCTTTGTGAGAAATAATTATTTTTTATTTTAAAGTTGCTTTGGGATTACTTAGGATCTGTTCTTTTAGTAAGAGCATAATTCATTTGTAACATCTGATCTCACTTGGGTAGGTTTTATTAGGGCTTATGTTTCATATTTTAAAATGGGCTTTCTATAAATTGATGTGGCAAGAATGCATTTAGAAAAGCTGTGTATGAGCTGTTCCTGTTCGATATTATGTAAAAACGTAGTATATGTTTACATGGAGTTTTTTTCTTCTAAGACCTTAGATCTTCGAAAAGGAGTTATACGGGTTTTTGAATATAGCAGTAAAGCAGTTGCTTTGGTGATTTAGGTTAGGGTAGTAGTTTGGTGGATTTTTGTGCCTGGGCTTGTTGTCTTGGTTTTAAACAAGAGATATTCAAAGTATGCTGCTGCTCACTAGCTTGACAACTGAAACATTCCTTTCCCTCCTTCTCTTCTTTCCTCTCACAACTATTCTTCCATCTCCCAGAGGATGAAAAGGCAAAGCGAGAAGTGTCTTCCTGGACTGTGGAAGGTGATATTAATACTGACCCATGGGCAGGTTATCGATATACTGGTAAACTCAGACCACATTATCCACTGGTGAGTAAATAAGGTAATAAAATCTTAACATTCCAATTTTGAATTTTCCAAAAATGATACTATAGTGAATCATATAATCAGGATTGAGTTTACAAAGAAACTTGCATTTTAGCTCTAGAGCTCTTATGGTATATCGTTTGGGAGCTGTTAGTTTGGCAATCATGGAAGAAGTGGAAAAAAAATTAGATGAAATAGGTAAAACTTTTAAAAAGAAGCATGGGCTAAGGTGGAATAGATATTTTGTTGCTGGCATGATGGTAGTGTGTATAGTCGTCCCTTGATATCCATGGATGATTGGTTCTAGGGCATCCTCACTCCCCACACAGTTTCCAAAATCCACTGATGCTCAAGTCCCTTAAAGTCAGCCTTCCGTATCACGGATAGTGCATCAACAGGTGCGGAACCAGGAGGTATGGAGGACTGACTGTATTACACTTTTCTAAAATTATTTTATTATGATATATTTCTCCCTTAATTTAGATACGGCTTTTCTGCCACTCTTTTCGCTTCCTCTATTATTGGCGGATAAGAGTCGGAGTTTTAATGTAAGAATTCATTCAAGTTGAAATCTATTTGTCACCCTTAAATATTTAAATTCTCTTTACTGATGATTTTCTTTTTATAAAAGGAATACATCTTCAATCTTTAAAATTTGGAAAAATAGGAAAAGCATAACAAAATCTCCTTAATTCTGCCTCCCAGAGATAATGACTAGAAACATGTTGGTATATATTTACTTGGAGACATGATTTTATTGTTGTCAGCTTGCCAATTTCTTTGGAATTACATGGGTGTCTTGTTATTAGTCTCTGTCTAATTTAAAATCCTTAATGGCCTTGACCACTTTCCCCCTTTCTAAAATGCCCTGCGAAAGGGGTGACATTACCACTAGGAAAAGTAAAGCGTAATCTTAATGAAATATATATCTGTTATAATATTTAAGGTGCCATTTAAAACTTTTAAAAACTTTTGAATGGACTTTTTTTCTCCCCAGTTTTATTTATTTTTTGTTGGTAAATCAGTTTTAACTAACGTCTTTGATGTTTTTAGATGCCAACAAGGCCAGTGCCAAGTTATATTCAAAGACCAGATTATGCTGATCATCCCTTAGGTAAGCTCTGCTATGTTGATGACTACTGCAAAGGGAAGGAATGCTTTTCTTGTAGAAATTTTTCAGTGCTGGACTTCTAATAAATGTGTTTTCAAGCAGCATTAGAACATTAAAGATAATTAAAGATTCTTGCCCCCCCATTAGAAATCTACCTACCTCTGAAAGCACTGTGTAGCTGTTGAAGACTATATTTAAAATAATACTGTATTTTATGTTGTTATGACAACTTCTAGACTTACTAAAAAAGTTTTAATTTTAATATTCCCTCCTATCTAAATTAAACAATATCTATTTAGGTAAAAGCGGATGGTAGAGACCTGAGTGAATGCGTAACTAAAGACTTTGGACTGTAACATTAACAGAAGTAGTAATGGTGGTGATAGTGATAGTAGTGATGAGAATGATATGATGATGGTTCTCTAATAATAACTGATGTTTATTTTTGCTTAACTGTGTGTCAGGCACTGTGCTAAGTTCTTTGCACGTGTTACTACATTTAACACTTTCAACACTGCTGAGGTAGGTTCTGTTGTCTTCTCCATTTTTATAGATAATGATACTGAGACACCCAGCGAAGATAGGTAGTTTGCAACACAGGTCACTGGAACAGTCTCTGACCTTAGGGCCTGTACACATAATTATTTTAGACTTTGTAAAATTACTGATTTTGCATGTCAGAGAGGATCAACTCTCAGCAATTTTGTGTGGTTTTATCTAGCAAGTTAAGCTATCTTTGCTTTGTTCTCTAAGAAGTGGGGAACTGTATTACATACATTCTTATGATTATCATTTTAAAATTTTAGTTAAACCCTACTATTTCAGAAAAATTTAAGGGAAAGATAGTCTAAATGATAGCATACTGTTGAGGATGTATAATTTCACTATTTTTCTATTTAATCTTAAATGTAGTATTAGCTTGTATTTAAGAAAAACAAGCATAGACAAGGTAAATTCTAACAAATGTTATGCAGTGAAAGTAAGTTCTAGTCCTTAGAGGTAACTGCTATTCCCCTTTATATACAGAACTTTTCAGAACTATTCTGTATGTGTAAGCACATTAGGACCCCATCCCTGCCATCTATACACAAATGGAAAAAACTATATATACCTTTTCACTTTGCTGTATTCGCTTAATATGTCTTACAAATGTGTCATATAAAGCCACGTCCTTTTTAGTGAATGAAGTATTCGGTTATGTGGATGTATCATATTTCGTGAGCGAGGCTCCTACTAATGAATGTTTAGATCATTTCAAGGTTTTTGCTTATTGCAATTTGACTGCAATTTTTTTGCAATTTGACGGCAGTAACTACTCTTACATTTATATCTTTGTCCATGTGTCAAGAGTATTTCTATAGGTTGATAATCTAAAATAGTGGGATCAAAGGATATATACATTTTTGATTTTTAGAGATATTACAAATTTCAGAGATTTTTTTCCAGTTGTTACTTCCATTAAAAATACATGGATGTCTCTTTTCTGCTATATTTTTCCCCAGCATAGTGTTATAAAGCTTTATGATCTTTGCTAATCTGAAAGATGAAAAATGTTATTTTGCTATTATTTTAATCTGCATTTTAAAATTATGAGTAAGGTTGAGCATCTTTTCATATATTAAGGTCATTTATATTTTCTTCCCTTTTGTAATGTTTATTCATATCCTTAAGCTTTTTTCCCTGTTAGAGTACTAGTTTTTTCCATATTGATTTATAAATGTTCTTGGTATATTAACAAAAATAACCTTTTGATGTATGTTTTTAAAACTTTTTTTCCAATTGACCGTTTATGTTTTGTCATAACATTTATTACAGACTTTGAGTATCCTAACATAGTAAAATTTATCAGTGTTTTATTTTACAGTGTGTATGGCTTTATGACCTAGAAAGACCTTTCGGTGCAGAAGTTATAAAAAATATATTCCTATGTTTTCTTCCAGCATTTTTATGGTTTCAGTCTTTTTTATGTATGATAAAAATCATTTATAGATCTGAAACTTACTTGGTATAAGGAGTTAAATAGGGATGCAACTTAATTTTTTTTCTCGGAAGAATACCTGGTTATTATTTAAAACCAATTATTTAAAAAATCAGCCTTCCCTTACTGATTTGAAGTGCAACCTATATCGTTGTGTTATGTTCTCACATGTCTTTGGGTCTGTTTCTTGATTCTATTCTGTTTCACTAACCATTTGTCTAATCGTGTACCACTGCCAAACTCTTAATTATCCTAGCTATATAATGTTTAAAATTTGGTAGGCCTTGTTGCCCCTACCTTTCCTCTTTTTCAGAATTTTCCTGACTATTCTTGCATGTTTGTTTTTCCATGTGAAATTTAGAATCAGCTTGTCTGGTTCTCAAAATTATCCTGTTGACTTTTTTTTGTTGGGATAGTATTAAATTTATAGATTAATTTTGGAAGAATTGACATCTGTACAATATTGAGTCTTCCTGTCCAGGAACAGGGTATGTTTTAAAAATTTTACTTGACTCCTTTTATGTCTTTCAGTGGTGTTTTCAGATTTTCTTTATGTAGGGATTTTATTGTTAAATTTATTCCTGGGTACTTTATCTTTTTAGTTGTTTTTGTACATAGTAGCTTCTGTATTTTTTAGCTCATTATTTGTATGTGGGAAAGTTATTGATTTTGATAAATTTATCGTACAATATGCCTACTTGCTGAATTCTTATTTCTGGTCATTTACCAGGTGATTCTTCTGTTCTAGAGATATTTAATCATACCTGAAATTGATAAGAATTTTGTCCTTTCCTTTCTAGTTTTATATATCTTATTTCTTTCTCTTGTTAATTTCATTTGCTAGTATTGCCAGGTGTTAAATAATAGTGCCGATAGCGGGCATTCTGTGATGTTGGTTCTCAGTTTGAGATTTATATTTATCATGTCAAGGTGGTAGCTGGCCATGTTATCAGAATTAACTTTCCTTCTAGATTATTATTTACTTTTACTTTCTTAATTTATGAATGATGAATTGGATTAATAGATTTGCCAGTATTGAACTATCCCTGGCTTCTGGTACGAATCTCACTTGCATCCTGATGTATTGTGTTTTTTTTGAATTCTGTTTGTTAATATTTTATTTGGAATTTTTCCATTAGTACTTGTAAATAAGATTAGTTGATGATACTATTTTTGTTAGATTTTGAGTTAATTGCTACGCTGACTTTATTACTTTTCATGTATGTAAAACTTTAAGCTAACAAATTTTATTTGTGAAGATTTTTAGGGCAATATTTTTAAAACTTTTTGAAGTTGGAAATGACTCTTATAGCATCATCTTTGTATGTGTATATAAATTAACAAAGATTTAATGGCAGCACTTATTTCTACTCCTTATAATACAAGTATAATACTTTGTTATGACGTTCTAATATTTTGTATCCCATTTATTTACTTTTAAAAAATGTTAAGTGTAGCCCAATAAAAGGTCACAAACTGGAATTTGAAAAACGCTTACTTTGGTTCCTATTTCAGAAAATAGTGTAATTAATTCATCAGTTGTTGATGTATAGTTGCTTCATGAAATGATTATGAAAGCTATTTGTAAATTCTATGGTACTTTTGAAATGTGTATCATTTACTGAGTTTGATTATCACACTGCCTGGCATATAATAAGTACTCCATAAGTATTGGCTGATTTCTAATAGGTCTGAAAATTTATCCTTTAATTTTTTCTTTAATTGGTTTAGCACGTTTCCCTTTGATGTTGAAAATGTTTTTTTTAAAAAATCTAACCTAGACCATCTGAAATTATGAATTACTGTTGTATGAAACAGACTACTGTTTTTATGCCACAGGTATATAATTATGCAAATAAATATTACATTTTTGCATTCATTTTGGTTTTACTTACCGGTTTTTCATTCCAGGAATGTCAGAATCCGAACAGGCTCTTAAAGGTACTTCTCAGATTAAATTACTCTCATCTGAAGATATAGAAGGGATGCGACTTGTATGTAGGGTAAGAGTTATTTTTTTGCCATGGGGTAGGAAATGTTTTAAGCAGTACTTAGACATGAAGTCAGTGGTTTGCTGATTTATAAAGATAGCAAATGTTATATTGTTAGACTGACTAACACATGCTGGTTTTTTTTTTTTTTTTAACTTTTTTTGAGACTGAGTTTTGCTCTTTCGCCCAGACTGGAGTGCTGTGGCGCGATCTCTGCTGACTGCAACCTCCACCTTCCGGTTTCAAGAGATTTTCCTGCCTCAGCCTCCCGAGTAGCTGGAATTACAGGTGCCCGCCACCACACCTGGCTGATTTTTGTAATTTTAGTAGAGATCGGGTTTCACCATGTTGCCCAGGCTGGTCTCAAACTCCTGACCTCGTGATACGCCTGCCACGGCCTCCCAAAATGCTGGAATTACAGGCGTGAGCCACCATGCCTGACCTTTTTTTGTATTTTTAGTAGAGATGGGGTTTCACCATGTTGGCCAGGCTGTTCTCTAACTCTTGACCTCAGGTGATCTGCCTGCCTTGGCCTCCCACAGTGCTGGGATTACAGGCATGAGCCTCTGGCTGGTTTAGCCACGCTTTTCATTAAACTATTGTTAGTATATAATTTTAGTCAACAGTTGTTTTCTTCTTAAAAGCCTGTTTCGGAATTAATCTGATGGATAGTCTATAGATGACAATCCTTTTCATTTATTTTCTGTATTCTTTTTTAAAAGAAACAAATTTTTTATGATATTTAAAAACATCTTGTCATTTTATTTTCACAAGTCATCATAACATAGGACAAAGTTTAAGGCTCAGAGGGTTACGCTATTGGCCTTTTTGTGAAATACCTATGATGAGTGATAGTAGTGGTTGGTACTTATCAGGTGAAATCACATATTTATTCTGAAGAAAAATATAATACATTGATATTATTTATTTAGATAAGATTCTTAAGGTTTCTATTCAGTGCTTTAAAGTGATTTGATTCTAATTTTGTTTGATATTCTGGAGAACTTTCTATTCCTATGACTTGCTGTGATTCTTTGAGGAATTCATTTATCTTTTTTTTTTTTTTTTGAGACGGTCTTGCTGTCACTCAGGCTAGAGAGTACAGTGGCATAATCATAGATTATATAGATCATAGCTCATAGCTTACTGTAACCCCAAACTCCTGGGCTCAAGCTGTCCTTCCACCTCAGCCTCCTGAGTAACTGGGATCACAGGCATGTGCCCACTACACCTGACTACTTTTTTTTTTTTTTAAGAGACAGGATTTCACTATGTTGCCCAGGCCCATCTGTTCCTTTTTCTTTTCCTCTATTTTTCCCCATTATAGAAATGAGAGAAGACTACCTCTATCAGTTGATGATTGTTTAGATTACTTAGGATATATATTTTCACATAGAAATCAGCCAAGCTTACTGCTGCTTGCTCGTTAGCCCAATTTTTATATAAAATTTGTCTGTTTTTATGTATTTACATATTATATATTTATATATTTTCTATAAAATTATAATATTCAAGGGGAGATTAATTTTTACTAATCTTCCACAAACAGTAGAAGGGGTATAGATTTCTATTTCTGTGTCTTTTTTTAATGTATTTTGTTCCTTTTTTACAGCTTGCTAGAGAAGTTTTAGATATTGCTGCTGGCATGATTAAACCAGGTGTAACTACTGAAGAAATAGATCACGCTGTACACTTAGTAAGAACTTCACTTTTTTACTTTGAGAAATTTTGTTACATTACTCGATGCTTTGAACTTAAACATTAAGTAGACAAGTTCTGAGTGTCTAAGGTAACATAGGTAAGTTCATTTGAAAGCAAATTTTTGCTTTGTTTCAAATATGGAAAACATTCAACAGTCATTATTCCCATCTTTAAGAATCTATAATATTAAGGTCTGAGGTAGGCTTGAAAAATACCTTGTTTCTGAAACAAGATATTCATAATAAGCATTTCAGTTGAGCTTTTATAAAATGATTGATTTTATCTGCTTTAAATAAATCCTGCCACTACAGACATCTAATATTCTGAAATAAAAAAAAGAATATAACTTCTGATGGTAGATTAGTTAAATGTTTCCTTTTATATCTATAGTGTCAAGGCAATGAACAGTCCAGATAAATGTTTGTAGTAAGTATAGGGATTAAAAATAAATAAATAAAGATTGCCTGTCTATCAGAGAGAGACCTTAAGACTTTAGTAGATGAGTGTACACATTATATGAATTAAAAAGAAATGAGTGATAAGTAGTTAATATGTGGAAAGCAGATCAAACATGTTCTAGTAAACAAATGCAAATTATAAAGGCCTAGTAAATTTGTATTTTTAAAGATGTTTCTATCCGTTGCTTGTGTGGAGTGATGAAACTGGTCCTCTCTTCTGCTTGGTGATGGTATTGTAAATTGGAAGAACCCTTTTGGAAGGATTTGACCATGTATCTTGAGCTATGAAAATGTTTATAGATTTTTTATTCAGAATCTTATTAATCCTGACTTTTGGGTGTTGTTTCATATATTAGTATAAGATATATCATATGCAATAATAGCATTTTGAGTATGTTCTGTGGGCCAGGTGCTCAGGTGCTTCTTTTACGTTAACGTTCGTCTTACCAACAACCCCTTGAGGGTAGGTACTATTGTAATCTCCATTTTATAGGTAAGGAAACTGAGGAGGAGAGAGGTTCATTAAATTGTCAAAAGTTACATGACTTTTAAGTGATGGAATTGGCATTTTCAATCTAGAAAGTCTAATTCTATATGCTCTAAACTATTATTTGTAATGCTATGAGAAGCAGAGAAGTATATTCCTAAATGAGGGAAAAGCCACAAATGTAGTTATTGGTTGTAAGATTTTTTTTTTTCTGTAATTGAGGAAACTTCATATTAATTTAAATTTCCAGTAAGAATGAAATAAATGGTGTATTGTGCAACCATTAAAAAATATTAGCCTGAAGACTAGAGCAGGATGGAAACAGAAATTATGTATGCTGTGATTACTACTGTGTAAAAGCATACAGTAAAGTAAGACTCGTTATGGAGAGCAGACCATGTTTTTCTGTAAGAGTTCTTTTGTTGTTCCACTGGATGTGATTATTAAAATGTCTGGAAGTACTTTACCATTTCTTAATTATGCTAGTAGTAGTCATTTTTGGGGCATAGTGATACAGGCTTATTTCAAAGTAAGAATTATAATTACATCAAAAATGCTTGTTAAAATTTACTTAAAATATTATATTTTTACTATGATATATTTTTCACAAGGACTAGTTAATTCTAAAGTAAAATCTTCATATGTGGTAATATTTATATATATATTTGTAATAGAGGTTGAGTATCCCTTATCTGAAATGCTTTGGACCAGAAGTGTTTTGGATTTTGAATTTTTTTGGATTTTGGAATATTTATATTATACATAACTGGTTAAGCATCTGTAATTTCAAAATTTGAAATTCTGAATTCTCCAATGGGCATTCCTTTGAGTGTCCTGTTGGTGTTCAAAAAGTTTCATATTTTGGAGGATTTCAGATTTTTAGATTAGGAATACTTAACCTGTATGTCATTTTAGTTTTCCTTTGTGCAGTTACCAGTAAACTGGTTTGTATATGTGTACCTGACTGGCACAAACCCTGTTGTATATTGTTTAAGATAATATCCACTACTATTACTAAAATAAAATATTAAGTTCTTTATAATGACACGTGTCCAGCTTTTTTCACATTTTTCAAATTTTTAAATCTGTAATTTCATACAGATTTTTCTTTATATATTCCAAATTATTTTTTCTGTATTCTAGGCATGTATTGCAAGAAATTGCTACCCTTCTCCCTTGAATTATTACAATTTCCCAAAGTCTTGTTGTACATCAGTGAATGAAGTCATTTGCCATGGAATACCAGACAGACGGCCCTTGCAAGAAGGTGACATTGTTAATGGTAAGAAAAATATGTTACTTTCATCACCATGGGCAAAGAAGCAACAAAGCTTGGGGGAATCTGACAGTGACTTGTGTTTTCTTGACTTGGTTCCTGTACTTACTCGTTTTCCTTTTTAAAATTCAGACTCTTTTTCCTTTTTAAAATTCAGTATCACTAACTCTTAAATCTATGGAAAACTTTCTCGTGGTTTTGTGCATTTTGCTTTTAATATACTTCTGGTGTGATATGTTTGGTGCAGTGTATATTTCTTTAATGCTTACCTCATATGTGATTGATTAGGTCAAAGATGTCAGTGAAATGTGGAGTCTAGTTTTTTTACCCCAGAAGTTCATTAATGGTTTTGAAGAGACCAGGGCAGGCTTTGTTTTAGATACAGGAAAACCCTTCATAATATATGAAGACCTAAAGGAAAGCTGAAAATCTTGCAGAAGCGCCTTACTTGAGTGGAAGTAGCTTTTTTTTTTTTTTTTTTTTGAGGCGGAGTCTTGCTCTGTCGCCCAGGCTGGAGTGCAGTGGCCGGATCTCAGCTCACTGCAAGCTCCGCCTCCTGGGTTCCCGCCATTCTCCTGCCTCAGCCTCCCAAGTAGCTGGGACTACAGGTGCCCGCCACCTCCCCCGTCTAGTTTTTTGTATTTTTAGTAGAGACGGGGTTTCACTGTGTTCGCCAGGATGGTCTCGATCTCCTGACCTTGTGATCTGCCCGTCTTGGCCTCCCAAAGTGCTGGGATTACAGGCTTGAGCCACCGTGCCTGGCCGGAAGTAGCTTTAAAGACCCCTATGTTAAGCTACCTTGGGAAGCTACAAGTATAGAGAGTAGAGGAAGTAGCTTAAAAGACATTATTCCTTTTCTTTTTTTTTGAGACGGAGTCTCGCTCTGTCACCCAGGCTGGAGTGCAGTGGCGTGATCTCGGCTCACTGCAAGCTCTGCCTCCCGGGTTTTCGCCATTCTCCTGCCTCACCCTCCCGAGTAGCTGGGACTACAGGCGCCCGCCACCACGCCCGGCTCATTTTTTGTATTTTTAGTAGAGACAGGGTTTCACTGTGTTAGCCAGGATGGTCTCGATCTCCTGACCTCGTGATCCGCCCGTCTTGGCCTCCCAAAGTGTGGGATTACAGGCGTGAGCCACCGCACCTGACCAGAAGACATTAATGAAGGCTTTCCTAGATGGTATTTGTTTTTGTTTTGTGTATCATTTTATTTTTTGGAGACAGGGTCTGTCACCCAGGCTCGAGTGCAGTGGCGCCATCATGGCTCACTGCTGCCTCGACTTCCCTCGCTCAGGTGATCCTCCCACCTCAGAAGTAGACAAGACTACAGGCTCATTGCTACCATGCTCAACTCATTTTTTGTACTTTTTGTAGAAGTAGGGTTTTGGCATGTTGTCCAGGCTGGTCTCAAACTCCTGGACTCAAGCAGTCTGCCCGCCTTGGCCTCCCAGAGTCTTGGGATTACAGGCGTGAGTTACTGTGCCTGGCCTAGATGGTATTTTAATATTGATGAAATTAAACTCTTTGTTAATAGGGTATCTTAAAGGAACTACCTATCAAATGAGAAAGCATGAGCCCAAGTGTTAGAGGCTGCAGATAATTGACTGACTGTGATGCTAGCTGTGAATGATAGCCAAAATTTAACTATGACACTATTTTTATTAGAATTGCTACTGCTTTAGTTAGGGTATCTGTTCATAAAGTTCTATAGGTTTTGAGGCCAACCCTGTTTTTCATATAAACCCTGTTATTTTTATTACATGCAGAATGTGTGAGGTTTTTCAGGAGTATATGTGTTGTGCTAGAACCAAAATATCTATATTGTGATGTTATAGGTTGATTGAAATACATGGTTTAAAAATACTCAGTGTGCTCTCTAGATACATCATAATGGTATAATAGTATATAGTGTAATGGTAAAATAGTAATCTGTATTCTTAAACATGGGGACAAAGAGGAGAATGAATATTCACAAATAAGTGAAAAGCAAATGAGTTTTTAAAAAACAGGTGTAGAGCAGTGTAAATTTTTCTATTATTCCCTAGCAGGAGTAAGGAACTTGTAAAAGATAAATGAAAATGGTGGTTTGTAGCAGTGTAGCAAAGTCTTCAATTTAATGTTACTAACTCTGGTAATTTATCTTGCATGATTGTATGCCACATACATTTTTCTTTTGCCACAAGTGATACAATTTCTGTAAGAGTATAAAAACCCACTATCTGGCTTATGTTACCATGGCCATATTCCTGCTCTTCACAGTGAGTTCAGTTACATTACACTCAGGGAGCTTCTGTTCGGCAATAACTATCTATCTATTGGTGTCTAATTTGAGAATGCAGAAGTTATCTTTTTCATTAAGTTGCTAGATGCTGTCATGTTGGAAAAGCACTTGAATTTTGAAATGAAAATAAGTGTGGTCTTTATATTTGCACATTCTCTTGCAGTGGACATCACTCTTTATCGCAATGGTTATCATGGGGACCTGAATGAGACATTTTTTGTTGGAGATGTGGATGATGGAGCACGGAAACTTGTTCAGACTACATATGAGTGCCTGATGCAAGCCATCGATGCAGGTCAGCCTCAGTGTTGAGCACTTATTGGCAGTCCTGTGCGCTGATGGGCTAGGAATGACTGGGCACTGCAATTCTGTGCCTTCCTTGTAGTTTTGCCCCTGTTCTACCTGAGTTAGCTTTGGGTGTTAGCAGTAATGGGTGAAAGGATGATTTGGGAATCCCTTGGTGGTGATAGACCAGATGATTGGTTAGCATCCTTTGTTTCTTCTGTGATTTATCTTCCTTTTCTTTGCCTGATAAATGAAGAGGAGTGTGCAGATGGTTTTTTAGTGCAACTTTTATTCTATTTTTCAAATTCTTTCCACTACGTAAATATTATGTTCTCCTTATAAAAAATTAAAACTGAAGATTATGAGTGAAAATATGTGTGATCGTCCTTTATACTTGCCTCCCCTCTTTTCTTCTGTCTCTCTTCTCTCTAGAGATATCCCCTGTTACCATTCAGTTTTTTTCTCTCTCCTGTGCATTAATGCACACACGTATGTGTATGTGTTAAATTAGGTTAAATGGAATCATAATATTTTAATGTGTAACTGGGCTGTTTTTTCAACTGTCATAGAGATCTTTTCAAGTTAGCATATGTACTTACAGATATATATTTATCTCATTCTTTTAATGGCTATGTATTATATTTTATAGTATTACAATTTGTGTAACTATTCTGTTGGATTTTGGTGATTTCCAGATTTCTTGCTATTGTAGTAATGGGTAGGGGTGTATTTCTGGAGGATTTTTCTCAGGCTGTCTTTGTATGTAATAAACAACTTATCGAGGCTTTTTTGTTTAATCAATATCTTATGGGGATAAGAGAAGGAAAGGGGCTGGGCATGGTGACTCACTCCTGTAATCCCAGCACCTTGGGAGGCTGAGGTTGGTGGATCTCCTGAGGTTAGGAGGTCGAGACCAGCCTGGCCAACATGGTGAAACCCTGTCTCTAATAAAAATGGAAAAATTAGCCAGATGTGGTGGCAGGCGCCTGTAATCCCAACTACTCGGGAGGCTAAGGCAGGAGAGTTGCTGGACCTGGAAAGTGGATCGTGCCACTGCATTCCAGCTTGGGCAACAGAGCGAGACTCCATTTCAAAAAAAGAAAAAAAAAAAGAAGGAAAGGAAAGCTATTAACAGCATCTTGTTGGAGTTGTTAATAAATGGGCAAACAGCCTTCAAGTTAAATCTTTACCATTTCAACTTTATTATCCAGTGTACTATCTGCAACCCTCCCCAGTCTCCCCAAATCTTGATGTCATCAACGGAATAGTGAACAGGACAGAGTTCTTAGACAAATATACAGTTATCTCTAATAACATTGATCCAGTATTTTTATTGTTTTTAGTGCCTTCTTTAATGGGTATGGGAGATGAAATTTTTACTCAAGTTGGAGGAATGGAAATGATGGAATATGACATTTTTGTGTATCAGGTGAAATTTTGAAAACTTATTATTCATTGTTGGTTATTTTAAAATGTTAATACAGGAGGTAGAATTGAAGAAATTTAATGTTTAGTTTGTAATTTGTGAAAGCTTAAGTTTGAAATAATTTTTAGAGTTTCTGCCAGATAATATAGTCAATGTTTCTGTTCTTTTTGCTTCTCTGTGAATCAACTGAAGAAACAAAAAAAAAAAGGAAAAAGAAGAAAACGAGATAGTTAGAATGCTGTTTTATATGACGTATGACTGGAAGGTGCCAGTAGTTTTCATAACAGTAGCCAGGAAAAACGAAAGTGGCTTGATCTTTTTTGGACAGTGCTATGAATTCCTTTGTATAAGTCATTTTTGCCCCCCTTTTTGCCCCTCATTTTGCACCTCTCTCATTCCCCCAGGTAGAGGGTTTGAAAAGCTGTTGAAATTAGGCTTCTTAAGTAGGGTTTCTTCGTCCATGCACTTAGTGGCTTTTGGGCCTGATAATTTTTTGTTGTAGAGGCCTGTTCTGTACATGTAAGATGCTTCACAAGCATTCCTGGTCTCTACCCAGTAAATGCCAGTTATACCACACCCTGTGTTTGACAACCAGAAATATTAATATCTCTAGATACTACTCTTTGGGGCCACAGTTGGAGCAGTTTGAAAATCAGGGAAGACTTCCCCTGTCACTCTGTGCAACATGGATTACAATTTTGTTCCCCCTCCCACCCCAGGCTGATAGGAAGTCCTGGATAGGAATGAAAGAAAATCATTATGAAAGTCAGCATGATTTTTCGAAACCAGAAACCTCCTTCCTTCTCCCCCCAGAATCAAGCTGGAAGGTACAGTTAAGAGCAAGTAAAAATGTTAATTGAAGTGATTCTTTGAGCTATTTACCCTGAAATGGATGGGAAAGATACATTATATCTGAACCTCAGTCTGGGAATCAGATAGCTGAGTAGGAGAGTGTAGAGAGTTAAGGATCCCCAGAGCCATCTTGAGGTTCTCTAGGAGTCTGACAGTGCCCAGCTCCTAAGTCTTAGTGTGAGGGAGAACCTTAATAGTGATGAGAACCACTTGTTTTGTTTTGTGTTTTATTGAAACACCAGTAAAAGTCATAAAAGCTAAACAGAGCAGAAAGTGTATATAGTGAGAAGTATCTTTCCTATACTGTACCTCTAGAATTGTCTGTAGAGGCAGCCGTGGAAAGTTTGAGAATGTTTTTATGGGGATAAAGAAACCCAGGGGAAGCAAGTCTTTCAGAAGTTGTCCAGGCTGAAACTCAGGACAATTCGTTACTTTTTGAACATTCCTTTTACTCCTAGTGCATTTTCTTATCTCTTCTGCTCACATAAATAGAATGGAACACTTGGCCTTAGGGAGGGATGCGAAAAGAAGTTATTTTCTTCTCTATTGTTCTCTATTGTTAAAGAAAGCAAAAGGTACCTACTTCCAACCCTTTAGTACTGTTATGAGTCTAACGTTTTTGGCATGAAAGGAGGAACTACAAATGCCCTTGGTTTGAATTAGAATTCTACCAATTACTGGCTGTTTGGCCTCTCTGTGCTTCATCTGTAAGTTGAGGCATGGATGCATAAAAGTGTTTCAAAAGCTTCCTAGCACAAAGATAGTAATTAACTTTTTTTTTTTTTTTTCTATTTTGAGACAAGGTCTGTCTCTTTTGCCCAGGCCAGAGTACAGTGGCAGGAACACTGCATCCTCGACCTCCTGGGTTCCAGTGATCCTCCTACCACAGCCTCCCAAGTGTAACTGGGACTATAGGCATGCACCACTATGCGGGGCTAATTTTTGTATTTTTTGCAGAGAGAGGGCTTTGCCATGTAGCCCAGGCTGGTCTTGAACTCCTGAGCTCAGGCGATCTTCCTGCTTTGACCTCTCAAAGTGCTGGGATTATAGGCATGAGCCACTGCACCCGGTTGATAGTAATTGCTTAGTACATGTTAGTTATTATTAGTGTATCATAAATTTTCTCTTTTCCTTTCAGTGAAGCCTGGTGTTCGGTACAGGGAACTGGGAAACATTATCCAGAAGCATGCCCAAGCAAATGGGTTTTCAGTTGTTCGAAGCTATTGTGGGCATGGAATCCACAAGCTTTTTCATACAGCTCCCAATGTACCCCACTATGCCAGTAAGTACTATCTGGAGATTTGGTATAAGCTCACCATTTATTCAACAAATACGTATTCATACATTTAATAGTACCATTATTTTGTATTCACTAGAGTAATCTCTTAGCTGTAGATAGAGTCCCAAAATGTGTATTTGCTGAAACACAGTGCAAATTCATGTCTTACCCACATAATAGTCCAAGGCAGGTGTGTTTGGTCACTGTGGGGGCAGGGCAGTTACTGTGTGACACAGGCTGTGTCATCTTCGACCTATGGCTTTCAAAGTCACTTTGGGAGTTGCCCTCCTGGTTAGTAGATAGTAGGGGTGTTGGGGGTTGAAGCTTGGAGGGGTATACTTGGGAGTTTTTAACAGTCAGCTGGAATTGGCATAAATCAAATTTATTTTCCATTGGCAGGAATTCAGTCACATGGCTGCATCTAAATGCAAGGGAGGTGGGAAAACATAATTTAATTGTGTGTTATGGAAGAAAAGTAACTTTATTTTGGTGATCAATCAACAGTCTGCCACAGGCCTAGCCTTTACTATTCTGATTCCTTAGGTGAAGTCAGTTCGTCTTGCTTGGTTTTAGTGCTTAATGTATGTCAGATCCTGTAATATTTGTTCATATAAATAGAGGGGAATAAACAAAGTACCCTTCCTCAGGTTGAGTGCCATATGATACAATAACAAAGAAAGTGTAAGATAGATAATGTGTTACAGAAATATTTTCTGTAGAGAGAGAAGACATGTGCAGGAATGAATCTGTTGTTTAGTGTTGGAAATGAAAGCTGTCCACAGTAAGTGACCTAGGAAGGAACTTAGCACATATATATTGAGCCACTGCTAGATGAATACTTTCATCTCCTTGTGCTTAATTTTTTTCATCTGTACAATAGTAGGGAATGGTATTTACTGTAGAATTGTTATGAGGGTTAAGTGAGATGATACATGGAAAGCACTTAGAACTCTGCATGAAAACAGTACACAAAAGCATTTAATCAATGACAGTAATATGTAATATCTCATTCGATCATCGCAACTCTGTGGATAATTTCTTAGCCCAATTTTTTTAAAGCAACTCTGTGCTTACAGAGGTAATTGGCTTGCTCAAGGTCACACAAACTAGTAATTAAATGCCAGACTAGCATTGATACCTGGGTTCTGTCTTGCTTTCTGGAGTCAGTCTTTTCTCCTATACATCATGCTGATGAGTAAGGACTGAAGAAATTTGGAGCTGGGTACGGTGGGAGAACTAAAGAGTGGTTGAGGTTTTGGTTGGGTGGAGAGGAGAAAAAGCTTTCCAGTTGGTGGGTGAACATGGGTGCTTCAAATAGAGATGAACAGAGAAAATATAAGGTTGGCTGAGTTATATGTTAAGGACTAGCAGCAGGCAGTCCAGGTGTGCTGAATGCCAGACTGATGAAATGTGACTTCTGTGTTGGAATCTTCAGAATTATTTTTTGAGCAAAAGAATGGCATAATGAAGCTGATATTTTGAGAAGGCTAATTTGGCAGTGGTGACTAAGATGGATTGCAGGTGCGAGTTCTGAAGATAGTTGACCTGATGGGCAGTTGTTGTAGTTGAAGTGTGACATGGTAAAATCCTAGACATGGATAGTTGTGAAGAGAAAGTGAAATGAGTGAGCAGCCTTTCTAAAGGAGAAGCTGGAGCAGTCATTCAGGGCAGGGGTCCCCAACCCCTGGGCCATAGACAGGTACCGATCCATGGCTTGTTAGGAGCTGGGCTGCACAGCAGGAGGTGAGTGGCAAGCAAGGGAGCTTTACCACCTGAGCTCCGCCTCCTGTCAGATCAGCAGAGACTGAAGACAATAATATTTATGGGAGAAGGGGATTTTGGTCAGTGGTTATAGTGTCAGCAAAATATGTTGCCACTGTTATACAAAAGATGTCATGTGAGTTTCCTATTAAAGCATTTAATTAGACATAAGAAACAATTATGAAAAGAGGAGAAAGGACCCAGGTGTACTTTATATAGTCGTTTTGGGACAGGATCTCACGGTGTCGCCTAGGCTAAAGTGTAGTGGTGCAATCACGGCTCACTGGAGCCTTGACCTCCAAGAGCTCAAGCAGTCCTCCTACCTCAGCCTCCTGAGTAGCTGGTACTACAGGTGTGGGCGACCATCCCTGGCTGATTTTTATATTTTTATAGAGACAGGGTTTCTCCATGTTGCCCAGGCTGATATCAAACTCCTGGGCTCAAGCAGTCTGCTCACCTCAGCCTCCCAATGAGCTGGGGTTTCAAGCATGAGCTACCACACCCAGTCTTATATGTTATGTTTATGAGGAGTCACATTTATATAAAACAAAATACGCTGTGATCACTCTAGGGAAGTATTAAACAATTGAAGGGTTTTTTTTTTTTTTTTGTATAGCAGAGATATCTTTTGAAATGTAAATCTCTGCTTTCGTTTGTAACTTTATATTCCTAACCCAAATGAGGGAAGAACCAGGAAATCGTTGTATAAGATTCCTGCACTGCTTCTATGTAGGAGAAATCCTTGTTAGGTGAGAGTTTATTTGCTTCTATGTTTGAATCAATGGGTGGGAAGTAATGATGATAATATTTTACATTTAAACTGTACAGGCATAACTCTGAGATAACTGTTTGGTTCCAGACCCTTGCAATATAGTGAATATCGCAATAAAGCAAGTCATACAGATTTTTTGGTTTCCCAGTGCATAAAAAAGTTACGTTTATACTGTAGTCTATCGTGTGTGTAGTCTTTTTTTTTTTAATTTAATTTTATTTTTTTTATTATAGTTTAAGTTCTAGGGTACATGTGCATAACGTGCAGGTTTGTTACATATGTATACTTGTGCCATGTTGGTGTGCTGCACCCATCAACTCGTCAGCACCCCTCAATTCATCATTTATATCAGGTATGACTCCCAATGCAATCCCTCCCCCCTCCCCCCTCCCCATGATAGGCCCCGGTGTGTGATGTTACCCTTCCCGAGTCCAAGTGATCTCATTGGTCAGTTCCCACCTATGAGTGAGAACATGCGGTGTTTGGTTTTCTCTTCTTGTGATAGATTGCTAAGAATGATGGTTTCCAGCTGCATCCATGTCCCTACAAAGGACGCAAACTCATCCTTTTTTATGGCTGCGTAATATTCCATGGTGTATATGTGCCACATTTTCATAATCCAGTCTGTCACAGATGGACATTTGGGTTGATTCCAAGTCTTTGCTATTGTGAATAGTGCCGCAATAAACATACGTGTGCATGTGTCTTTATAGCAGCATGATTTATAATCCTTTGGGTATATACCCAGTAGTGGGATGGCTGGGTCATATGGTACATCTAGTTCTAGATCCTTGAGGAATCGCCATACTGTTTTCCATAATGGTTGAACTAGTTTACAATCCCACCAACAGTGTAAAAGTGTTCCTATTTCTCCACATCCTCTCCAGCACCTGTTGTTTTCTGACTTTTTAATGATTGCCATTCTAACTGGTGTAAGATGGTATCTCATTGTGGTTTTGATTTGCATTTCTCTGATGGCCAGTGATGATGAGCATTTTTTCATGTGTCTGTTGGCTGTATGAATGTCTTCTTTTGAGAAATGTCTGTTCATATCCTTTGCCCACTTTTTGATGGGGTTGTTTTTTTCTTGTAAATTTGTTTGAGTTCTTTGTAGATTCTGGATATTAGCCCTTTGTCAGATGAGTAGATTGCAAAAATTTTCTCCCATTCTGTAGGTTGTCCGTTCACTCTGATTGTAGTTTCTTTTGCTGTGCAGAAGCTCTTTAGTTTAATCATATCCCATTTGTCAATTTTGGCTTTTGTTGCCATTGCTTTTGGTGTTTTAGACGTGAAGTCCTTGCCCATGCCTATGTCCTGAATGGTACTACTTAGGTTTTCTTGTAGGGTTTTTATGGTATTAGGTCTAACATTTAAGTCTCTAATCCATCTTGAATTAATCTTCGTATAAGGAGTAAGGAAAGGATCCAGTTTCAGCTTTCTACTTATGGCTAGCCAATTTTCCCAGCACCATTTATTAAATAGGGAGTCCTTTCCCCATTTCTTGTTTCTCTCAGGTTTGTCAAAGATCAGATGGCTGTAGATGTGTGGTATTATTTCTGGGGACTCTGTTCTGTTCCATTGGTCTATATCTCTGTTTTGGTACCAGTACCATGCTGTTTTGGTTACTGTGGCCTTGTAGTATAGTTTGAAGTCAGGTAGCGTGATGCCTCCAGCTTTGTTCTTTTGACTTAGAATTGTCTTGGCAATGCAGGCTCTTTTTTGGTTCCATATGAACTTTAAAGCCGTTTTTTCCAGTTCTGTGAAGAAACTCATTGGTAGCTTGATGGGGATGGCATTGAATCTATAAATAACCTTGGGCAGTATGGCCATTTTCACAATATTGATTCTTCCTATCCATGAGCATGGTATGTTCTTCCATTTGTTAGTGTCCTCTTTTATTTCACTGAGCAGTGGTTTGTAGTTCTCCTTGAAGAGGTCCTTTACATCCCTTGTAAGTTGGATTCCTAGGTATTTTATTCTCTTTGAAGCATTTGTGAATGGAAGTTCATTCATGATTTGGCTCTCTGTTTGTTACTGGTGTATAAGAATGCTTGTGATTTTTGCACATTGATTTTGTATCCTGAGACTTTGCTGAAGTTGCTTATCAGCTTAAGGAGATTTTGGGCTGAGACAGTGAGGTTTTCTAAATATACAATCATGTCATCTGCAAACAGGGACAATTTGACTTCTTCTTTTCCTAACTGAATACCCTTGATTTCTTTCTCTTGCCTGATTGCCCTAGCCAGAACTTCCAACACTATGTTGAATAGGAGTGGTGAGAGAGGGCATCCCTGTCTTGTGCCAGTTTTCAAAGGGAATTTTTCCAGTTTTTGCCCATTCAGTATGATATTGGCTGTGGGTTTGTCATAAATAGCTCTTATTATTTTGAGGTACGTTCCATCAATACCGAATTTATTGAGCGTTTTTAGCATGAAGGGCTGTTGAATTTTGTCAAAAGCCTTTTCTGCATCTATTGAGATAATCATGTGGTTCTTGTCTTTGGTTCTGTTTATATGCTGGATTACGTTTATTGATTTGCGAATGTTGAACCAGCCTTGCATCTCCGGGATGAAGCCCACTTGATCATGGTGGATAAGCTTTTTGCTGTGCTGCTGAATCTGGTTTGCCAGTATTTTATTGAGGATTTTTGCATTGATGTTCATCAGGGATATTGGTCTAAAATTTTCTTTTTTTGTTGTGTCTCTGCCAGGCTTTGGTATCAGGATGATGTTGGCTTCATAAAATGAGTTAGGGAGGATTCCCTCTTTTTCAGTTGATTGGAATAGTTTCAGAAGGAATGGTACCAGCTCCTCTTTGTACCTCTGGTAGAATTCAGCTGTGAATCCATCTGGTCCTGGACTTTTTTTGATTGGTAGGCTATTAATTATTGCCTCAATTTCAGAGCCTGCTATTGGTCTATTCAGGGATTCAACTTCTTCCTGGTTTAGTCTTGGAAGAGTGTAAGTGTCCAGGAAATTATCCATTTCTTCTAGATTTTCTAGTTGATTTGCGTAGAGGTGTTTATAGTATTCTCTGATGGTAGTTTGTATTTCTGTGGGGTCGGTGGTGATATCCCCTTTATCATTTTTTATTGCGTCTATTTGATTCTTCTCTCTTTTCTTTTTTATTAGTCTTGCTAGCAGTCTGTCAATGTTGTTGATTTTTTCAAAAAACCAACTCCTGGATTCATTGATTTTTTGGAGGGTTTTTTGTGTCTCTATCTCCTTCAGTTCTGCTCTGATTTTAGTTATATCTTGCTTTCTGCTAGCTTTTGAATGTGTTTGCTCTTCCTTCTCCAGGTCTTTTAATTGTGATGTTAGAGTGTCCATTTTAGATCTTTCCAGGTTTCTCTTGTGGGCATTTAGTGCTATAAATTTCCCTCTACACACTGCTTTAAATGTGTCCCAGAGATTCTGATATGTTGTATCTTTGTTCTCATTGGTTTCAAAGAACATCTTTATTTCTGCCTTCATTTCGTTATGTACCCAGTAGTCATTCAGGAACAGGTTGTTCAGTTTCCATGTAGTTGAGCGGTTTTGATTGAGTTTCTTAGTCCTGAGTTCTAGTTTGATTGCACTGTGGTCTGAGAGACAGTTTGTTATAATTTCTGTTCTTTTACATTTGCTAAGGAGTGCTTTACTTCCAATTATGTGGTCAGTTTTGGAATAAGTGTGATGTGGTGCTGAGAAGAATGTATATTCTGTTGATTTGGGGTGGAGAGTTCTATAGATGTCTATTAGGTCCACTTGGTGCAGAGATGAGTTGAATTCCTGGATATCCTTGTTAACTTTCTGTCTTGTTGATCTGTCTAATGTTGACAGTGGAGTGTTGAAGTCTCCCATTATTATTGTATGGGAGTCTAAGTCTCTTTGTAAGTCTCTAAGGACTTGCTTTTTGAATCTGGGTGCTCCTGTATTGGGTGCATATATATTTAGGAGAGTTAGCTCTTCCTGTTGAATTGATCCCTTTACCATTATGTAATGGCCTTCTTTGTCTCTTTTGATCTTTGATGGTTTAAAGTCTATTTTATCAGAGACTAGGATTGCAACCCCTGGTTTTTTTTGTTCTCCATTTGCTTGGTAGATCTTCCTCCATCCCTTTATTTTGAGCCTATGTATGTCTCTGCATGTGAGATGGGTCTCCTGAATACAGCAGACTGATGGGTCCTGACTCTTTATCCAGTTTGCCAGTCTGTGTCTTTTAATTGGAGCATTTAGTCCAGTAACATTTAAGGTTAATATTGTTATGTGTGAACTTGATCCTGCCATTATGATATTAACTGGTTATTTTGCTCGTTATTTGATGCAGTTTCTTCCTAGCCTCGATGGTCTTTACATTTTGGCATGTTTTTGCAATGGCTGGTACCGGTTGTTCCTTTCCATGTTTAGGGCTTCCTTCAGGGTCTCTTGTAAGGCAGGCCTTGTGGTGACAAAATCTCTAAGCATTTGCTTATCTGTAAAGGATTTTATTTCTCCTTCACTTATGAAACTTAGTTTGGCTGGATATGAAATTCTGGGTTTAAAATTCTTTTCTTTAAGAATGTTGAATATTCGCCCCCACTCTCTTCTGGCTTGGAGAGTCTCTGCCGAGAGGTCTGCTGTTAGTCTGATGGGCTTCCCTTTGTGGGTAACCCGACCTTTGTCTCTGGCTGCCCTTAAGATTTTTTCCTTCATTTCAACTTTGGTGAATCTGGCAATTATGTGTCTTGGAGTTGCTCTTCTGGAGGAGTATCTTTGTGGTGTTCTCTGTATTTCCTGAATTTGAATGTTGGCCTGCTCTACTAGGTTGGGGAAGTTCTCCTGGATGATATCCTGAAGAGTGTTTTCCAAGTTGGTTCCATTTTCCCCCTCACTTTCAGGCACCCCAATCAGACGTAGATTTGGTCTTTTTACATAATCCCATACTTCTTGCAGGCTTTGTTCATTTCTTTTTCTTCTTTTTTCTTTTGGTTTCTCTTCTCGCTTCATTTCATTCATTTGATCCTCAATCGCTGATACTCTTTCTTCCAGTTGATCAAGTCGGTTACTGAAGCCTCTGGATTTGTCACATATTTCTTGTGTCATGGTTTTCATCTCTGTCATTTCATTTATGACCTTCTCTGCATTAATTATTCTAGCTATCAATTCTTCCACTCTTTTTTCAAGATTTTTAGTTTCTTTGCGCTGGGTACGTAATTCTTCCTTTAGCTCTGAGAAGTTTGATGGACTGAAGCCTTCTTCTCTCATCTCGTCAAAGTCATTCTCTGACCAGCTTTGATCCGTTGCCGGCGATGAGCTGCACTCCTTTGCAGGGGGAGATGTGCTCTTATTTTTTGAATTTCCAGCTTTTCTGCCCTGCTTCTTCCCCATCTTTGTGGTTTTATCTGCCTCTGGTCTTTGATGATGGTGATGTACTGATGGGGTTTTGGTATAGGTGTTCTTCCTGTTTGATAGTTTTCCTTCTAATAGTCAGGACCCTCAGCTGTAGGTTTGTTGGAGATTGCTTGAGGTCCACTCCAGACCCTGTTTGCCTGGGTATCAGCAGCAGAGGTTGCAGAAGATAGAATATTTCTGAACAGCGAGTGTACCTGTCTGATTCTTACTTTGGAAGCTTCCTCTCAGGGGTGTACTCCACCCTGTGAGGTGTGGGGTGTCAGACTGCCCCTAGTGGGGGATGTCTCCCAGTTAGGCTACTCAGGGGTCAGGGACCCACTTAAGCAGGCAGTCTGTCCGTTCTCAGATCTCAACTTCCGTGTTGGGAGATCCACTGCTCTCTTCAAAGCTCTCAGACAGAGTCGTTCGGGTCTGTACAGGCCTCTGCTGCTTTCCCTGTTGTTTTTTTAGCTGCGCCCTGTCCCCAGAGGTGGAGTCTACAGAGACAGGCAGGTTTCCTTGAGCTGCTGTGAGCTCCACCCAGTTGGAGCTTCCCAGCGGCTTTGTTTACCTACTTAAGCCTCAGCAATGGCGGGCGCCCCTCCCCCAGTCTCGCTGCTGCCTTGCAGTTAGATTGCAGACTGCTGTGCTAGCAATGAGGGAGGCTCCGTGGCCGTGGGACCCTCCCGGCCAGGTGTGGGTATAATCTCCTGGTGTGCCCGTTTGCTTAAAGCATAGTATTGGGGTGGGAATTACCCGATTTTCCAGGTGTTGTGTGTCTCAGTTCGTCTGGCTAGGAAAAGGGATTCCCTTCCCCCTTGCGCTTCCCAGGTGAGGCAATGCCTCGCCCTGCTTCAGCTCTCGCTGGTCGGGCTGCAGTAGCTGACCAGCACCGATTGTTCGGCACTCCCCAGTGAGATGACCCTAGTACCTCAGTTGAAAATGCAGAAATCACCGGTCTTCTGTGTCGCTCGCGCGGGAGTTTGAGACTGGAGTTGTTCCTATTCGGCCATCTTGCTCCGCCCCCGTGTGTGTAGTCTTAACAATGCACAAACCTTGATTTAAAAATACTCTATTGCTTAAAAATGCCAACAGTCATCTGAGTCTTCAGCGAGTTGTAATCCTCCTGCTGGTGAAAGGTCTTCCCTTGATGTTGATGGCTACTGACTGATTAGGGTGGTGGTTGCTGAAGGCTGAGGTTTGTATTACATTCTCACATTGTTAGAAATTCCTGAACCTGGGTAATTTATAAAGAAAAGAGGCTTAATTGGCTCATGGTTCTGCAGGCTATACAGGAAGCATGGCAGCATCAGCTTTCAGAGAGGCCTCAGGGAACTTAAAATCATGGCGGAAGGCAAAGAGGGAATGAGTGTCTCAACATGGTGGGAGCAGGAGCAAGAGAGAGAGCACGTGGGAGGAGAAACAACCAGATCTCATGACAACTCATTCACTATACAGTACCAAGAGAGGTGGTGCTAAACCATTCATGGGAACTCTGCCCCCATGATCCAGTCACTTTCCACCAGGCCTCTCCTCCAACACTGGGCATTACATTTCAACATGAGGTTTGGGTGGGAACACAGATCCAAACCATATCAGGGTGGTCGTGGCAATTTCTTGAAATAAGACAACAAAGTTTGTCACATTGATTGACTCTTCCTTTCACGAAGATTGTTCTGTAGCTTGCGATGCTGTTTAGTAGCATTTTATCCACAGAACTTCTTTCAAAATTGGAGTCAGTTCTCTCAAACCCTGCTTCTGTTTTATCAACTAAGGTTAAGTAATATTCCAGATCTTTTGTTATCATCTCAACAATGCGAACTATGGGTAGATTCCATCTCAAGAAACTACTTTCTTTGTTTATCCATAAGAAGCAGCTACTCAGCTGTTCAAGTTTCATCATGAGATTGAAGCAATCCACTCACATCCTCAGGCTCCATTACTAATTCTAGTTCTCTTGCTCTTTCCACATCTGTAGTTACTTCCTCCACTAAGTTTCAAACCCCTCATAGTCATCCAAAAGGGTTGAAATGACCTTCTGCCCAGCTCATGTTAATATTGATATTTGATTTCCTCTCATGCATCACATAATTTCCTCCCATGAATCACAATTTTTTGGTTTTGTTTTTGTTTGTTTTGAGACAGAGTCTCTCACTCTGGTTGCGCAGGCTGGAGTGCAGTGGCTCGATCTCAGCTCACGGCAGCCTCCACCTCCTGGGCTTAGGTGATTCCTCCACCTCAGCCTCCTGAGTAACTGGGATTACAGGCACGCACCACCATACCCCGCCTTTTTTTTTTTTTTTTTTTTGTATTTTTAGTAGAAATGGGATTTCACTGTGTTGCCCAGGCTGGTCTTGAACTCCTGGACTCATACATTCCACTCGCCTCGGCCTCCCAGAGTGCTGGGATTACAGGCATGTGCCACCGTGCCCAGCCTACAGATGTTTTTAATGGCATCCAGAATGGTGAATCCTTTCAAGAAGTTTTCCAGTTTACTTTTGTCTGGATTCATCAGAGGAATCACTATCTATGGCAGCCTTAGAAAATGTATTTCTTAAATAATAAGACTTGAAAGTCAAAATTCCTTCTTGATCCATGAGCTACAGAATAGATGCCATGTTAGCAGGCATGAAACCAACATTTGTCTCCTAATACATCTCTGTTAGAGCTCTTGGGCGACCAGTGCATTGTCAGTGAGCAGTAATATTTTGAAAGGAATCTTTTTCTTTGAGCAGTAGGTTTCAGCATTAATATTATTAATTATATTAGCTATATTATATATTAAGTATATTATATATTAATTATATATTAATATTATTAAAATATTCAGTAAACCATGCTATAAATTGAGGTGTTGTCATCCAGGCTTTGTTGTTCCGTTTCTAGAGCACAGGCACAGTAGATTTCGCTTCATTCTTAAGGAATCTTAAGGAATGGTAGATGAGCATTGGCTTCAACTTAAAGTCACAGGCAGCAGGATCCCCTAGCAAGAAAGTCAGACTGTCCTTTGAAGCCAGTTATTGACCTCTCTCTAGTTAGAAAGTCCTAGGTGGCATTTTCTTCCATGAGAAGGCTGTTTTGGTCTGCGTTGAAATTCTGTTTGTTAGTATAACCACCTTCATCATAGCTATATCTTCTGGCAAATTTGCTGCAGTTTCTACATGAGCACTTGCCGCTTCACCGTGCACTTTTATGTAATGGAGACGGATTGTTTAAACTTCGTGAACCAACCTCTGCTTTCAACTTTTCTTCTGCTGCTTTGTCACCTCACTCAGCCTTTGTAGAATTGAAGAAAGGTAGTGCCTTGCTCTGGATTGGGCTTTGGCTTAAGGGAATGTTGTGGGTTGTGTGATCTTCTGTCCAGACCATTCAAACTTCCTCCATAACAGCAGTAGGACTGTTTTACTTTCTTTGCATTTGTGGGTTCAGTGAAGTAGCGCTTTCAGTTTGCTTCAAGAACTTTCCCTCTGCATTCACAACGTGGCTAACTCTTTGGCACAAGAGACCTAGCTTTTGGCCTATCTAGGCTATTGACATGCCTTCCTCATTAAGTTTAATCATTTCTAGCTTTTGATTCAAAGTGAGAGACATGTGACTCTTCCTTTCAGTTAAACACTTAGAGGCCATTGTAGGCTATTAAGTGGCCTAATTTCAGTATTATGTTTCAGGGAATAGGGAGGCCTGAGGAGAGGGAGAGAGAAGTGGGGCAGGCTGATGGAGCCGTCAGACCGACCACACACAAACATTTGTTTGCTGTCTTACATGGGCACAGTTTGTGGTGCTGCAAAACAATTAAAATTTTAACATCAAAGATCATTGATCATAGATCACTATAATTGATACAATAATAATGAACATGTTTGAAAGATTGTGAAAATTACCAAATTGTGATACAGAGACATGAAGTGAACATGCACTATGGGAAAAATGACATTGTTAGACTTGCTCAGTGTAGGGTTGCCACAAATCTTCAATTTATTTTTTTTAAAAAAAAAGACTGTATCTGGTCAGATGCGGTGGCTTATGCCTGTAATTCCAGCACCTTGGGAGGCTGAAGCAGGCAGATCACTTGAGGTCAGGAGTTCTAGACCAGCCTGGCCAAAATGGTGAAACCATGCTTCTACTAAAAATACAAAAATTAGCTGGCCATGGTGTGTGTGCCTGTAGTCCCCAACTACTCAGGAAGCTGAGGTGGGAGGATCACTTGAACCTGGAAGGTGGAGGTTGCAGTGAGCCGAGATCGTGCCACTACACTCCAGCCTGGGCAACAGAGCAAGAGTCCGTCTCAAGAAAGAAAGGAAGGAAGGAAGGAAGGGAGGAAGGGAGGAAGGGAGGAAGGAAGGGGAAAGGAAAGGAAAGGAAAGGGCAGTATCTGTGAAGCATAATACAGTGAAGTGCAATAAAACAAGGTATGCCTCCATATTACAGTCATTCTATGAGAGACTATAGATTAGGTGCAAATTTTTTAAAAAGTGCCTAACAGTGCCTGCAGTATTATAGTGACTCAGATAATGTATATTTGTTGAGTGAGGTATGTTGGAAACTGAAACTTTAATCAGTGTAAAAATTATTGAGAGATACGTTACATGTTGTTTTAGTCTTTGAAATCCAAATTGCTTTTGCACTTATAGCCTTCGTTCTGATTAGCCACTTTTCAAGTACTTCCTAGCTATGGGAGTAGCATGGCCAATGCTGCTATATTGGACATGAGAGTTCAAGATCCTTTCATCCTTTTTACTTTCGGTGACACCACACTGACATTCTTGACATTTTCTTTTTGGTTTCTCCAAGGAAATATAGACCAATTCTGTATATGTATTAATAAGCATGTCCTTTTGAAGGTTTATGAGTTTAGAAATTAAAAGTCAAATGTTTCTTTTTTTTTTAATGACCTTAGGATTTTATATCAGTTTAGAAGCTCCAGATTTGAAATCTGCAGTAAGTGTAATTTGGCAATACCTAAGATAGTGGAAAGCAGCACGATAGCTATTCATCTGGAAAGTTGTGCAGCAATATAAACGTGTAGGGGAGATTAGACCATTCCTGGAAAGAGGAGAGTTTAGTCGAGTCAGCCTCAAAGGGCGGTCAAATTTGCCATTGAAAACAAAGTTGGCCGGGCGCGGTGGCTCAAGCCTGTAATCCCAGTACTTTGGGAGGCCGAGACGGGCGGATCACGAGGTCAGGAGATCGAGACCATCCTGGCTAACACAGTGAAACCCCGTCTTTACTAAAAAATACAAAAAACTAGCCGGGCGAGGTGGCAGGCGCCTGTAGTCCCAGCTACTCCAGAGGCTGAGGCAGAATGGTGTAAACCCGGGAGGCGGAGCTTGCAGTGAGCTAAGATCCGGCCACTGCACTCCAGCAGTGAGACTCCGTCTCAAAAAAAAAAAAAAAAAAAACAAAAAACAAACCAAAAAAAAAACAAAGTTGCAGATCAGAACAGCCTCACACAGGAACCCTGAAAAGCTGATGTATTAGCCATCTGGTGGTCAGGTTGGGCATTGCAGTCATTCGCTTAGCTGATACTCTTATTAGGTTTTGTTTAACTTGAAATTTAAATTAGTTCTCCATTTTTGTCTAAAAAAGCCTATTCCTAGTTTTAACATTTTTGGCCTTTTTGAGGGATATGGCAGGTCTGGTCACTGTAATTTATTGTTATATTTCTCATGATGATCCTGAAAAAAGCATTATTAGTAAACTTGGACAATGGAGTTTGCTTTTTCGCTTTGAATTAAAAAATAGTGGTTTCCTCAGTGTTTTTTTTGTTTTTTTGTTTTTGTTTTTGTTTGTTTTTTGAGACAGAGTCTTGCTCTGTCGCCCAGGCTGGAGCAGTGGCAGGATCTCGGCTCACTGCAAGTTCCGCCTCCCGGGTTCATGCCATTCTCCTGCCTCAGCCTCCCAAGTAGCTGGGACTACAGGCGTGTGGCACCACACCCAGCTAATTTTTTGTATTTTTTAGTAGAGACGGGGTTTCACCGGGTTAGCCAGGTTGGTCTCGATCTCCTGACCTCGTGATCTGCCCACCTCGGATTCCCAAAGTGCTGAGATTACAGGCGTGAGCCACCGCGCCCGGCCTTGTTTTTGTTTTTGAGAGAGTCTCGCTCAGTCGCCCAGGCTGGAGTGCAGTGGCATGATCGATCTTGGCTCACTTCAACCTCTGTCTCCTGGGCTTCAGTGATTCCCTGCCTCGGCCTCTTGAGTAGCTGAGATTTCAGGTGCACGCCACCACGCCTGGCTAATTTTTGTATTTTTAGTAGAGACACAGTTTTGCCGTGTTGGCCGGGCTGGTCTCAGACTCCTGACCTGCCTCAGATGATCCACCTGCCTCGGCTTCCCAAAGTGCTGGGATTATAGGCATGAGCCACCGTGCTTGGCCTATTTTTTAAAAAGTAGGTTAATGTGCATAGACTTAGTTCTTCTTTGAAGATGAAAAAAAGACAACAGCTTGTGAAACGTCATGAAAATCATGTAGTTTCTATGGGCTGTGCCCCTGTGTACAAATACATACTTTCCCCTCAAAGCGGTGGGAGATTTCTGGCATAATCTAAAACATCTGTCATTCTCCTTTAAACTTCTCTACCCGGATGAGTAGTGGAACTCTTGGTTCTGTGATTGCCATTCTAATCATGAGGTAATAGAAATCAAGGTACTTCTCTTTTATTCTTTATTTTTATTTGCCACTTTTCTTTTTATAGAAGTGATACTCATATCTGAAATACAGCCTACAAATACCTCTGTCTTCCTAGAATACATAAGCATAATGAAATGTGCCTAGGACAATATGTGCACCATATTAGATGGCTACCGGTGTAATACCTGTTTGTTGAACTTAAAGAAAGGGAATCAGGAGGGGAGAAGGTAATTGATTTAATAATCACTGATAGGAATTTGAGTTGTGTACTCTTTCTAGTTACCTGTTCAACAGTACACTGTTGGTTTTGCTACCTTTTGAGACTTTTTTTCTTTAATTTCAGAAAATAAAGCAGTTGGAGTGATGAAGTCGGGCCATGTATTTACAATTGAGCCAATGATTTGTGAAGGTGAGAAAAAAGGATGCCATGATATTCTTCAGTTGAATTTGTGTGTATTTTAGTCTATTCATCGTGTCAGTGGTTTTTTCTACCTGCTTGCTTTTTGCTTCCTACTCATTCCCTGTCCCACCTCAAACTTGATTCAGTATCGTGGAGAACTGAAAATTGAGAGGTTTGGCAAGAAGACATGGTTTCTACGTGGTAATCTTCTGTCAGGAGATGCTGAAGTGATCTTCTGACAGATCTGTCAGGAGATGCTAAAGTCCCTTTATATAAAGCTCATGTCAGAGGGTGCACTGTAATAATGAGGCGCCCAGGTCAAGTCTGTGCGGATGTTCCTGCTTGACGTAGGAGAGGGAAGAGGAGGGAACAAAGTAGAGCATTTGATGAGCCACCCAGTTTGAGGCAGATATGATTATATGGTTTAATTCTTCACAATTTATAAGGTGGTGTTATCCCCATTATACAAAGGAGGAAACTGGTCCTTGAAGAGGGTGAGTAGCTTGCCTGTAACTTTTAGCTGGCAGAATTTGTCAGACTCAGCTCATGAGCTGCTATGACGCTTCATGGTCTGCACTCATGTCATCACATGGCATCGTATCGCTGTTGTGGGGAAAGCACACCAAGGACACACTTGGCTCTGGCAGCCTCCCCACTGTTGTCATTCCTTCCAGACAGGCTTGTAGCAGTGATAGGAGACTTGGAGTCACAATTAGGGCTCCTCACTGAGATGTTCAGAGTGATTCTAGTAATGGAGCTTCCTGGTTAGGCAATGTAAAGTGAGGCAGTAGCAGTAGAGCTTGTGTGTCCTGAGCCCTGTATTAAAGGATACTCCCTCTCTGGATCCTTCCAGTCTTTTTATAACCCAGTCTTGGGAGCGACTTCTATATTCTCTTTCTTAGAAGTGATTCACTGAATCTAGCCCGCACTCAAGGGGAGCAGAAGCTCACACAAGGGCGTGCATGCCAGGAGGGTGAGGATCACTGAAGTCACTTTAAAGGCTGCCTTCTAAAGCTGATTCCTTATTGCATTTTCTGTAAAATGAAAATTAGAATCCCTATCTTGCCAACACCCAGGGCTGCTAGACTGAGATGATTTATATTAACATAAAGTACTTTATATACTTTAAAAGACTGTACAGATGTGCAGTAAAGTTTTTGTTATCCTCTTGTAATAAGGATAAAGTTCTGATCATGTGCAACCAGTTGTAAAGATGGTAAGTATTTAGCAGTGAAAAGAAAGATAGTGGGAGGAAAGTGTTATTTTGGCTACATATTTCCATTAACTAGGTTGGTGAGCCGTGATGTAGTATTTTCAGTAAGCAAATAACTTTCTATACAGCCAGCACAGATAATTAATCATCAAATTATATCAGATATACTTTAGTGTAACTCAGCTAGGTTAAATCCCTGGAATAGAAAGTCTCAAATCTGCAGGAGAATTTCCTCAGCCAAATAAATTTGACTTGACATTACTAAAAATCCTGTTTTATCAGATTACAATAAAATCATAGTAGTAGTGTTTTAAATCCATTTGTGTAAAGGCCATTACATTGGAAAACATCGATTTACTCATCTTTAGTTGCTTGATGAGGCATGAGTTAACTTTTTTAGGCTGCCTCATATTTTCTTTTTAGCCTGGGATTTAATATTGCAAAAGTAGTTTACTTCACTACAGAGTTTATGTTCTGGGATTTGTCTGTCTGAGTCAGTGAGTCCTAGAGGTTAATATGTTTCACCTAAAAATTACTAAAAATGAAGAAAGTATTGATTTTTTTTAACATCTAATTTTGGAAGAAGAAAGCTCGCAAATACATCTTTTACAGTAGTATCTAGAATTGCCTTTCTCATTCCACCTCTGCTTCACATTCTCTTGGGCCTTTGCTTTCTGCTTTCCCTCATTATGCCCTCTTCACCCCCATTCCCTCTCCCTGAGTTTTCTTTCATGGCCTCCCAGGTTCACTGTCCCTTCGCTTCCCTTCTCTGGTTTCAACTCCTATCCAGACCATTCTGCCTCATATTTTTCTTATCCTCTTACACACACCAGTCTTTCTTTTGCCCCCCTTTCTGGTTCCAGGACTGTAGTTCACAAAAACTTTATGGTATAATCTGTTCTCACCATCTGTTTGTGTGCCTACCATTTTGAAATTATATCAGGAATTGAATGCTGTAATAAAACTGTAAACATTTACATGATTTCCTTCACTATATATGCTGACTATAGTTTTGTCAGATGCCAAAATTAAACTAGGAAAGAGCTAAATTCACTAATTCAAGTTTTTTTTCTTTCTGATTTTTAAATTGTAAAATACTTCAAACATCAAACATACTGAAGACCAAAATGAAGTTGGAAGGGCATTAGCTAAAACAATTGGCATGTAAATAAGGATCTTAGTAGTGAATTTTCTACTTGGCTTTCTTCTTGATAGAGTTCATTTAGAAAACTGAGTGATTGAACTAAGAAATTGTTTTTGTTGAAGGCGGATGGCAGGATGAAACCTGGCCAGATGGTTGGACTGCGGTGACAAGAGACGGAAAGCGGTCTGCTCAGTTTGAGCACACCCTCCTGGTCACAGACACTGGCTGCGAAATCCTAACCCGGCGACTTGACAGTGCACGGCCTCACTTCATGTCTCAATTTTAATTTCTCCCAAGATGGCACATCTCAGTGATACCTTCTTACTGTACTATGCATTTTATTGATAGTACAGAAAGGAAGAGGAACCTTTTTTAAATCACTTGTTTTGTTTTGACTATACATAAGACAGGACTGCAGCATTTGATGTGTGTCCTCAAGAACTTGTCTCGGGTCTGAAAAAGCTGAGAAGAATAGAGGAGACATTGCCCAACTCTTCAGCCCTCCCCCTGCACACCTGTTTTCTCATTTGCCCTTTGAGCACTTTTACTTAAACTTGCTTCTGGTTGCTTTTATCACTGCCACAAAACAGCCATCAAGAGCCAGCTGCTTTCCAGGTGAACATTGGAAATGAGAATCTTTGAAACTTTAGCAATATATGTTGCACCAGATTTTAAAAATTATATATATGGAAATATATATGTATACATTTTAAATTCCATATACATAATTACCAAACACCATGTGACCCGGGGTTTGTGTTGGTTCTGCTCTGACAGGTTTATATGCTCTTACAAATGGATCCATAGTTTGCAGTGATTTAATTCCTGGTTGGGATTTGGCTTCCCCTCTCCCCCATGCTGATTATTTATCCTTGTAATTGTGCATAGAGAAGCACTCACCCAATGAGACTTTCTCCAATGTGGACTGTGTGTGTGTCAGTGAATGAATGTAGTAAAATTCATTTTGGAAGGTTATCAGGCTTTTAAAAAGCTAGTTTATGGCAAAAATAGCCATTTTCCAAGTGGTGGCTGACAGTTGCAGGGCGTGAGAATTTCATAATACATTTGGTCAGAAATGGAAAAGAAAAAGCCCCCTTTCTTCCCGTTTCTGTTTTACTTCAAGGGCATACTTTGGAGGTGCTCAGAGAAGGGTGAAGGTTGCACTCCGGTGGAGGATGGGGAAAGAGTTCTAAACTGTCTCCAGCTGTGAGCCCAGGAGGTCAAGTGGGCTATTAAAATCTAACATTGAGTAAACGTGATAGTGATGAGGAAGGAATTTTGTGTACTGTAACCTTGCAGTAGAGATGCAGCTGTCCTTGGTGTGCTGAAACACACCTCTCCTTTACATAGTTGGGAACCTCATTAGAAATGACCTCAGCTGCCCAATATCTCCGTTCCTTTCAGCAGTTGTCCAAGTAGGAGTGTATCCAATGAAGACATATCAGATCACAAAGTCATTGTCCTTAGAGTGTACTTGATTACTGGGCATCCTTGTAATATAATTTCATACCACTGACACATTATACTTATAAGAGAACATCTTTCCCAGAGTGCCTCAGACCTTATTGCTTTAAAATATAATAATGTTTTCATTACTTTTATTATTTGAATGATTTAGTAAAGTTGACTGAATCTGGTATAGACTTTGGGAGTATGTGAAGTTTTTATCAAACTGTAATATTTGTGAATGGAATGCCTTGCAATATGAATGTTAATATAATGTGTAAAGGGAGATTAAAAAGTTTGAATGATTATTCTACCATGTAGTCATTAACTTGGCTGCATTTCTTTGGGATTTCAGAGGGAAATGGTGGGAATGGGGAGGCTGTTTGATAATCTAAAATAAATTCACGACCATTTGAGTAGAAATCCTTTTTCAGGTACAGTGACTGTACATAAACTCAATAGAGTGCCAGCAGCATTTGAGATGTAACCATATTTTTGAGAGCTTTTAAGACAGAATGCTGAATATTAGGGGAGCATTTTATGTACTGATTGTGGAATTAACAGTGTGGGCTTACTCAGTGTCTGTCATTAGAAGATAAGCTCAAGGAAAAAAGATCTTGGTGGAATAGTTTTTTGGTTAAAAGATAAAACACACTGGTGATAATGCTTTTCTTAGTTTGGGAGATTTTAAAACAACATGGGCTCTAGTCCAATTGCATATAACTAATTACAAGTGTTCATTGGATTTAGGTGACAAAACACCTAGTTTCATCATTCTGCCACCTTTTTACGAAATCACTAGCTACTCGTGAGACTGAGGTGGGAGGATCGCTTGAGCCCAGGAGTTCAAGGTTACAGTGAGCTATGATTGTGCCCCTACACTCCAGCCTGGGTAAGAGAGTGAGACCTCATTTCAACCAAAAAAAAAAAAAAAAAAAAAAAAGTATTAACTTTTTTTACATTAACTTTTAGAATACTTTTTTTTCCCTCCCTGCCAGTCTTCCAACTCCTTTGGAATTATAACTTAGAAGAAGGGAAACATGAAGTTCATTTTATGTCTTTTGTTGATAAAATGGATTAACCAGTCTTTATACCACTCGCGCCCACATATCTAAATTAATAGGCAGGAGTTGGTGAGGAGGTTTAGGAATTTGTTTGCCTGATTCCTCAGTTTGTTCTCTAACGACTTCTGGGTTTTCATTGGATTTGGTTAAATCTGAGAGCAGGATGCTCTACTTTGCTTAAGCTCTACCCTCATGGTATCTGTAAGCGATTTCCTTCTTGTTTTTCCCTTCCTTTAAAATTTTTATCTATCTCCAACTTTTTATATTGAAAATTTTCAAATTATAGGAAAGTTGAAAGTATAGTACAGTGAAATAATCATATATCCTTTACCTTTAACAATTGTCATTTTGTCACCTTTATCTCTGTATAAGCACTTTTCTTTTGAAAGAAGCAACATCGTACTTCACCCTACTACATCAGCATGTATCTCTTAACCTAATGACATTCTTTTACATGATCATAATACAATTAGAAATTTAATATTAATACAGAATTATATAATATATAGTACATACTTTAATTTTCCCCCAAAATGTTATTTAAAGCTTCCAAATTCATGGCATTTAGTTGTCATGTATCTGTAGTCTCTTTTGTGTGTGTGTGTGTGTGTGTGTGTGTGTGTGTGATGGAGTTTCATTCTTGTTCAGCCTGGAGTGCAGTGGCAGTCTTGGCTCACTGCAACCTCCACCTCCTGGGTTCAAGTGATTCTCCTGCCTCAGCCTCCCAAGTAGCTGGGATTACAGGCCCCCACCATGATGCTGGCTAATTTTTGTATTTTTAGTAGAGACAGGGTTTCACTATGTTGATGCCAGGCTGGTCTCGAACTCCTGACCTCTGGTGATCCATCTGACTCGGCCTCCCAAAGTGCTGTGATTACAGGAGGGAGCCACCGTACCTGGTCTTAGTCTCCTTAACTCTAGCAGCCGTGTCTAATCCTTTGCAAGGATCTTTTGTTAATCTGTGGTGGCGGATATCACGAAAATTATGCATGGGCCTTTGAGCTCATCAGCTATCGTTAGCATATTTTATGTGTGGCCCAAGACAATTACTCTTCCACTGTGGCCCAGGGAAGCCAAAAGGTTGGACACCCATGCTAGAATAACCTTCACACCTTTTTTGATGTCTTAAGAAATGGACACTTGAAAAATCCGGTTAGTTTACAAAAGTCCATTTGTCTGATTGTTCCTCATGAGGATAGATTCAGGATAAACATCTTGGTGGAAGACTCCAGAGATGGCAGTTGTATGCCCCAATTCATTGTACAACATGAGGCACATAATGTCACCTTATTGCTGATGCAACGTTTGATCACTTGGTGTTTGTCAGACCTTTTCACTGTAAAAATACCTTTTTCCTAAACAAGTAATCTGGGAGATTAATATTTGCCTATTTGCTTGATGCTACCAGACAGATGTAAAATTGTTTCAAAATTACTACACCAAAATCACTGCTAACAATAAAGTACACAATTTCTTTGTGATTCTTTTTTTTCTCAGAACATATTGAAGTAATTTAGATCTTATTGTATTCTGAATTTCATAAACCATGGGCTACTTTTTAACAATGAATGCAGCGAATCTCCAGGGGGAAAAAATAGAGTAGAGGTGGGGAGGATATATTAGTGGTCTGGAAGTTAGAAATACTGCATCTGTTTGAGACAGTGTAGTAAGATTCTGTCTAAATCTGATGGCGTTTAACTTTTACCAAGCTCTCTAGCTACAAGAGGCGCAAATTATACCACTTGTAAATTATACCACACTTGCAGCAGTGTGGCTCATTTTCCAACTCCTTTATATTAGAACATAACATCTAGACATTCATGTTTTAGGAACAAACTCTTTCATAACATAGGCTGCATTAGGCTAAAACCTATAAAAGTTATGTTTTGTTCTATTTTAAAAATGGACACCTAAGGCAAGGTTAGCTTAGCACAGAGTCTATGGAAACTCTCTGGCCCTCCTGTGGCAGCCTTCTCTTGTCTTCCTTTTGGTGCTAAGTAGGAAAAAGAGAAAAATAGTTTGCATTTATTTGGGTGTTTTGCAAGATGAAGCAGGAATAAGGTGACCCTGGCTATGTGTTACCTGCTGTGTTTTCATTTTGGGTACTGTGGGTGAGCAACAACAGAACTGTCTGTGTATGGCGATTCTGGTTAATTTTGAAAAAAGGTCGACACTGGTATTTTACTAGAATACTCCAAAAAGTTAATATGGAGCACTCAAGAAGGACTTCCTATAAAAATTTTCACTTATCACTATTGTGCTGTTAGTCGTTCACAGTATTTCAGTAGTTTTTTGTTGTTGTTCCCCAGGCTGGAGGCAGTGGCATGATCATGGCTAACTGCAGCCTTGACCTCCTGGGCTCAAGCAGTCTTCTCACCTCAGCTTGTCAAGTAACTAGGACTACAAGCATGTTCCAACACACCCGATTATTATTATTATTCTATAGAGACAGGGTCTCACTGTGTTGCCCAGGCTGATCTTAAACTTCTGGCCTCAAGTGATCCTCCCACTTCAGCCTCCCAAAGTGCTTGGATTACAGGCGTGAACCACCATACCCGGCCAATTTTTATAATTTTTAAATTGATTCTGTGGCTAGGAGAACAAATCACCACATTTCTCTGTGGCAGTCTCCTATTTGTGCAGTGATATGACAACTACCAACTGTTTTATTCTTTATAGAATGTGACTGGCTATCAAACAAATTTGCTTTTTTTTTTTCAGTAGTTGGGTCAGAGATCACAAGACAATTCAGGGTAGAATTTTTAAAACTTAAATCTGAGTTTGAGCCCTGGATGATTCTGAGGAAACAATGCTAAGGATAAGAAGGTTTAGTATTAACATGTAGATTAGAGAAAGAGATCAACATATTTTAAAGCATGTTCTGCTGTTTTATCTTAACATATCTCGATATTTTTGGCAGTCAAGAGTACATGTTTAAACTGGAGGTAATTTAATGGTGGGTTATCATTCCTTTCTTGAAAGGAGCATTTGCATATTTCTCTGACACATAAGGAATTCTGATATGATGTCCAGTTTGATAAAAATCAATCTGCTTAAGAGCCCATTACGCTGCTTTGTCACCGTAACGTTCCACCAAAGGAAATCTTGTATAATAGAGGACTTTGCACATCCTTGTTCACTTGGTAGTTGTTCCTTAAAGACACAATTACCTTGGTATAGTTCTATGCAATTATTATCTAAATAGCTGTTTACACAGTACTTAATAAAATGTTTTCCAAATGTGTTTGTAGTATACTTTTTCTAAAAGGTATTTGCTGACAAAGAAATTGATCTTGTGTGTGAACTGAAAAGAATGGGCTGAAACCAGTTAGTCAACAGAGTGTCCCTGTAGGCCCAAAGAACTAACTGTACTTTAGGACTTTGATCATCAGCCTACTTGGCAGATTGGTAGCTGAGCAGAAAAGTTCTGAAGCATTTTGTGCATGTAAAATATGTTTCCCCCTCCCCGAGTCAACAAAACATTTTGAGAATTACCAGCTAAGTAAAATCTTCCATTCAGATGGGATGAACAGAAATAGTGCTATGTATACTTTTTGGAGCCATTTTTGTTAGGTGTTAAGTTGTACACATGTTGACTGGCTCCACTGTAGTAAAGTTTTGGACATAATGCAGTTTTTTCCATACCTCCATCCCAAACGACCTCATCATCCCATACATTCTACTCTATATGTTAGTTGTGTGAATAAAGAACTTGTTCCATGTCAGACATGCCTGTAGATGAATATCACTAGGTAGGTTAAATAGCAGAATAGTCAAACATGCTAAAAATGGCAATGCAGGAAATACTTGAAGAGAAATTTTTATATTGGGATTATAAAAATTTTCCAATTAAACAATAAAGATGCTTAAGTTCCTTATATGGCAAAATTTTAGATCTTTTAACTAAAGAAATTTTACCAGCTTTAATGAAATATACAGTGGAAGTTAATATCCATCTGTATTGCAGTTATATACCTCTTGTCCAAAAAAGCAGCTTAAAGATAACTTTCAAAAGTTTTCCAACAATGATTTATGTATATTTCAAAACAGCTAAAAGAGCAGCTTTGGAATGTTCTTTCAGAAATTATTGTTTGAGGTGACGGATATTCCAGTTACTCTAATGTGATCATTTACATCGTATGCACATATCAATATTACATGCCCCCTAAGTATGTACAACTATTGTGTATCAATTTAAAAAATTTCTACCAATACTTCCAAAGGAGTTGAATCCCAATTTTGGACAACCAGGGTAGATTTGCTAACATGCACATAGTGAATGGTTATTTATTTTTTGGGGGACTGACTGAGTCTCTATCGATCAGGCTGTACTGCAGTGGTGCGATCTCGGCTCACTGCAACCTCTGCTTCCCGGGTTTCAAGCGATTCTCCTGCCTCAGCCTGCAGAGTAGCTGGGATTACAGGTGTTGTGTGCCACCACACCCAGCTAATTTTTGTATTTTTAGTGGAAACAGGGTTTCACCATGTTGGCCAGGCTGGTCTCAAACTTCTGACCTCAAGTGATCCACCTGCCTCGGCCTCCCAACGTGCTGGGATTACAGTGTGAACCACCACGCCCAGCAGTTTTTGGCATATATAACATATATGTTTATATATGTTTAGCAATTCCTCAGTTCCATTTAAGACGATGTATTAAAATGACCTTAAAAGGAAAGACTTGGCCAGGAGCGGTGGCTCACGCCTGTAATCCCAGCACTTTGGGAGGCTGAGGTGGGCAGATCACCTGAGGTCAGGAGTTCAAGACCAACCTGGCCAACATGATGAAACCCCGTCTCTACAAAAAATACAAAAATTAACCAGGTGTGGTGGCGGGCACCTGTAATCCCAGCTACTTGGGAAGCAAGGTAGGAGAATCGCTCAAACCCGGGAGGTGGAGATTGCAGTGAGGTGAGATCATGCCATTGCACTCCAGTCTGGGCAGCACAGTGAGACTGTCTTTAAAAAAAAAAAAAAAAAAAAAGCAACTATAGCCAAGTCTCATGAACCAGGAATTCTAATTGTAAAATTATTTTTATTGTTTTTGTGACAGGGTTTCACTCTGCCACCCAGGCTGGAGTGCAGTGGTGTGATCAAAGCTCACTGCAGCCTCGACCTGGTCTCAAGCACAGATTTTATACAACTGATTCTTTAGAGATAGTTGTGCTTTCAGCCAGGAAATGCTAATACTAAACTTAATCAGCTGGCTCAAGAGTATGTACTTTGCCAGAAATGAAAAGTAAATTCAATAATAGGCTAGCTATAAGAATTGGAGTAGTAGTTTTTTTTTTTTTTTTTTTTTTTTTTTAAACAGGGTCTCTGTTGCCCAGGCTGTGCAGTGTTGTGATTATGGCTCACTACAGTCTCAACCTCCTGGGCTCAAGCCATCTTTCTAACTCAGCCTCCTTAGTAGCTAGGGCCACAGGCACATGCCACCCTGCCTGGCCAATTAAAAAAAAAATTTTTTTTTTTTCTAGAGATGAGGTCTGTGTTGCCCAGGTTGGTCTTGAACTCCTGAGGCCAAGTGATCCTCCTACCTTGGGCTCTCAAAGTGCTGGGATTACAGTTGTGGGCCACTGCACTTGGCCTATTTTAATATCTTAAAACTGCTTTACATTTTCATATTGGCAAACCTAAATATGTTTGCCATTGCAATTCATGTATATCTCATGTTTAAGAAGAAAAGTCAAAGGACAAGACCTTTAGGAGTTAATTGGCTTTCCTCCATACTCTCCATAACTGTTTTGTTATTGCAGTTGCCAACTTAGGTTACTTTTGTTCCTAGAAGGCTGGGCTACACCAAAGATTAGAAACACATCTCTTACAAGTGGAGTAGAAGCTAGTTTTAATTTCTCCTTCCTTTCAGTTCACTTAAGATAATACTTGGGGCCCATTTAGGTCCTCAAATCTCCAGCCCTCTAGGTAAAACAGGAGGGAAGCTGGACTACATTGTCAGGCACTTCAAATGCACCAAAGTTCTGAAAAGGGGAAGTCCTGACCCTAACTACCAGTTGCCCACTTTTCGATCAATGACATGTTGCTCTCTCACACATAATTCTGTGGGAGCCTTTAAACCATATCAATAAATTGAAAAAGTACATATAGCATCAATCCAACCAAAAGATATTTGCATGGTAAATGTGATGCACTGATACAGACTCTAAAATAACGCTAACGTGGAGAAAAAAGGGCACAGAATAGTGTTGATAGTATTCCTTTTGTGTAATTTTAAAGGATATGTATGCTATTGTGCGCATAGAAACTCCTGAGAAGATACATAAGAAACTTAACAGTAATCACCCAGTTTTTGTAGGTTAGTGTATAACTTTTCTTTCTCATTATATAATTTCCTGACAATATGTATTTTCTAACCCTTAGGTATGTTGCATTCATTTATTTATTTTTGTGTCAAGGATTATCAGGATGGTAAGATCCTGGACCATTTGTGTTTGCTTCTTTATACTTCTCAGGATAAAATAACTTAAATGTTACTTACCACTACACCAGGAAGATTTATGTGACTACATTAAAACTTTATTCAACAAAATGCCATGAAGTAAAAAGTCACAAGATAGACTAGAAGATATTTGCAACATATAAAACTGACAAATGATTGATGTCTAGAATAAAGAACTCCTAAAAATTATTCAGAGAAAGAGAAATAATTCAATAGAAAGTTGGGCACAGGATATACAGGAACAGGTTCTTCACAGTAAAATAAAATGTCCATTAGAATGAAGGATTTAACGAATAATTGAGGAAAATAAAACACCATTCCACACTCATGTAATTCATAAAAATTCACATCTACTTTGAAGAGCAATTTGGCAATGTCTAGTAAGGCTAAATGTGTTTATTCTGATACACGTCTTAAGTAACTAATGCAGTGAGCCCAATACAGAAGAATGTTCCACTACAGTGTTGTAATACAGAAACTGGCAACAACTTCATGCCTTCAATTGGAGAACAGATAAATTACGGTAGTTCCCATAATTGAATACTGCTACATAGTACTAAGATTAATGAATGAGAGCTTCACATATAATATAGATTGAGTGAAAAAAGAAAAGCTGTAGAATGAGCCAGTATAAGGCTTAAAAACATATAAAACAGTACTAAAGAGTAGATGGTTTAGGTTATATACAGTGAAAGTACAACAACATATACAGGAATGATAAGCATTAAGTTTTGGATAATTGTGACCTCTGGAGGGGAGGAACGGCAATGTGATCTGGAAGTGGCATAATGTTAAGATTTGACAAAAGTAGGTGCTGAGAACTTTGATATTCAGTATGTAATTCACTATACTAGAAATAGTACAGCCACAACCAACACACACATACACCTATTTAAGCCCAGAATGCTGTTTCAATTAATACATTTTAGTGCCCATTGAGGGGCAGATGCCATACTAGGAATTTGGGGGTACAGGTATGAACAAGGCACAGTACCTGCCTTCAAGATACTATCACAGAAGCAGACTTGGGTCCTGATTAACTCTGTCACTAATGGCTAGGATCTGTTCTTTAATCAACAGGCCTGAGACCCTTCAAAGTTCAATGAATGTTTCTGAGGTTTCATACACCCACCACTGTCCTGCTTCCCTTATCTTTCCTTTACAGAATGAAGATAATCAGCAAACCACGACAATGATTACAGCATAAAACAAAGAAGACAACTTCCACACAAACGCAGAAATTACTTTTATTATGTTAAAATATTCCTTAATTAGCTAGCAATTATTTATGTGGAGGAGAGTCCGGAAAACAGGTTCATGACTGAATTATCCTTGTCCTTGATTATATTCATGAATTACAAATATCACACTATTCTCTGGAGTAGCTGTGAAGCTCTATGAGGCTGTGAGGTTACAGGCACTTCTCCCTGCCTGTTAAGCTGCTTCCATCGCATCACAACAGGATGGACATTATTTTTCTCTTTTGAATTAAATCTTTACAACAGTTCGAATGCTGTAAAAGGAACCAACATACTAAGTTTTAAATGATACCTTTAAGACCACTAAAATTGTTTTTCGACTTTCCATTGCCTCAAACTCTGTGTCATTATTACATTCTATGATATACAGTTAAAGAGAAAGCTTACCTCTTTCCAGAATGCATCAGTTCAAAGGCTTTGTTAATTTCATCAAAAGACAGATTGTGAGTCACAAATTCATCAACTTTTATCTTTTTGGACATATATTCAGACACCAACTTTGGGACACTTTCAACACTCTTCCATCCTAAAAGAAATCACACATTAATTTATTCAACAAATTCCTGCAATATGCTTGTTACTTAGTGGAGGACACAAACGCATTTAAAAGAATGAATTTTTTGATGAGCTAAAGGGTAATGAAAAATCCAAAATAGCATGGAAATGAAGAATTTGACAAACACCTTTCAGTTAAGAAGTAAATACTTGAAGATGGGCGAATAGGAACAGCTCCAGTCTACAGCTCCCAGCGTGAGTGATGCAGAAGACGGGTGATTTCTGCATTTCCAACAGAGGTACTGGGTTCATCTCACTGGGGCTTGTTGGACAGTGGGTGCAGCCCACGGAGTGTAAGCCAAAGCAGGGCAGGGCATCACTTCACCCGGGAAGCGCAAGTGTCGGGGAATTCCCTTTCCTAGCCAAAGGAAGCCGTGACAAATGGTACCTGGAAAATTGGGACACTCCCACCCTAATACTGCGCTTTACCAATGGTTTTAGCAAACAGCACACCAGGAGATTATATCCTGCGCCTGGCTCGGAGGGTCCCACGCCCACGGAGCCTCGCTCACTGCTAGCATAACAGTCTGAGATTGAGCTGCAAGGTGGCAACAAGGCTGGGGGAGGGGTGTCCACCATTGCTGAGGCTTGACTAGGTAAACAAAGCAGCCCAGGAAGCTCGAACTGGATGGAGCCCACTGCAGCTCAAGGAGGCCTGCCTGCATCTATAGACTCCACCTCTGGGGACAGGGCATAGCTGAACAAAAGGCAGTAGAAACTTCTGCAGACTTAAATGTCCCTGACAGCTTTGAAGAGAGTAGTAGTTCTCACAGCATGAGATCTGAGAACGGACAGACTGCCTCCTCAAGTGTGTCCCTGACCCCCGAGTAGCCTAACTGGGAGGCACCTCCCAGTAGGGGCCTACTGGCACGTCATATGGCCAGATGCCCCTCTGAGACGAAGCTTCCAGAGGAAGGATCAGGCAGCAACATTTGCCGTTCTGCATTATTTGCTGTTCTGCAGCCTCCACTGGTGATACCCAGGGAAACAGTGTCTGGAGTGGACCTCCAGCAAACTCCAACAGACCTGCAGCTGAGGGTCCTGACTCTTAGAAGGAAAACTAACAAAGAGAAAGGACAGCCACACCAAAACCACATCTGTACGTCACCATCATCAAAGACCAAAGGTAGATAAAACCACAAAAATGGGGAGAAACCAGAGCAGAAAAGCTGAAAATTCTAAAAATCAGAGTGCCTCTTATCCTCCAAAAGAACGCAGCTCTTCGCCAGCAACAGAACAAAGCTGGACGGAGAATGACTTTGATGAGCTGAGAGAAGGCTTCAGACGATCAGTAATAACAAACTTCTCTGAGCTAAAGGAGGATGTTCGAACCCACTGCCAAGAAGCTAAAAACCTTGAAAAAAGATTAGACGAATGGCTAACCAGAATAAACAGTGTACAGAAGACCTCGCCTGATGCAGCTGAAAACCATGGCATGAGAACTACATGACACATGCCCAAGCTTCAGTAGCCTATTTGATCAACTGGAAGAAAGGGTATCAATGACTGAAGATCAAATGAATGAAATGAAGCGAAAAGAGAAGTTTAGAGAAAAAAAAGAGTAAAAAGAAACGAACAAAGCCTCCAAGAAATATGGGACCATGTGAAAAGACCAAATCTATGTCTGATTGGTGTACCTGAAAGTGATGGGGAGAATGGAACCAAGTTGGAAAACACTCTGCAGGATATTATCCAGGAGAACTTCCCCAACCTAGCAAGGCAGGCCAACATTGAAATTCAGGAAATACAGAGAAAGCCACAAAAATACTCCTCGAGAGGAGCAACTCCAAGACACATAATCTTCAGATTCGCCAAAGTTGAAATGAAGGAAAAAATGCGAAGGGCAGCCAGAGAGAAAGGTTGGGCTACCCACAAAGGGAAGCCCAACAGACTAACAGTGGATCTCTCAGCAGAAACTCTATAAGCCAGAAGAGAGTGGAGGCCAATATTCAACATTCTTAAAGAATTTTCAACCCAGAATTTCATATCCAGCCATAAGCGAAGGAGAAATAAAATCCTTTACATACAAACAAATGCTGAGAGATTTTGTCACAACCAGGTCTGCCTTACAAGAGCTCTTGAAGGAAGCACTAAGGATGGAAAGGAACAACTGGTACCAGCCACTGCAACAACACGTCAAATTGTAAAGACCATTGATGAAACTGCATTAACTAATGAGCAAAATAACTAGCTAACATCATAATGACAGGATCAAATTCACACATAACAATTTTAACCTTAAATGTAAATAGGCTAAATGTACCAATTAAAAGACACAGACTTGCAAACTGAATAGAGTCAAGACCCATCAGTGTGCTATATTCAGGAGAACCATCTCACGTGCAGAGACACACATAGGCTCAAAATAAAGGGATGGAGGAAGATCTGCCAAGCAAATGGAAAGCCAAAAAAAGCAGGGGTTGCAATCCTAGTCTCTGATAAAACAGACTTTAAACCATCAAAGATCAAAAGAGACAAAGAAGGCCATTACATAATGGTAAAAGCATCAATTCAACAAGAAGAGCTAACTATCCTAAATATATATGCACCCAATAAGGAGCACCCAGATTCATAAAGCAAGTCCTTAGAGACCTACAAAGAGACTTAGACTCCCACACAATAATACTAGGAGTCTTTAACACCCTACTGTCAACATTAGACAGATCCACAAGTTAACAAGGATATCCAGGAATTGAACTCAGCTCTGCACCAAGTAGATCTAATAGTTATCTACAGAACTGTCCACCCAAAAGCAACAGATTATACATTTTTCTCAGCACCACATCACACTTATTCCAAAATTGACCACATAGTTGGAAGTAAAGCACTCCTCAGCAAACGTAAAAGAACAGAAATTATAACAGACTCTCTCAGAACACAGTTCAATCAAACTAGAACTCAGGATTAAGAAACTCACTCAAAACCGTCTAAACTACATGGAAACTGAACAACCTGCTCCTGAATGACTACTGGGTACATAACGAAATGAAGGCAGAAATAAAGATGTTCTTTGAAACCAATGAGAACAAAGATACAACATACCAGAATCTCTGGGACACATTTAAAGCAGTGTGTAGAGGGAAATTTATAGCACTAAATGCCCACAAGAGAAAGCAGGAAAGAGCTAAAATTGACACCCTAACATCACAATTAAAAGAACTAGAGAAGCAAGAGCAAACACATTCAAAAGCTAGCAGAAGGTAAGAAATAACTAAGATCAGAGCAGAACTGAAGGAGATAGAGACGCAAAAATCCCTTCAAAAAAAATCAATGAATCCAGGAGTTGGTTTTTTGAAAAGATCAACAAAATTGATAGACCACTAGCAAGACTAATAAAGAAGAAAAGAGAGAAAAATCAAATAGATGAATAAAAAATGATAAAGGGCATATCACCACCGACCCCACAGAAATACAAACTACCATCAGAGAATACTATAAACACCTCTACGCAAACAAACTAGAAAATCTAGAAGAAATGGATAAATTCCTGGAATGCACCCTCTGACGACTAAACCACGAAGAAGGTGAATCCCTGAATAGACCAAAAACGGGTTCTGAAATTGAGGCAATAATTAACAGCCTACCAATCAACCAAAAAAAGTCCAGGGCCAGACGGATTCACAGTCGAATTCTACCAGAGGTACAAAGAGGAGCCAGTACTATTCCTTCTGAAACTATTCCAATCAATAGAAAAAGAGGAAATCCTCCGTAACTCATTTTATGAGGCCAGCATCATCCTGATACCAAAGCCTGGCAGAGACACAACAAAAAGAGAATTTTAGACCAATATCGCTGATGAACACCAAGGCAACAATCCTCAATAAAATACTGGCAAACTGAATCCAGCAGCACATCAAAAAGCTTATCCACCATGATCAAGTTGGCTTCATCCCTGGGACACAAGGCTGGTTCAACATATGCAAATCAATAAACGTAATCCATCATATAAACAGAACCAAAGACAAAAACCACATGATTATCTCAATAGATGCAGAAAAGGCCTTCAATAAAATTCAACCGTGCTTCATGCTAAAAACTCTCACTAAACGAGGTATTGATGAGATGTATCTCAAAATAATAAGAGCTATTTATGACAAACCCATAGCCAATATCATACAGAATGGGCAAAAATTGGAAGCATTCCCTTTGAAAACTGGCACAAGGCAGGGATGCCCTCTCTCACCACTCCTATTCAACATAGTGTTGGAAGTTCTGGCCAGGGCAATCAGGCAGGAGAAAGAAATAAAGGGTATCCAATTAGGAAAACAGGAAGTCAAATTGTCCCTGTTTGCAGATGACATCACTGTATATTTAGAATACCCCATAGTGTCAGCCCTAAATCTCCTTAAGCTGATAAGCAACTTCAGCAAAGTCTCAGGATACAAAATCAATGTGCAAAAATCACAAGCATTCCTATACACCAGTAACAGACAGACAGCCAAATCATGAGTGAATTCCCATTCACAATTGCTACAAAGAGAATAAAATGCCTAGGAATACAACTTACAAGGGATGTGAAGGACCGCTTCAAGAACTACAAGTCACTGCTCAACAAAATAAAAGAGGACACAAATAAATGGAAGAACATTCTATGCTCACGGATAGGAAGACTCAAAATGGTGAAAATGGCCATACTGCCCAAGGTAAGTTACAGATTCAATGCCATCCCCATCAAGCTACCAATGACTTTCTTCACAGAATTGGAAAAAAAACTAAAGTTCATACGAAACCAAAAAAGAGCCCGCACTGCCAAGAAAATCCTAAGCAAAAAGAACAAAGCTGGAGGCGTCACACTACCTGACTTCAAACTATACTACAAGGCTACAGTAACCAAAACAGCATGGTACTGGTACCAAAACATATATAGACCAATGAAACAGAATAGAGCCCTCGGAAATAATACCACACATCTACAGCCATCTGATCTTTGACAAATCTGACAAAAAACAATAAATGGGGAAAGGATTCCCTATTTAATAAATGGTGCTGGGAAAACTGGCTAGTCACAAGTAGAAAGCTCAAACTGGATCCCTTCCTTACACTTTATACAAAAATTAATTCAAGAGGGATTAAAGACTTAAATGTTAGACCTAAAACCATAAAAACCCTAGAAGAAAACCTAGGCAATACCATTCAGGACATAGGCATGGGCAAGGACTTCATGACTGAAACACCAAAAGCAATGGCAACAAAAGCCAAAATTGACAAATGGGATCTAATTAAACTAAAGAGCTTCTGCACAGCAATAGAAACTACCATCAGAGTGAACAGGCAACCTACAGAATGGGAGAAAATTTTTACAATCTACCCATCTGACAAAGGGCTGATATCCAGAATCTACAAAGAACTTAAACAAATTTACAGGAAAAAAATAGACAACCCCATCAAAAAGTGGGCAAAGGATATGAACAGACACTTGTCAAAAGAAGACATTTATGCAACCAACAGATACACAAAAAAATGCTCATCATCACTGGCCATCAGATAAATGCAAATCAAAACCACAATGAGATACCATCTCACACCAGTTAGAATGTCGATCATTAAAAAGTCAGGAAACAACAGGTGCTAGAGAGGATGTGGAGAAATATGAACACTTTTACACTGTTGGTGGCACTGTAAACTAGTTCAACCATTGTGGAAGACAGTGTGGCGATTCCTCAAGGATCTAGAACTAGAAATACCATTTGACCCAGCAATTCCATTACTGGGTATATACCCAAAGGATTATAAATCATGCTGCTATGAAGACACATGCACACATATGCTTATTGTGGCAGGATTCACAATAGCAAAGACTTGGAACCAACCCAAATGTACATTAATGATAGAATGGATTTGAAAATGTGGCACATATACATCATGGAATACTATGCAGCCATACAAAAAGGTGAGCTCATGTCCTTTGTAGGGACATGGATGAAGCTGGAAACCATCATTCTGAGCAAACTATCGCCAAGGACAGAAAACCAAACACTGCATGTTCTCACTCATAGGTGGGAATTTAACAATGAGAACACTTGGACACAGGGTGGGGAACATCACACAACGGGGCCTGTCATGGGGTGGGGGAGGTGGCAGGGATAGCATTAGGGTATATACCTAATATAAATGACGAGTTAATGGGTGCAGCACACCAACATAGCACATGTATACATATGTAACAAATGTGTACCTTGTGCACATGTACCCTAGAACTTAAAGTATAATTCAAAAAAAACCAGTAAAACTATGGATATAAAAATAGCTATGGATATAAAAAAAAAAAGAAGTAAATACTTATGAGAATTTTCCTTTCTCTGTATTAAGATTTATTAAAACCTCATTAAGTTTTGGCCTATTGAGACTTTTAAAACTGCCCACGACAGAACTCTGGAAGTCTCAACAACAAGCTTATTTAGGTCCACATCAGCAAAGATTTCTATAATTATGATATTCAAATAAGAAAAAAAACTCATATAATACAGGACTTTGTTTCCTTGGTTTTAAATTTAACAATGAAATGGGATAGCATTTCAGAACAGAAAACTATGAAACTAAAAAATGAAACAGAACTCTTAGCTAAATGGTAAGATTTTAAAGAAAATTAGGTGCTTCAATTTCTCACTGTTTCTAAAGAAGCAACACAACAAGAAGCCTTCTACCTTCTAAGGATGCTTTCAACCATATTTCAACCTCTTGAGCCTTTTCCAAACCTCCTTCCTTATATTCTCCACTAATTATTCTTTCCCCACAAATTGTGGGGATTTTTTCTTTCTTTTTAAACCTGGTAACTGAGATGACCACAGCCACTCCTGTTCTCTAGACAAAAACTTCTATTATCTTTGGATCATATTTTAGCAATGCAAGGGGCCTCAATGATACAGTGAATTACCCAACCAGCATGTGCCAGAATGAGGCTTCAGTTAGAGGTTACTACCAAGACCCGCTGGATCAGCCAGGCTTGGAATGCCCTTTCAAATACAGCCATGGAAAAAATGATGCCCCCAAATAGCATACACAGCTTACAAAGTTTCTTCTATGATACTCTGCTGTGGCATATATCTAGAGCTTTGAAGAGGAGGGCAAATCAGATAGACATTTTCTAAGGCAAATTCTGTAATTATAAAGAAGGAAGACTTTGGCCAAACCCCTCATTTTAGCATACTCTCCAAATCTTTTCTTCTGGCCTTCAAAAAAGCTGGCATAATATGAGGCAGAGGACCTTAAAAGATAACCTGGTAAACACAGATCATTCAAAACACACGCGATGTGATTTTTTTTCTTTAGGAGGATGATGAAATACAAATATATATTTTGAAAGCCCTTTAAAAACTTTAGACTCATTCATTCACAATCGTTGGGAAATACAAACATGTTGTGACATCTTTTCTCTCCTCTGGCTGAGCAACCATGGAAAAGATAGAAAGTGTTTCCCTGCAACCCCAAACCACCAAGGACTTTTTAGGATCACAAGGGAAAAATGATCAGTCTAGCAGCTTTTTGATTTTATGATAAGGCTTCATCCAATGAAATATTTTCAGTTTGAGACTCAATATTGGTTACTGCTAAAATCATACATCACTGGATGTATTATCACATCCAGTGATCACTGTACTCCTGGAAAAATGAATAAAAATGTAACAAGCTACTTGAGTCCACAAGAAGAAACACACAATGGCTGATACTGTTTGCTTACTTTGCAATCAACTTCCTGCCCCTGTTATACCCATAACTACTTCCTCACTAACAGAATATTGATTTGTTTCTTTTACAGAATATGCACCAAGTGGCCCTATGTTTCAGGAGAAGGTGAATACCTCTCCAGTCCTAGGGGTAAACAGTGACTGAGTCTGAATCCCTTCTAATAAAACAGACTTGCATGCAACAACTTATAATGAGAAGGCAGATTCTTGTTAATATAAAAAAATTAGGCTGGAATTAAACATCTGCCAATGCAAATAACAAAAGAGAAAATGCAGTAATCTCATCCACTGAATTACCTCCAAAGGCAGTGCCTTTCCATGTGCGACCTGTTACCAGCTGGAATGGACGAGTGGCAATTTCTTCACCTGAAGCAGCTACTCCAACCACCACGCTAACGCCCCAGCCCTTGTGACACGCCTCAAGTGCTGCTCTCTGCAGGCACAGATAATGACCAAATCACAGAAGTCAGTGCATTTTCCTGAGAATAACTGCTTCCCAGAAACTTCTAGAGATGCCATTGTTTTTAAAGAAAATGGCAACAAAAGGCCAAACTTAACATTTAGTGAGCTCAATTTCATTGAACAATTTATATTTTCATTTACTTTTTTTTTTTTTTTTTTGAGATAGCCTCCCTCTGGCACCCAGGCTGGAGTGCAGTGGCATGATCTCGGCTCATGGCAACCTTTGCCTCCCAGGTTCAAGCGGTTCTCGTGCCTCAGCATCCCTAGTAGCTGGGATTACAGGCGTGCGCCACGACACCCAGCTAATTTTTATATTTCTAGTAGAGACGGGGTTTTGTCATGTTGTCCTGGCTGGTCTCGAACTCCTGGCCTCAAGTGATCCACCTGCCTTGGCCTCTCAAAGTGTTGGGATTACAGGCGTGAGCCACCACTCCCAGCCTGAACAATTTATTTTAACAAATTAACCTGGTTAAATATTAACATAAATTAATAAAGTGTTTATTTGCTTTCTATTTTAAAAAGTAAACTGTAGTTAAACTCTAAAGGATTTAATTTTAAAAAGCAGGCAGCAGAATTAATAGTAATACTTTTACTGAGTGTCTATGTAGGTTTAAGTAGGTATTGTTACTACAGGTTGGTTATCTTTTATCTGAGATGCTTGGGACCAGAGCATTTTGATTTTTGGATTTTTTTGGATTTGGAATATTTACATCGTATTTATTGGCTGAGCATTCCTAATCTGAAAAGCTCCAATGAACATTTCCTTTGAGCATCATGTTGGTGCTCAAAGTTTCAGATTTTGGAGCATTTTGGATTTTTGGATTAGGGATAGATGTTCAACCTGTACCTGCATTTTATAGATGAGGAAACTGAGGTTGAGAGAAGCTGTTTGTTTAGGGTCACTGAATTAGTAAGTGGATGTGTATTCGATTCCAAAGCCCATGCTCTGCACAACTGCTTTATTCTGTCTTTTCATTTCATGAGACATGCACTTAGCAGGCATTGAAAGGCAAAGACACATCTCATCCTTCCCTGAGCTGTTCTTGTATCATTTCCCACTGTAGTTCAAATAGATATTTTCACCTTCTTTCACTAGAATAATTCTTATCAAGAAACTTTCCTTTGCCAAAATAATTTTTAATCTAAAACTGCACTTCAAAGAAAGCAGTTCCATAAATTAAAAAGGAATGAAGCTCATACTCACCATGACCTTCACATTACCAATACATTCAAACGAATAGTCCACTCCTCCATCAGTCATCTCAATGAGCACTTCCTGGATGGGTTTACTAAAATCCTGAGGGTTAATACATTCAGTGGCTCCAAACTCTTTGGCCCTTGCAAATTTATCTTTATTGATGTCCACACCAATGATCCGGGATGCACCAGCCACTTTACAGCCCATGATAACTGCCAATCCAACTCCTCCCAAGCCAAAGACCGCACAAACAGAGCCAGGCTCCACCTAGGAGTAAAGACAGTTTATAAAGTACGCATTCTACCAGAGTCAAGAGAATCGCTGGGTTTCGTACAGATGGGCCAATTTCACTATTCTAGGACAGTTTCACTGAATTAAATTAGAAGGCAGAAGTAAAATCCCAAGTCAGTCTCTTACCTTGGCAGTGTTCACAGCAGCACCATAACCAGTAGAAATGCCACAACCTAGAAGGCAGACTTTATCCAAAGATGCTAAAGGATCTATTTTAGCAACAGAGATATCAGCCACAACTGTGTATTCAGAAAATGTGCTGGTTCCCATGTAATGCAAAATTGTCTTTCCTTTGCAAGTAAATCTGCTGGTACCATCTGGCATTAATCCTTTCCCTTGAGTGACTCTAAAGAAAATAAAAAATGAAAAAGGCAAGTTGGAATTAGGTTTCTAAAAACCCACAGGAAAAAGAAATCAGTTTTAAAAATAATGACAAGTAAATATTCAGAAAGTGTTGTAAACTAAAATTTTGAATGTATTTATTAGTAATTTAGCACCTTGCAGCAATGCCTTATAAACGAAATTTATAAGAGATTTATAATCTTATCCATCTTTTCCAATATTCACTAGCCTTCTAGATCATACTGTTAGAATATTGAACTCATTTTAAGAGGTACAACTTATGGATCAGTTGGAATTATTTTAAAATCCCATCATTAAAACGGTGGGCTGGGTGCAGTGGCTCACTCCTATAATCCCAGTACTTTGGGAAGTTGAGACAGGAGTACAACTTGAATCCTGGAGTTTGAGAGTAGCCTGGGCAACATAGCAACACCTTATCTCTACAAAAAATAAAATTAGCCAGGTGTAGTGGGGCACATGCTTGCAGGAGGTTCACTTCAGTCCAGGAGTTTGAGGCTGCAGTGAGCCGTGACTGTGCCACTACATTCCAGCCTGGGTGACAGAATGAGACCCTGTCTCAAAAATTTAAAAAATGAAAAAACCTCTGTGAGCAAATATAACTTCATAAAGGATAAAGCCAAAACCAGTATCTATGCAAGCAGAGATTACAAACCATTAACCAGATCAGCTGACGAAAACAGATGGCCAAACTGGCTAATTTGTATCTTTCAGGAAGCATTTTTCTGAAGTGTAACTAACAGTCCTCAATAATGCAAGTTAAATTACCTCTTCACTTTGTTTTACCTGTGACTTGGTTACACCAATAGGAAAGAAAACCCAAAAAGCGTACAAGGGCCACTGATGCAATAAATGGTAACAAAAATTACTTTTGCTATTCTAAACAGAGGTGATACAACATCCCGCTTAGGAGTACCCACCCTAACTTAGGAGTACCCACCCTAACGTCAGAGCACTTGGGTTTAAATCATGTGTCATCTGAGCAAGTTAATTAATCTTTATGCCTTCATTTTCTCACTAGAAAATGCTGAGAAACAGGTAACTTCCTTTACAGATCGCTATAAAAATCTAATGAGATATTATATGAGGCTTCAGCATTGTGTCTGGCACAGAATTGATATTTAGTAATTATGTTATTTTAAATAAAATAAACACTATAATTGCTTTGTTTTTTTTTGAGACAGCGCAGGCTGGAATGCATAGCTCACCACAGCCTTGAACACTGAGGCAGGAGGATCGCCTGAGCTCAAGTGATCCTCCTGCATCTGCGCACCAAGTAGCTGGTACTACAGGGGCATAGAGACGGGGTCTTGCTATGTTGCCCAGGCTGAACACTATAATTTGATGTATACTCTTAGCTAAACTCTTTGGAACATACATAGGAATAAATACACAGATGAGAAAATAGACTGCCTCTAGATTCAAGAGCAAATACATTTTCTTTGAGAGAAAAACAAATATGACCAGAAACAAAGAACAGGTAACAAAGCTCCATCAAAAATAATTTTTTTTTTGAGAAAGGGTTTTACTGTGTCGCCCAGGTTGGAATGCAGTGGCACATCACTGCTCACTGCAACCTCAACCTCCAGGGCTCGTGACCCTCCCACCACAGCCACTGAGCAGCTGGGACCACAGGCACGTGCTACCAAGTTCGGCTAATTTTTTTTTTTTTTTTTTTGAGACGGAGTCTCGCTCTGTCACCCAGGCTGGAGTGCTGTGGCCGGATCTCAGCTCACTGCAAGCTCCGCCTCCCGGGTTCACGCTATTCTCCTGCCTCAGCCTCCCGGGTAGCTGGGACTACAGGCGCCGCCACTTCGCCCGGTTAGTTTTTTGTAGTTTTTTTTTTCAGTAGAGACGGGGTTTCACCGTGTTAGCCAGGATGGTCTCGATCTCCTGACCTTGTGATCCGCCCGTCTCGGCCTCCCAAAGTGCTGGGATTACAGGCTTGAGCCACCGCGCCCGGCCAAGTTCGGCTAATTTTTAAAATTTTTTATAGAAAGGGGATTTCACCAAGGTGTGCACGTTGTTCTCTAACTGCTGGACTCAAGTGAACCATCTGCCTCAGCCTCCCAAAGGGTTGGGATTATAGGTGTGATCCACTGCACCTGACTAAAAATAACTACTATATCTTAATGAGAAAAATTTAAGTTTGGTTAGCCCTCCTTAATGTGAGAAGTATTCTAGAGGAGTTTCTTGAACAAACGGTGATATGGAATACATTTTATGCTTTGAAAGAATTTCTCAAAATGGTAACAATCACAAAGAACCCATCACCATTACTGTACTTCACGTGTTGCAAAATTTTTCAGACTGTGTTTAAAATTCCCTTTCAAAGCGATTATTATTATTATTATTTTTTTGGTTCTGGTTTTACTAAAGTAACAGGATGTGCATTATAAAATAAATGGAATTTTGTTTTCCAAAAATATAAACTAATTTTGTCAATGGCATTACAAACAAATGGATCTCCCATACAATGCTGGTACAAGTGTAAACTGGTACAAGTACACCAGAGAGCTGTAGATGCATATCCTATGACTCAGCAATTATAATCTCAAGAAAATGCTCAAAAGAAAGCAATGCTTATATCCATCAAAAGACATGTATAAATAAGAATGTTCCTAGCAGCATTAACTGTAACCACCCAAAACTGGAGTAACCTTAATGTCCATCAACAGGAGAACAGATCAATACTGGTATTCTGAATGGAGTAAGACAGAGCAACAAAAAAGAACTACTGACGTATATGCAACTTGATATATCTCACAGACATTATGAAAAAAAGAAACCTGACAAAAGAGCACGCACTGCATGACTCTATTTATACAAAGGTCACAGTGAAAGGAATCAGGACAGTGGTAACCTAGGAGGGAGGTAGGTTCTGACTTGGAAGGGACATGAGGGGCCTTGTCAGGTGCTGGCAGGGTTCTCTATCTTGATCTGGGTGATGTTCAAACCAACAGGTGTTTACATACATAATTATTCATTGAGCTGTACACTTAAGATCTATACACCTTAAGTGCTTTATAATATGCACGCTCTACCTGAATTTAAAAGAAAACGGAACACATACAAGGGGATCTTAAATTTCCTCAAAGAGGTAGTTCTTTCAGTGTTGTTACCTACTACAATAAAAACCACTACCTTTTCTGTGTCAAGGAGTTAGGTTATCTCCTGCGGTCTTCCTAATAGCCTTAGTGGGTAAGTTTTATTACTCTCACTTACTGGACAGTAAAATGGTTCATAAAAATGATTTTGTTTAATCTCACAAGCATGCTTTTCCTTACTACATAGTTTGGCAAATTTAGCCTACTGTTTTGTGAAGAGAATGGGTACCGAAAATTGTTTTATATCTTAATGGCTGGTGACACTGGACAAACCCCTTAGTTTCTCTCCCTTTTTTTCCTGTAAGAAAAGTCAGTATATTTATGGTTTGCTTTATAAAAGTTACTATAATACAATGTTATATAGTATTGAATTCACAAAAATATGAACAAATTTTTATAGCAAAACACACTCACAATGAAAACACTGCTTCAAAGCAAGTTACATCCAGATGACAGTGTCTGTACAAACATCCCTAAAACTGAATGGTTCTTTTCTTTGCAACGGGAGGGAGGGAGAGAAAAGAAAAAAAGATAGCAGATACCCTCAACTCTTCAAAAGCAGAGATTTGTTCAATGAAAAATAAAGGAGTTGAAAGAAAAATGAGCCAACAAATTTCCAGATTATGACAAACCATTCCGGGGCAGGGTTGGGGGGGTGGCACGGTAGGGGATCCTGGGGAGAGGGAGGGCCCAGTTGCCTTTGTGAAGACCAGCCAAGGTTAACATGCGGCACCATAGCTGGCAAGGTGAGGCCAGGGTGAGGCATAAGGTGGAGTCACTCCCCTGGTCTCTTCACATCCCCACTACTTCTTTCTTTCATGGGGCGGAGAGGAAACAGAATGCAGACACCCCTTGGGGGCTGTACAAGTTACTTAAATCAGCCACCTCTATAAGCTACACATTTCCTCATGTGAAAAATAAATGTTTCTTCAGTTGCACAATTAGGCAGAAAACTGCAAATAGCAGAGAAGATTGCTGCTGTGCCCAGGTACCCTCTCTGTGTCAAAACTTCTTAATTTCTGAGTCTTCTCTCATCTGTGAAAACGGGGATAGTAGTGAAGTTGCTATAAAAATGGTATGAAACCACTGATATACAATGCACTATATAAACTGCCACATAACTATTTATTCTTATCATTGTTAATATGACCTTGTGGAACAGGAATTAAAAGAAATTAAAGAATGTGTAAGCAAAAACTCAGTTATATGTAAGAAAACCCAATTTCCCCTGAGGAAGAGAAAGAGCTGGAGTCCTTTAAAATTAACTGCCTGTTTTTCTATGGCTAGTGAGACTTATCTCTCTCTCCCTTTCCCAGGCATTGTGAAGACTGTTTCTCTAGCTGTGCAGCTGCAAGGTCACAGACAAATAATCTCAAGTCGCAAAACATGTTGTTCCTTGAAAAGTAAGAAATGATGTAATGCATGTCTCAATTGAATAACTGTCTTTGTTTCTCGCTTCTGTAATATGCTCCCCCATGCAGAGATCTCTCCCCGCCCCACGAAATGCTTAAAAGGTATCTTGACTCTTTGTTTGGGGCTCAGTCCTTTGGATGTTAATCCAACTGGGTTGGCGCACCTAAATAATTAAGTAATTCCTCCTCACCCCCTCAGTCTCTCTGATTCCTTAATTATCCTGCAGCACTTGTGTTTTAAGAAGAATATAAAAAGATACTAACCTTATCTTCTGGCAAAGGTTAGTTTTAGGATTTAGACAAAATTTGCATTCTCCACACTGTGGGATGTAAAGTGGGATGACAGTGTCACCTGGAAACAAATGCAAAGACATCCTGAACAGGTAGTATCTATTTCTAAATGAAAACATCAGCCTTTGCAAATTCCTGTCAACTGATGTGGCTTTGCAAAGTTAACAACTTCAAATCTTAGAACTTTACCTAGGTAACATCATTCAGATACTGTCTGACCATGCAAAAAGTATGTTTCAATATTTTTATTTAAATGAAACTCTTTAAACAATAACTGAAGAACAATGAAGTTATACACTTCAAAATCCTACTTCATTGATGCATCTCTAAAAATTCTTCCAAAATTGGTTTCGGAAATGTACTTAAAAAGTTTCACACAAACAGTAGTCTGCAAAATCAGAGAGAAAAAAATATCCAAATATTTGTGCTTCCCAGATGAGGAATAAACTCTTTTGACAATCTACTTAGATGATACCTGTTAATATGTAGTGGGTAGTTTTATCAGAAAAACAATTTCCCCATAGGAATAAGCCAAAATCATCAAACAAGTGGTTCAAATATCTCCTTACCCGCCTTCAGTTTAGTAACTCCCTCGCCAACACTTTCCACAATTCCAGCACCTTCATGTCCCAAGATCACTGGAAAACAACCCTCAGGATCAGCTCCACTCAGGGTATAGGCGTCGGTGTGGCAAACTGCAGTGGCAATGATCTATTAGGACATTAAAACAATGAATGCTTAAGTGTGTGTGCATGCAATTCAGAGGTACAGATACAAGAAAAGTCATTTTATTATAATACTGTATTTCACTGACTCTAACACACATTTCTTTCATATTTTAACCTCTCTAAATTCAGCATGTGCTTATAATCCATGGCATCTTAACAATTAGAATTGGCAGCAATTTTTTAGTGGTACTTAAAAGCAATGGTGCATTTATATGCAATGAAATAGGGAACATCCAGTCCCCGTTTCAGTGCATGTTAGCAAGAGAAGGTGAACAAGGTCATTTTATGGGCACCATGCCTTCAAGCATGGAGAGAAACATCACCTGTGTGCAAAACAGGTGGACTCCATCTCACTGCTAGTTTTCTCATGACAGTTGGGAAATATTATTTTTAAAGAGGTAATGACTACTTCAGAAATATGCCAGTCTGGTTGAGTCTGGGCCAAAATTCAGAACTTTGAGAGGAACCAACTCCCTTTTTACAAACCAGACACAAGTTCTATTTAAATGAGCCTGTTATCTCTCTCTCTCTGGCTTTCAAGTAACTTATTATTATTATTATTATTATTTGAGACAGAGTCTTGCTCTGTCACCCAGGCTGAGTGCAGTGGCATGATCTTGGCTCACTGCAACCTCCGCCTCCTGGGTTCAAGTGATTGTCCTGCCTCAGCCTCCCGAGGAGCTGGGATTGCAGGCATGTACCACCAGGCCCGGCTAATTTTTTGTATTTTTAGTAGAGATGGGGTTTCACCATGCTGGCCAGGCTGGTCTTGAACTCCTGACCTCGTGATCTGCCTGCCTTGGCTTCCCAAAGTGCTGGCATTATAGGCGTGAGCCACCATGCCCGGCTGTAACTTATCTTTTAAAGCCACCAAAAGCACAGAAAGGCAAAATCTTGGAGTAGTTCTATTTATGTGTCTCTGCTCCTGGCTTATATATCCACTTACAATGTAACAATCTTTGCTACCTGTCTGCAGTTTTGCAGGGAAGATGACTGTACTCATTGTGTCCATACTGCTCAATGAGCACAATGAATACCCACTGAGCTGTATGGGCCCTTAATATATCCAGGACAAACATCTTCTTCAGTAGCAAAATCACAATCAGCTTAATTTCTGAATTTGAAGGAAAAAAAGCACTATTATTAAAAGATTTCAAATTCCTGGGTATGGGTTGGAAAGGACCTTAAGATGTTATTTGGGCCAGCTTCGGTGGCTCACACCTGTAATCCCAGCACTTTGGGAGGCCGAGGTGTGTGGATCACTTGAGGTCAGGAGTTGGAGATCAGCCTGACCAACAGGATGAAACTCCGTCTCTACTAACAATACAAAAATTAGCCAGGCATGGTGGCGCATGTCTGTAATCTGAGCTACTAGGGAGGCTGAGGCAGGAGAATTGCTTGAACCTGGGAGGCAAGGGTTGCAGTGAGCCGAGATCGCACCACTGCACTCCAGCCTGGGCAACAGAGTGAAACTCTGTCTTAAAAAAAGAAAAAAAAGAAAAAAAGAAAAAAGATGTTATTTGGTCCTGGTCTGCTCCACCTGGTATGTAGGATCTTTGGGGACATGAGCCAGTATGTGTGGTGTGTGTTCAAAGTGAGATGGTGGGGGAAGTATATTCCAAGTCACAGCTCTTTTTTGCTGTGACTCTTCCTAGAATGTTAATGATCACTACTCTAAAGCACTAATTTTATATCAAAACAAGTGGAGAGTAGTAGAATGCTAAACACATGAAGTTTTCTACATGCCAAGGTTTCAAAGATCTCTCCAGCTGGCTGCCTTGTACAATATGCCTCTCTCCAGGGGTAACATCATTTCTCTGCCACCAGAGGTTGAGAAGCACTAGAATAATGAATTCCCTGAACCCTACCCTTGTCCGCCAGGGTGGGTGCATTTTAAAGCTCTCTAAGCAAGCTGACTTCACTTGCTTGTTGCTCTATTCAATCAGGAGCCTCTTCTCAAATCTTGTTTAGTCGCTGTAGCAAAACTGAAGACCATTTCTGTCAGAGGCATTTTAACCAGAGCGACTCCATCTTGAATAGGCACTGGGTAAAATAAGGCTGAGACCTACTGGGCTGCATTCCCTGGATGCTAGGCATTCTTAATCACAGAATAAAATAGGAGGTTGGCACAAGATACACGTCAGAAAGACCCTGCTGATAAGACAGGCTGGGGTAGAGAAGCCAGCAAAAACCCATTAAAACCAAGACGGCAATGAAAGTGACCTCTGGTCATCCTCAAGGCTCATTATAGGCTAATTATAGTGCATCTGATACCAAAAAGGAGTCTCACCAGTGCCATGAGTTTACAAATGCCACGGCAATGTCATGAAGTTACCCTACATGGTCTAAAAGGGGGAGGAATCCTTAGTTCTGGGAATTGCCCACCCCTTTCTTGGAAAACTCATGAATAACCCTTTGTTTAGCATATAATCAAGAAATAACTATAAGTATACTCAGGTGAACAGCCCATATTGCTGCTCTGTCTATGGAGTAGCTATTCTTTTATTTCTTTGCTTCTCTAATACACTTGCTTTCACTTTACTCTGTGAACTCACTCCAAATTCTTTCTTGCTTGAGGTACAAGAACCCACTCTGGATGTCAGAATAAGGAACGCTTTCTGGTAACATTTCTTCTTTTGTTTCTAACATGTCAGCATATATTTAAAGTTATGTAATCAGCAGAAAAATGAGTATCCTACAGAGTTACCTTAAACCCCAACTGCAGAAGATAAATTGCAATAATCCAGTGACCCATGGGGATAGCTGTTCAGCCCAAGATCAAAGCTAAAAAAGATGGAGAAGCATGCTGCAAAGGTGAGGGATAAGAGAAGGATGTTATGATTGTAAGGCTGGATGACTTTCAATACCTTTTCTTTGACACTGTCCTTTGGGATTTATCCTCTGCAGATCTCAGATCTACTCATCTATCCAGAGACCTCCTTGTGTCTTTTTTTTTTTTTTTTTTTTTTTCCAGTGCCTTAAATATATCATTACCTTGATTCGAACTTCATGAGCCTTTGGGGGTGCCACCTCTATCTCCTCTATGGAGAGAGGCTTTCCAGCCTCCCAAGCAACTGCAGCCTTGCACTTGATAACCTGAAGTGGGGAAAAAAGGGGGGTAAGCTGTTTATCCTCCTAAACAAATAACTACTTAATAGCCAATTTAGATACAGATTAATGCTAACCTTAAAAAGTATATCACAGATTCACAAAGAAACATATGTTTTCCAAGTGATGTTTTTAGATTTCATACAAATAGTAGACATCAAAAATGATTTAATTGAGATGATTACCTGGTCAGATAGAAAAGCATCTTTTGGTTAAAAAGTTGTACTCATCAAATATTTAATGGCCCTCTACAATGCATAGCAAGAGCAGGTTAAGAACACAAGTTCCGAGACAATCTGATTCAGCAGGTCTGGCATGGTGTCCAAGAAATCTGCATGCTTAACATGTGCGGGAAGAAATTCTTTTGATCAGGCTGTTCTGAATACCACTGGTTTGGTGCAAAACTGCAGGGTGGGAAGGAGGATTAGGAGTGTAACAATGAGGAGCTATATCCCTTGTAACCGCACGGGCCAATACAGCAGCCACTTGCACTTAGAAAATGACCACAGGCCGGGCGTGGTGGCTCACGCCTGTAATCTCAGCACTGTGGGAGGCTGAGGCAGGCAGATCACGAGGTCAGGAGTTCAAGACCAACCTGGCCAGCATGGTGAAACCTCGTCTCTACAAAAATACAAAAATTAGCTGGGCATGGTGGTGCACATCTGTGTGGTCCTAGCTACTCAGGAGGCTGAGGCAGGAGAACGGCTTGAACCCGGGAGGTGGAGACTGCAGTGAGCCGAGATTGTCCCACTGCACTCCAGCCTGGGCAACAGAGCAGGACGTCATCTCAAACAAAACAAAACAAAAAACAAACAAAAAAAAGAAAACAGAGATATGCTATAAATATAGCTGGACTTTGAACACTTAGTTCAAAGAAAAGTAAAAATATCTCATTAACAGTATTTTAAAAAATACTGCTTACATGTTGAAATGGTATTTTGATTATGTTAAGTAACATTATTTATGTTATTATAAATAAACTATTAAAACTTCACTTTTTCCTTTTTAATGTGGCTACTGAAAAATTTTAAATTACACAAGTGACTAATATATCTATAGCAAACAGAGCTGCTTTAGAGATTATAGTCAGTATACCCTCCACAACCAGAGAACCACATGTAATGAGAAAGGTCCTGATTAGTTTATGTTACACTTGAGAAATGCGTTGACAGACTAAAGGTTGTAAACCACTGGGTTCACAGGAGACAGATTTTAAAGTTAATAATTACAAAGAGTGTGATTTAAAGAGACAGGCACAAAGTAATACAGAAAGCAAAAAAAGTAGATTAAGAGCGTAACTTTGCTTGGTTTGGGAGAGCTTCACTTCCAACCGGGATACTGAAGGATGAGGAAAAAGTAATTATAAATGGTGATAAAACACCTATATATAGGGTGATTGTGAGGACTAAGTAAGAATGAATATGAAGTCCCTGGCCGGGCGCCGTGGCTCAAGTTGCCTGTAATCCCAGTACTTTGGGAGGCCGAAGTGGGCGGATCATGAGGTCAGTAGATTGAGACCATCCTGGCTAGGTGAAACCCAGTCTCTACTAAAAATACAAAAAATTAGCCGGGCGAGGTGGCAGGTGCCTGTAGTCCCAGCTACTGGGGAGGCTGAGCCTAGATTGCACCACTGCACTCCAGCCTGGGCGACAGAGCTAAAAAAAAAAAAAAAATCCTGGCCTACACGGTGAAACCCGGTCTCTACTAAAAAAAATACAAAAAACTAGCCGGGCGAGATGGCGGGCGCCGGTACTCCCAGCTACTCGGGAGGCTGAGGCAGGAGAATGGCATAAACCCGGGAGGCGGAGCTTGCAGTGAGCCGAGATTGCGCCACTGCACTCCAGCCTGGGCGACAGAGCGAGACTCCGTCTCAAAAAAAAAAAAAAAAGAATGAATATGAATATGAAGTCCCTAACACAATTCTTGGCGCAGCATAGCTTTGCAAAATAAGTTAGTAGTTATTGGCAGCAATAGAACAAACGGTTGAGGAAAAGGAGAGGTGAACCGGATAGAGATAAAAAGAATGGCCTCTGTAGGCCGGGCGCGGTGGCTCACACCTGTAATCCCAACACTTTGGGAGGCTGAGATGGGCGGATCACCTGAAGTCAGGAGTTCGAGACCAGCCTGGCCAACACGACGAAACCCTGTCTCTACCAAAAATATAAAACTTAGCTGGGCATTGTGGCGGGCGCCTGTAATCCCAGCTACTGGGGAGGCTGAGACAGGAGAATTGCTTGAACTCGGGAGGCGGAGTTTGCAGTGAGCCAAGATCGAGCCACTGCACTCCAGCCTGGGCAACAAAAGAGTGAAACTCCATCTGAACTGGGAAAAAAAAAAAAAAAAAAAAAAAGAATGGCCTCTGTAAATTGGTGAGGCTGGAAATGATCCTTTTTTAAAAGTAAATTGCAGATATTAAATCTTAATAGTACAAAGAATCAGACACTGCATTAGAATCTGTTTCACTTCAATGTGCCATAAATTTCAACTCCACAAGTCAGATTCAGAATACTAACAATTAAGTTATGCAACCTAAAAATCCAGAGAGACAAGAATACTAAATTTGATGGCCTGCTCCCCTTTAAAAAATGTCTTACAGGAGCCTAACCTTTCCTTTTTACTGACAATTCTAAGCAAAACAAAGTCCCACTCTAAATCCGCGGGAAATGGCACTACTTCAACATTTGAACTATAGTAACAATTACAATCTTTCACATTCTGTGAACAAAGACACTCAGCAATAAGGAAAAGCAACTACCAGTTTAAGTCTGAAAGACTGGTTAGAGTTTATTTCTTTCAAACTCCAGTATGTTAAGGCCATATGTCTTACTAGCAAATGTCCAAATTTGCAAAGCATTAAAATAATCAGCAACTTTAGACTATTTATGTTATTCGTAATTTCTGCCTTTCGTTACTGTCTAATGTGTATTTTATGAACTTGTCATCGAGGAGCAATCTCAGTCCGCCATCACAACCGACCTCAAACCACAGTTTTGGTAAGATGCCCCCATCTCGCGGAGGTGTTTGTTATGTGAGGACTAGAGGGAATATAAATCTCTTGGTGTTCAAGCGCAGAAAATGTTTCTGAAAGGGACGTAGGGGTCTTTCCAAAATACACTCCTTGGAGGCACAATAATTAAGGCGTAGGCTCAACTATGAAACACAAGCAACCTAGGAGTTAGGAGCACGGGCCCTGGCTGCAGCTCTGCCAAGTATGCAAGCTGCAAGAATGACCCAGAGCGAGTTACTTAACTTCGTGTAAGAAGCAATGCGTGGCCGCTCCTAAGCCATTTCCACTGGGATACCGTCCTGACCAGCCCCTGCCCCCCACTCTCCGGCTCTCCCACCCCCACCCCGTTCCGGCTGTCCCAGAAGCAGCAAAGAAAGCTGCTGCCCAACTGAAGAGCCGAGACAAAGCTTCCTTCTCTTTCTGCCCCGCTGAGCCGCTCGCCGGGGCCCAGTTTCAGAACCAGGAGCCAGATCCCGTCCTGGGCCGAACCTCGCGCGCCCCGCCGAGGACAGCAGCCCGGTCCCATGCCATGCAGTCCCTCCCTCGTACTCAGGGCCCTCCGCTCAGCGGGCGCTACCTGGTTCGCCATGTCCACGGGTTTTGGTCAGCGCGGGGTGCAGATATTCCGGGTGGGCCTCGCGGCGACGGCGGCGTGGGCGTGGCGAGCGCCTAGCGAGGGGGCGCAGCGTGGGGGCGGGCTTGCAATGGCGTCAACCGGAAGGGCGGTGGTCGAGCTGTGGGCGTGCAGCTAGGTTGTGGATTCCCGGGTGCACTTGCTGGCGAGGCTGCGCGGCGCCGGTTTCGTGGCTAAAATCTGACAGACTTATTGCAGAACTCGTTTCTTTGTCCGGAAAGGGCTCCCCTGTGTAACTTTACAGCAGTTATCGTAGATGAGGCTTGCAAATTACAGATGTGGACGGTGCCGGAACGGGAATTTCATTGATAGCGCCTGAGAACCAGTAAGAGATCTGCAACAGCTTTGTGCTCCACTGGCAAATGCTTCCTCCTCTAATACGCGTTATGTGTGCTTGCAGACACAAGGAGTAAGATACAGCCCCTCAAGGGACTCGCCATAGGGAGAGGACACAGAGCTGTGGGAATAAAGGGGCCACAAAGGAGGAGAGAGGCGTTTGCTGAAAACTTCCCAAGCTCCCATTCCAGCAGTTCCTGAAGGGTAGGTAGGATTTTGGGGAGACAGTAGAACATGGGCAGAGTTGGAAGAAGGAGATGAGGGGAACAAAACGTCTCCTGATCCTGGACAGTTTGATGTGTTAAGAGTGGGCCAGAGTGTAGAGAGAGAGAATGGAGTATTTGCCGGTTTACTCTTTGTTTGTTTGAGACAGTCTCGCTCTGTCGCCCAGGCGGGAGTGCAGTGGTGCGAACTCGGGTCACTGCAACCTCCGCCTCCTAGGTTCAAGCGATTCACGTGCCTCAGCCACCTGAGTAGCTGGGATTACAGGCACATGCCACCACGCTGGCTCAATTTTGTATTTTTAGTAGAAATGGGGAGTGGGGGCGGGGGGGTGGTCTCACCATGTTGGCCAGGCTGATCTCGAACTTCTGACCTCAAGTGATTCGCCCACCTCAGCCTCCCAAAGTGCTAGTATTACAGGCATGAGCCACTGCACCTGGCCTGCCGGTTTACTCTTAAACTCTGTTGTAAACGCTGGATTTTGTTAAAATAGCTCTGTCAGACACACTGCTCTTCTCTGTTTTTCAGTCTTTTTCATGGCTCTTTTCCTGGGTACATATGGTAAGATTATGTCCAAAGTCTTTCCGTCCCTTCACTCCACTGTCTCACACACACTATGGCTTTTAACTTCTATTTATGGAAAGATGACTACCAGATTATTATCTCCAACCAGGATGGCTCCCCTAAACTCCAGACTTGGACTGGATTTCTGTCTCCATGAGGATATCTCACAATCGAATGCAACTCCTAAAACTCATATTAATATTTTCTCCTTAAAGGGACTCTTCCGTCTGTGTGTTGACACTCTTCACGTACTTGCCCCAGCCAGAAACATGAGAGTCACAATTTCTCCCTCTCCCTCAGTCCCTGCATTCAGTTTGTCACCAAACCCTAAATATCTCTCTGGTCTTGTGTCCCTCTCTCCCCACTGTTGCTGCATTAGTTCAGGCTTTCATAATTTCTTAAAGGATTACTGAAAGATCCTCCCATCTGATTTCTTTGATGCCAGGCCCTTGAATCTGATACTTAAAAAGGAAAGCCCTGTTGGTGATCTTTCCAAAACGTGACATCAATTAATGCCATTTCCTATTTTCCTTCAATAATTTTTGAATGAGGTAGGCTATAAACAAATACCATTCTTCCATTTAAAAATATTCAAGGGAGAACAAATGGATAAAATCCAAAGTCTTTAGGCCAGTCAGGCCCTGAATTACTTCATTCTGTATATGTCTCTATCCTTATTTCCTGCCCTTCTGCCAAATTTCACACCAACCTTTAAGGAACATTCGTAGTTCCTTAAAAGGACTATGCTTTTTCTTGATTCCAGGCCTTTGTGTATGCCAATACTTCTGCTTGGAACGCAGCAAGCAGTTTCTAGTGGGAAAAAAAAGAGTTTTGGCAGAGAGTTAGTTTTCTTTTCTCTATTGCAGATATATTGTTTATTTTCTGGAAAGAGACACTTGCATTTTTGTAGTACCTTGTTTAACAATAATAGACAAGACTTCAGGTTTCTGGTCTGACATGTAAATAATTTAGAAGTCATCACTCCATCCTAACAAGAACTAAAAAGCTAAACAAAATGAGAAATTAACAACTCTTCTTAGAACTGCAGGAGAAGTGGGGTCACAGGGAAAACAGCTTCCCCAAAATTAGAGACACAGATGGGTGGATTCAAAGAATCACAACTTACCATAGAAACGCACCTTTGCAGGAACCATTACTGGAGTAGGAAAGTCTGAGCTCTAATTGGTGAATTGCCAGAGGCTCGTTATGGATTAGTTTGAGAGTTAAAGATTCTGGGGGGCTTTCACGCTTTTCTGAACTTTACCTCCATGAATTCTCAGAGAAGATCAGAGAAAAATCCCCAATTGCTTCCTGCATGAGGAGTGTAAAAGGAACTATTTTGAAAAATTCTAGAACATTTTATTCTTAACAAGACTTGCCACCAAAAGAAACTATTTTACTAGAGCCTAGTGTACTGGGATTTTTACAAGTGGTTAACTGACCTGGGAGAAAGGAAATACCCAACTCCAGCTCCCTCTAGACATTGTGTACCACCTAAGGGGGTGGAAAAACAAACTGAGAACTGAAGTTTACAGCCTAGGAACACAGGCTCACTAAAAGAATGAGATAAAATGGTAGAACTATAGGACACTTCCGCTTCCCATATATCTTACCACATTACTAAAGGGCTGTTTACTGCAATTCCTTTGACCCAGTATATTCTATCTGCCTTTCAATAAAAAATTACAAGGCGCATTAAAAGGCAACATAGTTTGAATGGACAGAGGAAGCAGCGGAACCAAACCCAGAGGATGACAGGGATGTTGGTATTATGAGACCATGAATTTAAAACAACTATGATTAATATTGTTTGAAATGCTTGTTCCCTGGTACCATAAAGAAATAGTACTTGAACATAAATTTAATTTAGTAAGGCCATTTTTACTTCTGCAGAAAGGGTACACTCACCAGCAGTTTTGCCGCGAGAATACACCAAACAAAGGAGACAGGGTCATTTATAACCTGATGCGTCCACCCTACTGCTGTGTCTGGTTTCCATTGGCTAGAATGGGGCCTCACATTCTGTATTTGTCCTGACTGGCTAGCAACTTAGAACTTTTTAAAAGAGGCAAAGGTAGAAGAGAACAAAGGAAGGAGGAGGTAACTTGTGGAATACTGAGAAAGGTAAAAACACTTTTAAATAAGGAAGAGGAACAGGCTATGACCAATCCTTGCTTGGACTAATACCAGCATGCCAGGGCAAATATTTAGGAGCACAGGTCTTTGAATAAATTTTGCTTCTAAGAGAAGTTACTATTTATTCCGAATTAGATGGGGAGGAAAGCATTTGAAGAGGAACCTCTACTTTATTTTTTACAGTATGCTAAAGGCTTTAATGGGAAAAGTAGACAACATGCAAGAACAGATGGATAATGTAAGCAGAGAGATGGAAATTCTAAGAAAGAACTGAAAATAAATGACAGAAAAAATACTGTAACAAATGAAAAATGCGTTTGATGGGCTCATTAGTAGACTGAATGTGACTAAGGAAAGAATCTTTTGAGCTTGAGGGTATGTTAATAGAAACTGTCAAAACAAGAAAGCAAAGAGAAGAAACGAATAAATGGAACAGGATATCATATACCTGTATGGGAGTACCAGAAAGAGAAGAAAACAAAAAGAGCAGAAGCAATATTCAAAGCAACTATGACTGAGAATTTCCCCAAATTAATGTCAAGAAACAAACCACAGATCCAGAAAACTTAAACACCAAACAAGTGTTCCTTCCAAAACAGAAAGCCCAAAGCCCACATGGGTTCACTGATGAATTCTTCCAAACATTTAAGGAAGGAATTATACCAATTTTCTACAATCTTTTTCAGAAGATAGAAGCAGAGAGAATGCTTCCTAACTCATTTTATGAGGCCAGCATTACTGTAATACCAAAGCCACAGACATTAGAAGAAAAGAAAACTACAGACCAATATCCCTTATGAACCTAGATACAAATATCCCCAACAAAGTATTAGCAAATTGAATCCAACAATGTATAAGAATAATTACATGCTACAACCATGTGGAATTTATCCCAGGTATACAAGGCTGGTTCAGCATTAGAAAAATAAATTAATGTAATCCATCACATCAATGGCCTAAAGAAGAAGAAAATCACATAGCAATAGGTGGAGTAAAAAACATTTCACAGAATTCAACACCTATTCATGATGAAAACTTTCAGCGAATGAGTGTTAGAAGGAAACTGTCTCAGTGTGATAAAGAACATCTACAAAAAGCCTGCAGCTAACATCATACTTAATGGTGAGAAACTAGAAGATTTCATGCTAAGACTAGGAACAAGAAAAAGGTGTCCCGTCTCACCATTCCTTTTCAACATCTTGCTGAAAATCCTACCTAATGGAATAACACAAGGAGAGGAAATAAAATGTATATCGATTAGAAAGGAGGAAATAAAACAGTCTTTGCTTACAGGTAACATTTATCTATTTACAAAATCTGAAAAAATTGACAGAAGTCTCCTGGAACTAATAAGTGATTATAGCAGGGTTGCAGGATACAAGTTTAATACACACATTTCAGTCATTTTCCTATATGCCAACATATAGGAAACAAGTGGAATCTGAAATTAAAAACCCAATACCATTTACATTAGCATCCCCGGAAATGAAATGCTTAGATAGAAATCTAACAAAATGTGTACAAGATCTATGAGGTAAAATTATAAAACTCTGATTAAAAAATTAAATAAATGGAGAAATGTCTCATGTACATGAATATTCTGAATCAACATTCTCAAATTGTCATTTATTCCCACTTGCTCTATAGATTTAACTAAATCCCAATTAAAAAAAAATCCCAGCAAATTATTTTGTGGATATTGAGAAACTGGTTTCAAAGTTTATGTGGAGAAGCAAAAGACCCAGATTGGTCAACTGAATATTGAAAGAGGAGAACAAAGTTGGAGGACTGATAGTACCTGACTTCAAGTCTTACTGTAAAGCTGCAGTGGTCAAGACAGTGTATTATTAATGAAAGACAAAGGAACAGAAGAGAGAACCCACAAGTAGACCCACATAAATATAGTTGGTTGATCTTGGACCAGGGGGCAGAGGCGATACAATGGAGAAAAGATAGTCTTTTCAATAAATGATGATGGAGCAATTGGACATTCACATGGAAAAAACAGAATCTGGACACAGACATTATACCCTTCACAAAAATTAAGTCAAGATGGATCACAGACCTACATGTAAATTGTAAAATTATAAAATTCATAGAAGATAACATAGGAGAAAACCTAGATGATGACCTTGGGTATGGTGATGACTTTTAAATTACAACATGAAAGGCATCTATGAAAGAAATAATTGATAAGCTGGACTTTATTAAAATATTTTATGAAAGACAGTGTCATGAGAAAAGACAAGCCACAGACTGATAGAAAATATTCACAGAATATTTATTTGATGAAAGACAAATTCAACAATAATAAAACTAAAAACCTGATTTAAAAATGGGCAAAAGACGTGAACAGACTTTGTACCAAAGAAAATTTACAGATTGTAAATAAGCATATGAAAAAGTGTTCATCATCATATGTCATTAGTTAATTGTAAATTAAAACAATGATGAGATGTTACTACATTAGAATGGCCAAAATTCCAAACACCGACACTAGCAAATACTGTTGAGGATGTGGAGCATGAGGAACTCTCATTCATTGCTGATAGGAATGCAGAAATGGTACAGCCACTTTTAAAGATAGTTTGGCACTTTCTTACAAAATTAACCGTACTAATCATATGATTTAGCAGTTGTGCTCCCTAGTATTTACCCAAATGAGCTATGAATTTACTTCCACACAATAACGGCACACTGATGTTTATAGCAGCTTTATTATTAATTGCCAAAACTTGGATGTCCTTTAGTAGGTGAGTGGATAAGCTGTGGTACATTCAGACAATGACATATTACTAAGCACTATAAAGAAATAAGCTATCATGCCATGAAAAGACATAGAGGAATTTTACATGCGTATTTTTAAGTGAAAGAAGCCAATCTGAAAAGGCTATACATACTGTAAGATTCCAGCAATATGACATTTTGGAAAAGGCAAAACTAGGAAGACAGTAAAAAGATCAGTGGTTTTCTTGGTTTTGAGGGGAGGGAGGGATGAATAGTTAGAGCACAGAAAATTTTTAGGACTGTGACACTTTTGTATACTTATAATGGTGGATACATGTTACTATGTATTTGTCAAAACCCATAGAATGTACAACACCAAAAATGTTCAAAGAGCAGGAAGAGAATTACAGCTTGGTTTAGAAATGCTCTGCACAATATCCTGGTAGTTGGTAGTGGCAGACTTGGAAAAATCTTGCTGCGATATAGAACTTCAAGTATTATATTTCTGTGAACCCTCTTGGACAGGAATGAAATTGACTGAGGTAAAGACCTACATTGGCTTTTGGGTAGTAATTAATGATTTGGCCAGATGATCAGGGACTTTGAAAGAATATGATTGTAAGATTGGTAACAAGGAAATCTGGAGTAGAGGTGTGATGGACCTTTCGTAATGGTCACTGAGTGAGGAAAATTATTTTCCATGTGCTTCTCACCAAAAGGTCTGATTTTGAAGGACATTGTCAATAATTAGGTGAACAAGATGATCCACCTTGGGGATGTTGTTCAGAAGGGTATCCAAGTGCTTGCTCCATGGGCTTGTAAATGTAGTGGCCATGGATATAAGCATGGGCCCAACGTCATAGATATTTTCTTATCAAGGTTGTTCTGACTCTGCCACTGCTAAATTCCAGATTGAGAAGTAGCACCACCAACCCTGGGTCCCCAATATGGTATAGTAACTCAAGGGGACTAGACAGTTTCTATGGGACAGGTTGGTTACATTTGATCTCCTTCATCATGGAGGAGGCAGAAATTTGTTCTCACTGGGACCAACACTTACTCTGGATATATGTGGGGAAAAGAAAGAGAGATCAGCTTGTTACCATGTCTATATAGAAGGAAGTAGACATAAAAGACTCCATTTAGTTCTGTATTTGAGATGCTGTTAAACTGTGACCTTACCTCCAACCTTGTCCTTGCAAGAGACATGTGCTGTGGTGACTTAAGGTTAAAAGGATTTTGGGTGGTGCAGAATGTGCTTTGTTAAACAAGTGCCTAAAGGCTGCTTATGGTTAAAGGTCATCACCATTCTCTTTAATCTCAAGAAAGAGAAAAACATTTGTCTCCTGCCCCTCCCTGGGCTATGGAACATCTCCGGGTAATACCCATTGTGTGCCTTGTTTACTGAGTAAGGAGAAACCGCCTTTAGGAATAAGGTGGGACTTGCTGGAGCAATACTGCTAAAAGGTTTATGGAGATGTCGCATATACATCTCAAGGCACAGCATTTTCCTTTAAACTTATTCATGTTACAAGGATTTTTTGTTCATATGTCTTACTGCTGGTTTCCTCCCTACAATGATCCTATTGTCCAGCCACTCCCTTATCGTTTTGATGGTAAAGATAATTATCAATAAATACTAAGGGAACTCAGAGGCCGGTGCCGGCGTGGGTCCTCTGTAAGCTGAGCGCCGGTCCCCTGGGCCCCGCTTTCCTTTCTCTACACTTTGTCTCTGTGTTTTATTCCTTTTCTCAAGTCTTTCGTTTCCACCTAACGAGAAACACCCACAAGTGTGGAGGGGCAGGCCACCCCTTCAGATATAGAATTGTTTTCTGGCTCTGTCATGCTTCTACCATCATCCATGAAGTTATTAATATAAATTAAACATAGACTGAGACTCTGACATTTAAAAAATTAAGGCATAAGCTTTAAATTATTCTGTTATACATGTAGGGGGAAAGGAAAATGCTAATAGTTTTCTTTTAACTTAGCAGAAAAACTAAAATACTGCTTAGAAATACAGAGATGTATTCTTATGACATTTTTCCCAGGTCAAAACCTTGTCAGTAAGACAATCAGAATTACAGATTCCTTTTGGAGGTTATTTTCACAGGACAAGGCAACACTTTGTAACACTTTGGAGTCTTATAAGACATTTTGGTTCAAATAACATTTATATTACAGAGAATGGATTTCTTTTTAGCAAGGAACAGAAGAGGTTCTAGTAACAATTATGAATATTCACACAGCTCCATATTGCCGAGGATAACAAGTGGATATTTTTTGGAACATTCTTAATTTAATACCTTATCAAATCAGATTTTTAAAAATACTTTATGATGCAGAATTATGTTTCTCTTTTCATAGCTGCAAGGAGAAGGGGTATCTTCTCAGACTTCTTTGGTTAATTATAAAGACTTTCATTTTTAAGGTCAGCTTCTGAAATTTTATTAGCTATATTATAAGCAGGCCTATAGAAGATAATTTTATTGGCAGAAATGGAGAAAGTGATAAAAAGTTATTTAATACCAAATCATAGGATGGTATTGTTTTTCTTCTATATTATTAAATACCTTGTTTACCTATAATTTCTTTCAAAAGACCTTGAAACATCAGGGAAGATAAATGGTCTATCCTTGTTTTTTTTTTTTTTTTTTTTTGAGATGGAGTCTCGCTGTGTCGCCCACTCTGGAGTGCAGAGCCGCGATCTCGGTTCACTGCAAGCTCTGCCTCCCGGGTTCTTGCCATTCTCCTGCCCCCGCCTCCCCGGTTCTTGCCATTCTCTTGCCTCAGCCTCCCAAGCAGCTGGGACTACAGGCGCCTGCCCCCATGCCCGGCTAATTTTTTTGGTATTTTTAGTAGAGATGGGGTTTCACCGTGTTAACCAGGATGGTCTCGATCTCCTGACCTCGTGATCTGCCCCCTTCGGCCTCCCAAAGTGCTAGGATTACAGGCGTGAGCCACCGTGCCTGGCCTATCCTTGGGTTTAAAATTATAGAATAATAGTGTGTAAGAGATATGAAAGAAAAAAATTAAAAAATAAAGTTTCTAGAATAAGAGCAGTCAGGTTTAATAGCATTTTTAGAGTGGATATATTTAGGAATGTTATAAAACTCAATATTTGTCAACAATAGGAGATGGCTGGCAAGAGACTACATAGAGACTGCATTTACTGGCATATTTTTCCAAATAAGGATGTTATTCAGACTGTATATAGAACATTGAGTTTAAGTTATACTTAGAGCCATTTAATTAGGAATAAAGAGGACTTGGTGGTAGTGGGAAGAGTAGGGGAGAGGCATGCCAATAGTCTTTAGCTCTCCGGGGGACTGGACGTACGCTGTGATACTCCAGAGAGCAGAACTAGGAAGGCAGAGCTTAGCTTTAGCCATAAGGAAGAAATTGGCCTGTGTATATGTTAAGCCCAAGGTCGGCTGACCTACCAGACATGTTTTAAAAAGTGATTTCTTTATTGAATTTGGAGTTGGAAACCATCCATGTTTCTTCACCCAACTTTTTACTTTGAAAAGGTTCAAGATTTCAAAATTTGAAAAATAGGACAATAAACATCTGTATGTCCTTCACCTAAGTGTACCAATATTTTTTGCCACACTTACTTTCTCTCTCTCTCTCTCTCTCTCTCACACACACACACACACACACACACTTTTTGATGAAACATTTGAAAGGAAGTTTCAAAACTCATGAAATTTACCCTTATCTTCTTCAGCAAGTATCCCCTAAGAACAGAGACACTTTCTTACTGTTCCCATTCATCCTTAAGACAATGTTCAGCTTGCAGGTGCCATGATTCTCATAAACCAGTAAGAAAAATAGTGCCTGTTTTCCCTGTAATACAAGATTCATTCAGTAAAGTTCTTGCCTGCTTCACAAGGTGCATTGCTGGAGGCCTGCTCTCTGCAAGCCTCTCAAAGAATATGAAAATAGTCCTGCCCTCAAGAAGCTCATCAGATGAAATAATACATATGAAAATACTTAAAATATTAACTATGATATAAGTGAAAGATGCTATTATCATCTCTGCAAATTCTTTTTCTCGAAGAAAATAGGGTTTAGCAGATGGAAAAACATTAAAAAAAAAAAAAAACCACCAGAGGGCACTATAGTAGCATTTGAAAAGCAGTGTTTGAAGGTATTATAAATATATATTAAAACTTCATTATTTTTTCTTCTCAGAGTAATATACTATGATTGTATTGCCTTCTAAATTCAACTCTTGTGCACCCTATTAACTGGTGTTCTTAAATATTTGTAATAATTTCAGACCAAAAAATAAGTTTTTTTTACATAGACCCATGTATATTATTATACTGAACAATATAATTTTTTTCCTGAAAATTTAATAATCTTTGACATACTGAAGGTCCATGGCTTATGTGCCTTGGACAGATTTCCAATGTTTGGTCGAGAAGATTGGGTTAGGGGGAGCGGTAATTCTGATGAAATGTTTAGAACAAGGGAAGGTAGATCATCCATCAAACCTTTAAAATACTGCTTTTTGTTTTTTCCTTTGGAAGGGTCAAGTTCCATTCCAGTTTTGTTTCACTGGCTTGACTCCTTTGAAATATTTTAATTTGTGTTGCCCCTACTCTTTCAAAAAGCAATATTCTTTAAATGAAGAATGAATATGAGAATACTCAGGAAAAGTGGACAACTGTCAGTAGTCTACAGACTTTTAAAAATGCCTTTGAAGCGTAGTTCTTAATTGGAAGTTTTCTACATATTGCCAATGGCATCACTGATGTGTAATTTTTGTTTTCTCTAGAGTATCATATAGAGATTCAGCATTCATTCTTCATTTTGAAAGAGATATATTTGAGCAACTTAGGCATTTGGTGTGCATTTTGAAAAATTATACTATAGGCCAGGTGCAGTGGCTCATGCCTGTACTCCCAGCATTTTGGGAGGCTGAGGTGGGCAGATCACCTGAGACCAGGAGTTTGAGACCAACCTGGGCAACATGGCAAAAACCCGTCTTTACTAAAAATACCAAAATTTGCTGGGGTTGGTGGCACATGGCCCGTAATTCCAGCTACTTGGGAACCTGAGGCAGGAGAATCACTTGAGCCTGGGAGGTGGAGATTGCAGTGAGCAGAGATCGTGCCACTGACCTCCAGCCTGGGTGACAGAGACTCTGTCTTAAACAATAACAACAACAAACAAAACAAAACAAAACAAAAATTATACTGTAAATTACTAGGAATTTCAACTGAGTGCATAGAGGAGAAAAAAACCCTCTGTCGCTGAAAGAATGATGGAGGTGAAGCCTTAAATTCCATACATCTCACTCTGGGATTTCTCAGTTTTATTTTTGCTTCCAAGGCAGGGTCTTGCTCTGTCGCCCAGGCTGGAGCACAGTGGTGCAGTCACAGCTCACGGCAGCCTCAATCTGGGCTCAAGCGATCCTCTTTCCACCTCAGCCTCCCAAATGGCTAGGACTACAAGCACATGCTGACATGCTCAGCTATTTTTTATTTTTACTTTTATTTTTAGTAGAGACAAAGTCTTGCTATGTTCCCCAGGCTGGTCTCAAACACCTGAGCTTATGCCGTTGTCCTGCCTCAGCCTCCCAAAGTGCTGGGATTACAGATGTAAGCCACCTTGCTCAGCCTCATTGATTTTATGAATAATTCTAACAGCTCTGCCAAGGATAATCAGAATTTTTTTTGAATTACAAAACTAGATATGAAAATTAGAAGACTGATAGAGACAGGGACATTTACTGCAGCAGTGATTGCTCAGAGAAAGAGAGAGGAAGGGAGGAGAGAGAGACTGAGACTACTGAATCACAATTTAGCATAAAAATTAGTGATCATAATATGGACAAGAGACAGGGAAATTGTATACTGAACAATATAATTTTTTTCCTGAAAATTTAATAATCTTTGACATACTGAAGGTATGTCCATCCTGCTGAGAGCCACCTTTACCACTCATTAAAACCTTGCATTCATCCTTCAAGTCTGTGTGCAACCTAATTCTTCCTGGATGCTGGGCAAGAGCTTGGGATACAGAAAGCTGTCACACTGGCCCTCTGCCCTTGCAAAAAGGCAGAGGGTCCATTGAGCTGGTTAACAGTTATGCTGTCTGTGGATGGCAATGCTAAAAGAGCCTTGTAATACTGAAGGTCCATGGCTTATGTGCCTTGGACAGATTTCCAATGTTTGGTCGAGAAGATTGGGTTAGGGGGAGCGGTAATTCTGATGAAATGTTTAGAACAAGGGAAGGTAGATCATCCATCAAACCTTTAAAATACTGCTTTTTGTTTTTTCCTTTGGAAGGGTCAAGTTCCATTCCAGTTTTGTTTCACTGGCTTGACTCCTTTGAAATATTTTAATTTGTGTTGCCCCTACTCTTTCAAAAAGCAATATTCTTTAAATGAAGAATGAATATGAGAATACTCAGGAAAAGTGGACAACTGTCAGTAGTTTACAGACTTTTAAAAATGCACCCACCCCTAGACACTATTGCAGGGCTGGAGCCCAAAGCACTCGCCCTGACTCCTGCACCTTGCAGTCTGCATGCTCCCCTTCTTGTCAGGGGTTTGAGCAATGGTGACTGAACAGGCAAGTCACACCCGTGTTGCACATCCTTCGAGGGGGATCAGGGAACTCTCCCATTTCAATAATTACTATTCTGTGTTGTTAAGATTATATTTGGGATTATCTATTTAGAAAAAAAGGAAATACAGAAAATGTTTTGGAAATATTCCATTCAAAAGGGTGAATATAAAGTATTCAGACGTGAGGATAGACTTTTGTTATCAAGCAACATATATTTATCGAGCATCTCTGATAGAGGGATGGATTCAAAGATTGTTCTGCCTTCAGGGAGTTTACAAACGTACTTGAAAAACTAGCAATGGAAACAGCGTGTGATAGGATTTTGATGAAAACACTAAGCATCAAAGGAGATCAGGGAATGAGAACAGCTTTGTGGCTGCAAAGATCTGAAAAAGAGCTGGGTCTGAAATGGAATCTAGGAAGGATTCACTGAGGCAAAGGAAAGGAGGAAAGGGGTGAGGAGAGAGAAAAGAATTGATATAGGGAATTGTATGAGAAAGGCCAACAATGTGTGGAGTACATTTTAGTCCCACGATGCCAACAAAGAAAGCATTTATAGATCGAGTATCTGGCTTCCATTTCTAATGAGAGAGAATCTTAGATAAGCAAGAATATAAGTTTCTACTTTGAAGTATTAATTACTATCATTTCAGCAAAATGTTTATCTTCTCTCAGAATTCAATACATGGTAAATCATTTTTAAAGAAAACTGAGGTTTCAGAAATTACCCCAAGGTGAAAGCTAGTCTTTATTACTCTGATCTAAATTATTATGTATCTTATCTGTTTCTTTTTCTTCAACTTTTATTTTAAGTTCTGGTCCAAGGTGAAAGCTGGTCTTTATTACTGTGATCTAAATTATTATCTATCCGATCCTTTTCTTTTCCTTCAACTTTTAAGTTCTGGGGTACGTGCGCAGGATGTGCAGGTTTGTTAACGTAGGTAAACGTGTGCCATGATGGTTTGCTGCACGGATCAACTCATCACTTAGGTATTAAGGCCGGCATCCATTAGCTATTCTTCCTGATGCTCTCCCTCCTGTCCCCCAGACAGGCCCCACCGTGTGTTGTTCCCCATGATGTGTCCATGTATTCTCATAGTTCAGCTCCCACTTATAAGTGAGAACACGTGATGTTTGGTTTTCTGTTCCTGTGTTATTTGCTGAGGTTAATGACTTCCAGCTCCATCCGTGTCCCTGCAAAAGACATGATCTCATTCCTTTTGATGGCTGCATAGTATCCCATGGTGTATATGTACCACATTTTCTTAATCCAGTCTATCACTGATGGGCATTTAAGTTCTATCTTGTCCTTTTAAACTGTTTATTGTAACATGTTGAGTATAATAATTTGAAACCTTCCATTTTGCTATTTTTATATAAATCTTTTTATCTGTTAAATCTTATAACTATAAATGTTTACTTACTACATTATTTTACAAGTACATCAATTTTTGTAACTTTTAATTGACTATTGAAAATAGCATTAATTAGTGGCAATTACAGATCATTAAGCTCAACATTATGTGTTGTAAAAATTATCAAAGATCACTGATCATTAGAGAAATGCAAATCCAAACAACAATGAGATACCATCTTATGCCAGTCAGAATGGTGATTATTAAAAAGTGAAGGAATGGCCGGGCGCGGTGGCTCAAGCCTGTAATCCCAGCACTTTGGGAGGCCGAGGCGGGCGGCTCACGAGGTCAGGAGATCGAGACCATCCTGGCTAACACGGTGAAACCCCGTCTCTACTAAAAATACAAAAAAACTAGCTGGGCGAGGTGGCGGGCGCCTGTAGTCCCAGCTACTCGGGAGGCTGAGGCAGGAGAATGGCGTGAACCCGGGAGGCGGAGCTTGCAGTGAGCTGAGATCTGGCCACTGCACTCTAGCCCGGGCGACAGAGCAAGACTCCGTCTCAAAAAAAAAAAAAAAAAAAAAAAAAAAAAAAAAAATGAAGGAACAACAGATGCTGGTGAGGTTGCAAAGAAAAAGGAAAGCTTTTACACTGTTGGTAGTAATGTAAATTAGTTCAACCATTATGGAAGACAGGGTGGTGATTCCTCAAAGATCTAGAAGCAAAAATGCCATTTGACCCAGCAATCCCATTACCAAGTATATCTCCAAAGGAATGTAAAATATTCTATTATAAAGCTACATGCACATGTATATTCATTGCAGCACCATTCACAATAGCAAATCAAACCAAATGCCCATCAATGATAGACTGGATAAAGAAAATGTGGTACATGTACACTATGGAATACTATGCAGCCCTGAAAAGGAATGAAGTCATGTCCTTGCAGGGACATGGATGGAGCTGTAAGCCCTTATCCTCAGCAAATTAATGCAGGAACAGAAAAACAAATACTGCGTGTTCTCATTTATGAGTGGGAGCTGAACAATGAGAATACATGGACACATGGTGCGAAACAACACACTGGGGCCTGTTGAGGGGGGTAGGAGGAGGGAGAGCATCAGGAAGAATAGCTAGTGGATGCTGGGCTTCATGCCTAAATGATGAGTTGATATGTGCAGGAAACCACCAGGGCACACATTTACCTATGTAGCAAACCTGCACGTTCTGCACACGTATCCCAGAACTTAAAAGTTGAAGAAAAAAAATTATCAAAGATGAAAGCGCAGTTATTTTATAGAGATAGAAACTTGAGAGGGTAGATATGCTTTTATTCTTTTAAAAATATTCACATAAATAGATTCTGATATTTCCTTACATGGGATTGCAGTTAATGATAGAGTGGGGCTAAGAGAAAAGAAATTAACAGATGTTAAAAAGAAAATTATTTAGCAACTTATTTTTAAAAAGTAGCTTGTGGCTTATTGGAACACAAATTATATAATAGTGTTTTATGTATGTATATGTGTGTATATATTAATATATATACACATGATCACAATTACTATATATATTTCATATATATATTTCAAATATATATATTTCATATATATAAGTGTATATATATAGTGTATACATGTACACATATATGTGAAATATAGTGAATTTTTCCAGTAAGAATCTTTTTATTGTGGAAAACCTTTTTTTATTTTTATTTTAAAATTTTTTATTTTAATTTTTGAGGGTATTAGGTGTGTATATTTATGGGGTACATGAGATGTTTTGATACAGGCCGCAATGTGTAATAATCACATCATGTAATATGGGGTGTCCATCCCCTCAAGCATTTATTTGTGTTACAAACAATCCATCATACTCTTTTAGTCATATTAAAATGTACAATTAAATTACTGTTGACTATAGTCTCCCTGTTGTGCTATCAAATACCAGGTCTTACTCATTCTTTTAAAAAATTTCCGACGGAAGAACCTGGAGTGTGGCGTGACCATGGGGAAGCAAAAGAAAACAAGGAAGTATGCGACCATGAAGCGAATGCTTAGTCTCAGAGATCAGAGGCTTAAAGAAAAGGATAGATTAAAACCTAAAAACAAAGAAAAGAAGGATCCCAGTGCGTTAAAGGAAAGAGAAGTTCCCCAACACCCTTCCTGCTTATTTTTCCAATATAATACACAGCTGGGCCCACCTTACCACATCCTCGTTGATACCAACTTTATCAACTTTTCCATAAAAGCCAAACTGGACTTAGTGCAGTCAATGACGGACTGTCTGTATGCCAAGTGTATCCCTTGTATAACTGACTGTGTAATGGCTGAAATTGAGAAATTGGGGCAGAAGTATCGAGTGGCTCTAAGGATCGCCAAGGATCCAAGATTTGAACGATTACCATGTACACACAAAGGGACCTATGCAGATGACTGCTTAGTACAGAGAGTAACTCAGCATAAGTGTTACATTGTGGCCACAGTTGACCGGGACCTTAAAAGAAGAATCCGTAAGATTCCTGGAGTTCCTATCATGTACATTTCTAACCACAGATACAACATCGAACGGATGCCAGATGATTATGGAGCCCCTCGATTCTAATTCTTATAAGACACAATTCCTCTGCCTTTCTTCAGCCAGCTTTCTCTTGTTGCCAGTTCATTACACGAAATGTAGCGGGATTTTTAAGGAATCAGAGAGACCGATGGAGTTCACGAAGATATTTATTATTTAGGTGCACCGGACCAGTTAGATTAACATCCAAAGGACCAGCCCCGAACAAAGAGTTAAGTTACCTTTTAAGCATTTCGTGGGGCGGCGGGGCGGGATCTGTGCAGGGGGAAGCACATTACAGAAGTGAGAAAGACAGTTAATTAATTGAGACATGCATTACATCATTTCTTACTTTTCAAGGAAAAACATGTTTTATGACTTGAGTTTATCTGTCTAGTTACCTTGCAGCTGCACAGCTAGAGAAACAGGGTATTCCAATGCCTGGGAAAGGAGGAGAGATAAGGCTCACTAGCCACAGAAAAACAGGCAGTTAATTTTTAAAGGACTCCAGCTCTTTCTCTTTCTCACAGGGAATTGGGTTCTCTTACATACAACTGAGTTACTGCTTACACATTTTAAAATTTCTTTTAATTCCTTTTCCAATGCAATAGCATGAATTATTATTCTGTTGACCTATTTGCCCTATTATGAGCTGAGGGTAGTTAGATATGCTCACTCTTTTTTTTTTTTTTTTTTTTTCCTTGAGACGAAGTTTTGCTCTGTCGGCAGGCTGGAGTGTAGTGGCGCGATCTGGGCTCACTGCAGCCCCTGCCTCCCGGGTTCAGGTGGTTCACCTGCCTCAGCCTCCTGAGTGGCTGGGATTGCGGGTACATGCCACCATGCCCAACTAATTTTTTTTTTTTAGTAGAGACAAATACAGAAAAATATGCCTCGGCCTGCCAAAGTACTGGAATTACAGGCGTGAGCCACTGTGCCTGGCCTGCTCACTTTCTGATGCTGCTTTTTTGTTGTTTGTTTGTTTGTTTGTTTTGAGACGAGTCTCGCTCTGTCACCAGGCTGGAGTGTAGTGGCGCGGTCTCGGCTCGCCGCAACCTCCGCCTCCCGGGTTCAAGCGATTCTCATGCCTCAGCCTGTGGATTGGCTGGGACTGCGGGTGCACGCCACCACGCCCAGCTAATTTTTGTATTTTTAGTGGAGACGGGGTTTCACCATGTGGGCCAGGATGGTCTCGGTCTCTTGACCTTGTGATCCGCCCACCTCGGCCTCCCAGAGTGCTGGGATTACGGGCATGAGCCACTGTGCCCGGTCACTGGTACTGTTCTGAAATTGATATTTTGTCTCATAAAAATTAGGCCAGGCATGGTGGCTCACGCCTGTAATCCCAGCACTTTGGGAGGCCGAGGTGGGTGGATCACCTGAGGTCGGGAGTTCGAGACCAGCCTGGATAACATGTCAAAGCCCCATCTCTACTAAAACTACAAAAAAAAAATTGGCTGGGTGTGGTGTCACGTGCCTGTAGTCCCAGCTACTGGGGAGGCTGAGGCAGGAGAACCTCTTGGGCCCGGGAGGCGGAGGTTGCGGTGAGCTGAGATTGCGCCACTGCATTCCAGCCTGGGTGACAGAGTGAGACTGTCTCAAAAAATAAAAAATAAAAAATAATGATGGTCAAAGGGTATAAAATCTCAGACAAGAAGAATATGTTTTATACTTTTTTTGAGTTCTGTTGTACAGTGTGGTGCATTATACTTAATAATGGAGTATTATACATTTCAAAATTGATATTCTCATCACAGAAATGTATTTGAAGTATTGGATATGTTAACTAGCTTGATTTAACTATTCCATATTCTATCCACAATTTGTGACATCACTTTGTAACTCATAAATTTGTACAATTATGAACTGTCAATTTACAATAAAAAATTTTATTGCATCTTTAAAAAAAAAATTTTCTAACTTTTATTAAGTTCCAGGGTACATGTGCAGGATGTGCAGGTTTGTTACATAGGTAAACATGTACCATGGTGCTTTGCCGCACAGATCATCTCATCACCCATGTATGAAGCCCAGCATCCATTAGCTATTCTTCCTGATGCTGTCTCTCTGCTGACTCCCTGCCCTCAACAGGCCCCAGTAAGTGTTGTTCCCCTTCGTGTGTCCATGTGTTCTCATCATTTAGCTCCCAGAAGATTTTCAACATAGACAAAAGTGGAGAGAAAAGTATAATGAAACTCCATGTATTCATTACCCAATCTAAAAAAATTATAAACATAAAGCCAATCTAGTTTTATTTATTATCTCTTAATTCCCCACTTTCACCTTCCCAGAACTAATTTTAAACAATTTCTAAAGATCATATGATTCTATACATAAACACTAGTTGTTATTATTATTATTTAACATAGGGAATATTTATATATGTAACAGGTACAAAGGCTGTAATATTTAAAGCTCTTTTATGTTCCCATATTAAATGTAAATATTTGTTTAAACTCATGGCTTTCCTTGGTTCATCAAATCAGGTAATAAATTAACCAGACAGGTTCACATTCAATGAGATAGCATTCCAGATTGCTCCTGGCATCTTCAAAAGGTCAGGATTGTTCGGATGCTGTTAATAACAATAAAACATTAATAAGTATAATTTTCATGATAAATTTAACCAAAGCTCACAAATAAGTTTTGCCTTTTCATTTCAGGATCTGATCTTCCTTTTTAGACATCCACTTTATTAAGCCTAATTTCTTTTATCCCATCCTCCTCTTCCATTCATGGTGTTAATAATATTTTATACATGTGCTAGTAAACCGGGGGGGAATTCAGGACCCTCGCTCACCTTAGGCAGCGTCCTTGTTACTCAGTAGTGCTGTTGAGGAGAATTAGAATGTACCAAGGAGGGAGTCAGGTTTTAGTCTTGGAATAGTCAGTTCTCAGATCTATAGCTGAGGGAAAAGTTGAGCATCGAAGGAGGGAGTGGGCATCAAAGTTGGTGTGTTGGGATGCTACTTTTTGAGAACCCAGATGTTCTTATTCCTGGATAACTCCAACATGTAGACACCAAGTGGGGGATAAGCCTCAAAGACAGAGCAGTCCTTTTCTCAGACATTACTGTTGGAGCTGTGGAACCCCTGCTCTCAGCAGCTTGTTATGCATAAATGTTTTCTTCACCCAGGACTGGAAGACACCCCTACCTGTGGAAGGAGAATCTCTGTGTCCTTTCCTCACTCTGGGGCAGGGTCACTACACCTCAACAGGCTAGTCAGTCATTGTATCCCATCCCCTTCCTCCCAATTCCTTGCTTCTTTGCAGTTGGGTGGTAGGAGGGCCTGCCCTCTCTTGTGCTTCCTGTGCCCATATGGTGGACACACCGGATGAGGCCCAACTTCTGCCTTCCCCATTGCCACCTTTCCATCTGTGTGGGCAGTCTGACGGTATTCTCAGTGGGCTAGAGAAGGAGCAGGAAGCCTCACTCTGGTGTCTACCCCTAGGCTGATTACCAGGGAAGCCTCCTTGGAGAATGTGGGAGACTTGCCCATAAAACAATGCAGCATTTTCCACCTGGCTGCCACTTAGCATTCCTTATGGATGTGTTCCATAATTGAGAATTCTAGGATAAAAAGTTTGTGTTAGAGGATAAGAGTACAAGGGTGTGAGGCTCAAACCCCACTCCAACCTCTGACTCCTAACTTGAGGAGTATGCCTTATGGGGATATTGAGATTGTATAAAATATTGCAGGGCTTATATACTAAGTTTACATGGTGTAGCTTAAAAAATAATGCTTGTATTTTCTTTTTATTGAACTTCCTTTTGATATGTTGTCACTGACATATTTGCAAATTGGGGAGTTCATGTCAGTGGGGATATTTTCTCAGGTTTCTTCCCCAAGAAGTAGTCTGGGTCCTCACACCATGAGACTATCTTCTTCTGCAACATTTATTCCCTGCTTCAAATCCCAGTTATTTTAATTTTACTTTAGCCTTTCCTCCTCTCTTTTGTTGTGTCTTCTCTTTTCATTTCTTCTTTGTCCTGCATCTGCTCTATGTAACATTGTTCCTAATGTTTTTGACCTTTGTTTCTATTGATCGAGGCTGTGCTTGAACATTTTACCTAGAATCATTTATCCTAGTCTTACTAATCCCCCAACCCCTAAGAATCTTCCAGGTGGAGCATTTCTATACATCAGTTCCTGGGATCCCTGACATGGGAGACTATATAACTATAATAGTGGATCAGAAGGTATCTTATAGGAACTCCATGACAAAGCAAGAGAATGAAACAGTTGGGGCACCTTTTACATGTCTGATCCCTGGCACTCTCTGTTCACATAGCCATGGTTTTCACCCCATTCTGATTGTGAAGGGTCTGGGGTAGGCACTGTATGTCAAACTGCAGAACACCACAGTGCCAAACTCAGGGGTACACTGTACTAGAGGGATCTAACATTATATTATGCAGAAACCTCTCTTTCTAGGGAGCAGCCCCAACTGAGTTAATGGTTTTTGAAATGGGAATTGTATCAATTTATACTACCATTCTATATTGTAACAGTGTACAGATGTGCATTATTGAAATGGAAGACTTTTCCCTCTGAAATAGCCACTATTCAGTCTTTTAAGCACATCTAATACCTGGGATATGGAAAATGTCAGAAAAAACAAGTTGGTTAGTTCTTAACATAAAAAAAAAAAAAAGAATCATTGTAAATGTTTTTTAAATCATTCAATCATCCATTAGTAATGTACCTTTTTCCTTGGTTCATTAGGTCGAATGCCTCACTGATTTTGTCAAAAGGCAGGGTATGGGTCACCAATGCATCCAGATTGAATTTCTTATTCTTATAGTCAGTGACCAGCTTTGGGATAGAATCTACACTTTTCCAGCCTGTAATGTGGACAAAATGCAAAATAAAGACATGCGCTTGACACAAAGTAGTTTAATCAGCATTTGCTGAATGAATGAAATTATTAGGTCAGATTTGGTTTGTTTCAAATAGATTAAACTCCTTCCATCTTTAATTTTCTGCACTTACATCTACTTAAAAAATTTTCTTTATAAGAAAAATTTAAGATTATTTTCCACTCTATATAACAAATTATCTCAATTAGGTCAATGTTTATTTTTTGTTCCTCCATGTTGGTTCATTCAAATGCAAATTAAATTTCAATTTGCAAATTATAATTACCTTTTTATATAAATTACTTATAAGTAATTAGTAGTTTTTATGTAGTGTTTGGATATGCTCTAAGGATTCAATGTTTGAGTAAATTATTTTTATTTCCTTTCAATAATCTTCACTCTAAGAATTTCAGAACTACTAGGAAAAATATTTAAAGCTATGAAGAAAAAAAAAACTGACCACCAAAGAATGTTCCATTTATAGTACGACCGATTATTAGCTCCTCTGGAAAAATAGTCAATCCTTTGCTACCAGCAGCTACTCCAATGAGAGTACATGATCCCCAGCCTGCGGTTGTACAGTCCAGGGCTGCTCTCTGTAAGATCGAACACAAAAGACTACTTGAGTCAGTGGAAAAGTAGAATATGAACTCCACTGTGGGAATGTACAATGCTTTAGAAAAAAATTAATGCAACTCTGCATGTAAGATAATGGGATTCAAGCTAATGACATCATAGTATCATGGTACATTGAGCCTTGAGGGTCCAGTGTTCCATTACAGATAGAATGTTCAGTACAGTCTGGGTGTGGGTGACTCATGCCTGTAATCCTAGAACTTTGGGAGGCCAAGGTGGATGGATCACTTGAGGCCAGGAGCTCAAGACCAGCCTGGCCAACATGGCAAAACCCCGTCTCTACTGAAAATACAAAAATTAGCTGGGCGTAGTGTTGCCTGCCTGTAGTCCCGGCTACTTGGGAAGCTAAGGCTGGATAATTGCCTGAATCCAGGAGGAGGAGGTTGCAGTGAGCCAAAACTGCACCACTACACTCCAGCCTGGATGACAGAGTGAGACTCTGTCTCAAAAAAAGAAAAAAAAAATTAGTAAAATAAAAATAAAGATGTCTAAAAAATCAGCATACATTTGTGTGTGAGTAAATAAGTTTTATATTTGCCTCTGCTAAATGTTTAAAGTGTCAGGGTTTGGCACAAAGGTTGTGAGACTATAAACCCAGCTGAATCTATCTTTGTGTGATTTTTTTTTTGACAAAAAGACTAATTTAAAATTGTTAGGTCAATAACAGCAACTGAATCACCTAATTTATCAGCAAAATACCTATGTGTTTAACCTTAAGTTTCTTACTTAGGTTTTCACCTAATGTTCAGATTTTAAAAATAGTTAACAAGGGCCAGGCATGGTGGCTCACGCCTGTAATCCCAGCACTTTGGGAGGCCGAGGCAGGTGGATCACTTGAGGTCAGGAGTTCGAGACCAGCCTGGCCAACATGGAGAAACCCTATCTCTACTAAAAATACAAAAAAGTGGCCAGGCACAGTGGCGTGTGCCTGTAGTCCCAGCTACTCAGGAGTCTGAGGAAGGAAAATTGCTTGAGCCCAGGAGGTGGAGGTTGTGGTGAGCCAAAATTGTGCCCCTGCATTCCACCAGGCGACAGAGTGAGACTCCATCTCAGAAAAAAAGTTAACATGGAAATAATCTTAAATAATGACTAGTTCTGCATAATATCTCAGTTATCGAGTTATCTAGATAACTGTTAAAAATGAAAAAGTATATGTACATGAAATAAATGCTTATAAGTGGACTTTGTGTAATATAAAATCTGAAAATTATTTTAAATTAAATGATAAATGCTGGATGTGTGAGCCATTTCCAGTTAAAAAATTGTGATATAGGAAAGCGTTTCTAAAATTGTGAGATGATTTCATCTATAATATGCTTACATCTAACAGTTCAGGATTGCTTGCTTTTTAAGTTTTCATGAAAATTTAAGGTTATTAGGAATAAGAATTCTAATTCATATATAAATATATAATTGTATTCTCTTTTTTTTTGAGGCAGTCTCACTCTGTTGCCCAGGCTACAGTGCAGTGGCATGATCATAGCTCACTGCAGCCTCAACTTCCTGCAGTTTCTCACCTCACCCTCCCAAGTAGCTGGTACTACAGGTGTGTGCCACTACACCTGATGAATTTTTGTATTTTTAGTAGAGATGGGTTTTTCCCATGTTGCCCAGACTGCTCTTGAACTCCTGGGCTCAAGCAGTCTGCCCACCTTAGCCTCCCAAAGTGTTGGAATTACAGGCGTGAGCCACTGTGCCTGGCCTGTATTCTTATTAAAAAATAATTGTATATAATTTGGAGATTATTTTAAAGTTATTTATTTAAAAAGATAAAGTAAGTAGGGGAGAGAAATATAAAGTTATAAATATAAAAATATATTTTTAATAAAATATTTTAAATAAAATAATGTAATAATATTTTAACAAAATGAATTATTCATATATTTCATATAAAATTTGATATAAAATTTCATATAAATAATTTCATATAAAAATAATTTCATATAAAAAAGAATCTTATGGGAAAATCTTGTCCTAAAATAAAATGACTGATTATTTAAAAAGAAAAAATTAGGATAAGTCAAAAGTCCAAGCATATCATAGATCATCTGTGTAAGTCATAATAAGGTTCATGAAGAGGAATTTATAAAAAAATTTTGTATGTGATTAAATTTGCTATAATTAAAAGAGGATTATTTAGAATAGTCTTTCTAAGATTATTCCCCTATGTTAAAACAAAGTTTCTTCATAGTATTGATTTGCTCTTAACAAAATTAAAAGAAATTTAACTTTTAATTTTATAACTTGTTTCTTTTGAAAACTTCTCAAAATCATATGTCAGAAGTTCAACTTTTGCTATGTCTCCCTGCTTTCAGCTTTGTCTCCCCTTGGACTGATATAACTCTCTTCTTTAGCCTTTTCATCAGCTATTATAAGTTTTTTCCTCTAGTTCTAACTATTCTTATGGCCTGATACTAAAATGTTTTATCTTAAAGGTCTAGGAGTGAATGTTTTCCTCCAGTACAACTTGATTCTGTACTCTTGGCTTTTCTTGATAGGTTTAAATTTTTCAATGTAATCAGAAAATTTCTCATGCAGCTACTAAGAATTATGTATCTTCCTGCTGAACTCATAATCCTGAACACACTTTTCCCATGTCTGATTAAATTCAATCACTTTTCCCATCAGGTTTATTAAAATGGGCTTCCCATAAGGAGAAGCAGTCACACTACCAGTTTTTCTTTCCCTTTCTGGTAACTGACTTAAGAAACAACATTTTACATTTTATCAAAATAATTCCAGTGTTGCCTATATTAGGTTTTTAATTGCTTAAAAAAACAGGGTTAAGGTTTTTACATCCATATATCCTTATGTATTGCCTTTAAAGTCTTTTGATGATCTATTTGGCTAAATAAGTAACTATTGTTTTACAATGACCTATGGTTCTGTTTTAATCAAATGTTTTGACGCCTTTAACATTTTTGACAAACACTCTCAAAATTAAATTCTAAATTAAGTCTCTGACTTATTGCTGGGGCTTATTAAAGTTATACAAAATTAATCACTGAAAAGTTATAAAATCTTTCTACAGCTTCCAGTCAGGTCATAGACTCCAGTATCACTACCTTCAGCTCCTTAAAAGGGTCCTTAGCAGGTGTTAGTGAATAATCCTTGTGCTGGTAAGTTACAGGGTGTTGACCCTTGGTTTAGAGGGTTAGAGGTCATTGAAACCTAGAAACATAGCTTTTCCTAGTTATAGAAACTTTTGGTAGGAGAGTAGGTAACTCATCTTTTGGTGATTAAATAAATCCTTCTCTTTCCAAGGATTTATTTGGATTCTCTAATATAATTCTGTTCCATAATTGAAAATGACTTTCATGATATAATAAGTCAGTTTAATGACAGAAGATGCTAACTTTTAGGTCAGTGGTTCTCAACTTGAGAAATTAATTTTTAAAATGTTGTCAGTGGGCCCCCAGCACACAGGAATATCCTGGGTGTGGCCCATTCATTGGTATTAAAAAAGCAACAAAACAACAATGAAAAACCCCTCAGGAAATTCTAACATATAGCTAGTCTTGAGAATCTCTGTACAAGAAAAATAAGGTGAATAGGCTAAATTTTAGTGTTTGTAAATAAATGAGCCATGGGAAGCGGAGTGATGGATGTGGCATGCTGCACACTGCAGGTACTAACATCAATTCAAAAGCAGGGCCTGAAGCCTTGAACACAGGTGAGCAGTGCTAGATGCAGAGCCCTTGATGCATGCATTTTCAATAATAGCTAATGTTTATTGTTGCTTAGTACCTGCCAGATACTGTTTTCAGCAGTTTGCATATATTATAATGAAACTGTTCAGAGAAGAATGACTGAGGAACAGTAGCCTGTGGCTCTCATCATAAGTCTTCCTGGGTCTCATTCTCTTCTGAGGAATACACCAGTCGTGTAAGAACCAAGGGGGAAGAACCAGCACAAAATTTGCTTCTGGGAAGTATAGAATTTTATGCGTTATATCTTGCCTAGAAGATGGCTTGGGAGCTAGGCTGAGTGAAGGTGTAAGTAAAAGGAATAACATCACAACTACTTCATGGCTCTCACTAATGAAATAAGAAGAATCTATAGGCAGATAATTCAGTTGATGAATTCTTTGGTCATTTCATTAAAAACAAAAACAAACAAACCAAAACCACAAAACAAAACTCCCAAAATCTGCTTAGTGTCTTTGAGTAAATACACATTAGGCGATTATTTGCTGACTCTCTGGAGAATTAGGCTGGGCACTCAAGCAAGGTAACTTTTCAGTATATTGCCTGTAGTTGTAGTTGGTTCTTCATTCCACTTTTTGGAGTAGAATAGACAGGCCGGCTTCGTAGGTGTGCAACCAGTGGAGTCACTGAGGGCACTGTAGCCTGTCCTGAGTCGGGAAGAAATCAGAATGATACAACATTGCAGTGTTCAGGAAAAAAAGATGATTTAAATTTTGTGGTATGGTTTTTTTTTGAAATATAGAAAATTTCAAATGTGTAATTTGGACCTAATTTTGCAACCTATTTATTGAGATCTGATGGACAGAGCTGGGCTGTGTGCAGGTTGCTAGCCTCTCCCTGTTCTACTTTAATATGGGAGCGAATGTGTTGTAGCTATTAGGAAACACAAGTCACCCTCTCTTATTTCCTCCTCTAAATCTGCCTTCTGTATATTTTTTTGTGGGGGAGGGCTCAATTCTCATAAAACACAATTCTTTTAAAATGTTCATTTCTAAGTTTTCACTTTATTTTTTGCTGCATTTCATATAGAAGAATGAATAAATATTAATAACATTAATATTAAGGACTAATAGAAATAGTTATTTACACATTAATAAACATTACTTACAATAGATTATTATATAATGTATAATATCTAAGTGTTAAATAGTATTTATTATCTGTAAACATGTTAATATTAAATATATCAATACATGCACATATTTATTAATTTTAAATATATACTGTTATAGAAAAGATATTCTACATTATTAACAAATATTAATAACATGTATATAATGTATAAGATAGCTAAGCCAAACAGGTGTTTTTCCTATTTATTCATTGCAGTTAGTTAATTCATCCCTTTATATCTTTTGCTAAAGAATGCTGTCACTTAATTAATGCACTTGTCATTTTATTTGATTTCGTAGTGAAAAGGAACATTTCTCTAATTAATTAAAAATGAAGAAACCCCTAAAATTGTCTCCAAGGAATAGGAATTGGAATTATCATAGAAAACAGAATTAGAAAATATTATCTCCAGACAAATAATATTGAGCTTTTTAAAGGGATCTCAAAAGAAAAATCAGCATCTACACATAATGCTGGCATGGCTTCTTATCACAAGAGAAGACTGAACTCACCAAGATAGTACTGGCATTTGGGGGGACACATTCATGGGCATTGAAGGAAATGGAGTATAGCTGAGGGAATGGGAAATGAATTGTGGCTTATACTTCTACTCCACTGTCATCCATTTGAAAGTACTAAGAAGGAATGATTATAGTTACCATAATAAACATAACCCACTTTCCCCTGTTATTTAACAGCCAAAGAATAAATTGAAAACATAAGGCAAGAAAAAAATATACATACCATGGTTTCAGATCCACCTGCACAGTCAAGAGCAAAATCCACACCTCCCTTGGTCAATTCAATGATAACCTCCTGGATGGGTTTATGTAGGTCTCTAGGATTGAGGCAATCAGTGGCTCCCAGGGCTTTAGCCTTTGCAAACTTCTCACTGTTGATGTCAATACCTATGATTCTGGAAGCTCCTGCCGCTTTACAACCCATTACAGCAGAAAGACCCACACCTCCTAGGCCAAAGACAGCACAAGTCGAGCCAGGGGTGACCTGCAAGCAGGAAAATTAAAATAACTTCTAAAGTAGCTAGTCCCACTTTTTTCCTTTTAAGGGGCAGGAGGAAGTGGGGGCATGAACATATGAATTAAAGACAGCCTGCTATTAAACTCTATGATATAACCAATGGAGGAAATCTGCCAATGTGAAAATGGATGCATTACTACCTAAATTTGGAGAATTATTTAATGTTCATTAAGATTATAAGAAACAAACCCAAGTAAAAATAATTCCCTTGTTTTACTTTTTCCCTTCAGTGTTAGAACAAAATTTGAAAACCCACACATTCTGAAGGGTTTATTGCTTTCCTTTTAAAATTTTGGATCACTAGTAATTTGACATCTACATTTCTAATAGGCCTCATTTGGTTGTATTAATATTACAATGATTTACTTGATCACTCCAAATCACCAGTTTGGAATGAAGTCCAATTTGTTTTGCATGGCATGAAAGGATTTTTATTGTCTGACCTCTGTTTACCTTCCAACTTCATCGCCATGATATTCCCAGTACAAGAACTGCAAACAGATTGTTGCACTTCTCCTCATGCTGTAGTTGACCCTGTTCCCTCAGACTAATGTACTTTTCACCTTATTTTCTTTAATTAAAGTATAACCTATACTCCTAGGCCTGACTTCAAGGACATTCTCTCTATGAAACTTTTCTTGATTCTTGAATCAGAAATCAATGCCTATCGTTTTGTTTTTCTTGTATCATATAATTTATAACCTGCCTTGATTGTGTGTATATGTGTATTTCTTTAAAAGACTACATTATATGAAGGCAGAAACTTTTTAAATTCCACATTATTATGAAAGGGTCTTCTGTATGTTGAGTCTTTAATAAATGTTTGTTTCATTGCATTAAATGGAAGTAATAGATAAGATGGTAAGAAAAGATGCCGCAACTGGAATATGTTATTCTACAGACTAGTATAGTGATAGAAAAATGCTACATAGAGAGATACTTAATATTTCCTAATGAGGATGCAAAGCTGTTAGGATTAAAACATAAACAAAAGGAAAAGAGAAAATCTGCTCAAGGTAAGGATTAATCCATTCTAAATTGGAAACAAAATTACTAAGCAACAGGTAAACTGCAATATTTTCATTATTTATCTATATTAGGTATGCACACCTCTGGCTTTTGCTACTCAGGGGAAATAATATATATATATTATTTATATAGATATATATCTATATATTTATATATCTATATATTTATATATATATTAAATATATATATTTATATATATAGATATATATATATATCTATTGCAAATAGTAACAATATTGTTCTTATGATGGTTTCTTTACTATAATGTTGTGGCATGTGTTCAGTGTGTTTCTTAATATATTTCTCCAGAGTCTCAGTTAAAAAGAGCCTGTGAGTCTCTTAGGAAGTGGAAATGCATTTTTCCCATTGCAGCAATGTAACTACTAGTTGGATTCTCAGGCTAACTCACGACAGTGTATAAATAGAATATGCTGCATTACTTGTATTATACAACTAGGCCCCTGTGTGTAAAAGTGCGTTTGCTCGCATAACTTTGGTGGGGTCACTATAAAATGCCCCCACAATTTGCAAGTAGGTCTACACACAGTGGATGATTATCTGTCTGCAAGTACCACTGTTAGAGGACATTTCCACACTTCCAAAGGTCTCTGTGTAATGTTGTTTAATTGGCAGATACAAGCACATCAAAAAGAAATAGGGGTTCTGGTGGTGCTAGTGTGTTCTCAATAATTATACAGAGAGGTTGCTTCACTTTTCTTCTCAGAAGTAAGTTAAGTTTTATCAAAGCTCTTGCCTTTTGAATAGAATTACTGATACTTCACTTTCCTTAATTTCTTCCTATCAGATTCATTTCTCTCTGAGCATCCCATGAGGTGGCTTAGCAGCTAGAATCTCCTCCTTTACAGTGGGAAGAATGGCTCCTGGAAATTTAGGTCGACTTTGACTGGATTTAAAAGGAAGCTGTACAATTCCACCTCTGGATATATAACCAAAGGAAATGAGCTGTGCATACCCATGTTCAATGAAGCATTATTCACAATAGCCAAAATGTGGAACCAATCCTTAAACAAAAGGAAAAGAGAAAATCTGCTCAAGGTAAGTATTAATACATTCTAAATTGGAAACAAAATTACTAAGCAACAGGTAAACTGCAATACTTTCCTTATTTATCTATAATATTAGGTATGCACACCCCTGGCTTTTGCTCCACGAATAGATGAATAGATAAGAAAAATGTGGTATGTGTATACACAATGGAGTACTACTTAGGCTTTAAAAAAGGAGAAAATTCTGTCATAGTGAAAACATGGATGAACCTGGAGGATATTATGTTAGAAATAAGCCAGGCACAGAAAGACAGATACTGCATGATCTCACTTATATGTGGAATCTAAAAAAGACAAACTCATAGAAGGAGAGACTAGGCTAGTGGTTACCAGAGTCTGGGGGGATAAATGAGGAATGGGATGATGTTGGTCAAAGGATACAAAGTTTCGGTTAGAGAGGAGGAATAATTTCTGGAATTTCATTGTACCCTATGGTGACTATAATTAATAATAATGTATTGTATATCTGAAAATTGCTAAGATAGTAGATTTTTAATGTTCTCACCACAAAAAGATTAGTATATGAAGTGATGGGTACATTATTCGCTTGATTTAATGTATACATATATCAAAACATTGCATTATACTTCATAAATGTATACAAATTTTTTTCAATTAAAAATAAGTAATTAAGAAAGAAAGCTGTAGCTGAATCTCTAGTGCTAATGGCCCTTAAAAGGACTGGAGTAGTAGAAGAGGATGGACTGCATGGAGCCCAGCAGAGGAAGACTTGAAGAGTGATACTTCTTCCCTGAATCTCTAGCGCCATACAGCAGAAAACAGGCTTTGACTGCCATGTGCACATCTGCTGTCAACTCCACCCAGCTACTAGTACCCTTCTCTGATTGTAGTTTGGTTTCTAATACAATTTTTAAATTTGTATATTAATGAGTAATTGTGTGGATGAATACATTTTTAAAGGGAGATAACATGCTGATAGCAAAGAGTAGCATTTTTGACTGTGTGGCAGATAAAATTCTCAATGAAGAGTCATACTTTGGTATCTTGGCTGCTAGATCAACCTCTTATTGTGGTGAGGCTGACTTTGTTTCCTTGACACTGAACAACTCTAGGTAACCTGATAAAAAGGACTTTCTGGTTTACAAAGCCGAGGACCAGGCCTCACCAGGCTGTTTTAAGGGTTTCACATGCACCTGGTTTTATTTGTTCATTCATTGAAAAATTATCAAGCTCCTATTATGTGCCAGGGACAATTCCAGCCTCCAGAGCTATCACAATGAATAACAGAGAGTTCTTGCCCTCAAGGAACAAATAGTACAATAGGACAGAAAAATACGTGGGAGATTTCTCTATAGTGTGATAAGAATGAAGACAGAGGCTGGCAGTGGCTCACGCCTGTAATCCTAGCATTTTGGGAGGTAAAAGTAGGAGAACTGCTTGAGCCTAGGAGTTCAAGACCAGCTTGGGCCCTGTCTCTATAAAAAATTAAAAAAATAGCCAGGCATGGTAGTGCATGCCTGTAATCCCAGCTACTTGGAGGACTGAAGTGGGAAGTTCACTTGAGCCCAGGAGATCAAGGCTGCAGTGAATCATGATCATGCCACTGCATTCCAGCATGGGCAACAGAGTGAGACCCTGTCTCAAAAAAGAAAAAAAAATTGGGGTGAAAACTGGGAGGGACACCCAAAGCATACCTGAGAACCTGAAGTAGATCTCTGAGAGGAAGTGATAAATGGAGTCAGCCTGAAGGAGGCAGGGCAGTCTTCCCTGCACTGTTGCTGGAAGCCAAGTGTGCAAAGCCCAGAAACCCCAGTGACTGAAGCCTGGAGACTCAGAGTGGAGCCAAGGGAACAGTGCACAGCGGAAAGGGAGAAGTAGGAAGTCACTGTAGCCTACTGAGGAATTTGACCTCACCCTGAGGGAAAAATGAAATAATGCACGAAAAATAAAATCTTCAGACTTGTTGTTTGAAAGACCACTCTGGCTGCATTTTGCAGTTTTGAGTCAGGAATAAAGGTTGATGTCAGGGAGGTTCAAATAAGGAGGTTATTTGAGATGTCCAACTGTGAGATCCCTCTTTGATATCTCTCTAGTTCTAGATCAGATGCTTTGTAAGAATCTCTAAATTCTAACTTGGGATTCTAGGGACACATCTGGTCAACATCAGGGCTGCTACCAGAGACCCTCCTTTGAAGCCACAAAGGAACAGGATGAGAAGCAGAAATGAATTACTACTGATTGAGGGAGAGAGATCTGTAGCATCAGGGAGAAGACAGGGGTGGTTGTGTGAAGATGGAAGTGAGTTTCTGTCATTTTTATTGCCCTTTGACAGAGTCAGCTGTCCTAGGATGAGCATTCATCCTTACGAGACATATTTAAACAGGCTGTATTTAAATCAGGGATGATCGATAATCTAACATGTTAGTATAGTATAAGAACATATGCTGGGCGCCAATTATATGTAGGCTACTGGGCCAGATGTTTTACATATATATTGTGATTCAATTATCCCCATAAGTATTTTTAGTAGATATTATTCTAGAAGGGTTAAATAACTTGCCTAAAATCACAGAGGTAATAAATGACACAGCCAAAGTTTAGAGATAACTGGTTCATTTGTATCACACTGCCTCCCAGTAACTTCTGTTTTACACAAACTGGTGTTTAACCATTTACCTTGGCATTGTTGATTGCAGCCCCATAGCCAGTTGAAAACCCACATCCAAGCAGACAAACTCTCTCTAAATTTGCATCATCATCTATTTTGGCAAGATTAGTATCTGACACTACAGTGTACTGAGAGAATGTACTGGTTCCCATGAAATGGTAAACTGGTTTTCCTTTGCAGGTAAACCTGCTGGTTTTGTCTTCCATTAGTTGTTGATCACTAGCAGGACTTTTAATATTACTAGAAAATTAAAAAAAAGAGAGAGAGAGATACAAATGAAGAGGAGTTACAATAAATGGAACACTGATCATTTTCCCACAAAATATGTTGAGCATTATACATCTTTCATGATAATTTACACGACAGAAAAATTAGGAAAACAACAAGACTTTTCACAAAATATAGTTTGTTGGAAGCATTTTAAAGATAACAACAACAATTTTTTTAAAGTGACAGGGTCTCGTTTTATCACTCAGGCTGGAGTGCAGGGAATAAACTTTTTTTTTTTTTTAAACGAAGTTTTGCTCTTGTTGCCCAGACTGGAGTGCAGTGGCACGATCTCAGCTCACTGCAACCCCCGCCTCCTGGGTTCAAGCGATTTTCCTGCCTCAGCCTCCCGAGTAGCTGGGATTATAGGCATGCACCACCATGCCTGGCTAATTTTGTATTTTTAGTAGAGACAGGGTTTCTCCGTGTTGGTCAGGCTGTTCTCAAACTCCTGACCTCAGGTGATCCTCCAGCCTCGGCCTCCTAATGTGCTCGGATTACAGGCATGAGCCACCGCACCGGCCAGGGAACAAACTTTTATTGAATGCTTTTATGTACCAGAAATGCTTTTAAGGGCTTTACATGTATTAACTCTTAAAAATTTTTATTATGGAAAATTTGAACATGTATAAAAGTAGAAGGAATAGCATAATGAACCCTTATATGTCCCTGTCCCAGCTCCAGTAACCATCAACTCATGGCCAATCAAGTTTCACCTAGTATTCCTTCACAATACCTGCTCCCTCCCCTACACTGCAGTATTTTGAAGCAAATCCCAGATATCACTATTTCATCTGTAAATACATTAACGTGTATCTCTAAAGGATTCTTTTAGGTCCACATATTTGTCGTCTCTTAATTATCTTAAATTATAGATCCCTTCTCTCTCTCTCTCTCCTTGCAATTTATTTGTTGAAGGAATTGAATCATTTGTCTTGTAGAGTTTTCCTCATTCTGGATTTTGCTCCTAACATTCCTGTAATATGGTTGAACATATTTCTGTATCCCTGTATCCCCTCATAAACTAGTATTTTTGATGTAAACACTTGATCTGATTCAGATTTTACATTTTTGTGGTAATACTTTATAGGTGGTATTGTATATTTCATTTGGAATATCTAATTATCTCTTTTTATAACATTTATTAGAAAGAATTTATTGGCATTGTCTAAATCCATTATTTCATTAAAGCTTTGCAAAAAATATTAGTTCTTTGAATATCTAGAACAAATCTGTGAAGCAGGCATTATTTTGATCCTCATTTTTTAGATGAAAAAATTGAGGCACAGTAATAGATGTAAGAGTAGTGCAGTTTTAGCTTCTTAAATAACTGCTTTCAACTAGTGTTAAGGAAGAAAGGATCTGTCTGTAGTCTCAGTAAAGCAAAAACAAGATGATTAAGATTGTGGACTCCGGAGCCATACTGCCTGGGTTAAAAACCTGGCTCTAAGACTTATAACTATGTTGCCTTGGAGTAAATCACTTTACTCTGCCTTATTGTATCCCTCTCTCATCCCTGTAGAAGTAGTTATTATTCTGAATTGGCATTTATTATTTCAGTGATTTATTTATGCTTTTACTACATATACAAACAACCATTAGAAAGTATAGTATTGTTTTTGTATATGACACCTTACTAAATATTCCTTCAGCAATTTGCTTATTTCCCTTAACATTATGTGTGTGAGATTATTTTATGTTAATACATGCAGCTCAAGTTTAGCCATTTTCATTATTGTGTAGTAGTCCATTGTGCTACTACATAGCAATTTTAAAATTCATTCTCTTTCTGATGGACATTTGTGCTGTTTTAAATTGCTTACTATAATGAACAGTGTTGCAATGTTTCTTTGTGTGCACTTGCAGTAGTATCTTGTACACACCTAGGATTAGAATTAGTATGTGGAAGGTTTGCACTTCTTCAAGGCCATTTAGGTAATGTCAATGTGCTTTCCAAAATATTCATTCAAATTTATACTAACGGTGTAGAGTGCTTACCTGATTTTTCCACAAAAATTTGTGAGTGGACTCAGACAAAACTTGCATTTTCTACATAGAGGTGCATAAAGTGGAATTACTTTGTCACCTAGAAAGAAAGGCCATATGTTGGATGGTGCCTAAGATGTTACTTATAGTTCCTACCAGATAAAACAGTGGAAAACACCTTTTCTTTACAGTATACATTTTATATTCAGTGGAAAGTATAGGTGGCTACAATATTTCATTACCTTACAAGACTGCAGATTCCTCCAAGTATTGCCTATATTGTATTTTTTAAAAAATTACTCTGCTTGGCAGTCAAGCAACAAATCTGTGTTGATATCATCAGACACAGTACTCTGGGACTTTGCTGTCATTATGACTCTCTGCATCATGACTATTGTTTATTACATTTCCAAGCACCATGTATGAAACATAACATCCTTATATAATAGGAGAGGTAAACAATTATAGGCTAGGTATAAACTTTATATCATTGCCATGTTTCACCTTTAGATTCACTTTCAAATTCCACATTTTTCTACTTTTTAATAAATTCCAATTTAATAGTGACTTTTGTGCTTCAATGCCTGAGGTCTAATGATGATAATTCACATGCGTTCAACATTTAATACATGCCACGCATGCATTTAATACATAACTATTTACATGTATTATTTCAGAGCTTAATTCTCAGAACAACTGTTTGAGATGAGCCCTATTTTTATTCACACTATATAAAACAGAAATCTGAGCTGAATCACAGAAAAGTGACATAACTGGTCAAGATCACATAGCCAGTAAGTGGCAGAGCTGGGGCTAAAGGGATGAAATTGGCCAGACTCCTTCATTGACACAAAATGTTGGGAAGCAATTTGTTCGTACAGTCTTTTTTGGAATGGAAAGGTACTAATGTACCTCTAACTTTGCAGCATTCTCATTCAAAGGGAAAAGAGTGGCATGGTTCATCCAGCCTGCCAAATGAGGATTACATAGCTCATATTCCAGTATCTGGAGGATCTGTTGTAAAATGTGGAGTAAATAGTTTCAGCTGTTGGTGTGTGCTTCGTTTAGGTATTATGTTTATCTTACAAACTTCCAAAAAGACACTTCGGCTAACACTGACATATATATGTTTCTCACTAAAGCTACCTCTAAGTCCTAATTCTTTACATAGTTTGCTGTTAATATTAAAATAGTTCGCATTTTTATATAGAAGTTGTTATAACATGTCATTAACAAAACCTTTTATTTTACACCAGATGCAGTGGCTCACATCTGTAATCCCAGTGCTTTGGGAGGCTGAGGCGGGCAGATCACCTGAGGTTGGGAATTCAAGACCAGCCTGGCCAACATGGTGAAACCCTGTCTCTACTAAAAATACAAAAATTAGCCAGGTGTGGTGGCTCATGTCTGTAATCCCAGCTACTCTGGAGGCTGAGGCACAAGAATTGTGTGAACTCGGGAGGTGGAAGTTGCAGTAAGCCAAGATCGGGCCACAGTCCTCCAGCCTGGGTAACAGAGTAAGACACTGTTAAAAAAAAAAAAAATGTCTGGGCACAATGGCTCATGCCTGTAATCCCGGCACTTTGGGAAGCCAAGGTGAGTGGACCACCTGAGGTTAGGAGTTTGAGACCAGCCTGGCCAACATGGTGAAACCCCGTCTCTACTAAAAATAGAAAATTAGCCAGGTGTGGTGGCACATGCCTGTAATCCCAGCTGCTCGGGAGGCTGAGGCAGGAGAATCGCTTGAACCCAGGAGGTGGAGGTTGCAGTGAGCTGAGATTGCGCCACTACACTCCAGCCTGGGTGACAGAGCAAGACTCTGTCGCAAAAAAAAAAAAAAAAAGGAAAAACAACACCTTTAATTTTAGATTTAGGGGTACATGTGCAGGTTTGCTATATGGGTAAACTCGTGTCATGGAAGTTTGGTGTACAGATAATTTTGTCACCCAGGTACTAAGCACAGTACCCGACAGTTATTTTTCTGAGCCTCTCCTCCCTCCATCCTTCATCCTTAAGTAGGTCCCAGTGGGCCTGTCATTGCCCCATTTGTGTCCATATGTTCTCATTATTTAGCTCCTACTTATAAGTGAGAACACTCAGTATTTGATTCTCTGTTCCTGCAATAGTTTGCTAAGAATAATGACTGACAGCTTCATCCATATTCCTGCAAAGGACATGATCTTGTTCTTTTGTAAGGTGTCATTTGTTAAACATGGAAATTTCAGTTTAAGCTAACCTTGTAACTTTGCTTCATAGGACAGTTTCTCAGTGCTTTATGTAAATAAAGTGACCACATTTCCCAGATTTTATTAGACAGTTCTGATTTCAAATATTCTGTTCCATTGCTAGACTGTGATAGATTGTGTGTCTCAGTTTTACTTTGGAAAAGATGGTCCTCCTTTGTAAATAAAGATCAATTATAGCATGCCAAGCCAGGACTATCAAGAATTATCTCTGAAATATTGTGACATTTCCATTTTATCTGAATAAAATAAAATACCTGGTTTGAAGTTGGTCACTCCTGGCCCAACACTTTCCACAATCCCTGCAGCCTCATGGCCAACGATCACTGGGAAAGCTAAGCCCTCAAATTTAGAATCGATAACAGTGGCATCAGTATGGCACAGGGAAGTAGCAATGATCTACAAGGCAATTTACAGACTTGAATTGTGTTTCTGCAACTATATTATTGAACTGGATGTTACATATAATATTAGGCCTGATATCATTTTGAAACTTTATAAGACTTCTAGAACTCAATAAAAGAATCACCTTTTGAAAAAAAGAACCAATAAAAATATACTAGGTTAAATTCGTTTCCTCTTATAATGCATCTTTGTTTTCTACCTTTTGCTGTTGTCAGAAAATCAAAAAAGAGATAGGATTGGCAATTATTGCCTCCAGGAGAGGAAAAATCAAAGGTAATAGGGCTTATATTATAGGGTTATTATATTATAGGCTTATTATAGGGTAAATTTGCTGAAATAAAGTTAAGGTAATATACCTTTTACAGTTGCGAGAACAATATGAAATCAAGGATTGTCTACATTAATTACCAATGTATACCTATATTCTTCAAGGTTCTGTCAATGAGGATGTCCCATTCACTCTCATGTACAGACTCTTAATGTGGGGGTCCTCAGGGAAAACATAAGTCTGGTCAGCTTGGGAAAAATGGGGAAAGTCCAAACTTGCCATCAGTGATCTCACTCCATTCCATGTACTCTCTTCTCCCTGTGACCTACTCCTGTCTCTTCCTCTGGATACCCAGGACTCTTCAGCTGCCCAGAGCAGCATATCAGGTTTTTCTTCTTTGTTGTTTTGGAGCAAGTTCTCTATCTTCCTTTTAATAACACTTTCAAATAATTAGCAATTGGAAAACAAAAAGAAAACCTAACTAATTCAAATTCAAAGTGAATTCCTTTGTCTGATTCTTAGGGTAAATGATTAATGTTAAGACCAATTAAATTTTAAACCCATTATTCAAAAATTACTAAAATAATGGATGATTTATTCCTTTTTGGGATAATGCCTATTTTTGACTGAACCTAAAAATACAACTTCCCTGTACTAGAAACTCCAAGGTCTCTGAATCATAGCACATAGGATTGACTTGACAGAAGCCATGTCGCCACTTGAGGCCCTGTCTGCTCCCACCCAAGGAAAGTCTTCACTTACCTGAATGCGAACTTCATGAGCCTTGGGGGGAGCTACTTCAACCTCTTCAATGCAAAGGGGCTTGCCTGCTTCCCAGGCGATGGCTGCTTTGCATTTAATAACCTGAAAGGGAGAAAGAAAAGGAAGAAGGAGATAGAGATTTTGACAGGGTTGGGGGTGGGAGAGAGGATATCATGAGAAAAAAATAGAATATATTAATACTATAATTTCACGACAAAGAGTTAAAGAGTTTGTGGCTGGATCTTATGATATTATTTTAAAGACAGGGGATCTTAATGAAAAATAAGAAGTTAAATTCTACATTATACTCATTACATTTTTTATTTCTTAAAAAATAACACGGTGAAACCCCGTCTCTACTAAAAAATACAAAAAACTAGCCGGGCGAGGTGGCCGGCGCCTGTAGTCCCAGCTACTCGGGAGGCTGAGGCAGGAGAATGGCATAAACCCGGGAGGCAGAGCTTGCAGTGAGTTGAGATCCAGCCACTGCACTCCAGCCCGGGCGACAGAGCGAGACTCCGTCTCAAAAAAATATTAATAATAATAATAATAACAGGTGTATTAAAGTTTACCTTAATATAATGCCTCAAGTTTTTCCCTCTATAACAGAGAGGATAGATTTATAGAGTTGGAAAAGGTAGATGGCCTATAAAAATCTATTGAGTGAACTGTTTGAAATCAGCTCTGAATTACCTGAGTCAGATAATTGCTGGAGAATAGATGTGTTTTACATCTTTGCAACTCGAAGTGTGGTCCTCGGACAAGCATTTATTCACATGACTTGGGAATTTGTTAGAGATAAAAGCCCTGCCTCAAATCCACTAACTCAAAATCTGCATTTGAATAGTGTCCCCAGAGAATTCATTAAAAGTCTGAGAAATGAGGCTTACATCATTATCAAATTTATCAGTAGGATATAAATTAAATAAAAATTTGGTCTAATTGTGAGAATTTGGGTAAAGATGAATGAACAGAATTTAAGTATTTGGGATTCTATAATCCCAATTCTTTTCTAGCCTCAAATTATATTTTTAATTTCAAATATAAGCAACATTGAAAGAAAGCAGAAAGAAACAAACCTATAATCTTCTGTTCTAACACTACTATGCTTACATTTGGTATACTTTTCCCAAAGTCTTTGACCACATGAATATCTATTTTTCAATAGTTAAGTAATTTTGAATTATGTTTTTGAATATTATTTATTTTGTTTCAAAGGAAATATATATTAATTATAGGAAGTTTCAAAGTGCCAAGGCATACCAAGTTTTTAAAGACAAAAAATAAAATGAAATTCATCTGTGAGCTCATTACCCACTTTATGCTTTTGATGCAAATTCTTTGAGTATCCCCAAATAAGATACATCGTCCATAGTATTTTGTAATCTGCTTTTTCTACTTATTAATATACTGTGAATGTTTTCCCATATTCTCCTGCAACGTTATTTGTAACTTATGCATATTCTGTTTTAGGGTTACAGCCTAGTTACTTAAATCTCTCTTCTTTTGGCCATTTGAATAATATTAATATTAACTAAACACCCTTGTAATAAACATTTTGGCAATCCACAGTTAATTTCCCTGAAATAAATTCCTGGCATAGGGGCCACTCATATCCTTTGGATCAACTCTAAGTCACTGCTTCCTGAGTTCCTGAAGGAAGCTTCTTTTAGCCAAACATACAAAGACACAGAAAAGCACAAACTGAACAAAGATACAGCTTATTTGCTTACTTTGCCTTTGGTGCCCATTTTTCTTTGGGAAACTGTTGGGAGTTTCTTTCTGAGTTAAGAGGCTTCCACTGCTACCCAGAGAGTTCTGTGTCCTATAAGGAGCCGTCTTTGCATAAATACCATTCATGTTGCATAATTCTCCAATCACTTTCTTTCCTTCTTTGTTGCTGTAATTCACAGCTCTGCCGGCCTCTTACCACATCCTTTGTACTATTGGACTTCAGCTGCAAACCCCATTGCTCTCAGTGAGCTCCAAGATTTTTAAAATTCTTTTTTCTTTAATTGAAAAATATATAATAATAGAGAAAAGCCCATTAAACATATAAAGATGAATTACCAAATAATTATGAAGTAAAGCAAATTTCTACTCCTCAGAATTGCCCATTTAACTTACTTATTCTTCTCCTTCACAACTCTCATAATCATTTCCTTGCATATTTAGTGGTTTACTACCTATTTATGCTTCTCTGTCCAATAGTTTAATCTAGTAAAGCCTTTTTATGAATGGAATCATAGTGTATGTATTGTTTCATGTCTTTTTTCTCCCCTCTGCTCTAGTGAGAATCATTCACATTGCCTGTGACTGTAGCTTATTTTCATTACTCTAGAATATTCCACTGTATGAATTGAACATAATTTATTCATCCATTTTCCTTTTTGCTGTTTTTTTCTCTTTGCTTATGATGAATTAGTGGTTACATACACATTCTTTTCATGTACTCGGTTGCACATATGCTTGAGTTGCCTTAAAGAAAATTCAGAACTGATATTCAGCCAGTACCCACTATGAAGTCCATGCCAATTATCAAAATTTGGAAATATTTTTATTCAGCTTGGTAAAAAATCACTATCCCAAATCCCCAAGTTCCCCTTTAACTCTGTTGCAACCCTGGGGGCCCCTATTTAGTCACTGCTAAGGAGCTACTCTTTTTGTCCCGCCTGATGTGTGAGTCCATCAACCAGCCCTGATGGTTCTGGGTCTCTGGCTGTCCCCCCAAAACAGAGTAGTCCCTGGAACCCCAGTAGAGAAATACCTAGTGTCCATCTGACCTCCTGGGGCTGTGGCCACCAGTGCTGTGGGTCAGAACTCCCCTGGAGTCACATGTGTATTTCCATTTGTGAGAAATGGAGTTTCCTATCTGTACTGGTTGTTAGATATTTTTGACTAGGAGTGGAATTAAAGTCTTCAACTTTAATAGGAAGGCCAAGGAATTTTACAGAATGGCTTCACCTACCATCAGCAGTGCATGAGGGTCCTCGCTGCACCACATCCTCACGCATGCTTAGAATTGGCAGACTTTAAAAATTTTCTTAATCTGGTGGTGCGTCAAGATACCTAATTGTGTTTTTTAATTTGTATTGATCTGATTATTAATAAGGATAAGCACCAGTCCTGTACTGGAGTCAGCTCATACTGATTTTGTTGTGCTTATTCTATTAACTAGTGAGAGATGTTTAGAAATAATTATGATTACTCTGATTTGATCATTACACATTGTATGTGTGTACTGAAGTATCATAGGTACTTCACACAATATGTACAATTCTTTCTGTACATATTAAAATTAAAAATAAAAATGAATAAATAATAAAATTATTTAAAATAATAACTAAAAAAGAAACAAAAATACATCATTATTATGAATTTGTTAATTTTTTTTTTTTTTTTTTTTTTTTTTTTTGAGGCGGAGTCTCGCTCTGTCGCCCGGACTGGAGTGCAGTGGCCAGATCTCAGCTCACTGCACGCTCCGCCTCCCGGGTTTACGCCATTCTCCTGCCTCAGCCTCCCGAGTAGCTGGGACTACAGGCGCCCGCCACCTCGCCCGGCTAGTTTTTTGTATTTTTAGTAGAGACGGGGTTTCACCATGTTAGCCAGGATGGTCTCGATCTCCTGACCTCGTGATCCGCCCGTCTCGGCCTCCCAAAGTGCTGGGATTACAGGCTTGAGCCACCGCGCCCGGCCGAATTTGTTAATTTTTGATAGTGCTTTTTTTTATTTTACATATCTTGAAGCTTGATATTACGTGCATGTAAGTATTCTGTGTTCCATGTGTTTTAGGAAATTTAACAACATATTTTTACTATCTTTCCCTGGCAGTGTGTTTTCATTATCTACATTATTTCTTTTAATAGTCCCTTAGTATTCCACCATCTCTTAAATATTTCAGTTCTATTAAACTTTTTGAAGGCATAATTTATACTCTTTGTTTCTACTGTTTCACTAACCACGTTTCACTCAACTCATTTGATTTCCATCTCTTTGTTCTATTGAAACTGTTTTCTCCAATGTAATGCATGCCTTTTTTTCAGTTTGCTCTGATTGGAGCATCTACTGTGGCCAACTAACCCCTTATATTTCCTTAAGGTGCGTCTCCTGGTCCCTATCTTGCATTCCCACTCTTTCTATTTGGATATGGTCTTTTCCTTTTTGAATCTCTGTAGCACTCGTGTTTGCATAACTCTTCAGGCTTACACATAAATAGGCAAATGAAGCAAGGTAAGTTTTGCTTATTTTGCCTCATGTTCTGTTACTTGTGTCTTTTCTGACAACCTGTTTCCTACCTGTAGCCTCCTTAACTGTGGAGATTGTATTTTATTTACATTTCATATCCTGAAGAGTATACTTCAGAGCCCCCCCAAAATACTAGGTGATTACTAAATGCTGGTCAAATTGAATAATGACCTTGGAAACACAATCAGCACTAACACTCTTTTCTGAATGCTTGGTATCTGTCTTTTTTTGGTCTTTGCTTCTGTGCTGCACTTGATAAACTTTTTGAAGTTAAGGATGGTCTTTTCCTTTCTATAAATATTAAAGGACCTGCTGAGAATTGTTTTGAGAGGAGAAGGGAGAAGAGGTATCAGAATAGTAAATCCTGGGCATTTGAATGTGAGGGCTTCTTCTAAAGGTTAAAAAAAAAATCGTGGATTCTTCTTATGAGAATGGTTTTACCTTTTGTGACTTTTAATTTTTGGGCTTCTAGATGTTTTCAAAATTCCCAGTGTTATATATACCTTTAGAAATATAATTTCTCTCCCATTATATTAGCATAAATAATATTTTATAATATTCCGTCATTCTCAACTTGAATACCCAAATAGCACATTTGAAGCCCAAGATGTTTCAAATTGAACTCATTGGGTTTCTGCACCAACCATTCCTTTTTTTTTTTTTTTTTCTGGGACGGAGTCTCGCTGTGTCATCCAGGCTGGAGTGCAGTGGCGTGATCTCGGCTCACTGCAAGCTCCACCTGCCAGGTTCATGCCATTCTCCTGCCTCAGCTTCCCGAGTAGCTGGGACTACAGAGGCCCGCCACCAAGCCTGGCTAATTTTTTTTTTTGTATTTTTAGTAGAGACAGGGTTTCACCGTGTGTTAGCCAGGACGGTCTTGATCTCCTGACCTTGTGATCTGCCTGCCTCGGCCTCCCAAAGTGCTGGGATTACAGGCTTGAGTCACTGCGCCCGGCCTCCTTTCTCCTTATTTTTAAAATAATTTTTATTTTCTACATCTAAGGACATCTCTCCTAGATTCTAAAACACTTTCCTTTTCATGTTAAAATCTCTGTAATCAGTTGCTTCTTACTATGAATGGCATGTCATAGTTTAATTGGCAGCATTTTTCTTTCATAATGGTACATAAAATTATGGTGTACCTGACAATTGATGTCTTAGCCCTGATAAGGTAGAGTAGTTATAAAAATGTATAGATTGCATTTCCTCAGCACTTCACCCATTTGTCTCTTTTTTTTTTTTTTTTTTGAGTTAGAGTCTTGCTCTGTCTCCCAGGCTGGGGTACAATGGTGCTATCTCGGCTTACTGCAACCTCCACTTCCAGGGTTCAAGCGATTCTCCTGCCTCAGCCTTCGAGTAGCTGGGATTACAGGTGTCCACCACCACGCCCAGCTAATTTTTGAATTTTTAGTAGAGATGGAGTTTCACCATGTTGGCCAGACAGGTCTCAAACTCTTGACCTCAGGTGATCTGCCTGCCTCGGCCTCCCAAAGTGCTGGGATTACAGGCGAGTCACCATGCCTGGCCCATTTGTCTTTTTCTGCCTACACTTCTACATTGTGGTTCATTTCCTCACTATTTCTTTTCTTCCTGTTTTAAAACAATTGAGATAACATTTACTTAACATAAAATTTACAATTTTATGTACACCATTTCAAGGTGTACAACTTAATGTTTTCAAAATATATTCATAATGTTATGCAACTATCACCACTACTAGTTCTAGAACATTTCTTTTTTTTGTTTGTTTGTTTTTTCTGAGATGGAATCTCGCTTTGTCACTGAGGCTGGAGTGCAGTGGTGTGATCTCAGCTCACTGCAGCCTCTGCCTCCTGGGTTCAAGCGATTCTCGTGCTTCAGTCTCCCGAGCAGCTGAGACTACAGGCATCCGCCACCACACCTGGGTAATTTCTGTATTTTTAGTAGAGACGGGGTTTCGTCATGTTGGCCAGGCTGGCCTTAATCTCCTGACCTCAGGTGATCCACTCGCCTTGGCCTCCCAAAGTGCTGGGATTACAGGCATGAGCCACCACGCCTGGCTAGAACATTTCAATCACCCAAAAGAGGCCCCATATCTGCTAATTTCTCCTTCCATTTAGCTTCTGGCAACCACTAATCTATTTTCTGTTTCTACTGATTTGCCTATTCTGGACATTCCTTGAAAGGGAGTAATAATGCTGGAAAGTGCTGAAAATGCTGAAATACTAAAAAGTAGTGGACATGTTAGGGCAGCAGGAGCCTAGGAGAGCCAGAGTAACATCATTTTCAAATAAGCTCTATCTTAAAACTAACAAGGCATATTCCTTGCCAGTCATGACCTATGGTCCTAAGATGTTTACCACTAAGGAAGCGCTTGGTAATGCCTGCAAGGACAAACTCCTACAACAGCAAAGTCCAGATGTCACAGCACCCATAACAATATATGCTTTCAAGATATAGTTATGCTTCGATGGACTTACACACTAAGATATCAAGGATAGTTTTCTTTAAATCAATAGAATAATACATTTAGTCATGCTGTCAGCGTACGTGCACATAGGCACAGCCAGTTTAATCTTTACATAGGCAAGACCTTTTATAAGAAAAACTTAAAGACAGTACATTCCTCTGCATTTTGAGGATGCTCTACTGGGTAACAGAGTGGCTTTCAGTAAACTATCTCTTCTCACAGAACTCTGAGACTCACCTTGAATTCCTTCCTGTGTGAGATCCAAGAACCTTTTCTTGGGATGTGGATCTTGAAAAGACCCCTTTCTAGCATCATCTTCTGGGGACACCATAAAGGGACCTTAAGATGAGAGGAAATTCAGTCTGCACAGCTCTCATTGGCCCCTCTGGTAAGTTGGGTCCATCTTGGTGTCCTCTATTAGGTTTAGGCAAAGCCGATATTCAGATTAGAGTCTGAGCCCATGAGGTTAGAGTCCCTGGGGTATAATAAAAATGGAAGTAGCCTTGCAAGATCTTTACCACTATGTGCTTTGTATTAATCCACCTGGTCCCCTTTGCCAGGTGTGGAAAAGCTATAGTTCTCATGATTTTCCAGCTTGATGCCTTTGCTTTTACTGCAGCTCTATGCTGGCCTTGTATGGCTGACCCAGAGGTTCACTACTTTCACTTTTCATGCTTGCTATCTGATTACCACATCTGAAGTTCTCTGTTTCTCTCTTTTCTTTCTTCCTGCTTTGAATCTGCTGTTATTAGGCTAGTGGTGCTGAGATTAAACTTATTGTTCAAAGTTACTTGGAGATTTTTTTTTTCTTGTACAGTTCAACCAGTTCTGGCTAAAATGTAAACATTAGAAACTCATTTGAAACTGAAGAAAAAAAAAAGGTGAAAAAGCCCTTTTTAAAAAAACCAAACCCCCGCCAAAGACCTCTTTACCCAAAGTTTTGGTTTACATCTTTCCTTGGATTACTTGTTGGATATCTGGGTGATTGCCAATTAAGAAAGTTTATGATATGGGAAAACAGGTTTCTAAAATTGTGGAATGGTTTTATTTATAAAATGCTAACATCTGACAAATAGTTGAGGATTTCCTGCTTCCTAAGTTTCTGGATTCATGGATGAGTGAGTGCCCTTTGTTGTCCCTTGTCTTCCCTTTCTTGTCCCTTTTCCTTTTTGCACTCTGCTTAGCCTTCTGAACCCAAGGAGACACAGAGATACCCATGTTCCTTTTATTCCCCAGGGATTGGGGGTTAGGGGTCCCCGGTTGTTGGATCCTTTGGGCCATGTCTGCTGAGGAGCCTGGAGTTATGGGATCCTCCAGGCCGGCTGCCACCCTGTTGGACATGGTTTTTCAACCTTTAGGGGTCTAGGGTTGCAATGTCTCCCTGATGGATAAAGTGTTTGAGGTACGAGAGATATTTGTCAGCACCTACTGCTTCTTGGTTCCCCTTTGTCCCCTTTTTCTGTTGAATACTTGCTATCTGTGCCTCACTAGTGATGGATGTCGACCTATGTTTGCATGCCCTGAAGTTAATAGCTATCATTTTCTTTCTGGTCTTGATGATTTTTGTTCTTTGGGTTATTTAATTTGGCATCTCTCTGGATAGCATTGGAGAGGAGAGCCTCCTGGAATCTAGTCTTATTGAGAAAAATAATCGTTTTGTCAAATTCAGAAGTTATCTAAAGGTCAACTCAAATTATGAACTTAAAAATGATTACTTATGAAACGAAGTGAAGAAGAACCAGTAAGTAGGGGAGAGAGAGAGAAACATAAAGTTATGGATATGAAGATGTATTTTTTGGTAAGTCAGGTTATTAAAAAAAGAGAATATTTTGCATGAAAAAGGATCTTGTATGGTAAATTTCTGTCCTAAAATAAAATGACTGATTAAGAAAAAGGGAAGTTTAGGACAAGTCAGAAAGTCCAAGCTTGTTGTAGGTGGTCTGTATACATTGTGATAAGCTTTGTGAAGGGGAATTTATGAAAGGAATTTTGTGTGTGATTAAGTTGGTTATAATTAAAAGGAAATAATTTATAATAGTCTTTCTAGGATTAGACCCTTATGTTAAAACAAGATTTTCTTAAGGTGTTGATTTGCTCTTAATGAAATTGCAAGAAATTTTTACTTTTAATTTTATAATCTATTTCTTTAAAAAATCTCTCAATCATATCTCAGTTCAACTTTTCCATGTCCTGCTGCTTTCAGCTTTTTCTCCCCTTGAGAAAGCCTGAGATAATAACTCTCTCCTTCAGCATTTTTGTTAGCTCCTGTAACTTTTTTCTTCTAGTTCTAACTGTTGTTGTAGCCTAATGCTAAAATGTTTTATGTTGCAAGTTTAGAGAAGCGATGCTTTCCTCCAGTATAATTTGATTTTGTACTGTTGGCTTTTCTTGATATGTCTACATTTTCAATGTAATCAGAAAACTCATGCTCTTCCCAAGAGTCACATATTTCCCCACTCTACTGATAACCTTGAACACACCTGTGTCTTGTTAAATTCAAGCAGTTTTTTTTCCCATCAAGTTTGACTTCCAGACTATCTAAGTGGGCTTCTCACAAGGAGAAGCAGTCATATTGCAGAAGTTTTTTTTGACGTTTTGGTAACTGACTTAAGAAACAGGATTTTGCAATTCCTGTCTTTATTAGGTTTTCAACTGCTTTTTAAAAACTTGGGATTTAAAAGGGCTAAAGTTTTTACATCCGTATGGCTTTCTGTGTTCTCTTTAAAGTCTTTTAATTACTACTTTGATTAAATGAGTAACTATTATTTTACAGTGACCTTTGCATCTGTTTATATCAAATGTTTTAAGCCTTCATCATTTTTAACAAACATCTGTAAAATTAAACCCTAAATGAAGTCCAACTAATTGCTGGGATTATTAAAGCTATAAAAATTAATCACACAAAGTTATAAAATCTTTTTACAGCTTTCCGTCATGTCATGGACTTCATTATCACCATCTCTAGCTTCCTTGTAAAAGGTTCTTATCAGGTACTATTAATCAATACTGTGCTATTAAGTTAGAGGGCTTTGACTCCTGAGTACACATATGTTATCTAAAGAAGACACTGACTCATGCAAGTATCTGACATCAAACTCAAGTTAACCAAAGCCTTGTCTCTGGACCTGGCAAACGCAACCTTCAGAGTAAACAGCTTTCATGAAGCACAGGGACAGGCCTGTGTTAACAACCATTAAGATTTAGTTAATAATTTTGTCTTTACCTGAAATCATCCTTATGTTTTGTTTTACCTCCAGAACTTAAAACTATTAAATCCCCCCAGGCCCAGAGACTATCATATGAGATTGTAAGGGCTGGTTTTGAGGAGTAAAATTAATTCAGACCCTCCAAATCAAGGATGGTACACAGAGTCCTAAATAGCTGAACAAAATGCTATGATTTGTATAGCTAATTGCTAAAAGCCAAGATTGCAGTAGGTTGATGCATAGAATTTATAGATAAGTCAATTTTTGTAACCTTACTTTTTGGCTTTTGGTTTTTGGGATTTATTTTGCTTAAAAGAGGTTTTAAGGTTAATGAGTGTCTACCCACTTCCATTCCCATCTGGCCTAGTGCATTTAGTTGGCTATCAGTCTTTTGACTCTAAGTCCCCTACCCATAGAGTTTCCACCAAGGGCCATGATGGATCTGGGACAGATAACACACCTTTGGGACTTGATAACACACATTCAGCATCAATATGGGACAAAATAAAAACTTGGGATACCTTGACAAAAAGGATGGACTATAAATGTAAAAAAATAAAATAAAATCCTAAGAACCCCAACAGAATAGACTCCTCTCTTGACAAAAAGAAATAATAATAATAATTTAAAAAACATTTAAAGTGTAGTTTAGGCCATGAAGGGAAGCTGGGGGTCACATATGTCTCACTATACTTCTCCCCCCGCCCTCCCCTGGAATTCAGGCACAACCAACCAGATTAACATTAAAATTGTGATCATAAGATTGACAGAATAGACTCCTCCTTTTAAAATAGTGATCATAAGATTGACAGAACAGACTTTTTTAGGTTTTTATTTATTTATTTATTTTTAAAATTTGGATAGTTTTTGGGGAAGAGGTGGTTTTTGGTTACATGGATAAGTTCTTTAGCGATGATTTCTGAGTTTTGGTGTACCCATCAACCAAGCAGTATAGAGTGTACCCAATATTTAGTCTTTGATCCCTCAACCCCCTTTCACCCTTCCTCCCAAATCCCCAAAGTCTTTCTAATGCTTTTGAGTCCTCATAGCTTAGCTCCCACTTATCAGTGAGGACACACAATATTTGGTTTTCCATTCCTGAGTTACTTCATTTAGAATAATGGCCTCCAACTCCATCCAAGTTGTTGCAAGGGTCATTATTTCATTTTGTTTTTTGGCTGAGTAGTATTCCATGGTGTATATGTGCTACATTTTCTTTACCTACTTGTTGGTTGATGGGCACTTAGGTTGGTTCCATATCTTTGCAATTGTGAATTGTGCTGCTATAAACATGTGTGTGCATATGTCTTTTTCACCACTGACTTTTTCCCTTTGGGTACTGGGATTGCTGGATTGAATGGTAGCTCTACTTTTAGTTCTTTAAGGAATCTGTACACTGTTTTCCATAGTGGTGGTAGTAGCTTATATTCCCACTAACAGTGTAAAAATATTCCCTTTTCACCACATCCACACCAACATTTATTACTTTTTGATTTTTAAATTATGGCCATTCTTGCAGGAGTAAGGTGGTATCTCATTGTGTTTTTTAAAATTTTTATTTATTATTTTATGTTGTTATTATTATTATTATTATTATTTTTGAGACGGAGTCTCACTCTGTCACCCAGGCTAGAGTGCTGTGGCGTGATCTCAGCTTACTGCAACCTCCACCTCCTGCGTTCAAGTGATTCTCCTGCCTCAGCCTCTCGAGTAGCTGGGACTACAGGTGTGTGCCACCACACTCAGCTGATTTTTGTATTTTTAGTAGAGATGGGATTTCGCCATGTTGGCCAGGCTGGTCTTGAACTCCTGACCTCAGGTGATTCACCTGCCTCGGCCTCCCAAAGTACTGGGATTACAGGTGTGAGCCACTGCGCCTGACCAGAAAACATTCTTTATGGCAATAAGATGTCAAATTATGAACAGGATCTAAGACCATGCCAGGTAAGGGTTAAGTCTCCATCCCAAGGTAAACAATGTTATACGTTACATGCATGTTCGGTCAATATACATGCATTAGGACCACGTCCATAGATATTCATAGCTCCCCTGTTCAATGAGGGGACTTAGTCTTATTAAAAACTTGGAAAGAAGGAATTCCTCAAAGATTAATTACAACCCAAATGGAAGGGCCCCTATCAGGTTATTTTTAAGCACCCCCACTGCTGTTAAACTTCAGCTAAATGACTAGCTGTCTACACATGTCCAAAATTAAGCCTGTTTCTTATGAGTCCCTGCAGGCACCTGAGAAAATCACCACAACCCACACTTGTGAACCCCTAGAAGACCTAAAGCTGTGGTTTTACAAATAAACAGATAAGTAACATTCCTACTCTTTCCTATAGGTACTCAATCTTCTTAACAACTCCCATCCCACACAGGTTTGCATCCCCAACAGATACCTATGGCTATGTGGTCACCCATTCGATTGGCCTATAAAAGACTTGTTTCTCATTTGAGATTGTGAAACCCATGGTTATCAGTGTATATGAAAATGTTTGGTTCAGGGGTCAATGTACAATATGACAAGCAAAGTCCTCTAATATACAGTTATATAACATCACTCACCTGAGAGCTAAATGGACAATTGGCCTTATATTGGCTGGAGTTGGAGCCCCAGAGGGAAGATTTGCTTATTATTAGGCAACTCTTCAAAACTTTACTTCTTCATTTCTAAACACTGTCTCATAAAATGGGGGATGCTTTAGATGAATTAAGATTAGCACTAGATTACTTATTGGTTGAAAAGTAGCACTAGATTACTTATTGGATGAACAAGGAGGAGTGTGCACCAAAATCAATATAACCTGCTGCAGTTATGTAAACACCTCAGCTCACATGGAAGAAGATATAAAGAAAATACATGAACAAGCTGTGTGGTTGCATAAATATAACCAAGGCACCAATCCCAACTGTATCTGGTCAGCCATTAGAAGCACCCTCCTGAGTCTCACTTAGTTGTTGCCCTTCCTAGGGCCTTTGATAGTTATCTTATTATTAATCTTTGGCCCTTGCTTGTTTAAATTCTTGGTAAAGTTTGTGTGTTTTAGATTACAACAATTCCACATAAAGATGATACTGACACAAAGCTTCCAATCCATCCCATCTTCTGACCCGGGAAATAAAGACACCCTGCCTTTAGGCCTCAGAGATCAGGCATCTAGGGATTTTTACTCCTCCAATACTTGGCAGGGTCTATGCCCGTAGACTCATCAGGATACCATGTAAATGAGGACCTCCCTTGGTACCCCAGAGACCAGCTGTAGACCCTTATGAGAAAATCCTGTCCCAAAAATGAACATCCACTGTCAGCAGGAAGAAGTTACAGAAGACCAGCCTTTGCCCTTCATCTCCCCTTACGATTAAGGGTCCTCTTGTAAGCAGAGTGGGGGATGTTAGGAAAGCAGGAGCCTAGGTGATCCAGAGTGTCACCATTTTAAAATAAACTCCCCCTGAAAACTAGCAAGGCATCTGTACACATCCATTTAGCAAGTATGTCCTTATGTAACTGGAAGAAAGAGTGTTATTTTAGAATATGCCTATAATTTGTAATAATTGGCCAAGGGAAAAAAAGCTCACATTGGTGTAGGAAAAGTGCCCTACTGGTCATGGCTAATAATGTGGGACAGTGGTTCTGGTCAGTGATTTGAGGGAAGGGATGTAGATAATATATTGTTGTAAGTAATAAAAACAAAAAAAATTGTTGTAGGTAATACAAATAAAATAATATTGTTGTAAGTAATAAAGTAGGAGAGATATTTGGTCTTTTGCTTTTGGGTTGGTGCAACAGTAGTACCATTACTTGGAGGAGAACATAGAGAAGGGCAAGAATAGGCTTGAATAAGATGAGCGAGAAGAGAGAAATATTCCATAAGTGGAGATGGCCAGGGAACACCAGGGCAGCAGAATCTAACTCTGAATTTAATGCTGTTGTCTGTTCATATTGCACTACACTGTAATCTCCCTGTCTTTCCTAAACCATTGGCAAAGTCTGCTATCCACGAGGGTCTTGGGTCGGTGGCACTTTGGGAAATACCAGAAGAGGGAAAGTACAGCAAATGTGCAGTGTCACAAATGATAGGATGGAAAGCTGGCCAGTGGGATGATTAAAAAAAAATTTCAGTGGGAGTCGGAATTCAAACCATGTAAATGGTCTGAATTAAGAAAATTTCAAGAGATATAAAATGTTTCTAGTGAGCCAAAGTGAAAGCTCTTCATGAAGATTTCTTTATAGAGGCTCTCTAGTGCTTGTCCTCATTTCCTGAAATCTCATGTGTATCTGACTCTCCTGGTGCCTGCCTCAAACATTCACTGTGGCAATTATATGAGTAGCCTGGAGAATCCCAGTCCCAGTGGTCTCACTCCCTGGATCTACTTTCTCTTAAAAATCATTCCCCTATGTTTCCGTCACTTGGTTGAAGCTTAGTAAATAGCTCCACATCTCCAGCCAGAACAGCACTAGAATTTCAGGACTAGGGCAATAGAGTCTGATATTACATTCTATGTATGTATGTATGTATGTATGTATGTATGTATGTATGTATTTATCTATCTATCTATCTATCTATCTATCTATCTATCTATCTATCTACCTACCTACCTATCTATCTTCTACAGAACAATTTGTGGGATAGTAGCTTTGGGGTCCCAGATCTGGGATGGGCCTGGTCCTCCATGCTAGTTCTCCTGGGTGATATTTCTGTTAGTTTGAACAGTAATCACACTTTTATTACTGTTTCATCTGTTTTTTTCACTCTTAGACTGATTTTATCATGTGTATAAAACATACACACACCTACATTTCAAGGATAAACATTAATCCTCGAAAAATATGTGGTCTAAAACTATATTGAGGAGAGAAAGAGAGGACATGTTAATTGCCACATGATTAACACGAGGTCACCACACAGCTTTCACAAATCTACAACTCATTCTATTTAGGTTGAGCCAAGTTCTCCTTTGGGTCAGCCAGAGCACAAATAATGGAGCAATTTGACTCTTCAATGACAGATCTCTGATTTCCAGAAAAGAGACTTTGAAGTACCCAATTCTAGTAAACATGCAATTAAATTTCCAGCTAAATGACCTTTGCTCCTGTAGTCTTCATCTTGGGGAAGGGAAAAAAGAAGGCTTATTCTATTTAGTTTGATTTTTACAATAGGGTTTGTCTCTGTTATAATTCTTGTTTGATATTTAAAATGTTAGCTAAGAGAAAACTTCTGTTTGGTTTTATTTAGTGGGAAGAAACGAATCCTCATTGAGTGCTTATTTAGTTAACATCAGGCAGTTTATACACATAGTCAATTTAATCCTGACCACAACCCTGTGAGGTGAGTATTATGTACCATATTAACAAACAAGATAACATGCTTACCCTGTTTGATCCTTTCAGTGTTTGTCAGGGAAGCAGAGGTTTGATTTGAAGTCGGTTTGATTAAAAGTTCATGTTTGCTGTCAAGTTGCTGATCTTGAAAGTTTTAGGCTGTTTGATGAAATTTGGGCTTTGTAGTCTCCACTCTCTTGCTGTTATCTGTAAATAGAACTTGGAGAAATTGTTCAGTTTTATGTTTGAGAGATTGTTTACATTTGAGATTTTGTACTTTTTATTGTTGTAAAGTTAATAGTTACTCTATGGGATTACTACTCTAGGTCATAGTTAGAATGCAGGAAAAATATTTTTTTCATTGTTGGATGAGTATCTGTAAGTCAACAATTCACACTAATATAATTGTTTTAGTATTGAGATACCAGACAAATATAACTTTTCTGTATTACTCAGATTTTATCTTAAACATTACCTGTTCAAGGTGGGCCTCCCTAAATCTCTCAGACTAGGTCAGGGACCCTCTGTTACAAGCCACCTATACTTTTCAGTCATAGTACTTTAAACTTTTATTAATACTTTCAAAATTTGGTGGGCTCTCTTTTATCTCAGTTTCATCTTGTGATTTCTCTAGGGTGAATATAGCATGCAAGACTGAAGTGCACTTGTAGAATAGCAGGAAACATTCACAGAATGGACCTGAGCTGCCCTGACAACAACAACAACAACAACAAAAACAATAACGTTTAGTTCTTTGTGAGACTGCCAGAAACTCCCAGAGGCTGGGTCTATGCATAAAGAGAGGCCATTGGAGAGAATGTCTACTGGATTGCTGAAGACAGTTGCTACTGAGAATAGATCGTAACTTAGGAAGAAACAATTCAGTACCAAAAGAATAATTGGAGCCCTTTTGGAAAAAACTAATAAGGGACTTCAAGACTTGTAGATGCTAGATAAAAATAGCATGAGCATGCTATTGGAGAGTTTTAAAGGCCTAATTTTTTAGTTGTTTTTTAATATTACATAAATAACATTTGTTATAGATGTAAGTTAGGGTGGTTTTAATCCGTCTTTCCCCAGGTAAATAACTGTGTATAATTGTCTTTTGATAATGGCCAGTACGTCTTTACATTCCTCAGGTTTTCTCTTCCAGATATATGTGCTGTCTCTTAGTCTACAGATGGCATTCTAGCTATCAGGATACCATGAAAAAAAATCTGGGATATTGGAAAGGGCACATTTTTTTTGAGGTCATCAGGGTGCTCTCTGCAAACCATGGTTGAACACTTAAAGATGTCGAGTAGCTGCTTGAAGATTTCCTGATAAAGAGCTACACAGCACCATGTTCTGCCAGCGGTCATAGGTACTTAGATTTTCTCTCTTCAGATTTAACTCCTTCTTTTGTCAAACTGCCTGGACAGAGATGCAATTGCTTCCTGGTCCTAGAGTCTGTCAACTGGCCTCAACTTTCTAATTGTTATCTCCCCAGAGATAATATGAGTTATAATCTTCCCAAAGATGCTAGATATCTAGAATCATTTCCAGAATGCTCCCCAGACCATAAAAATAAAGCACCTGCTGATTCCCCCCAGGACTCAAGTCATGCCTGTTCATGTATCTCCATTCAATTTGCAGCATATGTGTGGTTTAGGACAGTCTTTCTGGAGTGATCCATAGTGAAGGATGACTTTTTGTTTGTTTTATTTTCGGTGTATTGTGGACTGGTACTTTGTGTAAAATATAATAAAATTAGTTTTTAGAAATGTAAAATTGTAAATAAAAACAGACATACAAAATATAAACCACATTTTTTATTAGTAGATTCAAAAGACAAAATTACTCTGCCAATGTGCTAGTTTCTTTTTTGACATTTAAAATTCAGATTAAACTTTATTTAAGCTGGGTGCGGTGGCTCACGCCTGTAATCCCAGCACTTTGGGAGGCCAAGACGGGCAGATCATGAGGTCAGGAGATCAAGACCATCCTGGCTAACACGATGAAACCCCGTCTCTACTAAAAATACAAAAAATTAGCAGGGCGTGGTGGCGGGCGCTGTAGTCCCAGCTACTTGGGAGGCTGAGACAGGAGAATGGCGTGAACCTGGGAGGCAGAGCTTGCAGTGAGCCGAGATCACAACACCGCACTCCCACCTGGGTGACAGAGCAAGACTCCATCTAAAAAAATAAACAAACAAAAAAAACCTTTATTTAAATCAGAAACACAATTCTTAAAATTGCATTTAGAGTCAAGATCCCTTTTATATCCCTCTTGTTATAAAAATCAGAAGGAATATTTGTAAGTAAAGCAGATATCTCTCTAGGTTAATGAGACCAGATTTGACTTTGGATTTTTTACTTTAAACAGATTCTAGAAGATAGAGGAAAAAATATGTTATATACAGAAAACAGTATCTACCTGTGTATTCAGAGGCATAAATTTCTTGATGGAAATGACTTCAGTACGCGCTGGAATCTCAGAAGCAATTTTCAAAAAGTTTAGTTTTATTTTCTTGGATTTTAAGAATTTCTAAAATCCTTTTTCATCCTCAATTTTGGGAGCCAAATAATACTTTAAATGTTCCATATCCAGCAGTTTTATACTCTACAGCAAGGGGTGCATCTGCAGACATACTGAGTGTTACTGGGAAGAGAGGGTGGAGTGCCTGTTACAAAGAAATTTAAGTACCTTAGGGCAAAAGTTAGCTGAACTGGCCCATTCATCATTATGGCAACAGCCTCCTCTTCTTTATTGTCATTACTTGTTTGTGACAATGTTTCCATTTCCAAGTCCTCCATTTGCAGAAAATTTCACTCCATCTTTTGCACAGGAAATTATAACAGACACTCCAATATGACTGAGATCTTGGCATATATGCACAAATTCACTAGAATGCATCTTTACTACACAGCTGTACTCTTGTTCTGGAATTTCAAGTTGCTCAACATCTAAAATCATTAACTTCAATTCATAGTCTAAAAGTTCTCTTGATTTAGTGCTTCAAATTCTAACACCAAGAGATCCATGGTACCTTCAGCCCTCCATGTGATGATGTCTTCACTGCCATTGTCATATTTTAACATTTTGGACGTGCTGGTGAGGCTCATGCTTATGGCTAGGTTGTGGTCACAGTGGTATGTGTTGAAGCCCTGGGCATGCAGGGTGAACTGCACCAAGGAAATGTGTGATACTTTCATGCTGTGTAGGTTCACCTGCTTGAACTGTTGTCCCAGCAGGCCTATCTCTCACATTGAATAAGGCTGACTGTGCAACTAATAAGATGTTGTGGAGATGACAGTGTGTGATATCTGAGGCTAGGTCATAAAATACATTGTGACTTCTCACTGTTTCTGGAAGAAGTCAGCTTTCATATCATGAAGACACTCAAGCAGCACTTTGAAGAGGTCCAGGTGGTGAAACTGAAGACCTTCACAAACAGCCAGCACTAATTTGCCAACCAAATGATGGTCTTTGGAAAACAGATCCTCTGGCCTCAGGCTGCCTTCAAAGACTACAGTCCCAGTCAACCTTTTCACTGTAACCTCATGGTAAACCCTGCACTAGTACCATCGAGCTGCTCCTGAATTCCTGACTCACAGAAACTGCGAGAGAATAAATGTGGTTGTTCTGGGACACTGTGTTTTGAGGCAATCTGTTATGCACCAATAGATAACAAATAGAGACCACTATATAAATCAATACATAACTTCTATCTACTAGATAGGTGTTATGATAGAAGTAGAATACAAGGTGTGGTACAGGCAGAGCGGATCTGAGGTAGTAGCCTGTTGTCTTAGTCTATTTTGTGCTGCTATGATGGAATTTCACAGACTGGTAATTTACAAAGAACAGAAATTTATTGTCTCACAGTTCTAGAGGCTGGCAGGTCTAAAATCAAGGCATGGTCAGGTTAGGGCTCAGTCTCTCTGCTTTCAAGATGGTGCCTTGAATACTACAACCTCCAGCGAGGAGAAACATTGTGTCCCCACATGGCACAAGAGCTGGAGAGGAAAGGAGAGAAACGAGAATTGGGCTCACCCTTTTATAATAGCATTAATTAATTCGTGAAGGTGGAGCCCTCATGAGCTAAACACCTCCTTTTAGGTTCTATCTTCCAACACTGTTGCTTTGGAGATTAGGCTTTCAACAAGTTAGCTGAACTGGCTCATTCATCTTTATGGCAACAGCCCCTTCTTTATTGTCATTACTTGTTTGTAACAGTGTTACCACATCCAAGTTCTCCACTTGCAGAAAATTTTACTCCATCTTTTGCACAGGAAATTATAATTTTGGGGACATATTCAAACTATAGCATCTACCAAATTAGTAAGTCTACCAAGGCAATGCTACAATTCAAGTTTTCACATTTTCCCCAAGCCTGCTATAAATTATTACTTGTTGATTACAAAATCATCAGCAAAATACAATTATTTATTCCTTTGTAAGTAGAAGCAACCAAAAACTTTTTTTGGTATGAAGGTCTACAAGTGATGACAATCTATATTTGTCTTCCTAGTTAAGTACAACTGTAACCAGGGGGTGGACTCTTGAATTCATATTTCTCTTTATTTTTTCAGTGTTGAGAAAGTAACCAATGATACATGTGTCCAAATAAAAAGCTTTCACATAAAACATTTCAAAAACTTTTAATTCATTGATCATCTCCTTCCCTCACCCCCAATAAATTTTTTAGCAAACTGGAATGCCTCCTCATTCACAGAATCAAGGACCCCGTTAGCATTTGGGTTACTTTGGTGTCAATATCAGCTCAGACACTGCATCTGAGAGTTGTTTAAAGATATGAGTATTTCTGGCCAGGCGTGGTAGCACAGGCCTGTAATCCCAGCACTTTAGGAGGCCAATTTGGGAGAATTGCTTAAGACTAGGGGTTCAAGACCAGCCTGGGCAAAATAGCAAGATCCTGCCTCTACAAAAAAAAAAAAAAAAAAAAAAATAGCCAGGCTCTGTAGCAAGTGCCTGTAGTCCCAGTTACTTGGGAAGCTGAGGTGGAAGGACTGCTTGAGCCCAGGAGTTTGAGGTTGCAGTGAACTATGAACGTGCCACTGCACTCTAGCCTGGGTGACAGAGTGAGACCCTAACTCAAATACATACATACATACATACATACATACATACATTTCCACTTTCCCCATATATAGTAATACTGGTTTATCAGTCTAGGGAAGGTCTGAGAGAATTGATAGTGTATACAATTACTGTGTGTTGGGTTCTTTCTGCAGAGGACCTAGCCTTGCTTCAGTTGATGGCTCTGGATTTGAGAACTGGCTTAGGTTTGGAAACTGGATAGAGAGATTATAATTTTTTATTGTGGCAGTTGACATCAGCCTTTGGCTCACCCATTATTGATCTTCTTTTGGGTGTGAGTGAGGCAGTACCCTCATCCATCTTAGCTCTAGGCACACCATGATTTATTAACCATCACTACAGATCTCTGTATGTCACAGCCCCCCGGTTTCCATTCAATCTTTGTTATCTATTTGGATAATTACATCTATCTTGCTCTTGATGGCTAAGTGGTACCTCCTGGCCTCTGCTGTTTCATAATCCTATCATCCCTGAATCCCAGGGGCTTCCCTACCATTATCCCTGGTGTACAAAGCATAGACACTGCCAAGCCTCTCAATGAGGCCAGTGCCCTTCATCCCTAGCCCTTGCAACACTTCGCATTTATTATTGCTTTAGTAAAAAGAGTGTCCCCTTTTGATTCTCTTGAGAAACACAGTCATCTTCTGGATTTTCAGGTCTTATATGATAGGTCCAGTTGAACATTCCCACCTCTCTGAGCCTCTTGACTCCTTCCTCAGCACTCTTCTAAAGCAGTTCTGGAATCACCTGGTTTGTTGTAGGCCGTAATTTCCTCCCTGCCCCCAATTTTAAAGGAGCTATCCCAGTAGCACAGAACTGATTCCAGATGTCTTTCTTGGGGTACTACTTCTTCAGTTGCAAGAGATTGCCCTGATTTCAACAACCTCTCCCTTATATTCTGCTCCCCTGGTGGAGCATACTCATGATCGACATCTAATGTGCTTTCACTATTAATGCAGGCCCATATGAGTTGGGTCCTATAGTGATTTCTTGGTGAATTGTTTCCCTAGTCAAGCTGAGATTTGATTGTTGACCTTATTTATTGGCCTAGAAACCATCTGGGGACATGAGGACATACCTTAAGGAGGGTAACATCATCTTTTATTTTAAAAAAACATTTTTTATTTTTAATTTTTTATGAGTGCATATTAGGTATACATATTTACGGGGTACATGAGATACTTTGATACAGGCATACAATGTGTAATAGTCACCTCAAGGTAAATAGGGTATCTATCACCTCAGGCATTTGTCATTTCTTTGTGTTAGGAATATTCAAATTCCACTCTATTGGTTATTTTAAAAGATACAATAAGTTATTGTTGACTCTCCTGTTGTAGTTTCAAATACTAGATCTTATTCATTTTATCTAACTATATTTTTGAGCCTATTAACCATCTTGGCATCCTCTGCTACCCTTTCCCACTACCCTTCCCAGCCACTGGCAACCATCATTCTACCCTCTATTTTCATAAGTTCAATTGATTTGGTTTTTACCTGCCATGAATCAGTGAGAACATGTGAAATTTGTTTGTTTTCATCCTGGCTTATTTCACTGAACATAATGTCTTCCAGTTTCATCTATGTTGTGGCAAATGACAAGACTTCATTCTTTTTTATGGCTGAATAGTACTCCATTGTATATATAATCTCCATTTTCTTTATCCATTCATCTGTTGATAGACACTTAGGTTGATTCCAAACCTTGGCTATATTAAATAGTGCCGTGATAAAAATGGCAGTGCAGATATCTCTGGGATATATTGACTTCTTCACTTTTGTGTGTATATCTAGCAGTGGGATTGTTGGATCACATGGTAGTTCTGTTTTGAGTATTTTAAGGAAACTCCATACTGTTCTCTATAGTGACTGTACTAATTTACATTGCCACCAACAGTGAACAAGAGTTCCCCTTTCTCTACATCCTCAACAGAATTTGCTATTGCCTGTGCTTTGGATAAAAGCCATCTCATTGAGGTGAGATGATATCTCATTGTACCTTTGATTTGCATTTTTCTGGTGATCAATGATATTGAGCACCTTTTTATATACCTGTTGGCAATCTTTATGTCTTATTTTAAGAAATGTCTATTCAGACCTTTTGTTTATTTTATTGTTTGTTTAATTTCTATTTTTTAAAAATATATTTTTATTTCAACGGCTTTTGGGGAACAAATTGTTTTTGGTTACATGGATGAATTATATAGTAGTGAATTCATTTTTTTTTAATGAGAGCAAATTTATTAAGGGAGTACAGGAATAAAATAATGGAAACATGGGCTGTTCAACTGAGTACACTTTTAGTTATTTCTTGATTGTATGCTAAACAAGGGGTGGACTATTCATGGACTTCCCGAAAAAAGTGGGAAATTCCTGAAACTTAGGGTTTCTCCCTTTTTAGACCATTTAGGGTAACTTCCTCATGTTGCCATGGCATTTGTAAACTGTAATGGCACTGGTGGGAGTGTCTTTTTAGCATGGTAATATATTATAATTGGTGTATAATGAGCAGTGAGGACAACCAGAGATCACTTTCAACACCATCTTGGTTTTGGTGGGTTTTGGCCAGCTTCTCAAAACAGCCTGTTTTATCAGCAAGGTCTTTATGACCTGCATATTGTGTCAACCCTCTGTCTTATCCTGTGACTAAAAACACCTAACCTCCTGGGAATGCAGCCCTGTAGGTCTTGGCCTTATTTTACCCAGTGCCTATTCAGGATGGAATCTCTCTGGGTTCAGAATGGCAATCATCTGACATATTTCCCCCCTCCCTTTTACAAGGGAACCCTTAATCCTAAGGGTTATTGAGGGACAAAGACCCATCTTCTGTAACTTCTTCAGGCTGAATAGGGGCAATGATGTTCTTGCCTAACTATTAGGATCTCTTGTATTTAGGTAGAGAGGAGCTCAGTCACAAGGCATCCATATGCTGAGGATCATTCATAATTCTGAATTCTGACAAAAGATGATATCTGGAAGATTAATAAGTGTTCAATTTAGGAAAACATTGAGTAAGCTTATCCTGCATTCCTACACAAAGAGTACAACAGCAATACATTCCACAACAGTAAAGGAAAATTAGCAAAACTATCCCAAATAAACTAAACAAGAAGGCTTTCCATGAACTGAGCAACTGTTGAAACCAAGCTGATATGGGATTGCTAGCTAAATCCAATATGTGCCCAGAACTAGAATATTGATCCAGGTTTTTACATTATCCATCCCTCTTGCTTATTTTGAGCAGCAGCCAGAGATCACTGTTGGTTTACAGGAATAAGCAGAGTCAGTCTAAAGTGCAGAGAAAAAACCTAAAAAACAACCAACGAGACTAGAATATATTATAATAACAGGTGTACCATAGTTTTTGAAACATAACTTTTCCATTTTTACTAAAGACAAATCATAATAGGACCAATTTGTTTGCAAAAATAAGGTTTAGTCTTATACTTGGCCTGATTATTTGTATAAAGTGCAGCAAGAAGAATTATTTGCCATATAGGGTCTTAAAATTAGCTTTGATGGAGCTTTGTTCCATAAAAGGAATATCAGATATGACTTTTTTATTTAAAGCAGAACCCAGCCATGGGTTTGTACTATCAAATTCCTATAATTTAAGGGTAAATTTCTCTCCTCTTCAGATCCCAAGATAACTTGGGGCTCCTGAGTCTGTCAGAAAGTGACATTCTCTACTTACCACAGGTCAGGAACACTGTACAGGGATTGTGTAGACAAAGTATGAGGCTAGTCTTCCCAAGCGGCTTTTATTGGCTCTATAAGTCAAGTTTGATTCCTTATGAGTCTCCAAGTTCATTATAGCACTCTGTATGCCTTTGTGTATTCATAGCTTAGCTTCCACTTATAAGTGAGAACACATGCTATTTGGTTTTTCATTCCCGAGTTACTTCACTTAGAATAATGAATGGCCTCCAGCTCCATCCAAGTTGCTGGAAAAATAAATTATTTTGTTCCTTTTTATGTCTGAGTAGTATTCCACAGTGTGGAATCGTGAATGATCTTTTATATTTCTGTGGTGTTGATTGTCATGTTTCCAGTTTCATTTCTAATTGAAATTATTTGAATCTTCTCTCTCGTTTTCTTCATTAATCTAGATGGTCAATAAATTTCATTTCTCTTTTCTCTTTTCTTTTTCTTTTTATTATTATTATTATTTTTAAGGCAGAATTTCGTTCTGTCTCCCAGACTGGAGTGCAGTGGCATGATCTTGACTCACTGCAACCTCCACCTCCAGGGTTCTCCTGCCTCAGCCTCCTGAGTAGCTGGGATTACAGGCACGGACCACCACACCTGGCTAATTTTTGTATTTTTAGTAGAGATAGAGTTTTGCAATGTTGGCCAGGCTGGTCTCAAACTCCTGACCTCAGGTGATCTGCCCATCTTGGCCTTTCAGAGTTCTGGGATTACAGGTGTGAGCCACTGTGCCCAGCCAATTATGTTTATCTTTTCAAAGAACTAGTTTTTTGTTTCATTTATCTTTCGTATTTTTTTTTTTTTTGTTTCAGTTTCATTCAGTTCTGCGCTGATCTTTGTAATTTCTTTTCTTCTGCTAGCTTTAGGTTCAGTTTGTTTATGTTTCTCTAGTTCCTTGAGGCGTGATGACAGGTTGTCAATTTGTGATCCTTTTGATGTAGCCATTTAGGGTGCTATAAATTTTCCTTTTAGCACTGCTTTTGCTGTATTTTAGAAGTTTTGAGAACTTGTGTCATTATTATCATTCATTTCAAAGAAGTTTTAAATTTCTATCTTAATTTCATTGTTAACTGAATATCATTCGGGGTAGATTTTTAAATTTCCATGTATTTGTAAATTTTTGGGTGTTCCTTTTGTAGTTTCTTTCATTTTTTAAAGTTTTATTATTATACTTTAAGTTCTAGGGTACATGTGCACAAGGTGCACGTTTGTTACATATGTATACATGTACCATGTTGGTGTGCTGCACCCATTAACTCATCATTTGCATTAGGTATATCTCCTAATGCTATCCCTCCCCCCTGCCCCCATCTCACGACTGGCCCTGGTGTGCGATGTTCCCCTTCCTGTGTCCAAGTGTTCTCATTGTTCAATTCCCACCTATGAGTGAGAACATGTGGTGTTTGGTTTTCTGTCCTTGCAATAGTTTGCTGAGAATGATGGTTTCCAGCTGCATCCATGTCCCTACAAGGGACATGAACTCATCCTTTTTATGGCTGCATAGTATTCCACGTTTATATGTGCCACATTTTCTTAATCCAGTCTATCATTGATGGACATTTGGGTTGGTTCCAAGTCTTTGCTGTTGTGAATAGTGCCACAATAAACATATGTGTGCATGTGTCTTTATAGCAGCATGATTTACAATCCTTTGGGTATATACCCAGTAGTGGGGTGGCTGGGTCAAATGGTATCTCTAGTTCTAGAGTCTTGAGGAATCACCACACTGTCTTCCACAATGGTTGAACTAGTTTACAGTCCTACCAACAGTGTAAAAGTGTTCCTATTTCTCCACATCCTCTCCAGCACCTGTTGTTTCCTGACCTTTTAATGATCGCCATTCTAACTGGTGTGAGATGGTATCTCATTGTGGTTTTGATTTGCATTTCTCTGATGGCTAGTGATGAGGAACATTTTTTCATGTGTCTGTTGGCTGCATAAATGTCTTCTTTTGTCTTCTGTTCATATCCTTCACCCACTTTTTGATGGGGCTGTTTGTTTTTTTCTTGTAAATTTGTTTAAGTTCTTTGTAGGTTCTGGATATTACCCCTTTGTCAGATGAGTAGATTGCAAAAATTTTCTCCCATTCTGTAGGTTGCCTGTTCACTCTGATGGTAGTTTCTTTTGCTGGGCAGAAGCTCTTTAGTTTAATTAGATCTCATTTGTCAATTTTGGCTTTTGTTGCCATTGCTTTTGGTGTTTTAGACATGAAGTCCTTGCCCATGCCTATGTCCTAAATGGTATTACCTAGGTTTTCTTCTAGGGTTTTTATGGTTTTTAGGTCTAACATTTAAGTCTCTAATCCATCTTGAATTAATTTTCGTGTAAGGAGTAAGGAGAGGATCCAGTTTCAGCTTTCTACTTATGGCTAGCCAATTTTCCCAGCACCATTTATTAAATAGGGAATCTTTTCCCCGTTTCTTGTTTTTGTCAGGTTTGTCAAAGATCAGATGGGTGTAGATATGTAGTATTATTTCTGAGGGCTCTGTTCTGCTCCGTTGGTCTATATCTCTGTTTTGGTACCAGTGCCATGCTGTTTTGGTTACTGTAGCCTTGTAGTATAGTTTGAAGTCAGGTAGCGTGATGCCTCCAGCTTTGTTCTTTTGACTTAGGATTATCATGGCAACGCGGGCTCTTTTTTGGTTCCATATGAACTTTAAAGTAGTTTTTTGCAATTTTGTGAAGAAGGTCATTGGTAGCTCAATGGAGATAGCATTGAATCTATAAATTATCTTGGGCAGTATGGTCATTTTCACAATATTGAGTCTTCCTATCTATGAGCATAGAATGTTCTTCCATTTGTTTGTGTCCTCTTTTATTTCATTGAGCAGTTGTTTGTAGTTCTCCTTGAAGGGGTCCTTCACATCCCTTTTAAGTTGGATTCCCAGGTATTTTATTCTCTTTGAAGCAATTGTGAATGGGAATTCACTCATGATTTGGCTCTCTGTCTGCTATTAGTGTATAGGAATGTGTGTGATTTTTGCACATTGATTTTGTATCCTGAGACTTTGCTGAAGTTGCTTATCTGCTTAAGGAGATTTTGGGCTGAGATGATGGGGTTTTCTAAATATACAATGATGTCATCTGCAAACAGGGACAATTTGACTTCCTCTTTTCCTAATTGAATATGCTTTATTTCTTTCTCCTGCCTGATTGCCCTGGCCAGAACTTCCAACACTATGTTGAATAGGAATGGTGAGAGAGGGCATCCCTGTCTTGTGCCAGTTTTCAAAGGGAATGCTTCCAGTTTTTGCCCATTCAGTATGATATTGGCTGTGGGTATGTCATAAATTGCTCTTATTATTTCTAGGTATGTCCCATCAATACCTAATTTATTGAGAGTTTTCATCATGAAGGGCTGTTGAATTTTGTTGAAGGCCTTTTATGCATCTATTGAGATAATCGTGTGGTTTTTGTCTTTGGTTCTGTTTATATGATGGATTGTGTTTATTGATTTGGGTATGTTGAACCAGTCTTGCATCCCAGGGATGAAGCCCACTTGATCGTGGTGGATAAGCTTTTTGATGTGCTGCTGGATTCGGTTTGCCAGTATTTTATTGAGGATTTTTGCATCAATGTTCATCAGGGATATTGGTCTAAAATTCTCTTTTTTGTTGTGTCTCTGTCAGGCTTTGGTATCAGGATGATGCTGGCTTCATAAAATGGTTTAGGGAGGATTCCCTCTTTTTCTATTGATTGGAATAGTTTCAGATGGAATGGCACCAGCTCCTCCTTGTACCTCTGGTAAAATTCGGCTGTGAATCCGTCTGGTCCTGGACTTTTTTGGTTGGTAGGCCATTAATTATTGCCTGTTATTGGTCTATTCAGAGATTCAACTTCTTCATGGTTTAGTCTTGGAAGGGTGTGTGTGTCCAAGAATTTATCCATTTCTTCTAGATTTTCTAGTTTATTTGTGTAGAGGTGTTTATAGTATTCTCTGATGGTAGTTTGTATTTCCGTAGGATCGGTGGTGATATCCCCTTTGTCATTTTTTATTGAGTCTATTTGATTCTTCTCTCTTTTCTTCTGTATTAGTCTTCCTAGTGGTCCATCAATTTTGTTGATCTTTTCAAAAAACCAGCTCCTGGATTCGTTGATTTTTTGGAGGATTTTTTGTGTCTCTATGTCCTTCAGTTCCGCTCTGATCTTAGTTATTTCTTGCCTTCTGCTAGCTTTTGAATGTGTTTGCTCTTGCTTCTCTAGTTCTTTTAATTGTGATGTTAGAGTGTCAATTTTAGATCATTCCTGCTTTCTCTTGTGGGCATTTAGTGCTATAAATTTCCCTCTACACACTGCTTTAATTATGTCCCAGGTATTCTGGTATGTTGTGTCTTTATTCTCATTGGTTTCAAAGAACATCTTTATTTCTGCCTTCATTTCATTATGTACCCAGTAGTCATTCAGGAGCAGGTTGTTCAGTTTCCATGTAGTTAGGCGGTTTTGAGTGAGTTTCTTAATCCTGAGTTCTAGTTTGATTGCACTGTGGTCTGAGAGACTGTTATAATTCCTATTCTTTTACATTTGCTGAGAAGTGCTTTACTTTCAACTATTTTGGAATAAGTGTGATGTGGTGCTGAGAGGAATGCATATTCTGTTGATTTGGGGTGGAGAGTTCTGTAGAGGTCTATTAAGTCTGCTTGGTGCAGAGCTGAGTTCAATTCCTGGATATCCTTGTTAACTTTCTATCTCGTTGATCTGTCTAATGTTGACACTAGGGTGTTAAAGTCTCCTGTTATTATTGTGTGTGAGTCTGAGTCTCTTTGTTGTTCTCTAAGGGCTTGCTTTGTGAATCTGGGTGCTCCTGTATTGGGTGCATATATATTTAGGATAGTTAGCTCTTCCTGTTGAATTGATCCCTTTACCATTATGTAATGGCCTTCTTTGTCTCTTTTGATCTTTGTTGGTTAAAAGTCTGTTTTATCAGATACTAGGATTGTAACCCCTGCTATTTTTTTTTTTTTTCCATTTGCTTGGTAGATCTTCCTCCATCCCTTTATTTTGAGCCTACGTGTATCTCTGCACATGAGATGGGTCTCCTGAATACAGCACACTGATGGGTCTTGATTCTTTATCCAGTTTGCAAGTCTGTGTCTTTTAATTGGAGCATTTAGCCCATTTACATTTAAGTTTAATATTATTATGTGTGAATTTGATCCTGTCATTATGGTGTTAGCTGGTTATTTTGCTCGTTAGTTGATGTGGTTTCTTCCTAGCATCTATGGTCTTTACAATTTGGCATGTTTTTACAATGGCTGGTACCAGTTTTTCCTTTCCATGTTTAGTGCTTCCTTCAAGAGCTCTTGTAAGGCAGGCCTGGTGGTGACAAAATCTCTCAGCATTTGTTTGTCTGTAAAGGATTTTATTTTTCCTTCACTTAGGAAGCTTAGCTTGGCTGGATATGAAATTTTGGGTTGAAAATTCTTTTCTTTAAGAATGTTGAATATTGGACCCCACTCTCTTCTGGCTTATAGAGTTTCTGCTGAGAGATCCACTGTTAGTCTGATGGACTTCCCTTTGTGTGTAACCCAACCTTTCTCTCTGGCTGCCCTTAACGTTTTTTCCTTTGTTTCAACTTTGGTGAATCTGAGAATTATGTGTCTTGGAATTGCTCCTCTCGAGGAGTATCTTTGTGGTGTTCTCTGTATTTCCTGAATTTGAATGTTGGCCTGCCTTGCTAGGTTGGGGAAGTTCTCTGGGATAATATCCTGCAGAGTGTTTTCCAACTTGTTTCCATTCTCCCTGTCACTTTCAGGTACACCAAGCAGACATAGATTTGGTCTCTTCATATATTCACATATTTCTTGGAGGCTTTGTTCATTTGCCTTTACTCTTTTTTCTCTAAACTTCTCTTCTCGTTTCATTTCATTCATTTGATCTTTAATCACTTACACCCTTTCTTCCAGTTGATCAAATCGGCTACTGAAGCTTGTGCATGCGTCACACAGTTTTCGTGCCATGGTTTTCAGCTCCATCAGGTAATTTAAGGACTTCTCTACATGGATTATTCTAGTTAACTGTTCGTCTAATCTTTTTTCAAGGTTTTTAGTTTCTTTGCAATGGCGTTGAACATCCCCCTTTAGCTCGGAGAAGTTTGATCGTCTGGGACCTTCTTTTCTCAACTCATCAAAGTCATTCTCTGTCCAGCTTTGTTCCATTGCTGGCGAGGAGCTGCTTTCCTTTGGAGGAGGAGAGGTGCTCTGATTTTTAGAATTTTCACATTTTCTGCTCTGGTTTCTCCTCATCTTTGTGCTTTTGTCTACCTTTGGTCTTTGGTGATGGTGACATACAGATGAGGTTTTGGTGTGGATGTCCTTTCTGTTTGTTAGTTTTCCTTCCAACAGTCAGGACCCTCAGCTGCAGGTCTGTTGGACTTTGCTAGAGGTCCACTCCAGACCCTGTTTTCCTTGGTATCACCAGCAGAGGCTTTAGAACAGCATATATTGCAGAAAAGCAAATGTTGCTGCCTGATCATTCCTCTGGAAACTTCGTCTCAGAGGGGCACCTGGCCGAGTGAGGTGTCAGTCGGCCCCTACTGGGAGGTATCTCCCAGTTAGCCTACTCAGGGGCCAGGGACCTACTTGAGGAGGCAGTCTGTCCGTTCTCAGATCTCTAACTCCATGCTAGGAGAACCACTGCTCTCTTCAAAGCTGTCAGACAGGGACATTTAAGTCTGCAGAAGTTTCTGCTGCCTTTTGTTCAGCCATGCCCTGTCGCCAGAGGTGTAGTCTACAGAGGCAGGCAGGCCTCTTTGAGCTGCAGTGGACTCCACCAAGTTGGAGCTTCCTGGCTGCTTTATTTACCTACTCAAGCCTTAGCAATGACAGGCACCCCTTTAGTTTATTTCAAGTTTTCTTCCACCATGCCTGGCTTCATTCTGCCAATCTGAGAAGATATTTGATATAATTTTGATATTTTAATATTTATTGAGACTTGTTTTGTGGCCTATCATATGACCCATGTTGAAGAACATTCCATATGCTGATGAGAAGAATGTATATTCTGCAGTTCTTGGGTAGAATGCTCTGTAAATATCTGTTAGGTTCACTTCTCTTAGAGTGTAGTTTAAGTCTATTGTTTCTTTGTGGACTTTCTGTCTCAATGATCTATCTAGTGCTGTCAGTGGGATATTGAAGTCCCCCATTATTATTGTGTTGATGTCTATGTCATTTCTTAGGTCAATTAGTAATTGTTTTTTTTTGAATATGGGAACTCCAGTGTTGGTGCAGACAAATTTAGGATTGTAACATCTTCTTGTTGGAATGATCTTTTTATCATTATATAATAATCCTTTTTGTCTTTTTTTGATTGTTGCTTTAAAGTCTGTTTCATCTGATATAAGAATAGTTACTCCTCCTCACTTTCAGTTTTCATTTGTGTGGAATATCTTTTACCATCACTTTACTTTTAGTTTATATGAATCCTTATGTGTTAGGTGGGTTTCTTGAAGACAGCAGTTATTTTTGTTCTTGATTTTTAAAAGAAATTCTGCCAACTTACATTATTATTATTATTATTATTATTATTATTATTATTATTATTATTTTGAGACAGTGTCTGGCTTTGTCACCCAGGCTGGAGTGCAGTGGCAAGTTCATGGCTCACTGCAACCTCTACCTTCTGAGGTCAAGCCATCCTCCCACCTCAGCCTCCTGAGTAACTGGGACTACAGGTATGTGTCACTATGCCACGCTAATTTTTGTGTTTTTGGTAGAGACGGGTCTTCAACATGTTTCCTAGGCTGGTCTTGAACTCCTGGGCTCAATTGGCCCACCTGCCTTGGCCTCCTAAAGTGCTAAGATTACAGGTGTGAGTCACCATGCCTGGCCTCATTCTGCCAATCTGTTTCTTTTAAGTGGTGCATTTAGGCCATTTACATCTTTCAATGTTAATATTGAGATGTGAAGTACTGTTCCATTCACCAGGTTAATTTTTACCTAGATACTTTGTTTTTACATTGTGTTGTTTTATAGACCCTGTGAATTTTCAAGAGGTTTTATTTTGGTACATATTGAGCTTTTGTTTCAAGATTTAGAACTTCTTTTAGCATTTCTTGTGGGGCTGGTGTGATAGTAACAAATTCCCTCAGTGTTTGTTTGTCTAAAAATGACCTTATTTTTTCTTGATTTATGAAACTGTTTTGCTATGTTACATAATTCTTAGCTGACAGTTACTCTGTTTAAAGAGGCTAAAGCTAAGTCCCCAATTCCTCTGGCTCGTAAGGTTTTTGCTGACGAGTCTGCTTTTAGTCTGATAGGTTTTCCTTTATAGGTTACCTAATGCTTTTGTCTCACTGCTCATAGAATTCTTTCCTTTATATTGGCTCTAGATAGCCTGATGACTATAGGCCTTGGTGATGGTGTTTTTGCAATGAATCTCCCAGGAGTTCTTTATAATTCTTGTATTTAGATATCAAATTCTCTAGCAAGGCCAGGGAGGTTTTCCTCAATTATTCCCTGAAATAAATTTTCCAAACTTTTTGCTTTCTCTTCTCTCTCAGGAACACAAATTATTTTTAGATTTGATCATTTTGCACAATCTTATGTTTCTTCATGACTTTGCTCCTTTCTTTTTATTCTTTTTTCTCTATTTTCATGTGACTGTGTTAATTTGAATGCCTTGTCATTGAGCTCTGAAGTTCTTTCCTCTCCTTGTTCTAGTCTACTGTTGAAAATTTCCACTGCATTTGGTAATTCTATAAGTGTCCTTCATTTCCAGAAGTTCTAATTGACTTTTCTTTAATACATCTATCTCTTTAGAAAATTTTTTATTTATATCCTGAATTTTAAAAAAGTTTCTTTATATTGGTTTTCACCTTTCTCTGGTATCTCCTTGAATAGCTTAATAATCAACCTTTTAAATTCTTCATCTTGCACTTCAAAGATTTAATCTTGGTTTGGATTCACTGATGAAGGGCTAGTGTAATGTTTTGGGGGTGTTATAGAACCCTGTTTTGTCATATTACTAGAATTACTTTTGTAGTTCTTTCTCATGTTGGTAGACTATTTTTCATGATTATTCTTTTTTTTTTAAATTTTTTAAAAATTATACTTTAAGTTCTAGGGTACATGTGCATAACGTGCAGGTTTGTTACATATGTATACTTGTGCCATGTTGGTGTGCTGCACCCATCATCTCGTCAGCACCCATCAATTCATCATTTATATCAGGTATAACTCCCAATGCAATCCCGCCCCCCTCCCCCCTCCCCATGATAGGCCCCAGTGTGTGATGTTCCCCTTCCCGAGTCAAAGTGTTCTTATTGTTCAGTTCCCACCTATGATTGAGAACATGTGGTGTTAGGTTTGCTGTTCTTGTGATAGTTTGCTAAGAATGATGGTTTCCAGCTGCATCCATGTCCCTACAAAGGACGCAAACTCATCATTTTTTATGGCTGCATAATATTCCATGGTGTATATGTGCCACATTTTCTTAATTCAGTCTGTCACAGATGGACATTTGGGTTGATTCCAAGTCTTTGCTATTGTGAATAGTGCCACAATAAACACACGTGTGCATGTGTCTTTACAGCAGCATGATTTATAATCCTTTGGGTATATACCCAGTAGTGGGATGGCTGGGTCATATGGTACATCTAGTTCTAGATCCTTGAGGAATTGCCATACTGTTTTCCATAATGGTTGAACTAGTTTACAATCCCACCAACAGTGTAAAAGTGTTCCTATTTCTCCACATCCTCTCCAGCACCTGTTGTTTCTTGACTTTTTAATGATTGCCATTCTAACTGGTGTGAGATGGTATCTCATTGTGGTTTTGATTTGCATTTCTATGATGGCGAGTGATGATGAGCATTTTTTTCATGTGTCTGTTGGCTGTATGAATGTCTTCTTTTGAGAAATGTCTGTTCATATCCTTTGCCCACTTTTTGATGGGGTTGTTTGTTTTTTTCTTGTAAATTTGTTTGAGTTCTTTGTAGATTCTGGATATTAGCCCTTTGTCAGATGAGTAGATTGCAAAAACTTTCTCCCGTTCTGCAGGTTGCCTGTTCACTCTGATGGTAGTTTCTTTTGCTGTGCAGAAGCTCTTTAGTTTAATCATATCCCATTTGTCAATTTTGGCTTTTGCTGCCGTTGCTTTTGGTGTTTTAGACATGAAGTCCTTGCCCATGCCTATGTCCTGAATGGTACTACCTAGATTTTCTTCTAGGGTTTTTATGGTATTAGGTCTAACATTTAAGTCTCTAATCCATCTTGAATTAATCTTCGTATAAGGAGTAAGGAAAGGATCCAGTTTCAGCTTTCTACTTATGGCTAGCCAGTTTTCCCAGCACCATTCATTAAATAGGGAATCCTTTCCCCATTTTTTGTTTCTCTCAGGTTTGTCAAAGATCAGATGGCTGTAGATGTGTGGTATTATTTCTGAGGACTCTGTTCTGTTCCATTGGTCTACATCTCTGTTTTGGTACCAGTACCATGCTGTTTTGGTTACTGTAGCCTTGTAGTATAGTTTGAAGTCAGGTAGCATGACGCCTCCAGCTTTGTCCTTTTGACTTAGGATTGTCTTGGCAATGTGAGCTCTTTTTTGGTTCCATATGAACTTTAAAGCCGTTTTTTCCAATTCTGTGAGGAAACTCATTGGTAGCTTGATGGGGACGGAATTGAATCTATAAATAACCTTGGGCAGTATGGCCATTTTCACAATATTGATTCTTCCTATCCATGAGCATGGTATGTTCTTCCATTTGTTTGTGTCCTCTTTTATTTCACTGAGCAGTGGTTTGTAGTTCTCCTTGAAGAGGTCCTTTACATCCCTTGTAAGTTGGATTCCTAGGTATTTGATTCTCTTTGAAGCAATTGTGAACGGAAGTTCATTCCTGAATTGGCTCTCTGCTTGTCTGTTACTGGTGTATAAGAATGCTTGTGATTTTTGCACATTAATTTTGTATCCTGCGACTTTGCTCAAGTTGCTTATCAGCTTAAGGAGATTTTGGGCTGAGACAATGGGGTTTTCTAAATATACAATCATGTCATCTGCAAACAGGGACAATTTGACTTCTTCTTTTCCTAACTGAATACCCTTTATTTCTTTCTCTTGCCTGATTGCCCTAGCCAGAACTTCCAACACTATGTTGAATAGGAGTGGTGAGAGAGGGCATCCCTGTCTTGTGCCAGTTTTCAAAGGGAATTTTTCCAGTTTTTGCCCATTCAGTATGATATTAGCTGTGGGTTTGTCATAAATAGCTCTTATTATTTTGAGGTACGTTCCATCAATACCGAATTTATTGAGCGTTTTTAGCATGAAGGGCTGTTGAATTTTGTCAAAAGCCTTTTCTGCATCTATTGAGATAATCATGTGGTTCTTGTCTTTGGTTCTGTTTATATGCTGGATTACGTTTATTGATTTGCAAATGTTGAACCAGTCTTGCATCCCAGGGATGAAGCCCACTTGATCGTGGTGGATAAGCTTTTTGATGTGCTGCTGAATCCGATTTGCCAGTATTTTATTGAGGATTTTTGCATCGATGTTCTTCAGGGATATTGGCCTAAAATTCTTTTTTTGTTGTGTCTCTGCCAGGCGTTGGTATCAGGATGATGTTGGCCTCATAAAATGAGTTAGGGATGATTACCTCTTTTTCTGTTGATTGGAATAGTTTCAGAAGGAATGGTACCAGCTCCTCCTTGTACCTCTGGTAGAATTCAGCTGTGAATCCATCTCCGTCCTGGACTTTTTTTGGTTGGTAGGCTATTAATTATTGCCTCAATTTCAGAGCCTGCTATTGGTCTATTCAGGGATTCAACTTCTTCCTGGTTTAGTCTTGGAAGAGTGTAAGTGTCCAGGAAATTATCCACTTCTTCTAGATTTTCTAGTTGATTTGCATAGAGGTGTTTATAGTATTCTCTGATGGTAGTTTGTATTTCTGTGGGGTCCATGGTGATATCGCCTTTATCATTTTTTATTGTGTCTATTTGATTCCTCTCTCTTTTGTTCTTTATTAGTCTTGCTAGCGGTCTGTCAATTTTGTTGATCTTTTCAAAAAACCAACTCCTGGATTCATTGATTTTTTGGAGGGTTTTTTGTGTCTCTATCTTCTTCAGTTCTGCTCTGATCTTAGTTATTTCTTGCCTTCTGCTAGCTTTTGAATGTGTTTGCTCTTGCTTCACTAGTTCTTTTAATTGTGATGTTAGAGTGTCAATTTTAGATCTTTCCTGCTTTCTCTTGTGGGCATTTAGTGGTATAAATTTCCCTCTACACACTGCTTTAAATGTGTCCCAGAGATTCTGGTATGTTGTATCTTTGTTCTCATTGGTTTCAAAGAACATCTTTATTTCTGCCTTCATTTCGTTATGTACCCAGTAGTCATTCAGGAGCATTTTGTTCATTTTCCATGTAATTGAGTGGTTTTGATTGAGTTTCTTAGTCCTGAGTTCTAGTTTGATTTCACTGTGGTCTGAGAGACAGTTTGTTATAATTTCTGTTCTTTTACATTTGCTGAGGAGTGCTTTACTTCCAATTATGTGGTCAATTTTGGAATAAGTGCGATGTGGTGCTGAGAAGAATGTATATTCTGTTGATGTGGGGTGGAGAGTTCTATAGATGTCTATTAGGTCCGCTTGGTGCAGAGATGAGTTCAATTCCTGGATATCCTTGTTAACTTTCTGTCTGGTTGATCTGTCTAATGTTGACAGTGGAGTGTTGAAGTCTCCCATTATTATTGTATGGGAGTCTAAGTCTCTTTGTAAGTCTCTAAGGACTTGCTTTATGAATCTGGGTGCTCCTGTATTGGGTGCATATATATTTAGGAGAGTTAGCTCTTCCTGTTGAATTGATCCCTTTACCATTATGTAATGGCCTTCTTTGTCTCTTTTGATCTTTGATGGTTTAAAGTCTGTTTTATCAGAGACTAGGATTGCAACCCCTGCTTTTTTTTGTTCTCCATTTGCTTGGTAGATCTTCCTCCATCCCTTATTTTGAGCCTATGTATGTCTGTGCATGTGAGATGGGTCTCCTGAATACAGCAGACTGATGGGTCTTGACTCTTTATCCAGTTTGCCAGTCTGTGTCTTTTAATTGGATCATTTAGTACATTTACATTTAGGGTTAATATTGTTATGTGTGAACTTGTTCCTGCCATTATGATATTAACTGCTTATTTTGCTCGTTAGTTGATGCAGTTTCTTCCTAGCCTTGATGGTCTTTACATTTTGGCATGTTTTTGCAATGGCTGGTACCGGTTGTTCCTTTCCATGTTTAGGGCTTCCTTCAGGGTCTCTTGTAAGGCAGGCCTGGTGGTGACAAAATCTCTAAGCATTTGCTTATCTGTAAAGGATTTTATTTCTCCTTCACTTATGAAACTTAGTTTGGCTGGATATGAAATTCTGGGTTTAAAATTCTTTTCTTTAAGAATGTTGAATATTGGCCCCCACTCTCTTCTGGCTTGTAGAGTTTCTGCCGAGAGATCTGCTGTTAGTCTGATGGGCTTCCCTTTGTGGGTAACCCGACCTTTCTCTCTGGCTGCCCTTAACAGTTTTTCCTTCATTTCAACTTTGGTGAATCTGGCAATTATGTGTCTTGGAGTTGCTTTTCTGGAGGAGTATCTTTGTGGTGTTCTCTCTATTTCCTGAATTTGAATGTTGGCCTGCCCTACTAGGTTGGGGAAGTTCTCCTGGATGATATCCTGAAGAGTGTTTTCCATGTTGGTTCCATTTTCCCCCTCACTTTCAAGCACGCCAATCAGACGTAGATTTGGTCTTTTTACATAATCCCATACTTCCTGCAGGCTTTGTTCATTTCTTTTTCTTCTTTTTCTTTTGGTTTCTCTTCTTGCTTCAATTCATTCATTTGATCCTCAATCGCTGATACTCTTTCTTCCAGTTGATCAAGTCAGTTACTGAATCTTGTGCATTTGTCAAGTATTTCTCGTGTCATGGTTTTCATCTCTGTCATTTCGTTTATGACCTTCTCTGCATTAATTAGTCTAGCTGTCAATTGTTCCACTCTTTTTTCAAGATTTTTAGTTTCTTTGCGCTGGGTACATAATTCCTCCTTTTGGTCTGAGAAGTTTGATGGACTGAAGCCTTCTTCTCTCATCTCGTCAAAGTCATTCTCTGACCAGCTTCGATCCGTTGCTGGTGATGGGCTGCGCTCCTTTGCAGGGCGAGATGCGCTCTTATTTTTTGAATTTCCAGCTTTTCTGCCCTGCTTTTTCCCCATCTTTGTGGTTTTATCTGTCTCTGGTCTTTGATGATGGTGACGTACTGATGGGGTTTTGGTATAGGTGTCCTTCCTGTTTGATAGTTTTCCTTCTAACAGTCAGGACCCTCAGCTGTAGGTCTGTTGGAGATTGCTTGAGGTCCACTCCAGACCCTGTTTGCCTGGCTATCAGCAGCAGGGGTTGCAGAATATAGAATATTGCTGAACAGCGAGTGTAGCTGTCTGATTCTTAGTTTGGAAGCTTCCTGTCAGGGGTGTACTCCACCCTGTGAGGTGTGGGTTGTCAGACTGCCCTAGTGGGGGATGTCTCCCAGTTAGGCTACTCAGGGGTCAGGGACCCACTTGAGCAGGCAGTCTGTCCCTTCTCAGATCTCAATCTCGGTGTTGTGAGATCCACTGCTCTCTTCAAAGCTGTCAGACAGAGTCCTTTGCGTCTGCAGAGGTTCCTGCTACTTTTGTTGTTGTTGTTGTTAACTGTGCCCTGTCCCCAGAGGTGGAGTCTACAGAGACAGGCAGGTTTCCTTGAGCTGCTGTGAGCTCCACCCAGTTCGAGCTTCCCAGCGGCTTTGTTTACCTACTTAAGCCTCAGCAATGGCGGGCGCCCCTCCCCCAGCCTTCTGCTGCCTTGCGGTTAGATCGCAGACTGCTGTGTTAGCGATGAGGGAGGCTCCATGGGCGTGGGACCCTCCCGGCCAGGTGTGGGATATATTCTCCTGGTGTGCCCGTTTGCTTAAAGTACAGTATTGGTGTGGGAGTCATCCGATTTTCCAGGTGTTGTGTGTCTCAGTTCCCCTGGCAAGAAAAGGGATTCCCTTCCCCCTTGCACTTCCCAGGTGAGGCGATGCCTCTCCTTGCTTCAGCTCTCACTGTTGGGGCTGCAGCAGCTGACCAGCACTGATTGTCCGGCACTCCCTAGTGAGATGACCCCAGTACCTCAGTTGAAAATGCAGAAATCACCGGTCTTCTGTGTCGCTTGCGCTGGGAGTTGGAGACTGGAGCTGTTCCTATTCGGCCATCTTGCTCTGCCCTGAAAACATTCCTTTTGAGAAGTGGAACAAGACGAGGATGCCCACTCTCACCACTCCTCTTGAAGGTAGTACTGGAAGTCCTAATGAAGGTCCAGTTAAACCGCAGCCTCCTCTCAGTTCTCTCTAAATCCCGATTATTCTTGAATTTACTTTTACTTTGACTATTTTTTTAAAATTTCTTTTCCCCCCCTTAAGGTTGTGACTTTATTGTTTATAGTTTACTGTAGCATAACTTGGCTCTTGGTGTTCTCAGGGGTGAAGACTGTCTATGAGTTACTTAGTCACAGAGAGTCTTTGTATGATGAATTTCTCAGATGCTTGTTGTAACAGCAACATGCTCAGTATGCGAGCAAGTTCACTGTCTCCTATAGTGTTGAAATGGCAGGGGTCTCTTGAAGCTTATCTAATTCCCCCATGTTGTACACTTCTTTATTTATTATTTTTTTCCCACAGTATTATATTTACTGGGTTGAATTGTTCAGGCTTTAGCCCAGTAGGGGAACTTTCTACAGGTGAAAACCAGCTGTGGCTAAAGCAGGGGGGTAAATGCAATACCTAATGGTGGGCAGAGGTCCCAGACTTGACAGATGTGACTTGGGGAGCACTCACTGAAATACACTGAGGTCTTCTCAGAGAGAAGTACCAGAGCCATTTCACCTCCCCTACCAGGCCCACAGAAAAGCTGTTCATCTCCCAGACACACTCCTGACCCAGTGTTCTGGCTACTCAAATCAGAGAAGTACCTCTTTTCATCTGCAGGAATATTGATGTTCCAAGTGGAGAGAAATTGTGACTCTGCCTCATGTGTAGCCTGCATTTGGAGGGTGCAGCTCCTGTGGGAATGCAGTCACCTTGAAGTGTTTCAGAGAAGTCTATAGGTGCATCCATATGGAGCTCTTGTGGGAAAAGCCCCAGCTGTATCTACAGTGGCGGATAAGGGGAAAAAGAAATCTTCTCCAAGGCTCTTCATGAGCACCAGGGCTGCCTGATTGTTGAGGTGGAGCTGCAGACTTTCCCTGCTGAGCCCAGTACTGCCAACTGTGCCTCTGCTGAGAGACTTCCCACCAGCAGAAAGATTTGGGACTCAAGTCCTGCTGTCTGGATTCTTTTGTCTCACATGATGTTCCTTGATGTGGTAAACTTCTCCTTCCTCTAGGAGTAGAAGTCCCTGACAGTCAGACTACTGTGAATGCTGTTGCTCCAATGGGTCTAGCTGCCCATTCCAGGCTGGTCCTGGGGAATGTCTGCAAGAGGTCTAGAGATATGACCTTTCATCAAATCTCCCAGCAGTGGGTACCAGTACTAACTCTGATGGGGGTGCCAGGCGAGTGACATAGACTGTGTGAGATTCCTTGGTTATAGATAGCCTTAGTGTGTTGGCTTTCCTCAAATGCTGGTTGTAGTGGTAATGAAGAGTTCATGTGGACAGACTCAGGGCTTCCTGGTTAGCCAGAGTGCTGCAGGCAATGGTGATAGCTGAGGTCATGCACAAGTTTTATTCTTCCTGGGTGCAGTGTTATTCTACCTTGAAATGCTGTAATGAACTGTGTTGGTTGGCCTCCAGCCAGGAGGTGGCACTTGCAAAAGAGCACCAGTTGCTGTAGTAGCAGTGGGATTTTTGCTTGCCTTTTGTTACCAGGAGCAGTAGTCTGGTTTTTCATGTGATAGGCAAGGCCATAAAACTTCCAAAAGTTTCTATCCTTTGTTTTAAGCTACCAGAGCTAGTGAAGGGGGAAGTCAGGTTGGGACTGTCAGGCAGGCTTGTGCTTTTACTCTCCGTGTGTGGAGTGGCCCCTCTGTGAGTTGTGGGGTGGTTCTCTGGCTACTGGGATAATGTTCCAGAGAGAAGTGTTACTGCTTCTGCTGCACAGAAGTGTTTGTGCAGGGAGTGGGGAATAACAGGTGCCAGTAAACCTCACCTAGCTCCCGAGCACTTGGCAAGCCACATCTCAGACCCGCAGTTTTCTGCTAGCAGCAGCAAGCTAAGTTCCAGGCAACTGTGCTCAGAACTTAAGACTTCCCCAGCCAAACACCTTCCCAATGGGGAGGGCAACCATAGCTTTGAGGCCTTGCCCCTCCCAGTCTTCCCACAAAGCCAGCGTGTCTAGCTCCTGCGCTCATGGCTGCAGCACACTTCCCACTTTCCCCTTGGTTCTGTCCAAGGGAGTTCTTCCCCACTTGAGGTTATATTGTGAAATTCAGTTGAGAGCTTCCTTCAACCAGTGAGTACTACTTGAGTAACTTGGCAGACTTCCATGAGGTCCCCTCTGAGGCAAAATAATGAATAGCTTCCCCCAGTTTGTCCTGGACACTGGGAATAAATGGAAGGATCTTTCTGCTGCCATTTCTACTTTTACATTTCTCACTGCCCCCTAAATGAGTTCCAGTGCTGAGTAGCATTAATGCCTTCCCTCTTGGCCTGGATTTCCAGTTTCCCCAGTGGCCGTGTATATCCTGGAGGCAGTCTCTCACTCTCTCACACTCTGGAGACTTACAGTTTTTCACCTGGTTCATGATGTGGGCTACAGCCTGCCACTTCTTTCAAATAATCTACAAATTTCAGTTTCCCTGTTAAGTGACTGCATTGCTTCTTGGAAAACAGTTCACAGCATGAACATCTGTACACTATCATGTCTTTCCAAGTGGGAGAGGCATGCTAACACTGCCTCCAATCTGCTATCTCGGAAAACAAAAATCTTTTGCCTATTTTAAAATTAGATTATTAGATTTTTTTTTCTATTGAGATGTTTGAGCTTCTTATGTATTCTTGTTACTAATCCCTTGTCAGATGGAGAGTTTGCGAATATTTTCTCCCATTCTGTGGGCTGTCCTTCACTTTGTTGATTGTCTCCTTTGCTGTGCTGGAGTGTTTTAACTTGATGTGATAATTTCTGTCCATTTTGCTTTGGTTGCCTATGCTTTTGAGGTACTACTTAAGAAATTTTCACTTAGACCAATGTCCTAGAGTTTCCCCAAAGTTTTCTTTTGGTAGTTTTGTAGTTTGAAGTCTTAGATTTAAGTCTTTGGTTGATTTTGATAGATTTTGATAGACACATGGTGAAGATAGAAATCTAAATTTATTCTGCTGCATATGCATATTGAGTATTTTTGTTGTTTTTTGAGACAGGGTATCACTCTGTCACCAAGGTTGGAGTGTGGTGGTAGGACCATGGCTCACTGCAGCTTTGACCTTCTGGGTGCAAGTGATCTTTCCATCTCAGCTTCCTGAGTAGCTGGGACTATAGGCATGCACTACGATGCCCAGCTAATTAAAAAAAATTTGTAGAGACAGGGTTCCACACTGTTTCTCAGACTGATCTCTAACTCCTGGGCTCAAGTGGTCTTCCCACCTCAGGCTTCCAAACATTTTTTTTTCTTTCAAGGGGATACATGTACAGGTTTGTTACATGGGTAAATTGCATGTTGTGGGAGTTTGTTATACAGATATTATATTATATTATATATATTATATAGATAATTATGTCACCCAGGTAAGCAGCATAGTTCTGATAGGTAGTTTTTAAATTATTATTATACTTTAAGTTCTGGGATACATGTGCAGAATGTGCAGGTTTGTCACATAGGTATACATGTGCCATGGTGGTTTGCTGCACCTATCAACCAATCATCTAGGATTTAAGCCCAGCATGCATTAGGTATTTGTCCTAATGCTCTCCCTCCCCTTGCCCCCAACCCTCCAACAGGCCCTGGTGTGTTATGTTTCCCTCCCTGTGTCCATGTGTTCTCATTGTTCAACTCCCACTTATGAGTGAGAACATGCAGTGTTTGATTTTCTGTTCCTGTGTTAGTTTGCTGAGAATGCTGGTTTCCAGCGTCATCCATGTTCCTGCAAAGGACATGAACTTATCCTTTTTTATGGCTGCATAGTATTCCATGGTGTATATGTGCCAAATTTTCTTTATCTGGCCTATCATTGATGGGTGTTCGGGTTGGTTCCAAGTCTTTGCTATTGTAAACAGTGCCACAATAAACATACAGATGCATGTGTCTTTATAGTAGAATGATTTATAATCCTGTGGGTATATACCCAGTAATGGGATTGCAGGGTCAAATGGTATTTCTCGTTCTAGATCCTTGAGGAATTGTTGCACTGTCTTCCACAATTGTTGAGCTAATTTACAGTCCCACCAACAGTGTAAAAGTGTTCCCATTTTTCCTCATCCTCTCCAGCATCTGTTGTTTCCTGACTTTTTAATGATTGCTGTTCTAACTGGCATGAGATGGTATCTCATTGTGGTTTTGATTTGCATTTCTCTAGTGGCCAGTGATGATGAGCATTTTTTCATGTGTCTGTTGGCTGCATAGATGTCTTCTTTTGAGAAGTATCTGTTCATATCCTTTGCATACTTTTTGAAGAGATGTATGTGGTTTTTTTTTTTTTTGTAAATTTGTTTAAATTCTTTGTAGATTCTGAATATTAGACCTTTGTCAGATGGATATATTGCAAAATTTTTCTCCCATTCTGTAGGTTGCCTGTTCACTCTGATGATAGTTTCTTTTGTTGTGCAGAAGCTCTTTAGTTTAATTAGATCCCATTTGTCAAATTTGGCTTTTGTTGCCATTGCTTTGGTGTTTTAGTCATGAAGTCTTTGCCCATGCCTATGTCCTGAATGGTATTGCCTAGGTTTTCTTCTAGGGTTTTTATGATTTTAGTTTTTATGTTTAAGTCATTAATCCATCTTGAATTAATTTTTGTATAAGGTGTAATGGGACGGGTCCAATTTCAGTTTTCTGCATATGGCTAGGCAGTTTTCCAAGCACCATTTATTAAACAGGGAATCCTTTCCCCATTTCTTGTTTTGGTCAGGTTTGTCAAAGATCAGATGGTTGTAGATACGTGGTATTATTTTTGAGGCCTCTATTCGGTTCCATTGGTCTATATATCTGTTTTGGTACCAGTACCATGATGTTTTGGTTACTGTAGCCTTGTAGTGTAGTTTGAAGTCAGGTAGTGTGATGACTCCAGGTTTGTTCTTTTTGGTTAGCATTGTCTTGGCTATATGGGCTCATTTTTGGTTCCTTATGAAATTCGAAGTAGTTTTCTCTAGTTCTGTGAAAAAAGTCAATGGTAGCTTGATGGGAATAGCATTGAATCTATATATTCTATATATTACCTTGGGCAATATGGCCAATTTCACAATATTGATTCTTCCTATTCATAAGCATGGAATTTTATTATTATTATTATTATACTTTAAGTTCTATGGTACATGTGCACAATGTGCAGGTTTGATACATAGGTATACATGTGTCATGTTGGTTTGCTGCATGCATCAACTCGTCATTTACATTAGGTATTTCTTCTAATGCTATGCCTCCCCCAGCCCCCCACCCCCCAGCAGGCCCCGGTGTGTGATATTCCCTGCCCTGTGTCCAAGTGTTCTCATTGTTCAGTTCCCACCTATGAGTGAGAACAGAGCATGGAATGATTTTCCCATTGTTTGTATCCTCTCTTATTTCCTTGAGCAGTGGTTTGTAGTTCTCCTTGAAGAGGTCCTTCACATCCCTTGCAAGTTGTATTCCTAAGTATTTTATTTTCTTTGTAGCAATTGTGAATGGGAGTTCACTCATGATTTGGCTCTCTGTTTGTCTATTATTAGTGTATAGGAATGCTTGTGATTTTTGCACATCAATTTTGTATCTTGAGACTTTGCTGAAGTTGCTTATCAGCTTAAGGAGTTTTTGGGCTGAGATGATGGGGTTTTCTAAATATACAATTATGTCATCTGCAAACAGAGACTTCCTTTCTTCCTATTTTAATACCCTTTGTTTTTTTTCTCTTGCCTGATTGCCCTGGCCAGAACTTCCAATGCTATGTTGAATAGGAGTGTTAAGAGAGGGCGTCCTTGTCTTGTGCCAATAGGTAGCTTTTAAAACCTCTCCCTTCTCCCTGTCTATACCCTCAAGCAGGTCCCAAGTCTATTGTTTTCTTCTTTGTGTCCATGTACTCAATATTTAACTCCCACTTATAAATGAGAACATACAGTATTTGGTTTCTGTTTGATGAGCATCTAGATTGATTCCATGTCTTTACTATTGTGAATAGTGCTGTGATGATCATACAACTGCATATGACATTATGGTAGAATTTCTTGGGTATATACCCAATAATGAGATTGCTGGGTCAAATAGTAGTTCTAAGTTCTTTGAGAAATCTCCAGACTGCTTTCCACAGTGGCTGAACTAATTTACATTGCCACCAGTAGTGTATAAGCATTCCCTTTTCTCTGCAAATCTCTCTAGCATATGTTATTTTTTGAATTTTTAAGCATAGCCATTCTGACTGGTGTGAGTGGTATCTCATTGTAGTTTTGATTTACATTTCCCTAATGGTTAGTGCTACTGAGCATTTCTTCATATGCTTGTTGGCTGCATATATATCTTCTTTCAAAATGTCTGTTCATGTCTTTTGTCCACTTTTCCATAGGGCTGTTTGTTTTTGCTTGTTGGTTTACATTCCTTATAAGATTACGATTTGGATCTGGATATTAGAGCTTTGTCAGGATGAGCTTCGTCAGATGCATAGTTTGCAAATATTTTCCCTCATTATGTAGGTCATGTATTTACTCTGTTGATAGTTTCTTTTGCTGTGTAGAAGCTCTTTAGTTTACATAGGTCCCATATGTCAATTTTTGTTTTTGTCATAATTTTTGTTTCTAGCCTCTTTGTCGTGAAGTCTTTACCAGGGTCTTTGTCCAGAATGGCATTTCCTAGGTTTTCCTCAAGGACTTTTATAGTTTTAGGTTTTACAGTTGAGCCTTTAATTAATCTTGAGTTGTTTTTTGTATGTGATTTGAAGAAAGGATCCAGTTTAATCTTTTGCATATGGCTAGTCAGTTATCCTGGTACCATTAATTGAATAGGGAGTTCTTTCTCCATTGCTTGTTTTTGTCAACTTTGTCAAACATCAGATGGATGTAGGTGTGTAGATTTACCTCTGAGCTCTCTATTCTGTCTCATTGGTCTATGTGTCTGTTTTTGTATAAATACCATACTGTTTTAGTTACTCTAGCTCTATAGTATAGTTTGAAGTTGGGTAGGGTGATGATTGCAGCTTTGTTCTTTTTGCTTGAGATTGCTGTGTTGGTTAATATTGGGCGTCAACTTGATTGACTTGAAGGATACCTAGATAGCTGGTAAAGTGTTTCTGAGTGTGTCTGTGAGGGTGTTTCCAACATTTGAGTCAGTGGACTGAGAGAGAAAGACCCACCCTCAATGTGGGTGGTCACCACCCAATTGGCTGCCACAGCAGCTAGAACAAAGCAGGTGGAAGAAGGTGGAATAAGCCGGCTTGTGGAGTCTTTTATCTTTCTCTGTGCTAGATGCTTCCTTCCATTCTTCCTGCCCTTGGACATCAGACTCCAGGTTCTACAGCCTTTGGACTCTTGGACTTACACCATTGATTTTCCGGGGGCTCTTAGGCCTTCTGCCGTAGACTGAAGGCTGCACTGTTGGTTTCCCTACTTTCAAAGCTTTTGGACTTGGGCTGAGATACTACTGGCTTCTTTCTTCCTCAGCTTGAAGATGGTCTATTGGGGGACTTCATCTTGTGATTGTGTGAGCCAATTATTCTTAATAAACTCTCTTTCATATATACATATATCCTATTAGTTTTGTCCCGCTGGAAAACCCTAATACAATTGCTTTGGCTATTCAGGCATCACCCCCCCTTTTTTTTTGGTTTCCAAATGGATTATAGAACGGTTTTTCTAATTCTGTGAAGAATGTCATTGGTGGTTTGATGGGCATAGCATTGAATCTGTAAATTACTTTGGGCAGTTTGGCCATTTTAACAATATTGATTCTTCCTATCCACAAGCATGGGATGTTTTTCCATTTGTTTTCCATCACTGATTTCTTTCAGCACTGTTTTGTAATTCTCATTGTAGAGATCTTTTACCTCCATGGTTAGCTGTATTCCTAGGTGTTTTATTTTTCTTGTGTGACTCTTGTGGATGGGATTGCATTCTTGTTTTGACACTCAACTTGCATAGGGTTGGTGTACAGAAATGCTACGTGGTTTTGTATGTTGATTTTATATTCAGAAACTCGACTGAAGTTGTTTGTCAGATCTACAAATTTTTGGACAGAGACTATGTGGTGTTCTAGGTATAGTATATCATCTGCTCCTAGAGATTGTTTGACTTCTTCTCTTCTTGTTTGGATGCTTTTTATTTCTTTCTCTTGCTGATTGCTATGGCTAGCACGTCCAGTACTATGTTGAATAGCAGTGTTGAGTGTGGGCATTTTTGTCTGTTCTGGTTCTCAATAGAAGAGCTTCAGGCTTTTGCACATTCAGTGTGATGTTGGCTGTGGACTTTTTTTTTTTTGAGATGGAGTTTCACTCTTGTTGCCGAGGCTGGAATGCAATGGTGTGATCTCAGTTCACCGCAACCTCCACCTCCTGGGTTCAAGTGATTCTCCTGCCTCAGTCTCCTGAGTAGCTGGGATTACAGGCATACGCCACCATGCCTGGCTAATTTTGTATTTTTAGTAGACACAAGGTTTCTCCATGTTGGTCAGGCAGGTCTCAAACTCCCAACCTGAAGTGATCTGCCCACCTCAGCCTCCCAACGTGTTGGGATTACAGGAGGGAGCCATTACACCTGGACTGGCTGTGGATTTGTCATAGACAGTTTTTATAATTTTAAGGTATGTACCTTGAATGCCTACTTTGTTGAGGGTCTTGAGGGTCTTTCACACAAAAGGATTTTGACTCTGATCAAAAGCCTTTTCTGCATCTTTTGATGCCAAGACCAGCTCAATCAGGGAGACCCTAACCCAGCGGCACTAGAGGAATTAGAGACACACATACAGAAATACACAGGTGTGGAGTGGGAAATCAGGGGTCTCATAGCCTTCAGAGCTGAGAGCCTCGAACAGAGATTCACCCAAGTATTTATTAACAGCAAGCCACTGATAAGCATTGTTTCTATAGATTATAGATTAACTAAAAGTATTCCTTACAGGAAACAAAGGGATGGGCTGAAATAAAGGAATGGACTCTGGTTAGTTATCTGCAGCAGGAGCATGTCCTTAAGGCACAGATCGCTTGTGCTATTGTTTGTGGTTTAAGAATGACTTTAAGCGGTTTTCTGACTTGGGTGAGCCAGGTGTTCCTTGCCCTCATTCTGGTAAACCCACAACCTTCCAGCATAGGCGTCATAGCCATCACGAACATGTCATAGTGCTGTAGAGATTTTGTTCATGACCAATTTTGGGGCCAGTTTATGGCCAGATTTTGGGGGGCCTGTTTCCAACATGCCCCCCTTATTTGATTTGCAAAGCAATAAAAGTAAAGGCAGCTTTGTCATGGTGAGCTACTGCTTGCAGGAGTCAGGATCCACATACGCAGACAATACAAAGATAAACAAGTCAGATTAAAAACACAATCATCATTGAAATCACAGTGCTTCCAAGTGTTTTTACCCATTTTAATGGGTTAGTAGCTGCTAATCTCTCTGTAGCTCACTCAAGCACTCCAGTTCCTGGCATTAAGGAAAGACATGCCTGGGATGCTTTAAATATTTGTTCTTTTAATTTTGCAATATATAAAGACAAGTTTGAGTTTCCTTCTAGATTTTTTTTAATTCTTTCCCAAATTTTGATCTTATTAAGAGCTATTAATAGTTTCCACAAATCTTTATGTTCAGTTCCTACAATGGCCATATCATTTGAGGTTGAGGTGCCACTATACCACCATGGTTCCAGATAATAGGAACTCTTGCCATACCTCTTACCATTTCTACCATCTGACCGTTTTGTTCAGACTAGCTGAACATAGTGTGGCCGTGGCATGCAGACTGAGAGGTGCAATTCAAGCTAAACATCCCCTTAGGGGACCAATCAATAATAATTCCTAGGAATCATTGCACAGCATCTCTGCCTGTTTTGCAGTGCAGTCTTCCTAAGCAAGTACGTTCACTTTCTCTGGCCATGTTCAATTTTGTTTACAAATTAGTTTTTGAGAGTGGTATGCCTTAATTATAGGAGCAGATTTATTATGGCAAATACTGAGATCAGAAAGCACGTGTAACTGTGTCATAAAGTGATTACATCCAGGCATTATTGCCAGTCAAGATAGATAAATATGACCAAAAAGTGTAATTATTCTCTGTGTCAGCCCTTGTTGAAGGAATACGCATGGCAATGGTGATCACCGCTATCAGCTACCATTAAATTACTCACTGTGACTGGTTGTCCCGCTTTCCTCAGGTTTTCTTCCGTCATCTGTGACAGCTTCTTGATCTGTCCCCAGGTGGGTGATGGGTGTTGCTTGTGACAGTTGGGGTCCTCCTCAGCATCAGTCTTGACATGGCTGCAATGAGGGGTCCTTGGGATCCTCCTGGAATCTCTTCCTCGGCATCTGGCTCATGATAAGGTTTCAGGTGTCTTGGTGGTATCCAAATTGGCTATTGATTTTGGCCCGGAGAAACTCAAGCATAACCTCTACCCTAGGTTATCATTTTACCTGTTTCCCAACTTTTTGTTATCGGGTCTCTCCACAAAACCAGTTGTTCTGCTTCTGTCTTTGCAGATGGTTTCTGTAGATGCTGTTCAGCTGCTGATAATATCTGGTCTTTAGGCAGACTCAAAAAATTTAAAGTTAATAATGCTAGATTCAATTGTATATGGGCTGTCCCAAAATCCCTGTTTCTCCCCCTTTTTTGTTTTTGTCATCAGTTGTTCATCTGTATGAAATTGTAACTGAGCATTTTCAATTAATTGTGTGGAATGAACCACGTATGAGGAATCAGAAATCACATTAATAGGCATGTCAAAAGCAGTCAATACCTCAATTACAGCTACAGGCTCCACTTTTTGAGCTGAAGTATAGGGCATCTGGAAAACTTTACCTGTCGAGCCAGAATAAGAAGCTTTACCATTACTAGACCCATCTGCAAAAACATTCTCAGCACCTACAATTGGTTTAAGTTTAATTATTTTAGGGAGAATCCAATTAGTTAATTTCAAAAATTGAAATGGTTTCATTTTTGGAAAATGATAATTGAGAATTGTTCAGTAACCAAGTCCTCTAAAGCCTCCAGTTTTTCTTTACTCAGTGACCATTGTTCTATCCAAATTGGCTTCTCTGTTAACCATTTTAAAGGTATAGGTTCTGGAGGCTTAACAATGGCTGTCATCAAAAATGATATCCTAAACCTTGGCGAGAACTTTGTCTTTCTGCTTGAAGCGGTTCTTTCAAAACTTGCACATTTTTTCCTAGTCCCATACCAAGGACATACCCCATTTCATGTGTCATATGTTGACTTTGAGCACTATATAATTGTTCAGGAATTAGAACTTGTGCTCCCCATTGTTGTAATAAATCTCTCCCCATAAATTTATAGGTACAGAAGTTATAATTGGTTGAATAGTCCCAGGTTGTCCAACAGGCCCTTTACAATGCAAAATATAACTACTCTTATATACTTCAGGGGCTTTACCAACTCCACCTATGTTAAATTGAATGGGTAGAATTGGCCACTTGGATGGCCGGTGCTGTAGAGAAATGATTGAAATGTTCATTCCTTTATCTACCAAAACTTTAAATTTCTTTCCCTGAATAGTTATTTCACAGGTAGGATGTTCATTAGTAATTTGATTTACCTGATAAGCTGCTTTGCCTTGTTAATTTGTGCTTCCAAATCTACCTGTTCACTTAATTTCACTTTTCCCCATTTCCACATACAGCACAATCAGAAGCTGTGCTATACGCTTTCTTGGCTCTGCTTTCCAGGGAACAGAAGTAGATATAACAATTTGAATTTCCCCATTGTAATCTGAATCAATGACTCCTGTTTGTACTTGTACCCCTTTTAAAATTAAACTAGACCTTCCTAAAAGTAATCCTATCATTCCCACTGGCATGGGTCCAAAGACTCCTGTTCAGACCTTTTGCAGGGGTTCCCCAGGCAGAAGGCTTACAGCTTTTGTGCAGCATAAATCTACTGTGGAACTACCAGCTCTGGCGGAGGACAGACATTATATATGGGTGAGGGAATGGCCTGAGCTGGAAATGCACCAGTTTGGAACAGGGCCCAGGATGGGTCCCTCATAGTGTTTCCTGAATTTAAAAGGAAAAGACTCAAATGTAGCTATAACATTTCCTGTTGATCAGGTGGGTGTATTCTAACAGTGAACTGCCAAGCCTCTAAATTACCCTCTCATCTAGCTTGCTGAATTCCTGCCTGAACAGAACTGAGAGCAGTCGCTCAAGGTGCTGCTCGAACAGTCCCTGGGGCAACTACTTTTCACCCTTGTCCTCTGGAAAAGAAAGATCTGGTGGGTCAGGCCACTCTTTCTTTCAAAATAATAATAAGGGGTGCAGAAGGTTAGGGATGAACCTCTCCCTCCTTTACCACTTTAGCTTTAGCTGGCAAACAAACCTGCTCTGTCACTTCTTCTGTTACTTCGCTATACTCTCCTTCCCCCTTATTATTAGTGTGAAAACGTTCCAAGGTGGAATGAACCAGAGCCCACACTTGTCCCATTGTTACCCTGATGCTTTTGAGCTCCCCTTCTTACTCACCATGAGTATTGCTTTAAGAGTACCCATATCCTCCAGCTTAGTGCCATGTTCTCCAACGGTCACTCTGGCGACCCTTTGACCTGGATTTCAGCCCCCACATATAGGCGCCGCTTGCCGAGATCAGCTTAGTTGGGGAGACTGTAACCCAGCGGTGCTACAGGAATTAAAGACACACACACAGAAATATAGAGGTGTGGAGTGGGAAATCAGGGATCTCACAACTTTCAGAGCTGACAGCCTCTAACAGATTTACCTACATATTTATTGACAACAAGCCAATCATAAGCATTGTTTCTATAGATTATAGATCAACTGAAAGTATTCCTTATGGGAAACAAAGGGATGGGCCGAAATAAAGGGATGGGCTCTGGCTGGTTATCTGCAGCAGGAGCATGTCCTTAAGGCAGAGATTGCTCATGCTATTGTTTGTGGTTTAAGAACACCTTTAAGCGATTTTCTGCCCTGTGTGGGCCAAGTGTTCCTTGCCCTCATTCTGGTAAACCCACAACCTTCAGCATGGGTGTCATGGCCATCACGAACATGTCACAGTGCTGCAGAGATTTTGTTCATGGCCAGTTTTGGGGCCAGTTTATGGCCAGATTTTGGGGGCGCCTGTTCCCAACACATTGATATCATCATATGGCTTTTGTTTTTAGTTCTGTTTATGTGATAAATCATTTTTATTGATTTGAATATGTTGAACCAGACTTGCATTTTTTTGGATAAAGTCTACATGATTGTGGTGGATTACCTTTTTGATGTTCTGCTGGGTTTGGTTTGCCCATATTTTGTTGATGACTTTTACATCTATGTTAATCAGTTATTGGCCTGAACTTTTCTTTTATTGTTGTGCCTCTGCCAGGTTTTGCTATCAGAGTGATCCTGGTCTCATAGAATGAGTTAGGGAGGAATTCCTCCTCCTTAATTTTTTGGAATAGTTTCAGCAGGAAGGGTACCAGCTCTTCTTTATACATTTGGTAGCATTTGGCTGTGTATTTGTCTGGTCCAGGGCCTTTTCTAATTGGTAGGCTTTTAAATTACTGACTCAACATCAGAACTCATTATTGGTCTGTTCGGGGTTTAAATTTCTTCCTGATTTAATCTTTGGAGGTTGTATCTTTCCAGGAATTCATCCATTTCTTGTAAGTTTTCTAGTGTGTGTGCATAGATGTGTTCATCATAGTCTCTGAGGGCTTTTTTGTGTTTTTATGGGGTCAGTGGTAATGTCCTCTTTGCCCTTTCTGATTATGTTTACTTGTATCTTTTCTCTCTTTTTTCTTTATTAGTCTAGCTAGTGGTCTGTCAATATTTTTATGCTTTTGCCGCCACCCTAGAAAGGGGTTATAGTGCTGCAGCTGTCCACTTTCATGTGACGCCTGCATATCCTGCAGAATCATCTGTGAACCAGGCCCTGGTCTTCTCTTTCTCTGTCAACGGATCATAGGGAACTCCCCTTGAAGGCTTCGGTGCAGGCTGGGGGAGAGAAGACAGTGTGGCAGGAGTGGAGACTATGGGCATTTGAGCCACTTCCTCATGTAACTTACTTATGCCTTCAGGACCTGCTCAAGCCCAATCACGTATATACCACTTCCATTTGGTGATGGAATGCTGCTGTGCATGACCCACTTTATGGCTAGATGGGTCAGAAAGCACCCAGTTCATGATAGGCAGTTCAGGTCGCATGGTGACTTGACGACCCATATTTAAACATTCAGTTTCCACCAAAGCCCAGCAACAGGCCAAGAACTATCTCTCAAACTAATTCCTAATTCTCCCCTTCCTGTAGCCCTGGCGACCACCATTCTACTTTTGGTCTCTATGAATCTGACTACTCTAGGTACCTCATGTAAGTGGAATCATATAGTATTTGTACTTTTGTGACTGGCTTATTTCACTTAGCTTAAGGATATTAACATGTCACTTAGACATTATGCTAAGTGAAATAAGCCATCCATGCCATAGCATGTGTCAGAATTTCACCCTATTTAAGGCTGAAAAATATTTTACCGTATGTACACACCACATTTTGCTTATCCATCTGATATGGTTTGGGTCTGTGTCCCCACCCACATCTCATGTTGAATTGTAATCCCCAGTGTTGGAGAAGGGGCCTGGTGGGTGGTGATTGGATCATGATGGTGGTCCTTTATGAATGATTTAACACCATATTCTTGGTGCTGTTCTCATGATGGTGAGTTATTGTAAGATCTCATAGTTTAAAATTGTGCAACACCTCCCCACCCCCTGTTCCTGCTCCCACCATGTGAGATGGCTTGCTCTCCCTTTGCCTTCTGACGTGATTTTAAGTTTCCTGAACCTCCTTGGAAGCTCAACAGATGCCAGCATCATGCTTCCTGTATAACCTGTATAGCCTGTGGAACTGTGAGCCAATTAAACCTCTTTTCTTTATAAATTACCGAGATGTTTCTTTATAGCAACTTAAGAATGGACGAATACACCATCTATCCATCAGTTAATATTTGGGCTGCTTCTACCTTTTGGCTATTGTGAACAATGCTGTTATAAACATGGGTGTAAGAGTGCATTATTATTATTATTATTATTATTATTATACTTTAAGTTCTAGGGTACATGTGCATAACGTGCAGGTTTGTTACATATGTATACCTGTGCCATGTTGGTGTGCTGCACCCATCAACTCGTCAGCACCCATCAACTCATCATTTACATCAGGTATAACTCCCAATGCAATGCCTCCCCCTTCCCCTCCCCATGATAGGCCCTGGTGTGTGGTGTTCCCCTTCATGAGTCCAAGTGATCTCATTGTTCAGTTCCCACCTATGAGTGAGAACATGCAGTGTTTGGTTTTCTGTCCTTGCGATAGTTTGCCGAGAATGATGGTTTCCAGCTGCATCCATGTCCCTACAAAGGACACAAACTCATTCTTTTTTATGGCTGCATAGTATTCCATGGTGTATATGTGCCACATTTTCCCAATCCAGTCTGTCACTGATGGACATTTGGGTTGATTCCAAGTCTTTGCTATTGTGAATAGTGCCGCAATAAACATACGTGTGCATGTGTCTTTATAGCAGCATGATTTATAATCCTTTGGGTATATACCCAGTAATGGGATGGCTGGGTCATATGGTACTTGTAGTTCTAGATCCTTGAGGAATTGCCATACTGTTTTCCATAATGGTTGAACTAGTTTACAGTCCCACCAACAGTGTAAAAGTGTTCCTATTTCTCCACATCCTCTCCAGCACCTGTTGTTTCCTGACTTTTTAATGATTGCCATTCTAACTGGTGTGAGATGGTATCTCATTGTGATTTTGATTTGCATTTCTCTGATGGCCAGTGATGACGAGCATTTTTTCATGTGTCTGTTGGCTGTATGCATGTCTTCTTTTGAGAAATGTCTGTTCATATCCTTCACCCACTTTTTGATGGGGTTGTTTGTTTTTTTCTTGTAAATTTGTTTGAGTTCTTTGTAGATTCTGGATATTAGCCCTTTGTCAGATGAGTAGATTGCAAAAATTTTCTCCCATTCTGTAGGTTGCGTGTTCACTCTGATGGTAGTTTCTTTTGCTGTGCAGAAGCTCTTTAGTTTAATTAGATCCCATTTGTCAATTTTGGCTTTTGCTGCCATTGCTTTTGGTGTTTTAGACATGAAGTCCTTGCCCATGCCTATGTCCTGTATGGTATTACCTAGGTTTTCTTCTAGGATTTTTATGGTATTAGGTCTAACATTTAAGTCTCTACTCCATCTTGAATTAATTTTTGTATAATTTTTGCATGGTTTTCATCTCTGTCATTTCATTTATGACCTTCTCTGCATTAATTATTCTAGCTATCAATTCTTCCACTCTTTTTTCAAGATTTTTAGTTTCTTTGTGCTGGGTATGTAATTCCTCCTTTAGCTCTGAGAAGTTTGATGGACTGAAGCCTTCTTCTCTCATCTCATCAAAGTCATTCTCCGTCCAGCTTTGATCCATTGCTGGTGATGAGCTGCGTTCCTTTGCAGGTTGAGATGCGCTCTTATCTATTGAATTTCCAGCTTTTCTGCTCTGCTTTTTCCCCATCTTTGTGGTTTTATCTGCCTTTGGTCTTTGATGATGGTGATGTACTGATGGGGTTTTGGTGTGAGTGTCCTTCCTGTTTGTTAGTTTTCCTTCTAACAGTCAGGACCCTCAGCTGTAGGTCTGTTGGAGATTGCTTGAGGTCCACTCCAGACCCTGTTTGCCTGGGTATCAGCAGCAGGGGCTGCAGAAGACAGAATATTGCTGAACAGCGAGGTACCTGTCTGATTCTTACTTTGGAAGCTTCCTCTCAGGGGTGTACTCCACTGTGTGAGGTGTGGGGTGTCGGTCTGCCCCTAGTGGGGGATGTCTCCCAGTTAGGCTACTCAGGGGTCAGTGACCCACTTGAGCAGGCAGTCTGTCTGTTCTCAGATCTCAACCTCCATGTTGGGAGATCCCCTCTCTCTTCAAAGCTGTCAGACAGAGTCCTTTGTGTCTGCAGAGGTTTCTGCTGCTTTGTTGTTGTTGTTGTTGATTAGCTGTGCCCTGTCCCCAGAGGTGGAGACTACAGAGACAGGCAGGGCTCCTTGAGCTGCTGTGAGCTCCACCCAGTTCGAGCTTCCCAGCGGGTTTGTTTACCTACTTAAGCCTCAGCAATGGTGGTCACCCCTCCCCCAGCCTTGCTGCTGCCTTGCAGTTAGATCGCAGACTGCTGTGCTAGCAATGAGGGAGTCTCTGTGGGCAGGCGTGGGACCCTCCCGGCCAGGTGTGGGATATAATCTCCTGGTGTGCCCGTTTGCTAAGACCCTTGGTACAGCGCAGTATTGGGGTGGGAGTTACCCAATTTTCCAGGTGTTGTGTGTCTCAGTTCCCCTGGCTAGTAAAAGGGATTCCCTTCCCCCTTGAGCTTCCCAGGTGAGGCGATGCCTCGCCCTGCTTCAGCTCGCTGGTCAGGCTGCAGCAGCTGACCAGCACCGATTGTCCGGCACTTCCTAGTGAGATGACCCCAGTACCTCAGTTGAAAATGCAGAAATCACCTCTCTTCTGTGTCGCTCGCGCTGAGAGCTGGAGACTGGAGGTGTTCCTATTCGGCCATCTTGCTCCGCCCCCAAGAGTGCATTTTAAAACTGGCTACCAAAGTGGACAACTAGAGTTTTATCCCATGGAAAACTCTCTGGCCTTTTTTATTTTGTAGAGACTTCTACCAGTCACTTGTGGAGGGCTGCTTGTTGGGGTGTAAATTCCCCAGGTCTTCTGGACTGCTTTAACAGAAGTAGGCAGATCAATCTTCTATAATTCTGGCAAAAGCCCTCAGACATGAGAGTGCCAACACCAGCAACTGAAAGCCAATAGGGCACAGGGAAGTAGTAAGGTCCTAGGAATATGGATGAGGCACTGATGGCAGCAGCTACAAAAACCCTTCGTGTAACTTGTACTCACAGCTGTTGGCTTTAGATGCAAAATTTTTCTCCTTAATTGCACCTTAATAAACAGCTTCTCAATTGTGCCTTAATGCACAGCTTGTCAATTATTTTTCCTTCTTCCTGTCTCTGTCATCTTCCTACTGTCCTCCACAGTGCTGCCAAAGGAATTTTTTTTTCTGTTTATGAGACAGGGTCTCACTTTTTTTGCCCAGGATGGAGAGCAGTAGCATAATCCTGGCACACTGCACCCTCCAACTCCTTGGCTCAAGATTCTCCTATCTCAGCCTCCCAAGTAGTTGGGACTACAGGCATATACCACCATGTCCAACTAATTTATTTTTATTTTTTTAATATTTTTAAAAACTTTTTGTAGAGAATAGTTCTTGCTATGTTGCCCAGGCTGAAAAGTCATGTTTTTTTTCTGAAACACAGATTTGGGCATGCCAATCCTTTCCTTGAAAACCTTCTGTAACTATCCCTAGTCTATAGAACGAAATGCTTCCCCCTCTTCATTGTTTGGTCCAACCACACCCCTCTCCCACCTTTCTCATATACACCATCACAGACCATACTCTTTCACCAACTTGAACTTTTCTCATGCTATTACATAGGTTCGCAATATTCTTTCTCCACTTGATAAAACCTGATGCACCCTTCGAGGCTCAACTGAAGGTTTCCTTCTCTGTGAATTTTTCTCTAATCTCTTCTAGGTAGGACTAATTCTTTTCCCTCTGTTTATTGGTTGATTGTTCCTCTGACATAATAGTTATTATATTGCATTTTGATTACTTTCATATATGTGTCCCTAGATGTCAAGTGGTATGAATAATTTGCGTGTCTTCAATACTATGTATATTACTAAATAAATGTTGGTTGAGTGGGTGATTAGTTAAGAGACTATTAAAGCTCATCAAAAAGGCGCCAAAAAAAAAAAAAAAAAAAAAAAGCGGAGAATGAAGTTCATATTCTTGTCAGTCCTCCAGTGATTGGTCATCTGGCTTATGAATGATGCTAGAGATAAATAAGTGGGAGAAATCAGATTCTTTTGAAATTATTGTGTAAGCAAATGTCAAATTTCATCACTAGAGAGAGAGAACCCTAGTGTAAAGTTACAACATTTAATAGGAAACAGAGGGTGTGTATAGGATTTAAAACATTTTCAGAAGCTTGTGCCAACACCAATATAAAGGCTTCCTTGCGAATATGTAGGAGCTGATGGTTCTCACTTGAAAATTGTCAGGGCAGATTAACTCTCAATGTCTGGTAGTGCATATTCCTGGTGGTGCAATAATCGGCTTCTGCATGGACCTTGTGTGTTAGTATGAGGCATTTATATTGTATGGACACACGTTATTTTATTATTGTTGGGTGATAGCCTAGAATGTAATTATTCTTGTTCTCAGGTAAAAATATGAAAAACTTAAAGCCTCTCATTATGCACACAAAAGCTGGAAAAAACTATAGTTCTCCCTGAAGGCTGAACTCCTATAGTGTGGATCTGGAGTTAGGTAAACATTGCTGAAGTCTGTAAACTGCCCCATGTAGTGACTGTCTAGGGAAGTACAGTGACAGGGATTGGAAAGAAAGAGTTTGCTTTGTGCTTGAAACAAGACATTTAGTGTGGACAAAACAGTGGGACTCAGAGACAGTTCACAGAGTCTATTCACAGAGTTTACTGGGCCTGATAGGATTCAAATGTGGTCTTGAAACTGGCAACAACAATGAATGGTTATACAGTGATGTAGATAGTCTCCAGTACTTGATAATATGTTTGATTGTATATTAACAGGAAGAAAAAAAAGTTCCTGCATTTGTTATAAAATTAGGTGAATTTTGCAATGAGCTACAACATAACAAGACATTCAAAGTTGCTTAAGGAACTGAGCTTTATTGGAGCAGAGTGTGGACACTGTTTACAACAAAACATTCCTGGGAAAACTTGGATTTCCCAAGACCTGAAGACTCCTCCGAGTTCTCACTGTTGTTAGTAAGGTTAATTTGGGGGCAGAACAGGAGCATGCCTTAGCTGCTGTCAGGAAATAGAAAAGCAGAGCAGAGTTGGGCATGGAGGCTCCAGCTCAGACTTGGGAAGATGGAGAAGACCCATCCCAAGTCCAGAGTGAATAGGTTTCATAGCACCCATCTCCTCTATTTGAAGGAAGCAGGCCCCTAAAGGGAAACACAGGATGCCCAACTCATGAGAATCAGACTCTCATGAGAGTCCTTTGATACTATGTGAAAACCATGATGGCAGAGAGAGACTGAGGGTGCAGCCCACCTTCCTGGCCAATGTTAAATCAGGAAACTATTTTGTTTAGATCAAAACATGATATTCCATTTTTTGGTCTCCCAAGGTCAGCCAAAGTTTGCTGACATGCAGAGGACCCTCTCTGATCTAGTTGGAGCCCAGAGCTAGGGGAGTCCAGCTGGAGCAGAAGAGCCTGCAACTAGGAAGGGAACTCTTCTTGTGTGTATGGGGATTCTTTTTGTATCAAGAGGCTTTTTGTGTCGAGAGGAAAGGAAGGAAGTCATATCCCAAGAGGGCACTTAACCTTAGTCCTAATTCTAGGAGAACTAAGAAGGGCTGGAGCAGAAAGTCAAAGGGTCAGGGTAGAAGGATTGGATGCCACAAAGAATTACTGGGGCTCATTTTCCCCTTAGCCACTTCTTGGAGGAAAAACTCCATGGGACACATTAGTAAGAAAGTATACAATTATTCCTGTTTTATGTGAAGATTGGAATAAAAAGCAGTTTTGCTGTTTAATATTACAACTGCTTTGTAGGAAGTGTAGATCCTGGTAAATGATGACTCCCCTCACCCCTTTTTTTTTCTGCTGGATCCCTAGGTGGCTTATCTATGGAGATGGGTACTATGAGCTGCTGATAGTCAAATCATCCTGAGCAATTGAAGAATAAGTTGAATTTCCTTTGGCAATCCACGAGAGGAGAAATTTTTGCCAAAGAGATAGGATAAATGAGCATTTGAGACTGGGTTAACTTGATTCAGGTTAACCTGAATCTTCAATAGACTCATTAATGCGGAGTTTTGTTTCTTTGGAGTAAAATGGCAGAGTTTCATGTCTAGGCCTGTGAGAGAGACATAGTATACAAGAATATAAAGGTCCACAGGTAGAGGAACTATGAAAATGGGAGCATGTTGTGTTGATCTTTTATGTCTGAAGGATGTGGAGCTGGGTGATTCAAGCCAACCTTAATCTAGCTCTGAAAAGGAGGCTGATCCTGGGTGACACTGGGTTACATAAGAACAATTTTGATGAAATGGTTAGGTCAGAAGCCAGATATAGGTCCACTGAGGAGTGAATCAGAAGTCAGAATGTAGAAACAGGATTGTGTGAATAATTCTTCTAAATCATGAAAATTACATCGAATGCCACTGAGTTGGTGAAATATCCTTCAGGTCTTGCGTATATTACACTGTACTTAAAGTAGCAGGATACAGCGGATACTGAAAAAAGAAGAAAGAAAAGGTTGGAGCATTTCTAGAGCAACATTTGTGTTTTGGATTTCAAATTCTCACTTTGTAGACTAGTAAACTAGATTTTTTTTCTCTTTAGTTTAGGTGAAAAATGAGAAGATTAAATAAGCCATGGGAAGATTTTTTAAAAAATGACATGAAACTTGAAGAGTAAAAAGTAGGTAAGCAAGTTTACACTCATGTGGGAATGCCAATTTCTGGGTTATGGCTGGTTTCTGATTTTTGGGCCCAAGATAGGATTCAGAATTTGGAATCCTATGAATAATTCCTCTCCTCCCCCAAAGTAGAACAACAAATACAACAATGGCCTATTTGTAAACTACATTCTTATGTTTTTAAACTTGACATACAATTTTACAAGCTGACTTCCATTAATGTGTCATGAAAAAAAAAGCCATATTGGAAATACAGTGCTAATGGCAAAGGTAACGGTAGGGGAACACTTAAATACTGTCAGGATTATGTATTTTATTAGCTACAAATAAAACAAAATGCAGAGGGGAAGGAGATGCTTTACAAATTCCTGAAAGCTTCTTCATTTATCTGTATATAGCTTCTGCAGCAGGGACGACCTTTCTTCTACTCTCAAGCCCATACACCCTTTCTCTTGGTCTCAAACACACAGACATAAAATTTATGTGGGCAGTTTACCATTTTCCAGTTTTCATTAATTCAACTGCTTCATTGATTTTATCAAGACTCAGAGTATGAGTAATTAGTGGATCTAGATTCAACTTCTCTGCCATATAATCAGCAACCAGTTTTGGGATGTGCTCTCTGCTCTTCCAGCCTGGAAATACAGATTAGTGATGAATTTTATACATGAGGCTTCATTATGAAGGAAAGGCCATTTAAAGTAACTGCTGAAGATGCTGGTTTTGACTGAGAAAATCTAAGACTGTTCCATTTACTTGCCTCAGTCATCAGGAGAATGCCTACCCCAACCACACACCTTATGTAGAGGGTTGGGTTCCTAAAGGAGACTTATGCTACTACAGAGGATAATTAATTCAAAGCAGATAGACTGTGAACCTTGCCATGAGGTCTTCCTGGTGTCATGTTGCAATCTGTGGAGAGCAGTGAATCCATATCTAATGTATAACAAAGGCCAAGGTCTTGGGAATCATGAAAAGAAGCAATTCAAATGTTAAATGTAGGACATTTTTGTGTGTGTGTGCATGCCCTCATGTGTATGTTTTGATCTGCCGCTTCACAAAAGAATCAAATAGCTTAAAAGAAAAGAAGAACTCTCACTGTGGCAGTGGTCCCATTGAAAGCTCTTGGGAAAAGAATGTGTACAAAGCAATATAAGAATAAAATGTGCTTTCTGGAAGTAAGAATTACACAAACAAAGATGGAGTTAGCTAAGGTAAGTTTAGCATTGTATTTTCTCTATTCCCATGATTTTCAAGAAATGCATTAAATTTAGAACTCTGCTAAGTGCCATGCTCAGTGAGTTACCACACAGAATTTGGCAGTCTGCTCATTGCTGGAAAGGGTGGGTGTGGTGTAATTGTGCAAAGTGTAATGTGGTGTAATCTGCTCAGTGTTCTATGCAGATTATTCTGTGATAGGATCTTGGCAGTTACTTGCTTTTCTTGGTTCCAGCTTAGGTTAGGCTCCCCAACTTATTCTCCAAACTATCACAAACTCTTCCAATAGATTTATTTTTAATTTAAGTTGGTTTCTGTTATATGTAACCAAGAATTCTAATTACTGCTCTACGTCATGACATGAAGGGCCAGTGTATATATCTATTTGTTTTTGTATTTTGATTGGTGATCTGATAAAGCATTTTTACATCTATATCAACCCTCCACTTTCTTATTATTTCAACCAAATGACAGGAAGGAAAATTCTGGGATCACAGACGGGACTAGGCAGTGTTTCTCAACAAGGACACTCCTGGCATTTTGGGTGGGGAACATTCTTTATTTTGCACATGGTAGGAGGTTTAGCAGGACTGCCCAGCACCCATTAAATGCTATTGTTGATTGAAAATCATTGAACCAGAGGGCTATACTATTTGTGGAATAAAGTGATTTACATTAATGATCACTATATGAGTGCTAGAGTGGCCAGTGAATCAGGTTCATTCGCGGAGGGCTTTAAGAATATTGGTGATCTTATTTTTACAAGACTTAGCTGAGTATGTGTATTTTGAATTAACATTATCATCTATAAATACAATAGAGAGAAATGGCAGTAGGTGTATTCAATGATCTTAAATAGAGGAACTAAAATTACAGTTATGAGAAGATTAAATAAGCCATGGGAAGATTTTTTAAAAATGACATGAAACTCGAAGGGTAAAAAGTAGGTAAGCAGGCCGGGCACGGTGGCTCAAGCCTGTAATCCCAGCACTTTGGGAGGCCGAGACGGGCGGATCACGAGGTCAGGAGATGGAGACCATCCTGGCTAATACGGTGAAACCCCGTCTCTACTAAAAAAACACAAAAAACTAGCCGGGCGAGGTGGCAGGCGCCTGTAGTCCCAGCTACTCGGGAGGCTGAGGCAGGAGAATGACGTAAACCCGGGAGGTGGAGCTTGCAGTGAGCTGAGATCCGGCCACTGCACTCCAGCCTGGGCAACAGAGTGAGACTCCGTCTCAAAAAAAAAAAAAAAAAAAAAAAAAAAAGTAGGTAAGCAAGCTTGTATTCATGTGGGGAATGATGCCAATTTCTGGGTTATGGCTGTAACTGAAATTACAGTTCCTCTATTTAATAGATTATATATATATAACTGGATTATTATTATTTTTTTCTTGCTGGTCCTGCCATGTATCTGCTCTTTATAAATGAGTTAGGCAAGGCTTCTAATATTCGTAATAACATGCTGCCATAGCTTGCTTGGGGACTACAGATAGCTCCCTTGTGCAAATAATTCAGGTACTCCTCTAATTCTCATCTCTTTTTGCCCAGGCATTCAGATTGCCTAGAGTTTCTGGATAAATACATTTCTTCATAAATTTCAGATTTCTTGCTTAAGAGCCCAGAATCTTAAGAAGATTTATTTAACTTAGTTTGTCTTCTACTTTTTCAATAAAATACTCTTCTAAAGTCTGTAAAAATGTTCCAGGACAGGTAAAACAAACAAACAACAACAACAACAAAAACAAAAACAAAAAAAACAAAACAAACAAACAAAAAAACCAGAAAATCAAAGGATTCTATTAAGATATTTTTCCTCGGGGTAAAATCATTCTTATTTTTTTATCAATAGTATTTCTTTTAAATCATGAATCCATTGTGTTTAATATATTTGAGTTGGTAGCATGACAACTCATTTGGGATAAGATTTTACACGAGTTGAACAATGACAACTAATGGCTAAGTATATCGTCCAAAGAATCCCAGCTGGCAGGTGTATAATTTTGCTGAAGTATAGTTACAGATTACAATATTGCCTTCTTTTCAATTTAGAGTTTGCCTTAAACTTTTGACACTGGATTCTTAACCAATCAATTAAAAAACTTCTTCTCCGTCTTTGCATGAGAAAAAGCTTTCCAAGAGGAACTAGATACACTCACTATCCATCCCTTTATATTGGGTATTCATATATTGAAAAAAAATTTGTAATATAAAACTGTTGTTTTATGTCCTTTCTTAAGTGTTTATGATGTATTTTTCTATTTCCCACCGTCATCTCCTCAGGCATTTCCACCCTTTCCTGCTTCATCCATACCTCCAAAAACAGAACCCTTCAAAGAACGTCCTGAGAATAACTGGCCACTGATGTTGAGTTGACCACTGGCAGGCAACACCCCAACAACCACACAGACCCCATAGCTCTCATTGCAGGAGGCGAGGGCAGCTGCCTGTTATAAAGTGATGCAATACAGTACAGGGGTTAAAAGATGTATGTGAGGATTTAACCTGCGTCTTAATTTCAGCTTAACTCCTGAATGGTCTATGACTTTCTTTTCTGATTCTCCCTATTCTCATTTGAAATAACATTTATCTTGTAAGGATGCTATGAAACACATATAAGACCTTGTATGTTGCCTAGTATAGTACCTGGCATTTTAGGACTCAATAAATGGAAATAACAAAAATGAAAATAGTAAAAACATCCACAGTAGTGATAATAATAAAAATAATTTTTATAAAAATTATTACTGATGCAGGTGGCTGGTAAGAATTGACATTTTTCTTTTAGACAGCTAAGAAGACAGATATTTATACAATAAGATGCTAGCAAAGTGAGAAACAGATACCGTTACATTCGTTATGTTCAAAGGCTATTTCTCAGAGTAAGAGTGTGAGAAAGGTTTTGCTATATCTTCTTACAATAAAGGAATTTATGTATGGTGAGTCATGAAAAGATTTTTTATGCTGGGAAAAGAGCCCAAGTTGGAAGAGGCAGTTGTTGAGTTTCTATACAGCTGACTAGAAGACAGAGCCATACAACCCAATAATACGCTATTTCTCCAAATCTCCAAAGAAAACAAGCCTCAGATTTTGAAGTAACTTCCCCTCAGTTTCTATTCTCTTATGTAAAACATGTTTAGCCAGAAAAACCACCACTTTTTTCCCCTTCAGTTTTGAAATGAACCCGTTTAATCATGACTAGTAAATATTTTTCTTGGAAACTTAGATCTGACATGAAAGACTACTGAAAGTGAAAGCACATTGATTCGTAAGGTCATTAATCAAATTTTAACCTTATCTTGCTTAAAACTTCTGGCTTTGAAATTATATGAAAGTTCTAGATTTAGTATCTGGGATAGTGAACAAATTTGTAGAAGTAGACAGAGGGTACCAGCTAAGATGTCATGGAACACAAAGAAAATTAAATAGAGCAAAGTGGAGGGAATTTAAGAAAGCTCATCCAACTATAATCCAAAATGATGACTGGTGAAAGTATTGGTAATTTTCACTCCAGAGGATTACATACCAGAGTGTCCAGATTTCCAATGGCCTCAAAGCAGAAGTCTATACCAAAATCTGTCATATCAAATAAAAATTCTTGAATGGGTTTCTTTAAGTCCAGAGGGTTGAGGCACTCAGTGGCACCCAGTTCCTGTGCCTTCTTAAATTTCTCCTTGTTGACGTCCACTCCAATGATCCCGGCTGCTCCTGCCGCTTTACAATCCATGACAACAGACAAGCCAACTCCTCCCAGGCCAAACACAGCACAGGCAGAACCTGGAGTCACCTAGACACATATAGGCAGAAAACCCAGAAAACAAAAAGCAAAGAGAACATACATCTTTACTCATTTGGGAAGGCTAAGTCTATATGCATGTATTTTTTAATGAGTCATAAGCAAACAATGTTTACATACATAATGTATTATAACTAGAAAGTTTGAATTTTTCAAAATATTTCTAGATATGGAATACTCTTGTCACAGTAACAAAAAACTACCTGAAAGTAGAGTTTCAAGTCCTAGGAATTAGTCTGAGTAGTAGTTTAAATGAATTTTCACTGAATCTTTTTTTTTTTTTAATTATACTTTGAGTTCTAGGGTACATGTGCATAACGTGCAGGTTTGTTACATATGTATACTTGTGCCATGTTGGTATGCTGCACCCATCAACTCGTCAGCACCCATCAATTCGTCATTTATATCAGGTATAACCCCCAATGCAATCCCTCCCTTCTCCCCCCTCCTCATGATAGGCCCCTATGTGTGATGTTCCCCTTCCTGAGTCCAAGTGATGTCATTGTTCAGTTCCCACCTATGAGTGAGAACATGCGGTGTTTGGTTTTCTGTTCTTCTGATAGTTTGCTAAGAATGATGGTTTCCAGCTGCATCCATGTCCCTACAAAGGACACAAACTCATCCTTTTTTATGGCTGCATAGTATTCCATGGTGTATATGTGCCACATTTTCTTAATCCAGTTCTGTCACTGATGGACATTTGGGTTGATTCCAAGTCTTTGCTATTGTAAATAGTGCTGCAATGAACATACGTGTGCATGTGTCTTTATAGCAGCATGATTTATAATCCTTTGGGTATATACCCAGTAGTGGGATGGCTGGGTCATATGGTACATCTAGTTCTAGATCCTTGAGGAATTGCCATACTGTTTTCCATAATGGTTGAACTAGTTTACAATGCCACCAACAGTGTAAAAGTGTTCCTATTTCTCCACATCCTCTCCAGCACCTGTTGTTTCCTGACTTTGAATGATTGCCGTTCTAACTGGTGTGTGAGATGGTATCTCATTGTGGTTTTGATTTGCATTTCTCTGATGGCCAGTGATGATGAGCATTTTTTCATGTGTCTGTTGGCTGCATGAATGTCTTCTTTTGAGAAATGTCTGTTCATATCCTTCACCCACTTTTTGATGGGGTTGTTTGTTTTTTTCTTGTAAATTTGTTTGAGTTCTTTGTAGATTCTGGATATTAGCCCTTTGTCAGATGAGTAGATTGCAAAAATTTTCTCCCATTCTGTAGGTTGCGTGTTCACTCTGATGGTAGTTTCTTTTGCTGTGCAGAAGCTCTTTAGTTTAATTAGATCCCATTTGTCACTTTGGCTTTTGCTGCCATTGCTTTTGGTGTTTTAGACATGAAGTCCTTGCCCATGCCTATGTCCTGAATGGTACTACCTAGGTTTTCTTCTAGGGATTTTATGGTATTAGGTCTAACATTTAAGTCTCTAATCCATCTTGAATTAATTTTCGTATAAGGAGTAAGGAAAGGATCCAGTTTCAGCTTTCTACTTATGGCTAGCCAATTTTCCCAGCACCATTTATTAAATAGGGAATCCTTTCCCCATTTCTTGTTTCTCTCAGGTTTGTCAAAGATCAGATGGCTGTAGATGTGTGGTATTATTTCTGAGGACTCTGTTCTGTTCCATTGGTCTATATCTCTGTTTTGGTACCAGTACCATGCTGTTTTGGTTACTGTAGCCTTGTAGTATAGTTTGAAGTCAGGTAGCGTGACGCCTCCAGCTTTGTTCTTTTGACTTAGGATTGTCTTGGCAATGTGGGCTCTCTTTTCGTTCCATATGAACTTTAAAGCAGTTTTTTCCAATTCTGTGAAGAAACTCATTGGTAGCTTGATGGGGATGGCATTGAATCTATAAATAACCTTGGGCAGTATGGCCATTTTCACGATATTGATTCTTCCTATCCATGAGCATGGTATGTTCTTCCATTTGTTAGTGTCCTCTTTGATTTCACTGAGCAGTGGTTTGTAGTTCTCCTTGAAGAGGTCCTTTACATCCCTTGTAAGTTGGATTCCTAGGTATTTTATTCTCTTTGAAGCATTTGTGAATGGAAGTTCATTCATGATTTGGCTCTCTGCTTGTCTGTTACTGGTGTATAAGAATGCTTGTGATTTTTGCACATTAATTTTGTATCCTGAGACTTTGCTGAAGTTGCTTAACAGCTTAAGGAGATTTTGGGCTGAGACAATGGGGTTTCCTAAATATACAATCATGTCATCTGCAAACAGGGACAATTTGACTTCTTCTTTTCCTAACTGGATACCCTTTATTTCTTTCTCTTGCCTGATTGCCCTAGCCAGAACTTCCAACACTATGTTGAATAGGAGTGGTGAGAGAGGGCATCCCTGTCTTGTGCCAGTTTTCAAAGGGAATGTTTCCAGTTTTTGCCCATTCAGTGTGATATTGGCTGTGGGTTTGTCATAAATAGCTCTTATTATTTTGAGGTATGTTCCATCAATACCGAATTTATTGAGCGTTTTTAGCATGAAGGGCTGTTGAATTTTGTCAAAAGCCTTTTCTGCATCTATTGAGATAATGATGTGGTTCTTGTCTTTGGTTCTGTTTATATGCTGGATTATGTTTATTGATTTGCTAATGTTGAACCAGCCTTGCATCCCAGGGATGAAGCCCACTTGATCGTGGTGGATAAGCTTTTGGATGTGCTGCTGGATCCAGTTTGCCAGTATTTTATTGAGGATTTTTGCGTCGATGTTCATCAGGGATATTGGTCTAAAATTTTCTCTTTTTGTTGTGTCTCTGCCAGGCTTTGGTATCAGGATGATGTTGGCCTCATAAAATGAGTTAGGGAGGATTCCCTCTTTTTCTATTGATTGGAATAGTTTCAGAAGGGATGGTACCAGCTCCTCCTTGTACCTCTGGTAGAATTCAACTGTGAATCCATCTGGTCCTGGACTTTTTTTGGTTGGTAGGCCATTAATTATTGCCTCAATTTCAGAGCCTGCTATTGGTCTATTCAGGGATTCAACTTCTTCCTGGTTTAGTCTTGGAAGAGTGTAGGTGTCCAGGAAAGTATCCATTTCTTCTAGATTTTCTAGTTGATTTGCATAGAGGTGTTTATAGTATTCTCTGATGGTAGTTTGTATTTCTGTGGGGTCGATGGTGATATCCCCTTTATCATTTTTTATTGCATCTATTTGATTCTTCTCTCTTTTCTTCTTTATTAGTCTTGCTAGCGGTCTGTCAATTTTGTTGATTTTTTCAAAAAACCAACTCCTGGATTCATTGATGTTTTGGAGGGTTTTTTGTGTCTCTATCTCCTTCAGTTCTGCTCTGATCTTAGTTATTTCTTGCCTTCTGCTAGCTTTTGAATGTGTTTGCTCTTGCTTCTCCAGTTCTTTTAATTGTGATGTTAGAGTGTCAATTTTAGATCTTTCCAGCTTTCTCTTGTGGGCCTTTAGTGCTACAAATTTCCCTCTACACACTGCTTTAAATGTGTCCCAGAGATTCTGGTATGTTGTATCTTTGTTCTCATTGGTTTCAAAGAACATCTTTATTTCTGCTTTCATTTCATTATGTACCCAGTAGTCATTCAGGAGCAGGTTGTTCAGTTTCCATGTAGTTGAGCGGTTTTGATTGAGTTTCTTAGTCCTGAGTTCTAGTTTGATTGCACTGTGCTCTGAGAGACAGTTTGTTATAATTTCTGTTCTTTTACATTTGCTAAGGAGTGCTTTACTTCCAATTATGTGGTCAATTTTGGTATAAGTGCAATGTGGTGCTGAGAAAAATGTATATTCTGTTGATTTGGGGTGGAGAGTTCTATAGATGTCTATTAGGTCCACTTGGTGCAGAGATGAGTTCAATTCCTGGATATCCTTGTTAACTTTCTGTCTCGTTGATCTGTCTAATGTTGACAGTGGAGTGATGAAGTCTCCCATTATTATTGTATGGGAGTCTAAGTCTCTTTGTAAGTGTGTAAGGACTTGCTTTATGAATCTGGGTGCTCCTGTATTGGGTGCATATATATTTAGGAGAGTTAGCTCTTCCTGTTGAATTGATCCCTTTACCATTATGTAATGGCCTTCTTTGTCTCTTTTGATCTTTGATGGTTTAAGGTCTGTTTTATCAGAGACTAGGATTGCAGCCCCTGCTTTTTTTTGTTCTCCATTTGCTTGGTAGATCTTCCTCCATCCCTTTACTTTGAGCCTATGTATGTCTCTGCATGTGAGATGGGTCTCCTGTATACAGCAGACTGATGGGTCTTGACTCTTTATCCAGTTTGCCAGTCTGTGTCTTTTAATTGGAGCATTTAGTCCATTTACATTTAAGGTTAATATTGTTATGTGTGAACTTGATCCTGCCATTATGATATTAGCTGGTTATTTTGCTCGTTAGTGGATGCAGTTTTTTCCTAGCCTCGATGGTCTTTACATTTTGGCATGTTTTTGCAATGGCTGGTACCGGTTGTTCCTTTCCATGTTTAGTGCTTCCTTCAGGGTCTCTTGTAAGGCAGGCCTGGTGGTGACAAAATCTCTAAACATTTGCTTCTCTGTAAAGGATTTTATTTCTCCTTCACTTATGAAACTTAGTTTGGCTGGATATGAAATTCTGGGTTTAAAATTCTTTTCTTTAAGAATGTTGAATATTGGCTCCCACTCTCTTCTGGCTTGTAGAGTTTCTGCCGAGAGATCTGCTGTTAGTCTGATGGGCTTCCCTTTGTGGCTAACCCGACCTTTCTCTCTGGCTGCCCTTAACAGTTTTTCCTTCATTTCAACTTTGGTGAATCTGGCAATTATGTGTCTTGGAGTTGCTCTTCTCGAGGAATATCTTTGTGGTGTTCTCTGTATTTCCTGAATGTGAATGTTGGCCTGCCCTACCAGTTTGGGGAAGTTATCCTGGATGAAATCCTGAAGTGTGTTTTCCAACTTGGTTCCATTTCCCCCTCACTGTCATGCACCCCAATCAGACGTTGATTTGGTCTTTTTACATAATCCCATACTTCTTGCAGGCTTTGTTCATTTCTTTTTCTTCTTTTTTCTTTAGATTTCTCTTCTCGCTTCATTTCATTCATTTGATCCTCAATCGCTGATACTCTTTCTTCCAGTTGATCGAGCAGTTACTGAAGCTTGTGCCTTTGTCACGTACTTCTCGTGTCATGGTTTTCATCTCTGTCATTTCATTTATGACCTTCTCTGCATTAATTATTCTAGCTATCAATTCTTCCACTCTTTTTTCAAGATTTTTAGTTTCTTCGCGCTGGGTACGTAATTCCTCCTTTAGCTCTGAGAAGTTTGATGGACTGAAGACTTCTTCTCTCATCTTGTCAAAGTCATTCTCTGACCAGCTTTGATCCATTTCTGGCGATGAGCTGCACTCCTTTGCAGGGGGAGATGCGCTCTTATTTTTTGAATTTCTAGCTTTTCTACCCTGCTTTTTCCCCATCTTTGTGGTTTTATCTGCCTCTGGTCTTTGATGATGGTGACGTACTGATGGGGTTTTGGTATAGGTGTTCTTCCTGTTTGATAGTTTTCCTTCTAAGAGTCAGGACCCTCAGCTGTAGGTCTGTTGGAGATTGCTTGAGGTCCACTCCAGACCCTGTTTGCCTGGGTATCAGCAGCAGAGGTTGCAGAAGATAGAATATTGCTGAACAGCGAGTGTACCTGTCTGATTCTTCCTTTGGAAGCTTCCTCTCAGGGGTGTACTCCACCCTGTGAGCTGTGGGTTGTCAGACTGCCCCTAGTGGGGGATGTCTCCCAGTTAGGCTACTCAGGGGTCAGGGACCCACTTGATCAGGCAGTCTGTCCGTTCTCAGATCTCAACCTCCATGTTGGGAGATCCACTGCTCTCTTCAAAGCTGTCAGACAGAGTCGTCCGCATCTGCACAGGCCTCTGCTGCTTCCCCTTTTGTTGTTTAGCTGTGTCCTGTCCCCAGAGGTGGAGTCTACAGAGACAGGCAGGTTTCCTTGAGTTGCTGTGAGCTCCACCCAGTTCGAGCTTCCCAGCGGCTTTGTTTACCTACTTAAGCCTCAGCAATGGCGGGCGCCCCTCCCCCAGCCTCGCTGCTGCCTTGCGGTTAGATCGCAGACTGCTGTGCTAGCAATGAGGGAGGCTCCGTGGCCGTGGTACCCTCCCAGCCAGGTGTGGGTATAATCTCCTGGTGTGCCCGTTGCTTAAAGCGCAGTATTGGGGTGGGAATTACCCAATTTTCCAGGTGTTGTGTGTCTCAGTTCCCCTGGCTAGGAAAAGGGATTCCCTTCCCCCTTGCGCTTCCCAGGTGAGGCAATGCCTCGCCCTGCTTCAGTTCTCGCTGGTCGGGCTGCAGCAGCTGACCAGCACTGATTGTCCAGCACTCCCCAGTGAGATGACCCCAGTACCTCAGTTGAAAATGCAGAAATCACCGGTCTTCTGTGTCGCTTGCGCCGGGAGTTGGAGACTGGAGCTGTTCCTATTCGGCCATCTTGCTCTGCCCCGTTCATTGAATCTTAAGACTTATTTGACAGTGTATTTAATTCCAGATTTTTTTTGAGTTCTTTAAAATTATCTCTATCTTCCTACAACCATTTTTTTTTTCTCTCTCTCCCTCTCTCTCTTTCTTTTGGTATCTGTAAAATTTTCATTACTTATAGGGTCAATGCCTTGTGAAGGTAAAGTCTTTTTTTTTAAAAAAATTGAGTACTGTCCTACATAGGACTAATTTAAATTTTTTTCCCATTCTTTCTTTCTGTATAGTATTGGGACTGATTGACAAAATTCAACAGCATCTTTAAGAAGGGAGCTGGGAAGGTTTCAGTGATATTTTAGAAATAAGAGTTCAATAGCAGCCCATTCAGCCAGAACGGGATCCCCTGGTCAATCTGTCTAATGTAGTAACACCTCCTTCATCACTTGGTTCCTTGCTCTCCTTTTCTTTTTATTAGCATTTATCACTACCTAATATATCATGCAATGTAATATTAACTTCATGAGTTTTGTTAGCTGCTGAATTCTCGCACCTGGAACAGTGAATGGCTCCAAAAATATTTGTCTAAGGAAAGAAAGGATAAATTGGAATATGAAAGGCCACAGTCATGTTGTAACTATGTTAGATTCAATTTCCAGGAATTCCTGATATTTCCACTTGTGAATGGCATCCAGACTTAATCTGTCATTTACTACTGACCGAGAGGGAATGGGAAAAATGTTGAAGAGGGTGTGGGAAGACTAGGTAGATAGCAGAGAACTCAAGGATGTTTGGAGTCAGGCTTGGGATTTTTCCTTTGATATGATAAGACATGAGCAAGATGCATGAGGCCTTTCAACTCCATATCCCAATAATTCCATTCCAAATGGGTATAAATGCCCCTCACCTTGGCAGTATTGATTGCAGCACCAAACCCAGTGGAAAAGCCACAGCTGATTAGGCATACTTTATCCAGAGGAGCAACTGCATCAATATTGGCAACTGAGATTTCCTTTATCACTGTATTCAGAGAAGGTGCTGGTGTTACCAAAGTGATATATTGATTTTCCATTGCAGGTAAATCTGCTGGTACCATCAGACATCAGTTGGGGTTTTGACTGTCTTTTATAGACAAAAAAAAAAAAAAAAAAAAAAAATACACATACACACACACCAAGTTTATTTTGAGTTAGAAAGCTTAGATCTTCTCCAATGAAAGTGAATGAAGTTTTCAAAAAAAAATTAGTAAAAACTTACTTGACCTGTATACAAAAATTGCCCTCAGAATTCAGGCAAGAGGTACATTCTCCACACTGTGGCAGAAAGAGTGTGATAACTTTGTCACCTAAGAGAGCAAAATCATGTCTTTTTAACATATCATTTTTTAAGGAAAGAGATAGCTGTCTTTCAGGATTTTGAGAGCAAGGCACCCAAGAAGAAATGACAGCTGAGAATTATTTCCACATTCAGTTGTTCTTGATGCCACAAAGAAAATCAAATACTTACAAAAAGAGAGAATGTCATCAGCATCTGGGACCAGCCCTGGGCTCAGTGGCTGAATCTTGAGGAACTGGCTCCAGATTTGCCTCCTTTGTGAGTTCCTCTTGGAGTGTCAAATAGTTTTTTGTCATACATCCATTCAGTCAAGTCTTATCTCTTCTTACATTTTCAACACTAATTTCCTTTCTCAGGGATTGAATTTAAAATAGTATGGATACCACATACTCACAGAATAAGTTCTGGATTAGGGAGAAAAAAATTGCTTCTATGCTGTTCTCTGTGTTTGACATCAACCCTTTCTTCTTGACCTTAGAGATCAAAGGTAGGCAGACTTCTCTAGTAGTAGTCAAAGTATCAGGATGTGATTAGAAGAACTTGCCTGTGATGTATTTTACTGGCTGCTCCCATGGTCTAACACTATAAACCAGAAAATTTGTTTTATACTTTTAGTTAAAAATCTTATTAAGATTTAGTTTCTTCTATTTTATTTATTTTTATTTTTTAAAAAGTAACACATACATATGGTAAAAATTTAAACTGCACAAAAGTAAAAATTATCACTCTATTCCCCAGTTCCCCATCTTAGAGACAGGTACTCTGACCAGTAACGATGATATTTTTCAGAGCTGAAAAATGCAAAGGTAAGCATACTATCTACCCTGGTTTGGGCCTAGCTTTTTTACTTAACACTCTATCATGGAGCTTTCTATTTTAGAACATATAGTGCTCCATCATTAATCAGTGCCATAAACACTGATAGATATTTAGGTTGTTCTTTGTTTCCCTCCACCCCAACACTAAAACCAATAATGCAACGAGTATCTTGTTGTAGACAGAGTTCTAAAATGTCCTCCCAAAGATATCCTGCACAAATCCCTAGAAACTGTGACTATGTTGTGGTATCATGCCTGTGAGTATGTTATGCTACGTGGCAAGGGGTACTCTCTAGATGTAACTAAGGTTACTAATCAGTTGACATTAAGATAGGGAGATTATACTGAATTATCCAGGTGGACCCAGGGTAATCACATGAGCCATTGAAAGAAGAGCAGAGGAAGGCAGAAGAGGAAGTAAAAGTGACTTAACACCTGTGGAAGGATTTAGTGGGCCATGGCTACTTCAAGGCTGGAAGGTGCCACAGAAGAAGAAATGTGAGCAATTTCACAGAGCCGACCACTGGTGAGGAAATAAGGACCTCAGTCCTACAGCCTCAAGGAATTGGATTCTGAAAACTACTTGAATGAACTTGGAAGTCGATTTTTCTCCAGAGGCTCCAGATAAGGACCCACTTGGCTACTATGATTTTGACCTTGAAACGTGAGCAGAAAACCCAGCCAAGCCCACTCAGATTTCTGACCCATAGAAACTAAGATAATAAATTTGTGTTGCTTTAAAATGTTATATTTGTGGTGATTTTTTCCAGCAGCAATAGAAAATGAATATATGAACATATATCTATGAAATAAGTTTCTAGAACTGAAACTGTTGTGTCCAAGAATATCTACATTTAAATGATATTACATATTGCCACATTTAGAGTTGAGCAAATCTACAAATCCAGCAAATCTACGTTCCAAACAATAAGATATGAGGGAGCTGTCTGCCTATATTCTTGTCAACTCTACATATTATCAAACTTCTTAACCTTTGCCGATCTGCTAGGTAAAAAGTGTTTCTTCATTGCATTTAAAAATTTTACTGTACATTGACAAATTATATATTTATGGAGTACAATGTGATATTATGTGTATATAATATGGGATGATTAAATCAAGCTAATTAGTATGTTAAACACTTGAAGATTTATATTTTGTGGTGATAACATTTGAAATGTATACTCTTAGCAATTTTGAAATATAGTATAATTCATTATTATTAACTGTAATCACCGTGTTGTTCAATAGATCTCAAAAAACTTATTTTTCCTATCTAGCAGAAATTGTATACCATTTGACCACATCTCTCCATTTTTCCCACCCCCCAGCCTTTTAAAATGTTATTTATTTTTAATATGTCTGAGGTTGGGTATATTTTAATGTGTTTAAGAGCATTTATATATATATACACACACACATATGTATATATGTACATTTCTTTAAACTAGATATGTATTTTGTTTGCCCATTTTTCTATTCAGCTTTTAACAATTGCTTTTAAATAAATTATTTCTATGTTAAGAAAATTGGTCCATTGTCCTACTGGGTTTTGACTTCTGGGGTTTTTTTAAACATGCAGAATCTATGTAATTTTTACATTGTCAAATTTATCTATATGAATATCTATTTTATATCTTCTGGGTATTTTTTTGTATTGATTAAAATTTTCTTCTCTCCTCCTAGATAATACAGTGTTCTCCCATGTTATTTTATAGTACTTCTATGGTTTTCCTTTTCACATTTAATTTTTAGATTCATGTATAATTTTTTTATATAAAGAATGAGATGGCAACCCAATTTACTTTTTTAGTCCAGATAACTATCTAGTTGTTTCAACACAATTTGTTGAATAATCTGTTTCCACTCTTGAGTTTGAAAGACAAACCTCATGCTGCATTAACTTCTTATGTTTATTTGGATCCAATTCTGGACTGCTTCTTTATTTGGTTCTACTAATGTGTTTGATTATTTATCATAATGCCTCATTTAAATAATTATTCAATAATTATTTAAATTATTCATTCTTTTTTTCATAAATGTTTGTCTCATTTGTACTTTCAAGTCCAGTTTCAGTGCATTCTACTTCTTGTTTTCTTCTTATTTTCAAAATGTAAATGCAAAGAATACAATATATTTAGTATTTTATGTAACTTACAAGTAATTATCCCTCCTTTTCTAAGAAGTTGGCAACATTTCACTTTTTATTTCACTTGATCCTGACATACTTAAGGGGTGCTTATCATTTTCTTGATGTTGGTTCCAAGTTGTTGCTTTTTTCTATTACCAGGTGCTAATTCCTACCTGGTTTCACTGTGCTTACTCCTTCTCCAATACTCTCAACGATTCCAGCCCCTTCATGACCCAAGATGGTGGGATACAAGAGGTCCAAGTTTTACTCCCCAACATTTTCATCTCTGTACCACACAGTCCGGTGGCCACAACCTGTATGGAAGGCAAAGAGTACTGCAGTTCCCACTGTTTCAGATAATGGTGTTTTAGAGTTGTTGATTGTAAGGCTTTTTGCTAGTTTGATATTCTCCATTTATACACTGCATTCATTTCTTATCAGTTTTAATTCTAGGGAAGGGTCAATAATAATTTGTTAAAGCAATGAAATGTTTTTCATTAGCTGATTTCAGAATCAAGATTATGACTGAAAATTTACTGGGGAGGGTGGGTAGAATGGGGTCAGAAGAGAAGCTGTAAAATTACAGTGTGACTTGATGTCTGAGGTCTCAGTTGGCTTCACTGAGCTTGTAGGTGGAAGTGTGGAGGAGAAAGACCAATTATAAAAATAAAGGAATTGAGCTGAGTGCAGTGGCTTATGCTTAAAATCCCAGCATCTTGGGAGGCTGAGGGAGGAGAATCACTCGAGGGCAGGAGTTTGAGACCAGCCTGGGCAAAATAGTGAGACCCCCATCTCTACAATAAATAAATAAATTAGCCAGGCATGGTGGCATGCACCTGTAGTCCAAGCTGCTTGGGAGGCTGAAGTGGGAAGATCACTTGAGCCCAGTAGTTCGAGGCTCCAGTGAGCTATGATTTTGTACCACTGCACTCCAGTCTGGGTGACAGAGTGAGACCCTGTCTCTAAAATAAAATAAAATGTAATGAAATAAAATAAAATAGAGTAAAATAAAGACATTGGAACACAGGAGGCAAAGGAATAATGTTTCCTATTATAATATAATTAAAACCTTAATTTATTTTACAAGTGAGCTTTATAGTTTTGTTATTTGTACAAGTCATAATCCCACTTTATTGTAAGTTAGCCAGACAGTTTAAAATGAACCACACGAGAACAGTGGTTAAGAGTTCAGGGATGAAAAACTAGCTCTCTCCCTTCTCAGCTGTGTGAACTTGGGGGTAAATTTTTCTTTCTGAGTCTCAGTTTCTTCATTTCTAAAATAAATATGAAGTTTGCATACACACAGCCACACACTCACACACACACACTCCTTAGTCAAGAAACGAAATATATTGAAATTTGTGCATGTAAAAGGAGGATTATTGGAACAATATCATAAAATTGCCTGAATTACCTGCAACCCAACTGTAGAAAGTGCTGTCAGACCTCATAGACCTAGACATTTACCAAATAGTCCTTCTCTTTATCTCTTTACTTGATTCAATATGGGCATAGTTGCATTCACCTATTATTCTCTGCAGATCGGCTTTCTCCATTTATTTTGCTGATCATGCTTAAAAACAGTTACCAGTGATGAGTCTGCCCAACCTCACCATTGCCGGCCATCACTTACTCTGCTATAGTGCCCATATCTTGGTTCAAATTCACTGGTGAGAGCTTCAGATGTGTAGCTTGTCTGATAATGGTTGAATGTCTTTGAGTGAGGGTCTAAACCTGGTTGCATGAGTTGTGACCCTGTGGGTGGGGAGTGGATGCAGGCAACCCAATAGCCCACTGCTTACTCCAAGGGGGATGTAGGGTGGAGAAGGCGCTCTGAAAAGAAGGCACGAACTGTGCAGATGAGATGACTTAGAAAATGACTGTCTCTTTGTAATCTATCATTAAACAGTACTTCTTTATTATTATAATTAAAATAATAACAAAGGACTCTGAACTGCAAGTCAGGTAAACTATTTTCTAGTTTGGAGGAGGCCTATTAGAATCATCTGGAAGTGATTTAAAAAATTTGCATGTCCAGGCTGCACCCCAGACTAATTAAATCACAATTTCAGAATTTCTGGGGATGGGACTTGGTTATCAGCATTTTTCAAAGCTTCCAGCTGATTCCAAATAGGTAACCAAGGTTGAGAAAAACTGTTCTCATCTCCTGCACTCAAGCAATCTTCCCGCCTTTGCCTCCCAAAGTGCTGGGATTACAGGGATGAGCTATCACGCTCAGCCAAGAAAAATTAGTCTATGTTTTTATTCTACTAGCTGTGTGACCAGTCACTAAACCGCAGCTGGCTTCAGGCTTCGCATCTGTAAAATATTGGGTTTCCCTAAGTCCCTTCCAGCTCTAACTTGAGTTTCCAGACTCAGATATGATTTGTTTGTAATCAAACAATTTTTTATTCAAAATATTTCAAGATAAATATTGTGAAGAATGCCATAAAAATTTACAAGTACAGATTAAAATAGGGTTTGAGGGTAGAAAGTTTTTAGATTAATAGCTAGTACAATAGCTGTAAATAAAGTCTGAGTTTTATCCTTTGGACAGTTAGCCTATGCTTTACCTCCCTAACCTTTTATCTGGCTGGATTTAAAAATTGATGGAAATGTTTATGAAAAAGAAATGCAAAGATAGGCAGTTTTATTTTTTTTCTGAGTTGAATATCCTGAGAAGAATATGTAACTTACAGTAAGAAGCTCTGACTTTTGGTGTGACTTTTTTTGTTTGTTCCTTTTACCTTTATGCGAACTTCCTTTGCCTTTGGTGGGGCCAATTCTACCTCCTCAATAGAAAATGGTGCACCAGGCTTCCAGAGTATGGCTGCTTTGCATCTTATAACCTGGGAAATAGAATGTGAGGGCAGAAAGAGAAACTCCTTAAGTTTGGGAGTTGGAAGATTGCTATATTAGTGATATAGAATCACTAAATTGGATTAGTCCAATTTTCTGCACTCAAGAAAACAAAAATAATAAATATATGCTGAAGTTAGTCTTTCTGACCCCAATTTAAGTTTTCTTGTACTATCAGCCTCAGTTGGTATTAGTTTTGCAAATACCAACTGTATTTACAAAATGTAACATGACCAAGAGGATAGATGTCATACTTTTAAAGATTCTAATTAAAAATTTGTGCCTATTGGCCGGGCACCGTGGCTCACGCCTGTAATCCCAGCACTTTGGGAGGCTGAGGCGGGTGGATCACGAGGCCGGGAATTTGAGGCCAGCCTGACCAACATGGTGAAACCCTGTCTCTGCTAAAAATATAAAAGTTAGTCTGGCGTGGTGGCGTGTGCCTATAATCCTAGCTACTCAGGAGGCTGAGGCAGGAGAATCACTTGAACCTGGGAGGCAGAGGGTTGCAGTGAGCCGAGATCATGCCACTGCACTCCAGCCTGGCAACAGAGTGAGATTTCATCTCAAAAAAAAAAAAAAAAAAAAAAAATTGTGCCTATTTGTGGGATACATGAAAAATTTTGTTACATGTATATAATGTGTAGTGACCAAGTCAGGGTATTCAGGGTGTCCATTACCTGAGTATAGTACATTTTTTGTTGAGTATAGTCATCTTACTCTGGTATCAAACATTGAATTTATTCCTTCTATCTTATTGTATGTTTGTACCTTTTAGCCCACTTCCCATCATCCTCTCCACTCACCCTTCCAAGTCTCTGTTATCTATTTTTCCACTCTCTACTTCCATGTGTTCAAACTTTTTAGATCTCACATTTAAGTAAGAACATGTGATATTTGTCTTTTTGTGCCTGGCTTATTTCACTTAAGATAATGATCTTCAGTTCTATCCCTGTTGCTGCAAATGACAGGATCTCATTCTTTTTTATGGCTGAATGGTACTCCATTGTGTATGTGTAACACATGTTGTTTACCCATTCATCCGTTGATGGATAATTAGGTTGATTCTATATCTTTGCTATTGTGAATAGTGCTGCAATAAACAGGCAAGTTCAGGTATACCTTTAATATATTATTTTCCTGTGGGTAGGTATCCAGTAGTGGGATTGCAGATGTCATACTTTTTATATTACTATGAATAAAGTGGCCTGGTGGCTGTTTCAGGGTAGGAATGGCATTACAGTGTGGGAGTTATTTGTGATCCTAAGCATGGGAAAAATCAGTTTTGGAGTGGAAGGGTGAGTTATGGAGCAAGGAATGGAGGCAATCATCAAATGGTGTCTATTGGCAGACTGAGGTTGGAGAATTTGTTGGTGGCAAGGTAGTTCTTAAAGGTTCTGATTTCAGGCTACCACTGTTGTCACTATAAATTCTCTTTGTGTGGTCTTATCTATTTTGCAGATTCAACCAGTACCTTTATGTGAGTAACCTATATTTATGGGGCATATTTCTCCCTAGGCTAATGTATTCATTTGCTGTTTGAAGTTCCTGGAGGTATTTCAAACTCAACATGTTGAAACATGAACGTGTCATTATTTTTTTTTCCCATTTCCACCTTCCTCCATGCTCTAGTAGACAAAACACTCAATATATTCCTCCCTCTGCTACCTCTATTTCAACTAGCAGCCATGCAATGTGTTCACTCACTCAAGATAGAAACCTGGGAAGTAGCCTCAATTTTTCTCTCCCTCAGTCTTCACAGTCTAAATTTTTCTGGGATATGTCGCCTTTTCTCCACTCCTGCTACTACTGAAAAAGCTTTCTGCTTTATCTCTGTCTTGCTTTTACCACCTTCGAAATCACCCTTTATACCATTGCCATTTGAAATATAATCCTAGTCACACCAATCTCCTATCTAAAAATGATGTTGTTACCCTTTGCTTAACTGGATCCACTGACATCAGGATTCTCTCTCTGTCAGTCTCTCCAACCTTATTTCCCATCACTTTGTGCTTCAGGCTTTACCTTTCAGCCCCCAAACATATTCTGAAATTTCTCACATGGAATATTTTCTCAGTCTCTGTATTACTCCTCATGTTGTTTTATCTGCCTGCACACACTTCTTCTCTACCTGGTGAATTCATATTTCTCCAGTGATTTCCCCTTCGGTATCACCTCCGGGAAACCAAACTGGGTTAGGAGCTTTTCCTTGAGGCTCCCATCCTCTTTCTCTTTTACTATTCTTGTATATTGCTTTATAATTGCTCTTTTATAATTATTATTATTTTATTTATTTTATTTTATTTTTATTATACTTTAAGTCCTAGGGTACATGTGCATAACGTGCAGGTTTGTTATATATGTATATTTGTGCCATGTTGGTGTGCTGCACCCATCAACTCATCAGCACCCATCAATTCATCATTTATAGCATGTATAACTCCCCAATGCAATCCCTCCCCCCTCCCCCCTCCCCATGATAGGCCCCAGTGTGTGATGTTCCCCTTCCCGAGTCCAAGTGATCTCATTGTTCAGTTCCCACCTATGAGTGAGAACATGCGGTGTTTGGTTTTCTGTTCTTCTGATAGTTTGCTAAGAATGATGGTTTCCAGCTGCATCCATGTCCCTACAAAGGACGCAAACTCATCCTTTTTTATGGCTGCATAGTATTCCATGGTGTATATGTGCCACATTATTGTCTCTCTGTGAGATCCTTGGAGAAGGGGATATATCTTTGACTCTGGAAATTCTGATAAAGGGCTTGGACATTACTTATTGAAGAGATGAGAGAACTGAGGGAAGTCAAAGCAGATAAAGTGAATTAAGAAAAAGGGAGAGGAGGAGGAGGAGAGATACTATGATTATGACAGCTTCTCACCTTTAGGAGCCCAAAGACTAGCTCTGGGTGATTAGATGTTGGTAAAGAGATGAGCACACAAACTGACAAAGATATGACACAACATGAAGAATAAGACTTCACCTACTTGGCCTGTAGTACTCATGCTGATTTTCTCCACCACGGACAAATTTCTTGAGAAAGGGAGATCCTGTCACAACTTTCACTGTAGAAAGTACAAAGGTACACAGGTGACTGGTAGATCAGAAGGCTGGGTCCTGAGCTTTCTATGCAGTCAGGTGATTATTAAACAGGAAATACAGACTCTCCTGCTTCTTGAGGGAGGTTCCTAAGTGTAATCTGAAATAAGCTTAGCTCAGTGAAAGAGCACAAAAGGTGAAATTGCAAACTATCTTTTTTCCCCTTAATCAAACAGGTCCCCTCTTAGTATCCACTCTTTCGAGTCTTAAATTTGGACTTTTAAATGCCCAAACTTAAAGTTTCTAACAGAGTGTATAGAATTGTTTCTTTTCTGTTGTTTTCAAAATACAGAAATGGTCATATTTGTCTCTAAACTTGAGTAATTCTTCTGAGTTTCTGAATGTAGACCCCTTGTTGAGAGATAAGGATGGTATCAGATTTTCTCTAGTAGTTTATCAAGAGCTCCTCACTCTTTGGTGTGCAGAACTAGTTACTCAGAGGAAGTGAAACTAATTTGCATACAGGGCCTACCAACTTGGATTTGGCCCCAAGAAAATCTCTGTGTGTGGACCTGGGTCTTGAGCCAAGGCCCAAGGATCTTGATGAAGAAAGGAGATAAAATACATTTCCAATGAAAGGCAACACCAGGGAGAATGGCTTAGCTAGAAGACAAGAGAGAATAAGTAAATGCTTGTTCTGTGTAAAATGATACAATCATATTATTTTTCATTTTTAGCATGTTGATATGGTAGATTACATTGATTATTTTTCAAATGTTGAACCAGCCTTGCATACCTGGAAAAAAAATCACACTTGGTGTATAATTCTTTTTTACATATCAATCATTGGATTCACTTTGCTAACATTCTGTTAAAGATTTTTGTGTCTATAATCGTAAGAGTTATTAATGTTAGTTTTCTTCTTTTTTTGGCACCATCTTTGGTTTTGGTGTCACAGTAATTTTATAAAATGAACTTGGAAGTATTTTCACCTCATCTATTTTATGGAGGAGATTGTGTAGAACTGTTATTTCTTTTTCATTTTTTTTTTTTTTTTTTTAGAGACAGGTTCTTGCTTTGTCATCTAGGCTGGAGTGTAGTGGTGTGGTCATAGCTCATTGCAGCCTCAACTTCCCAGGTTCAACTGATCCTCCCACCTCAGCCTCCTGAGTAGCTGGAACTACATGTGTGTGTCACTAAACCCAGCTAATTGTTGTATTTTTTGTAGAGGTGAGGTCTCACTATGTTGCCCAGACTGGTCTGGAGCCCCTGGCCTCAAGTGATACACCCAACTTGGCCTCCCAAAGTGCTGGAATTACAGGCATGTGCCACCATTCCCAACCTATGTTAATTCTTTAAATGTTTGGTAGAATCTCCTTTTTGAGATGTCTTAAGTTATAAATTAAATTACCTAAATAATTATAAGGTTATACAAATAATCTATTTCTTATTTGATGAGTTTTCATAGTTTGCAATTTTAAGGAATTGGTCAACGTTACCTAAATTGTCAAATTTATCTGTGAGTTGTTAATAGTGTTTTTCCCTTATTATCTTTTTGATGTCTGCAGTGTCTGCAGCCATATTCTTGTTTTATTCTTTTTTTTTTTTGAGATGAAGTTTCAATCTTGTTGCCCAGGCTGGAGTGCAGTGAGAATTAATTAAAAAAATACATGATAACTCTATGTGTTTTCTAACCTTTAGCTTAGGTTTTCTCACAGACACTGTTGTATGAAACATTGTGTTAGCCTGATGCTTTGAATATGAATACCTGCAATTTCACTCAATTCTCAGTGTGTTTATGATTTCCTATAAAGGTGACACTTCTAATCCACTGTTAGCAATGTAAGGGTGTCTTTTGCTTTTCTAGGACTAGTGATGGATGGATTTCAATACTGCCTCGCTATTGGTGACTGATGGAATGCACCCCTTTGAATACTGCCTGGGTGTGGTAGTCAAATGTTTAGCTAAAGATTTTTAAAGACAGCTAATTAAAGGTAAATTTTAAAGTTCTATAAATCTATTTGATTACATTGTTATAGAACCCACAACACTAGTCTTATTTGCTCTGATCTCAATTTACATAGAGACACAAGTGGCATCACCAAGCTGGAAAGTGGCTTTTTTTTTTTTTTTTTTCGAGACGGAGTCTCGCTCTGTTGCTCAGGCTGGAGTGCAGTGGCCGGATCTCAGCTCACTGCAAGCTCCGCCTCCCGGGTTTACGCCGTTTTCCTGCCTCAGCCTCCCAAGTAGCTGGGACTACAGGTGCCCGCTACTTCGCCCGGCTAGTTTTTTTTTTTTTTTTTTTTTAGTAGAGACGGGGTTTCACCGGGTTAGCCAGGATGGTCTCCACCTCCTGACCTCGTGATCCGCCCGTCTCGGCCTCCCAAAGGAAAGTGGCTTTAAGGTCAAACAAACCAGATGCTTTGGAGCTCTACTGATTTCAGCCAATCCACTCAATCCACTAATAATTTCAACTGAAACTATTGTTGATTTTTGTCAGTCAATACTAGATGAGGTTTCATAGCAGTATCATATACTTAGGCTCAGGAAAAGCAAGGTCATAGGCTACAGAAACCTAGTTCTCTTTAGATATAAAAGTTCTTGCACTCTAATTTATTTTGATTAAAAATATACTTTGGAATCAAGACCTTTACATTCACTACTCAAACACAGTGTGGTCCTTGCAAACTATATTTTTTGCTATTTTCTATATGCAAATTTTATTTTCTGTCCTATGGATTCTTGTCCCAATTTCTATGATGCTTTTTACCTAGAAGTTTGTGTTATAGATCTACAAGCTCCCAAGGCCTAACTCAGTGGTGTTTTCCCACCTCTATCCAGTTAGTAATGAGGTCCCTATGCCCCGAATCTTGAGTCTTAGCCTTTCTGACCAGACTTCACATCCAGTGCTCTATTGTAGTTATGCAGATATGTAGCACCCTAAACTCCAGGACTGATCCATCAACAAGCTGAAGACAGTAATTACATTCAATTTTGTCTAGAATTGAATCTTGTTGGTAGGTGCTTAAGGAATGTATGCTGAATAGAAATACTTCTGAAATGTCAAATAGTAAATGCTTGATTGAAAATAAACCCTTAGAAGTAGTTTTCCTTTCTTTTTCCCTAAAAAGATGCAACTAATTTTTATTATAAATTGACAATCTATAATTGTATGAATTTATGGGTTACAAGGTGATGCCATAATTGTGGATACAGTGTAGAATAATTTAATCAAGCTAATTAACATATATATCACTTCAAATATTTGACATTTTTGTAGGGAGATCATTTGAAATTTAACGTCTTAGCAATTTTGAAATATCTAATCGTCTATTACTAACTATATTCACCAGCTGTACAACAGACCTCAAAAAAGGGGGTAAAACAGATCCTTCCTGTCTGAGATTTTGTACTCCTTGATAATCATTTAAAATTTTTAAATGAGATAAAATATCAATTTCAAAACAGTGTCAAAAAGTGAGTGTATTTACCCATACTCAGCTCATAACAGAGAACATGGGCAAATAGAATAATAATTCATGGTATTTCATGTTTAATGAACTGGTAGCAAGAAAAAGTTGGTGGAAGAAAGGCAGAGGAACTTTGTCTTGTATGAATTAGAACTGAGGGGCTCCATAATCATCTGGCATCTGTTCAATGTTGTAGCCATAGTAAGAAGTGCACATGATTATGATCTCTAGGAATCTTATGCATTCATCTTTTAAGGTCCAGTCATGGCCACAATGTAGTCATGGCCACAATGTAACACTTGTACTGAATCAGGCATCTGCTAAGCAGTCATCTGCATAGGTTCCTTTGTGTGTGCATGGTCATTATTCAGATCTTGGATCCTTGGCAATCTGTAGAATCACTTGATACTTCTGCCCCAATTTCTCAATTTCAGCCATTACATGATCAGTTATACAAAGGATACACTTGGCGTAGTGACAGCCCATCATTGACTGTGTCTACTAAGTCCAGTTTGATTTTAATGGAAAAGTTGATAAAGTTGGTATCAACAAAATTACCAATGTGAGTAAATGGGCCCAGCTGTGTAATTTATTGGAAAAATTAGCAGGACGGGTGTTGGGGAACTTCTCTTTCCTTTAGCCTGTTGAGATCTTTCTTTTCTTTATTTTTAGGTTTTAACCTACTTTTCTTCAAGCCTCTGATCTCTGACACTAAGTATTTACTTCATGGTCACATGCTTCCTTGTTTTCTTTTGCTTCTCTATGCTCACACCACTTTCTTGTTTCTTCCAGAATCCCACTGTAGCTTGTTAGTTTTGTAGGTAGCTAATTAAGATATAACTTTTCTTTGTCATATCTACTAGCACTCAAGATAATAACAAAGAAAATTCTATTATAATATACTTTGGTAGCATGTTTTCTTTCGTTTGTTCTTTTTTATTTTCACACTTGATCTTCATAGGAGTCTCTCAAAAGATGTGGTATCACTATCTCCATTTTATAAATGAGGACAACAACATGGGCAAAAGGCTGAAGGCACCTCACAAATGACCCAAGGCTCTTATTTATTTATTTATTTATTTATTTATTTTCTGCTATTCTCTAAACGATTTCCTACAACTGCTCAATTTTACACTTAATCTGAGCCCTCTCATTTTTCATAAAACTTCAGGTAAAAGTAACATATAAGATCTCTCACATAAATTCTTCTTACACACACACACACACACCACTCACACACAGTCATCAATGCCCACTTTGGAACAATTCAAATGCCTTATTGATTCTTTCAAAAGGAAACGTATGGATTGTAAGTGGGTCTTTATTTATTTATTTATTTATTTATTTATTTATTTATTTATTTATTTTTGTTATGTAGTCAGTTATCAGTTTAGGAATAAGGTCTCTGGTTTTGAACTCTGTAGAAAGAAAGGTCAGCAATAACAGGACCTGAAAAATATCAAAACCAACCACAGAATCCAATGAACTACTCATTCATAAAGTTGGCAAAAGCACTCATGGCAAATGGTAAATCCTTCACCTTTTGATCCTTTTCCCAATCATCATCAGTGAGGCAATTTATTCCATAGTAGAATCCAGTTGCTGCTCAGGAGTATTAAAATCACCCAGTGCCATAGATGAGCCCTGTATACGTGAGCCTAGTGGACTGTCAGAGCAGACCCTACACTGTCATGATCGTAGCCCATCAACCTGCAGCTCTCTTCAGGGCACTAACAATTTCCTGTAACAGCATATTTTCCCCTGGTCTGATGTGAGTTACCTCATTCTCCCTTCTCCTTCTAGATGTATCTGCTTCACAAACCTAACATTTCGACCTCAGAAATGACTGTCTTTAGTTCTATAGCAGTGTTGTGGAGAGTGGTGGGGTAGAGTAGTTGTAGTAGGTGCTGGCAACACCCTGCCAAGATCCCATTTATTATTCGATCACCAGGATTAGGGCAGGGATTGCTTTATTCATTTTTGTAACTTTGAGGAAGCTGAGGATTGGAGAGGTTAAATATTTTTCACTGATGTATTAATCATGTTTATTTTCTATATATTATGATGCTTCGATATTTTGGGACTTTTGGGACCTGGGAAGAGATTGCTCCTCCCAAGGTTAGTGAATTTCTAGAGTTACCAATCAGATTGCTGAGAGCATACATTTGTCATGTGAACCAGTCAATCTGTAGTCCATATACCCCCTTCCACCTGTCTTTTTTTTTTTTTTAAATCAGGTTCCAATTGTTAGGGACATTATCTTCCTTCCCTAACTCACCATAGTGCCAGTTACTAGAAAGCAAGGGACCACCCCACATATTCCAGAACGAATGGAAATTATTCAAATTATCTAATCCTAACTTATTTAGCTTGCCTGCTCTGTCTTGATTTTTTTTTTCCTGGGAAAGCCACAATAAAGACTCTGACCCATGCTTTCTACTACACCCCTTTTGCCTCTTGACTGGCCCCAGTGCTTTGCTATGTGGCTCTGCATGCTGTAACATGCACCCTCCTCTTGGGAACCATAAGCCATAAGCTCTTCTTTCAAGGTAGCTGTCTGTGTGTCTGTCATCTTACCACATCTGATTAAAACAAATCCTGGGTATATTTTAAAATACTGATGGAGTTCTAGAAAGTGACAAGGCTGAACCTAGAACCTGAGTTTTTATATTCCTAACAGAGCTCTTCATAACTCATTTATAAAGAATATTATGTTCTTTATAAATGCCACTTAAAATTTAATTTAAGGTTATTATATGATGTTAAAATGAAGTTAAAAAAAGGTTAAACTCTTTTTAAAAAAGACAGCTGGTACTCTTGATCAAGCTCTGGTTACAAACATTTTATGTTGCTTACTAAAACTGTCTGTACTAAAATATCTAGGTCTTATGTAACTGAGCAACTTAGAAATTTGTCAGCACAGAAATGAATGAAAGAAAAAGACTGTCACAAAGTTTTCCACCCAGAATGATTTTCCTCAGTATGTTTAGATACAGTGAGGAGGAAGGAGACATGCAGATACATGATGAGGAATGTTATAGTATATGAATACATTCCTTTAATGAAGCCAAGGATGTTTAGTATGAAATGAAATACCAGGGTCAATTATGCTTAGTCATTCTCAGCACCAACCTAATTACTTCTGAAAAAGTTAATTTTTTTTTCTTTTGATATGGAGTCTCACTCACTCTGTCACCCAGGCTAGAGTGCAGTGGTGCGATCTTGGCTCACTGGAACCTCTGCCTTCTGAGTTCAAGCGATTCCTCTCCCTCAGCCTCCTGAGTAGCTGGAATTACAGGAGTGCACCACCATGCCTGGCTGATTTTTGTGTTTTTAATTTTTAATTTTTATTGTTATTTTTATTTATTTATTTATTTTTAGTAGAGATCGGGCTTCACCATGTTGGCCAGGCTGGTCTCGAACTCCTGACCTCAAGTGATCCTTGTGCCTCAGCCTCCCAAAGTGCTGGGATTGCAGGCATAAGCCACCACGCCCAGCCAAAAGGTTTAATTTTTAAACTGGGTTTTTATTCAAGTTGGAAAATTCAGACATTTAGTTTTTTTTGTTCTTTGTTTTTTGACTCAGAGTCTCACTCTGTCATCCAAGCTGCAGTGCAGTGGCACAATCTCGGTTCACTGCAACCTCCACCTCCTAGGTTCAAATGATTCTTTGCCTAGGCTTCCCAGTAGCTGGGATTACAGGCATGCACCACCAGGCTTGGCTAATTTTTGTAACTTTAGTAGAAACGGGGTTTCAGCATGTTGGTCAGGCTGGTCTCGAACTCATGATCTCAAACAATCTGCCCACCTCAGCCTACCAAAGTGCTGAGTTTACAAACATGAACCACCCCACCTGGCAGCTATAGTTTCTGAAAGAAGAAATTTTGACAGTAGAAGACTGTTCAATGGCAAAGCTTTCTCTAATATTTGATGACTACATACAAATTCAATTATAATTAAAATCAACTCATATAAATCTACACCAATGAATAAATGAAACAGCACTAAGATATTTCAAAATAGGAAAAAGAAAAAAAAAATCCTCCAGTCATCTTTTGCAATGTATGTGCTTTCCTCTTCATCTTTTTTCTAGACCAGTCAGCTACTGTTACCATTGTTGTTACTGCTACAATTAAACAACTTATTTTGTGTCTATTATGTGTCAGCTTGTTTGCCAAGTGCTTCATCTGCTGTCTTATTAATTTAGTGTTGCTCTAAAGGAATATCTGAAGCCAGGTAATTTGTAAAGAAAAAGGTTCATTTGGCTCATGATTTTGATGGCTGGAAAGTTCAAGATGGGGCATTGCTTCCAGTGAGAGTCTCAGGCTGCTTCCACTCATGGGAGAAGGTGAAAGGGAGCTGGTGTACACAGAGATCACATGGTGAGTGAGGAAGTTAAGAGAGAGAGAGAGAGAGAGAGAGAGAGAGAGAGAGAGAGAGGTGGGAGGTGCCAGTCTCTTTATAACAACCACTCTTGCAGGAACTAATAGAGTGAGAACTCACTCACCACTTAGGGAAGGCATTAGTCTATTCATAAAGGATCTTCTCCAATGACCAAAACATCTCCCATTAGGCCCCATTTCCAACAATGGGAATCAAATTTCAACATGAGGTTTGGAGAGGAAAAATATCCAAACCATAGCACTTGCATTGTTTCATTTAGTTCTCACTACATTATATAAGAAAGAAACTATTATTTATTCTGTTTTTCAGATGCTGGGCTGTGGATTAGAAAGTTTAAATAACCTGCTTAAGATCTCATGTCTATTAAGTAATATGACAGCAAAGCTCATATTTTTAAGCTCCATATCATTGTTCCCTCAAATTAATTTATCTTATCTGAGCATTCTAGCTGAAGTCAGGGAACAAGATAATCTCACCTGCATTGTCCAATAAGGTAGCCAATAGTCATACATGGCTACTTAAGTTTAAATTAATTAAAATTAAATATAATTAAAAAGTCATTTCTCCAGTCCTTCTAGCCACACTTTGAGTGTTCAATAGTCATATATGGTTAGTGGCCACTTTTCGGGCAATACAGCCATATGACATTTTTTATCATTGCAAACTGCCTCTTGGATAGTTCTTGTCTGGAAGCATACTGGGTGTGGGTGTGAGGTGTGGTAAGAGGAATTTAAAGGTGTCATTTGGGGAAGAGAGATTCAAATACACCACATTAGAGTTGTCTGTTTTGTTGTTAAACAGCAAATCAGGGTAATTATTAAGAAGAGAATAGCGAGCCAATACAGTGAAACTTTCTTCTTGTCTTATCCTGTGGTGGAAAATACCCTAGAGACATATAATGGCTCTCCATGAATTATGGTATGTCTGGGTGCCAATGGGTACCCTAAAATGTGACTCTTCCATATCTTATCAGTAATGTCAAACTATTAATGTATTTTTGCTCCTATAGGTTACAAATACTTTAGGGAGGGTAAAGATGTGCTTCTTTTCTATTTGTGACATGTTGTCTTCTATTTCTTCATAGAGGAATATTTTCCCTACTTTTCCTCCCCTCCATTTTTTGTCAAGGAGCATACAGGGTGTCTAGGTTTCTAGAAAAGGCAAAAGAACAGTGAAAGACCCACCCCCTATAATGTCACCTTTCAGGGTTCTCTCGTAGAAATTCAGCATTGTGTAAAAAAAAAGTTGTGAATTTGAGGGTGCTAATAATCATACATACTCTATAGTTCAAATAGCATGATTCCAAAGCTGTGACTTAATTTCAGAAATAGACTGATTAGCCTCTCAGTAGCCCCAAATCATACTTCTGATTAACAATCATAAAACATTCAGAGTGATTATATGGGAGAAATAATTTAGAATACAACAGTATGTGGTACACTTGCTATGAAATCTTGGGCAAGCTCCTTTATGTTTAAGTTTTTCACTCTTTAAAATGAGAATAGAGGAAAATGGCAGCTAGGAGACAGGACTACATTGCAGCTTTCACTCAGACAGACAGAGCAGTGGGCGGAGACTTGCACTGTGAACTCTTGCTCCAGAACTACCTCAGGAATAAACCAGGAAAGATAACAGAATCCACAGGTCCTCTGGAGAAGGCAGATTGCTCCTGCAGGAACTGGGAGACAGCCCAAATACTGTGAGTGCCCAAATTGTGAAAGTGAGAAAAGGGCATTGTCCTTCCCCGAACACGCACGCTTACTGGGGAACCTGAAGGTCTAGATCACAGGAGAAGGATTTGACCTTACCTGGAGCTGAGTCAATTTAGAGAGCCAGGCAAAATACAGGGGAAGAGGAAGCAGCAGGAAAAGCCCTGTGGGCTCTCTGGGTCCCCAGGGAACCCATTTCTGACTTGTCTCACAGGGGTCCTTGGGGAGGGCTGCCAGAGGCACTGGGAAAAGACCACAGAGAGAAGGAAACTTCCAGCTGAATTTTGTAACAATTCCAACCGAACACGAAGTCTCCTGGCCAGAACTCAGGGGAGGGCATGAATCTGGTGTGCAGACTCCACAGGCACGGAGGTGAGAAAGTCCTGCTTGCTTTCATAACTGGGAGGCTGGTAGCCCAGAGCAAGTTCTCAGCCCTGTTCACCCACTGCCTGGAAACAAACTTGGTGCTGTTGTGGGGGACATGGTGGGAGTCAGACTGGTCTTTTGGGTTGCATGGGAACTGGTGAGGCCTGTAACTGCCAGCTTTCCCCAGCTTCCCTGACAACCTGCATGACGCAGCAGACGCAGCTATAATCCTCTTGGGAATACAACTCTATTGACCTGGGAACCACACACCCATCCGCCACAGCAGCTGTAGTAAGCCCCGCCCAAGGAGAGTCTGAGCTCGGACACCCCTAGACCTTCCCCAACATGATGGTCCTTCCCTACCCATTCTGGTAACTGAAGACAAAGGGCATATTCTCTTTGGAGTTCTAGGGCCCTGCCCATCGCCTGATCCTTCCTTTACTACATAGCTGATGCTCTCTGGAAAGTGCCACCTCCTGTGGGAGGTCAACCAGCACAAAAATAGTGCATTAAGGAACCAAAACTGAGGACCTTCACAGAGTCCATTTCACTCCCCTGCCACCTGCACTGGAGCAGGTGCTGGTATCCATGGCTGAGAGACCTGCAGACAGTTCATATGACAGGACTCTGTGCAGACAACCCCCAGTACCAGCCTGGAGTCTGCTAGCCCTGCTAGGTGGCTAGATACAGAAGAGAGATAACAATCATTACAGCTCAGCTATCAGAAAGCCACATCCCTAGGAAAAGGGGGAGAGTACTACATCAAGGGAACACCCTGTGGGACAAAAGTATCTGAACAGCAACCTTGAGTCCCAGATACTCCCTCTGACATAGCCTACCCAAAAGAGAATTAACCAGAAAAACCATTTTGACAATATGACAAAACAAGGTTCTTTAACATCTCCCAAAAAATTATACTAGCTCACCAGCAAAGGCTCCAAACCAAGAAGAAATACCTGATTTACCTGAAAAATAATTCAGAAGATTGATTATTAAGCTAACCAAGGAGGCACCAGAGAAAGGTGAGGTCCGATTTAAGGAAATTAAAAAAATAATACAAGAAATGAGTGGAGAAATCTTCAGTGAAATAGATAGCATAGATAAAAAAAAATCACAACTTCAGGAAATAAAGGACATACTTAGAGAAATGCAAAATGTTCTGGAAACAGAATCTAACAAGCAGAAGAAAAAACTTCAGAGCTTGGAGACAAGGTATTTGAATTAGCCCAAACCAACAAAGACAAAGAAAAAAAGAATTTAAAAAAAGAGACAAAGTCTCCAAGAAGTCTGGGATTATGTTAAATGACCAAACCTAAGAATAGTTGGTGTTCCCGAGGAAGAATAGAAATCTACAAGTCTGGAAAACATATTTGGGGTAATAATCAAGGGAAACTTCCCTGGCCTTGCTAGAGATCTAGACGTCCAAATACAAGAAGCTCAAATAACACCTGGGAAATTCATCACCAAAACGTCATTGTCTAGGCACATTTTCATCAGGTTATCTAAAGTCAAGATGAAGGAAAGAATCTTAAGAGCTGTGAGACAAAAGCACCAGGAAACCTATAAAGAAAAACCTATCAGATTAACAGCAGATTTCTCAGCAGAAACACTACAAGCTAGAAGGGATTAGGGCCCTATCGTCAGTCTCCTTAAACAAAACAATTATCAGCCAAGAATTTTGTATCCAGCAAAACTAAGTTTTATAAATGAAGGAAAGATACAGACTTTTTCAGACAAACAAACGCTGAGAGAATTTGCCACTACCAAGCTGGCACTATAAGAACTACTAAAAGGAGCTCTAAAATCTTGAAACAAATCCTGGAAACACATTAAAACAGAACCCCTTTGAAGCATAAATCTCACAGGACCTATAAAATAAAAATACCATTAAAAAAACCAAGGTATACAGGCAACAAATAACACAATGAATGAAATAGTACCTCACATCTCGATACTAATGTTGAATGTAAACAGCCTAAATGCTCCACTTAAAAGATTCAGAATTGCAGAATGGATAAGAATTCATCAACCAACCATCTGCTGCCTTCAAGAGACTCACATAACACGTAAGAACTCATATACATTTAAGGTAAAGGGGTAGAAAAAGACATTCCATGCAAATGGACACCAAAAGTGAGCAGGAGTAGCTCTTCTTATATCAGACAAAACAAACTTTAAAGCACCAGCAGTTTAAAAAAGACAAAGATGTAAATTATATAATGATAAAAGGCCTTGTCCAACAGGAAAATATCACAATCCTAATTATATATGCACCTAACACTGGAGCTCCCAAATTTATAAAACAATTACTACTAGACCTAAGAAATGAGATATACAGCAACACAATAACAACAGGGAACCTCAATACTCCACTGACAGCACTAGACAGGTCATCAAGACAGAAAGTCAACAAAGAAACAGTGGATTTAAACTATACCTGGAACAAATGGACTTAACAGATATTTATAGAACATTCTACCCAACAACCACAGAATATACATTCTATTCATCAGTGCATGGGACTTTTTCCAAGATAGACCGTACGGTAGGCCACATAACAACTCTCATACATTTAAGAAAACTTAAATTGTATCAAGTACTCTCTCAGACAACAGTGAAATAAAACTGGAAATCAACTCCAAAAGGAACCTTCAAAACCAAATACATGGAAATTATATAACCTGCTTCTGAATGATCATTGGGTCAACAAATAAATCAATATAGAAATTAAACATTCTTTGAACTGAATAATAACAGTGATGCAACCTATCAAAATCTCTGGGATACAGCAAAGGCAGTGCTGAGAGGAAAGTTCATAGCCTTAAATACCTACATCAAAAAGTCCGAAATAACACAAATAGACAATGTAAAGTCCCACCTCAAGGAACTAGAGAAAAAAGAGCAAACTAAACCCAAACCCAGGAGAAGAAAGGAAATAACCAAGATCAGAACAGAACTAAATGAAATGGAAACAAACGAACAAAAAATAATACAAAAGATAAATGAAACAAAAAGCTGGTTCTTTGAAAAGATAAATAAAATTGATATGCCATTAGCAAGATTAACCAAGAAAAGAAGAGAGAAGATCCAAATGAGCTCAATTAGAAATGAAAGGGGAAATATTACAACTGACACCACAGAAATACAAAAAATCATTCAGGTCCACTATGAATACCTTTGTATGCATAAACTAGAAAACCTAGAAGAGCTGGATAAATTCCTGGAAAGATATAACCATCTTATCTTTAATCAGGAAGAATTAGAAATCCTGACTGAGCACACCAATAACAAGCAATGAGATTGGAATGGTAATAAAAAATTACTGACAAAGAAAGTCCAGAACCAGGTGGATTCATAGCCGAATTCTATCAGACATTCAAAGAAGAATTGGTACGAATCCTATTTGACACTATTCCACAAGATAGAGAAAGAGGAAATTCTCCCTAAATTATTCTATGAAGCCAGTATCATCCTAATACCAAAACCCAGAGAGGACATAATTGAAAAAGAAAACTACAGACCAACATCTCTGATGAAAATAGATGCAAAAATCCTTAACAAAATATTAGCTAACTGAATCCAACAGCATATCAAAAAGATCATCCACCATGAGCAAGTGGGTTTCATACCAGGGATGCAAGAATGGTTTAACATACACGAGTCAATAAATGTAATATACCACATAAACAGAATTTTTAAAAGTCATGTGATCATCTCAATAGTTGCATAAAAAGCATTTGACAAAATCCAGTATCCCTTTATGACTAAAACCCTCAGCAAAATTGGCATACAAGGTACATACCTCAATATAATAAAAGCCATGTATGACATACCCACATCCAACATAATACTGAATGGGGAAAAGTTGAAAGCATTTCCTCTGAGAACTGGAACAAAACAAGGATGCCTCGTCTTTTACTACTTCTAGTCAACACAGTGCTGGAAGTCCTAGCCAGAGCAGTTGGACAAGAGAAAGAAATAAAGGGAATCCAAATTGGTAGAAAGGAAGTCAAACTGTTGCTGTTTGCTGATGATATGATCATATACCTTGAAAACCTAAAGACTCATCCAAAAAGCTCCTACAACTTATAAAATGAGTTCAGCAAGCTTTCAGGATAGAAAATTAACGGACACAAATCAGTAGCTCTGCTGTATGCTAACAGCAACCAAGCTGAGAATCAAATCAAGAACTTAACCACTTGACAATAGCTGCAGAAAACAAAACAAGACAAACAAACAAACAAACAAACAAAAACAAACAAAAAGCTTAGGAATATACCTAACCGGGGGGGTGAAAGACCTCTACGAGGAAAACTACAAAATACTGCTGAAAGAAATCATAGACAACACAAACAAATGGAAACACATCCCATGGTCATAGATGGGTAGAATCAATAGTGTAAATGACCACACTGCCAAAAGCAATCTACAAATTCAATGTAATTGCTATCAAAATACAACCATCATTCTTCACAGACTTAGAGAAAACAATTCTAAAATTCATATGGAACCGAAAAAAGAGCCTGAATAGCCAAAGCAATCGTAAGGAAAAAGAACAAATCTGGAGGCATCACATTACCTGATTTCAAACTATACTGTAAGGCCATATTTACCAAAATAGCCTGGTACTGGTATAAAAATAGGCACATAGACCAATGGAACAGAATAGTGAATTCAGAAATAAGCCCAAATACTTACAGTCAACTAATCTTCAACAAAGCACACAAAAACATAAAGTAGAGAAAGGATTACCTATTCAACAAATGGTGCTGGGGTAACTGGCAAGCCATATACACCATGGAATACTATGCAGCCATAAAAAAGGATGAGTTCATATCCTTTGTAGGGACATGGATGAAGCTGAAAACCATCATTTTCAGCAAACGATTGCAAGGACGAAGAACCAAACACTGCATGTTCTCACTCATAGGTGGGAATTGAACAATGAGAACACTTGGACTTAGGAAGGGGAACATCACACACTGGGGCCTGTCGTGGGGTCGGGGGAGTGGGGAGAGATAGCATTAGGAGATATACCTAATGTAAATGACGAGTTAATGGGTGCAGCACACCAACATGGCACATGTATACGTATGTAACAAATCTGCACGTTGTGCAAAAGTACCTTAGAACTTAAAGTATAATAAAAAAAAATTAGCCAGGTGTGGTGGTGTGTGCCTGTAATACCAGCTACTTGGGAGGCTGAGGCAGGAGAATGGCTTGAATCCAGGAGGCAGAGGTTGCAGTGAGCTGAGATCGGGACACTGCATTCCAGCCTGGGCGACAGAGCAAGACTTTGTCTTGGGGGAAAAAAAATAATAATAATTCAGTGACTCCTAATACTCTTGCCTGGGGAAATGTCTCATTGATGTCAACCCTGATGAGCCTAGAACTGGAGACTTTGTAGCCCAAGAAAATGGCTGAGCCAATTCCTTAAAATCCAAGGCCATACAGATGGAACTGGCAGTGACCTACGAATTCAGAGGATAAACTTCAATTACGTATGCAAAGCTGATGCACCTGTGTTGATAGGAAGAAAAAAAAAAGTCCGCTTGGTTTTTTCTGTGATGGAAGGACCTCCTTGTCTGCATGGCTCCGGATGTGACATTGTATAGAGTCACTGAAAATAATGCAATAGACAGAGTCACTGAAAACAATGCAAAAGTACATTCTTACTCTTGCGGTGTTTAACACGGCTTCAAAGCTTGTAGGCACCTCGTGGCTTATAAGGCACCAGGCCTTATCCATAGGAGCAGAGCATTGATTTTCTCCACTGTGACTTCATGCACAACGGTATATTCAGTGACGGTGTTTATGCCATAAAGGTGATAAGTCTTACTTCCTCTGCAGGCAAGTCTGCTAGTTCTGTTTAATGTTAATGTAGTTGGAGAGAGAACAGTGTTCCACAGGGACATAGAGTGACAAGAAAAGAAATAAAGGATTTTAGCTCTGAATCAATAACTGTACCAATGAAAGCAAGTCGGATGAAAAGGAAGTCAAAGGAACTGGAACTAACTTTTCCTTCAAGCAGAAGTTGCCCTTGGGATACAAGAAAGAGCTGCATTCTCTGCTCTCCGCAAGAGGGAGCATTAAGACTTTATTTCCAAGCTCCAAATTACCAGCTTGAATGGAGACATAGAACGCGATTAACACCAAGTTTATTGATTGGAAATGGTTTATGGTATCAATTTGTTGTAATGAAAGTTGCCGTTATTTTTGAAGTCAGTTATCATTTCACTTTGGAATGGAAAAAAAAAATTTTGATGCAAACAAACCTTCAAAGTTCACAAAAAGAATTTGAGATTTATGTCTGTAATAATGTTCAGGTTCAAAGGTAATATAAAGCTAAATGTGAGTGACATCAATATTTGTGGCATAAGGCTTGTCTATTTTGCTCAGTGTTTTATCCCAGGAGCCTAGCAGAGTTTGCACTTGGTATATGCTTAATATTTCTTGAAAAAATAAATTAATACTCTTGTGTTAACATTAGAATTAATACTCATTATGAGATATTATATTATGACAAGAGTCCAGAATTTGAGATAAGACACTTGTGTTTTAATCCTAACCCCACCATTAAGTACCTAAATCAATTGAATATGATCATTAATTTAAGAAAGGTTATATTTCTACATACATAAAAGGGCATTAAATATCTATGATGTATGTTTGTTGCTAGAATAATAGGTAATATCGTAAAATGTTTGAAACGTTGATATATCCAATGTGGAATAAGAAAATACAAATTCTGGAGGAAATTTTATCATAAGTGATGGCTACGTCAAACAATTTAAAGGATTATCACGTGTGTGTATGTGTATAGAAAAAAATCTCTTAATCATATATATTTTAAATCTGAGGATATTTCTATATACTGCATATATTTGCCATTCTTTTTTTTTTTTTAAATTATACTTTAAGTTCTAGGGTACATGTGCATAACGTGCAGGTTTGTTACATATGTATACTTGTGCCATGTTGGTGTGCTGCACCCATCAACTCGTCAGCACCCATCAATTCATCATTTATATCATGTATAACTCCCCAATGCAATCCCTCCCCCCTCCCCCCTCCCCATGATAGGCCCCAGTGTGTGATGTTCCCCTTCCCGAGTCCAAGTGATCTCATTGTTCAGTTCCCACCTATGAGTGAGAACATGCGGTGTTTGGTTTTCTGTTCTTCTGATAGTTTGCTAAGAATGATGGTTTCCAGCTGCATCCATGTCCCTACAAAGGACGCAAACTCATCCTTTTTTATGGCTGCATAGTATTCCATGGTGTATATGTGCCACATTTTCTTAATCCAGTCTGTCACAGATGGACATTTGGGTTGATTCCAAGTCTTTGCTATTGTGAATAGTGCTGCAATAAACATACGTGTGCATGTGTCTTTGTAGTAGAATAATTTATAATCCTTTGGGTATATACCCAGTAGTGGGATGGCTGGGTCATATGGTACATCTAGTTCTAGATCTTTGAGGAATCGGCATACTGTTTTCCATAATGGTTGAACTAGTTTACAATCCCACCAACAGTGTAAAAGTGTCCCTATTTCTCCACATCCTCTCCAACACCTGTTGTTTCCTGATTTTTTAATGATTGCCATTCTAGCTGGTGTGAGATGGTATCTCATTGTGGTTTTGATTTGCATTTCTCTGATGGCCAGTGATGATGAGCATTTTTTCATGTGTCTGTTGGCTGTATGAATGTCTTCTTTTGAGAAATGTCTGTTCATATCCTTTCCCCACTTTTTGATGGGGTTGTTTATTTTTTTCTTGTATATTTGTTTGAGTTCTTTGTAGATTCTGGATATTAGTCCTTTGTCAGATGAGTAGATTGCAAAAATTTTCTCCCATTCTGTAGGTTGCCTGTTCACTCTGATGGTAGTTTCTTTTGCTGTGCAGAAGCTCTTTAGTTTAATTAGATTCCATTTGTCAATTTTGGCTTTTGCTGCCATTGCTTTTGGTGTTTTAGACATGAAGTCCTTGCCCGTGCCTATGTCCTGAATGGTACTACCTAGATTTTCTTCTAGGGTTTTTATGGTATTAGGTCTAACATTTAAGTCTCTAATCCATCTTGAATTAATCTTCGTATGAGGAGTAAGGAAAGGATCCAGTTTCAGCTTTCTACTTATGGCTAGCCAATTTTCCCAGCACCATTTATTAAATAGGGAATCTTTTCCCCATTTCTTGTTTCTCTCAGGTTTGTCAAAGATCAGATGGCTGTAGATGTGTGGTATTATTTCTGAGGACTCTGTTCTGTTCCATTGGTCTATATCTCTGTTTTGGTACCAGTACCATGCTGTTTTGGTTACTGTAGCCTTGTAGTATAGTTTGAAGTCAGGTAGTGTGACGCCTCCGGCTTTGTCCTTTTGACTTAGGATTGTCTTGGCAATGAGGGCTTTTTTTGGGTTCCATATGAACTTTGAAGCCGTTTTTTCCAATTCTGTGAAGAAACTCATTGGTAGCTTGATGGGGATGGCATTGAATCTATAAATAACCTTGGGCAGTATGGCCATTTTCACGATGTTGATTCTTCCTATCCATGAGCATGGTATGTTTTTCCATTTGTTTGTGTCCTCTTTGATTTCACTGAGCAGTGGTTTGTAGTTCTCCTTGAAGAGGTCCTTGACATCCCTTGTAAGTTGGATTCCTAGGTATTTTATTCTCTTTGAAGCAATTGTGAATGGAAGTTCATTCCTGACTTGGCTCTCTGCTTGTCTGTTACTGGTGTATAAGAATGCTTGTGATTTTTGCACATTAATTTTGTATCCTGAGACTTTGCTGAAGTTGCTTATCAGCCTAAGGAGATTTTGGGCTGAGACGATGGGGTTTTCTAAATATACAATCATGTCATCTGCAAACAGGGACAATTTGACTTCTTCTTTTCCTAACTGGATACCCTTGATTTCTTTCTCTTGCCTGATTGCCCTAGCCAGAACTTCCAACACTATGTTGAATAGGAGTGGTGAGAGAGGGCATCCCTGTCTTGTGCCAGTTTTCAAAGGGAATTTTTCCAGTGTTTGCCCATTCAGTATGATATTGGCTGTGGGTTTGTCATAAATAGCTCTTATTATTTTGAGGTATGTTCCATCAATACCGAATTTATTGAGCGTTTTTAGCATGAAGGGCTGTTGAATTTTGTCAAAAGCCTTTTCTGCATCTATTGAGATAATCATGTGGTTCTTGACTTTGGTTCTGTTTATATGCTGGATTACGTTTATTGATTTGCGAATGTTGAACCAGCCTTGCATCCCAGGGATGAAGCCCACTTGATCATGGTGGATAAGCTTTTTGATGTGCTGCTGAATCCGGTTTGCCAGTATTTTATTGAGGATTTTTGCATCGATGTTCATCAGGGATATTGGTCTAAAATTTTGTTTTTTTCTTGTGTCTCTGCCAGGCTTTGGTATCAGGATGATGTTGGCCTCATAAAATGAGTTAGGGAGGATTCCCTCTTTTTCTATTGATTGGAATAGTTTCAGAAGGAATGGTACCAGCTCCTCCTTGTACCTCTGGTAGAATTCAGCTGTGAATCCATCTGGTCCTGGACTTTTTTTGGTGGGTTGGCTATTAATTGTTGCCTCAATTTCAGAGCCTGCTATTGGTCTATTCAGGGATTCAACTTCTTCCTGGTTTAGTCTTGGGAGAGTGTAAGTGTCCAGGAAATTATCCATTTCTTCTAGATTTTCTAGTTGATTTGCATAGAGGCGTTTATAGTATTCTCTGATGGTTGTTTGTATTTCTGTGGGGTCCGTGGTGATATCCCCTTTATCATTTTTTATTGCGTCTATTTGATTCCTCTCTCTTTTCTTCTTTATTAGTCTTGCTAGCGGTCTGTCAATTTTGTTGATCTTTTCAAAAAACCAACTCCTGGATTCATTGATTTTTTGGAGGGTTTTTTGTGTCTCTATCTCCTTCAGTTCTGCTCTGATCTTAGTTATTTCTTGCCTTCTGCTAGCTTTTGAATGTGTTTGCTCTTGCCTCTCTAGTTCTTTTAATTGTGATGTTAGAGTGTCAGTTTTAGATCTTTCCTGCTTTCTCTTGTGGGCATTTAGTGCTATAAATTTCCCTCTACACACTTCTTTAAATGTGTCCCAGAGATTCTGGTATGTTGTATCTTTGTTCTCATTGGTTTCAAAGAACATCTTTATTTCTGCCTTCATTTCGTTATGTACCCAGTAGTCATTCAGGAGCAGGTTGTTCAGTTTCCATGTAGTTGAGCGGTTTTGATTGAGTTTCTTAGTCCTGAGTTCTAGTTTGATTGCACTGTGGTCTGAGAGACAGTTTGTTATAATTTCTGTTCTTTTACATTTGCTGAGGAGTGTTTTACTTCCAATTATGTGGTCAATTTTGGAATAAGTGCGATGTGGTGCTGAGAAGAATGTATATTCTGTTGATTTGGGGTGGAGAGTTCTATAGATGTCTATTAGGTCCGCTTGGTGCAGAGATGAGTTGAATTCCTGGATATCCTTGTTAACTTTCTGTCTTGTTGATCTGTCTAATGTTGACAGTGGAGTGTTGAAGTCTCCCATTATTATTGTATGGGGGTCTAAGTCTCTTTGTAAGTCTCTAAGGACTTGCTTTATGAATCTGGGTGCTCCTGTATTGGGTGCATATATATTTAGGAGAGTTAGCTCTTCCTGTTGAATTGAACCCTTTACCATTATGTAATGGCCTTCTTTGTCTCTTTTGATCTTTGATGGTTTAAAGTCTGTTTTATCAGAGACTAGGATTGCAACCCCTGCTTTTTTTTGTTCTCCATTTGCTTGGTAGATCTTCCTCCATCCCTTTATTTTGAGCCTGTGTATGTCTGTGCATGTGAGATGGGTCTCCTGAATACAGCAGACTGATGGGTCTTGACTCTTTATCCAGTTTGCCAGTCTGTGTCTTTTAATTGGAGCATTTAGTCCATTTACATTTAAGGTTAATATTGTTATGTGTGAACTTGATCCTGCCATTATGATATTAACTCGTTATTTTGCTCGTTAGTTGATGCAGTTTCTTCCTAGCCTCGATGGTCTTTACATTTTGGCATGTTTTTGCAATGGCTGGTACCGGTTGTTCCTTTCCATGTTTAGGGCTTCCTTCAGGGTCTCTTGTAAGGCAGGCCTGGTGGTGACAAAATCTCTAAGCATTTGCTTATCTGTAAAGGATTTTATTTCTCCTTCACTTATGAAACTTAGTTTGGCTGGATATGAAATTCTAGGTTTAAAATTCTTTTCTTTAAGAACGTTGAATATTGGCCCCCACTCTCTTCTGGCTTGTAGAGTTTCTGCCGAGAGATCTGCTGTTAGTCTGATGGGCTTCCCTTTGTGGGTAACCTGACCTTTCTCTCTGGCTGCCCTTAAGATTTTTTCCTTCATTTCAACTTTGGTGAATCTGGCAATTATGTGTCTTGGAGTTGCTCTTCTGGAGGAGTATCTTTGTGGCGTTCTCTGTATTTCCTGAATTTGAATGTTGGCCTGCCCTACTAGGTTGGGGAAGTTCTCCTGGATGATATCCTGAAGAGTGTTTTCCAACTTGGTCCCATTTTCCCCCTCACTTTCAGGCACCCCAATCAGACGTAGATTTGGTCTTTTTACATAATCCCATGCTTCTTGCAGGCTTTGTTCATTTCTTTTTCTTCTTTTTTCTTTAGATTTCTCTTCTTGCTTCATTTCATTCATTTGATCCTCAATCGCTGATACTCTTTCTTCCAGTTGATCGAGTCGGTTACTGAAGCTTGTGGATTTGTCACGTATTTCTCGTGTCATGGTTTTCATCTCTGTCAGTTCGTTTATGGCCTTCTCTGCATTAATTATTCTAGTTATCAATTCTTCCACTCTTTTTTCAAGATTTTTAGTTTCTTTGTGCTGGGTACGTAATTCCTCCTTTAGCTCTGAGAAGTTTGATGGACTGAAGCCTTCTTCTCTCATCTCGTCAAAGTCATTCTCCGTCCAGCTTTGATCCGTTGCTGGCGATGAGCTGTGTTCCTTTACAGGGGGAGATACGCTCTTATTTTTTGAATTTCCAGCTTTTCTGCCCTGCTTTTTCCCCATCTTTGTGGCTTTATCTGCCTCTGGTCTTTGATCATGGTGACGTACTGATGGGGTTTTGGTATGGGTGTCCTTCCTTTTGTTAGTTTTCCTTCTAGCAGTCGGGACCCTCAGCTGTAGGTCTGTTGGAGATTGCTTGAGGTCCACTCCAGATCCTATTTGCCTGGGTGTCAGCAGCAGAGGCTGCAGAAGATAGAACATTGCTGAACAGCGAGTGTACCTGTCTGATTCTTGCTTTAGAAGCTTCCTCTCAGGGGTGTACTTTACCGTGTGAGGTGTGGGTTGTCAGACTGCCCCTAGTGGGGGATGTCTCCCAGTTAGGCTACTCAGGGGTCAGGGACCCACTTGAGCAGGCAGTCTGTCCGTTCTCAGATCTCAACCTTCATGTTGGGAGATCCACTGCTCTTTTCAAAGCTGTCAGACAGAGTCGTTTGCGTCTGCAGAGATTTCTGCTGCTCTTTTGTTGTTGTTGTTGTTGTTGTTGATTAGCTGTGCCCTGTCCCCAGAGGTGAAGTCTACAGAGACAGGCAGGGCTCCTTGAGCTGCTGTGAGCTCCACCCAGTTGGAGCTTCACAGCGGGTTTTTTACCTACTTAAGCCTCAGTAATGGCGGATGCCCCTCCCCCAGCCTCGCTGCTGCCTTGCAGTTAGATCGGAGACTTCTGTGCTAGCAATGAGGGAGGCTCCGTGGGCAGGCATGGGACCCTCCTGGCCAGGTGTGGGATATAATCTCCTGTTGTGCCCGTTTGCTAAGACCCTTGGTACAGCACAGTATTGGGGTGGGAGTTACCCAATTTTCCAGGTGTTGTGTGTCTCAGTTCCCCTGGCTAGGAAAAGGGATTCCCGTCCCCCTTGCACTTCCCAGATGAGGCGATGCCTCGCCCTGCTTCAGCTCTCGCTGGTCGGGCTGCAGCAGCTGACCAGCACCGATTGTCTGGCACTCCCCAGTGAGATGAACCCAGTACCTCAGTTGAAAATGCAGAAATCACTTGTCTTCTGTGTCACTCGCCCTGGGAGCTGGAGACTGGAGCTGTTCCTATTCAGCCATCTTGCTCCACACCCCTGAGGTAGATTTTAAATAGTTGTGGGAAATTCAGACAAATCCTCACTGGATCATTTCTATTGCCCTTTGATCAATGTAACTAGTCTATGCATGGCTGTCCAAGAATACGAGTTTGATTTTTCTTTTATCCACACTTGGAGGCATTGCACAGGCAGCTGTTTTATCAAATGCAGTCTGTCAATGTGAACATGTCAACAGAAAGGACATATCTCTGTAGAATTGGAAAGGGAACATTTCAGTAAGCTTTAACTACATAGGCACTGAGACTCACACCAGGACTGAGAAACTTTCACCCAATAGAGAAGCAAGGAAGGTCCTACGATTTCAGTTGCTTCTGAAATGTATCAAGGTACAAATATAGCCCCAGATCTGATGTTCAGCATTCAAGGCTTCATAATCTGGCTTCAACCTCCTCATCCACCTACTCTTCCCCATTCTCCAACGCAAGGCCTATGTGCTTTAGAAGCTTGTATCTCCATGGTCCCCCAAAGAGGAATCTATTTAACATTCAAACCCTTGCTCATCATGCCCTTTCTCTTCTTTTCTGTCCCTCTGGCCCATTCAAATCCTACCCAAAATTTGAGACCCCGGACAAGGTCACCCTCGTGGAGGTATATTAACTCCATCTCACTGTCATGCTTCATGTCTCTGCATCCCTGTCATACTAGCGTCCCTCCTGTGGTTTGGGGTCTGTTCCCTTTTGTCACCCTCTATTTTTAGTGTGGCGATCAGTCTCTTAATTTCTACTGGAAGTTTCTAGTCAGGGATGTTCTTAAATTTCATTTGTATCATCAACTGTACCTAGTTCCATGTATACAGTAGTTGTTTAATGAGTGATTGTTGAATTCTTATGCTCATTTGTGTTAGGACAATCACTGTTCTATGAGCAGTCCCGTAATCCAGAAGATCCGGTGTCTCCTCTTTAAGTGTTTACAGATTAGCAGTGAGATTGGCTGTGGTCAGGTAGATAAGACAGAGAACCCTCCTTCCTGGGAAGCAGGAAGTGGTTGTGCCAGGAGAAGAGTTTGACGTGGAATTCAAAGGAGGAAGATCCTACTCCGTCTTTTCTTTGTGCCTTCTCAGCTCTTAACTCAATGCCTGGCACAGAGTGAGTACTTGGATATTTGTTGATTAAATTAAAGAAATGACTTCTACTTTTAGAGCGAGGAAACCTTGAAAGAAAGATATTTTATTAAGACGTATCAAGAAAAATGGGTCATCAGGAGGCAAAATGGAGGAGGATAGGAGGCAGGACTAACTTGCACTTGCTACTCAGATGAACAGAGCAGTTCATGGACTGTTCATTGTGAACTTTTGCTTCAAGAACTACTGCAGGGACATACCAGGAAAGCAGAGAGAATCCTCAGACCCTTTGAAGGAAGTGGATTGCTCCTCCAGGCTCTGTGGGACAGCAGAGGAACTGTGAGCCAGCTTGGTTTCTCAGTTGGGGGGCTTATAGCCTGGGGCAATTTCTCAGCTCTGCTCACCAGCAGACTGGAAGGAAATAAACTCATTTTTATTGGGGGTTCATGGTGGGAGTGAGACTGGCCCTTCAGACTGTGGGCTGCGTGGGAGCTGTGTAAGGCCTGTGGCTGCCAGCTTTCCCCCACTCCCCTGATGGCCTGTGTGACACAGGAGAGACAGCTATAATCCCCCTGGGAACATAACTGGAGAAACTAGTTGGCCTGGGAACTACATTGGCCTGGGAACTACATCCTCATCCCCCAAAGCAGCCACAACAAGCCCTGACCAAGGAGAGTCTAAGCTCAGACATGTCTAACCCTGCCCCTGGTTGGTGGTCTTTCTCTACCCAGCCTGGTAGCTGAAGAAAAGGATGTAATCTGTTGGGGGGGTACCATGGTCCTGCCCACCACCTGATCCTCCCTAGACTACTGTAGCTGAGGCGCTCTTGAAATCATCACCTCCTGGCTGGAGGCCAACCAACACAACACCATCACACTTAACAAAAATACATCCAAGAACCCTCACAGAATCCACTTCACTCTCCTGCTACCTCCACTGGAGCAGGTGCTGGTATCCATGGTCAAGAGACCTAAAGATGGATCACATCACAGGACTCTTTGAATACACTCCCCAGGACCAGTCAAAAGCCAGGTAGCTCCACTGGTTTGCTAGATCCAGAAGAGAAAAAGCAATCACTACAGTTCAGGTCTCAGGAAGCCCCATCCTTTGGGAAAAGGGGAGAGCACCACATCAAGGGAACATCCTATAGGACAAAAGAATTTGAACAGCAGCCCTTAGTTCTAGATCTTCCCTCTGATGTAATCTATCTAAATGAGAAGAAACCAGAAAAGCAATTATGGTAATATGACAAAATAAGATTCTTCAACACCCCCAAAAGATCCTGCTAGATTACCAGTCATGGATGCAAACCAAGATGAAATCCCTGAATTGCCATAAAAAGAAATCAGAAGGTTGATTATCGGACTAATCAAGGAGGCACCAGAGAAAGGTGAAGTCCAACTTATAGTAATCAAAAAAACAATACAGGGTATGAATGGGAAAATAGTGAAAGAGATAACATAAGAGAAAAATAATCAACACTTCTGAAGTTGAAGGACAGAGAGAATTGCAAAATGCATTGGAAAGTCTCAGCAATAGAATCAAACAAGTAGAAAAAAGAACTTCTCAAAAACAAGGCTTTTAAATTAACACGATTCAACAAATACAGAAAAAAAAAAAAAAAAAAGAATTTTTAGAAAAGGACAAAGCCTGCAAGAAATTTGCGATTATGTTAAATGACCAAACCTCAGAATAATTGGTGTTCCTGGAGAAGAAGAGAAATCTAAAAGTTGGAAAACATATTTGAAAGAATAAACAAGGGAAACTTCCCTGGCCTTGCTACAGACCTAGATATACAAATATAAGAAGCTGAAAGAACACCTGAGAAATTCATCACAAAAAGATCACCTCCCAGGTGCATAGTCATCAGGTTATCTAAAGTCAAGACAAAGGGAAGAATCTTAAGAGCTGCGAGGCAAAAGCAGCAGGTAACCTATAAAGGAAAACCTGTCAAAATAACAGCAGATTTCTCAGCAGAAACCCTACAAGCTAAAAGGGATTGGGGTCCATTCTTTTTTTTTTTTTTTTTTTTTATTATACTTTAAGTTCTAGGGTACATGTGCATATCGTGCAGGTTTGTTACATATGTATACTTGTGCCATGTTGGTGTGCTGCACCCATCAACTCGTCAGCACCCGTCAATTCGTCATTTATATAAGGTATAACTCCCAGTGCAATCCCTCCTCCCTCCCCCCTCCCCATGATAGGCCCCGATGTGTGATGTTCCCTTCCCGATTCCAAGTGATGTCATTGTTCAGTTCCCACCTACGAGTGAGAACATGCGGTGTTTGGTTTTCTCTTCTTGTGATAGTTTGCTAAGAATGATGGTTTCCAGCTGCATCCATGTCCCTACAAAGGACGCAAACTCATCCTTTTTTATGGCTGCATAATATTCCATGGTGTATATGTGCCACATTTTCTTAATCCAGTCTGTCACAGATGGACATTTGGGTTGATTCCAAGTCTTTGCTATTGTGAATAGTGCCGCGATAAACATAGGTGTGCATGTGTCTTTATAGTAGCATGATTTATAATCCTTTGGGTATATACCCAGTAGTGGGATGGCTGGGTCACATGGTACATCTAGTTCTAGATCCTTGAGGAATTGCCATACTGTTTTCCATAATGGTTGAACTAGTTTACAATGCCACCAACAGTGTAAAAGTGTTCCTATTTCTCCACATCCTCTCCAGCACCTGTTGTTTCCTGACTTTTTAATGATTGCCATTCTAACTGGTGTGAGATGGTATCTCATTGTGGTTTTGATTTGCATTTCTCTGATGGCCAGTGATGATGAGCATTTTTTCATGTGTCTGTTGGCTGTATGAATGTCTTCTTTTGAGAAATGTCTGTTCATATCCTTCACCCACTTTTTGATGGGGTTGTTTGTTTTTTTCTTGTATATTTGTTTGAGTTCTTTGTAGATTCTGGATATTAGCCCTTTGTCAGATGAGTAGATTGCAAAAATTTTCTCCCATTCTGTAGGTTGCCTGTTCACTCTGACGGTAGTTTCTTTTGCTGTGCAGAAGCTCTTTAGTTTAATTAGATCCCATTTGTCAATTTTGGCTTTTGCTGCCATTGCTTTTGGTGTTTTAGACATGAGGTCCTTGCCCATGCCTATGTCCTGAATGGTATTACCTAGGTTTTCTTCTAGGGTTTTTATGGTATTAGGTCTAACATTTAAGTCTCTAATCCATCTTGAATTAATTTTCGTATAAGGAGTAAGGAAAGGATCCAGTTTCAGCTTTCTACTTATGGCTAGCCAATTTTCCCAGCACCATTTATTAAATAAGGAATCCTTTCCCCGTTTCTTGTTTCTCTCAGGTTTGTCAAAGATCAGATGGCTGTAGATGTGTGGCATTATTTCTGAGGACTCTGTTCTGTTCCATTGGTCTATATCTCTGTTTTGGTACCAGTACCATGCTGTTTTGGTTACTGTAGCCTTGTAGTATAGTTTGAAGTTAGGTAGCGTGATGCCTCCAGCTTTGTTCTTATGACTTAGGATTGTCTTGGCAATGAGGGCTCTTTTTTGGTTCCATATGAACTTTAAAGCCGTTTTTTCCAATTCTGTGAAGAAACTCATTGGTAGCTTGATGGTGATGGCATTGAATCTATAAATAACCTTGGGCAGTATGGCCATTTTCACGATATTGATTCTTCCTATCTATGAGCATGGTATGTTCTTCCATTTGTTTGTGTCCTCTTTGATTTCACTGAGCAGTGGTTTGTAGTTCTCCTTGAAGAGGTCCTTGACATCCCTTGTAAGTTGGATTCCTAGGTATTTGATTCTCTTTGAAGCAATTGTGAATGGAAGTTCATTCCTGATTTGGCTCTCTGTTTGTCTCTTACTGGTGTATAAGAATGCTTGTGATTTTTGCACATTAATTTTGTATCCTGAGACTTTGCTCAAGTTTCTTATCAGCCTAAGGAGATTTTGGGCTGAGACGATGGGGTTTTCTAAATATACAATCATGTCATCTGCAAACAGGGACAATTTGACTTCTTCTTTTCCTAACTGGATACCCTTTATTTCTTTCTCTTGCCTGATTGCCCTAGCCAGAACTTCCAACACTATGTTGAATAGGAGTGGTGAGAGAGGGCATCCCTGTCTTGTGCCAGTTTTCAAAGGGATTTTTTCCAGTTTTTGCCCATTCAGTATGATATTGGCTGTGGATTTGTCATAAATAGCTCTTATTATTTTGAGGTATGTTCCATCAATACCGAATTTATTGAGCGTTTTTAGCATGAAGGGCTGTTGAATTTTGTCAAAAGCCGTTTCTGCATCTATTGAGATAATCATGTGGTTCTTGTCTTTGGTTCTGTTTATATGCTGGATTACATTTATTGATTTGCGAATGTTGAACCAGGCTTGCATCCCAGGGATGAAGCCCACTTGATCATGGTGGATAAGCTTTTTGATGTGCTGGCAAATCCGGTTTGCCAGTATTTTATTGAGGATTTTTGCATCGATGTTCATCAGGGATATTGGTCTAAAATTTTGTTTTTTTGTTGTGTCTCTGCCAGGCTTTGGTATCAGGATGATGTTGGCCTCATAAAATGAGTTAGGGAGGATTCCCTCTTTTTTAATTCATTGGAATAGTTTCAGAAAGGATGGTACCAGCTCCTCCTTGTACCTCTGGTAGAATTCAGCTGTGAATCCATCTGGTCCTGGACTTTTTTTGGTGGGTAGGCTATTAATTGTTGCCTCAATTTCAGAGCCTGCTATTGGTCTATTCAGGGATTCAACTTCTTCCTGGTTTAGTCTTGGGAGAGTGTAAGTGTCCAGGAAATTATCCATTTCTTCTAGATTTTCTAGTTGATTTGCGTAGAGGTGTTTATAGTATTCTCTGATGGTAGTTTGTATTTCTGTGGGGTCTGTGGTGATATCCCCTTTATCATTTTTTATTGCGTCTATTTGATTCTTCTCTCTTTTCTTCTTTATTAGTCTTGCTAGCGGTCTGTCAATTTTGTTGATTTTTTCAAAAAACCAACTCCTGGATTCATTGATTTTTTGGAGGGTTTTTTGTGTCTCTATCTCCTTCAGTTCTGCTCTGATCTTAGTTATTTCTTGCCTTCTGCTAGCTTTTGAATGTGTTTGCTCTTGCTTCTCTAGTTCTTTTAATTGTGATGTTAGAGTGTCCATTTTAGATCTTTCCAGCTTTCTCTTGTGGGCATTTAGTGCTATAAATTTCCCTCTACACACTGCTTTAAATGTGTCCCAGAGATTCTGGTATGTTGTATCTTTGTTCTCATTGGTTTCAAAGAACATCTTTATTTCTGCCTTCATTTCGTTATGTACCCAGTAGTCATTCAGGAGCAGGTTGTTCAGTTTCCATGTAGTTGAGCGGTTTTGATTGGGTTTCTTAGTCCTGAGTTCTAGTTTGATTGCACTGTGGTCTGAAAGACAGTTTGTTATAATTTCTGTTCTTTTACATTTGCTAAGGAGTGCTTTACTTCCAATTATGTGGTGAATTTTGGAATAAATGTCATGTGGTGCTGAGAAGAATGTATATTCTGTTGATTTGGGGTGGAGAGTTCTATAGATGTCTATTAGGTCCGCTTGGTGCAGAGATGAGTTGAATTCCTGGATATCCTTGTTAACTTTCTGTCTTGTTCATCTGTCTAATGTTGACAGTGGAGTGTTGAAGTCTCCCATTATTATTGTATGGGGGTCTAAGTCTCTTTGTAAGTCTCTAAGGACTTGCTTTATGAATCTGGGTGCTCCTGTATTGGGTGCATATATATTTAGGAGAGTTAGCTCTTCCTGTTGAATTGAACCCTTTACCATTATGTAATGGCCTTCTTTGTCTCTTTTGATCTTTGACGGTTTAAGTCTGTTTTATCAGAGACTAGGATTGCAACCCCTGCTTTTTTTTGTTCTCCATTTGCTTGGTAGATCTTCCTCCATCCCTTTATTTTGAGCCTATGTATGTCTGTGCATGTGAGATGGGTCTCCTGAATACAGCAGACTGATGGGTCTTGACTCTTTATCCAGTTTGCCAGTCTGTGTCTTTTAATTGGAGCATTTAGTCCAGTAACATTTAAGGTTAATATTGTTATGTGTGAACTTGATCCTGCCATTATGATATTAACTGGTTAGTTTGCTTGTTAGTTGATGCAGTTTCTTCCTAGCCTCGATGGTCTTTACATTTTGGCATGTTTTTGCAATGGCTGGTACCGGTTGTTCCTTTCCATGTTTAGGGCTTCCTTCAGGGTCTCTTGTAAGGCAGGCCTGGTGGTGACAAAATCTCTAAGCATTTGCTTATCTGTAAAGGATTTTATTTCTCCTTCACTTATGAAACTTAGTTTGGCTGGATATGAAATTCTGGGTTGACAATTCTTTTCTTTAAGAATGTTGAATATTGGCCCCCACTCTCTTCTGGCTTGTAGAGTTTCTGCCGAGAAGTCTGCTGTTAGTCTGATGGGCTTCCCTTTGTGGGTAACCCGACCTTTCTCTCTGGCTGCCCTTAAGATTTTTTCCTTCATTTCAACTTTGGTGAATCTGGCAATTATGTGTCTTGGAGTTGCTCTTCTCGAGGAGTATCTTTGTGGCATTCTCTGTATTTCCTGAATTTGAATGTTGGCCTGCCCTACTAGGTTGGGGAAGTTCTCCTGGATGATATCCTGAAGAGTGTTTTCCAACTTGGTTCCATTTTCCCCCTCACTTTCAGGCACCCCAGTCAGACGTAGATTTGGTCTTTTTACAGAATCCCATACTTCTTGCAGGCTTTGTTCATTTCTTTTTCTTCTTTTTTCTTTTGGTTTCTCTTCTCGCTTCATTTCATTCATTTGATCCTCAGTCGCTGATACTCTTTCTTCCAGTTGATCGAGCGGTTACTGAAGCTTGTGGATTTGTCATGTATTTCTCGTGTCATGGTTTTCATCTCTGTCATTTCATTTATGACCTTCTCTGCATTAATTATTCTAGCTATCAATTCTTCCACTCTTTTTTCAAGATTTTTAGTTTCTTTGCACTGGGTACATAATTCCTCCTTTAGCTCTGAGAAGTTTGATGGACTGAAGCCTTCTTCTCTCATCTCGTCAAAGTCATTCTCTGACCAGCTTTGATCCGTTGCTGGTGATGAGCTGCGCTCCTTTGCAGGGGGAGATGCGGTCTTATTTTTTGAATTTCCAGCTTTTCTGCCCTGCTTGTTCCCCATCTTTGTGGTTTTATCTGTCTCTGGTCTTTGATGATGGTGACGTACTGATGGGGTTTTGGTATAGGTGTTCTTCCTGTTTGATAGTTTTCCTTCTAATAGTCAGGACCCTCAGCTGTAGGTCTGTTGGAGATTGCTTGAGGTCCACTCCAGACCCTGTTTGCCTGGGTATCAGCAGCAGAGGTTGCAGAAGATAGAATATTTCTGAACAGCGAGTGTACCTGTCTGATTCTTACTTTGGAAGCTTCCTCTCAGGGGTGTACTCCACCCTGTGAGGTGTGGGTTGTCAGACTGCCCCTAGTGGGGGATGTCTCCCAGTTGGGCTACTCAGGGGTCAGAGACCCACTTGAGCAGGCAGTCTGTCCGTTCTCAGATCTCAACCTCCGTGTGGGGAGATCCACTGCTCTCTTCAAAGCTGTCAGACAGAGTCGTTTGCATCTGCGCAGGCCTCTGCTACTTCCCCTTTTGTTGTTTATCTGTGCCCTGTCCCCAGAGGTGGAGTCTACAGAGACAGGCAGGTTTCCTTGAGCTGCTGTGAACTCCACCCAGTTGGAGCTTCCCAGCGGCTTTGTTTACCTACTTAAGCCTCAGCAATGGCGGGCGCCCCTCCCCCAGCCTTGCTGCTGCCTTGTGGTTAGATTGCAGACTGCTGTGCTAGCAATGAGGTAGGCTCCGTGGCCGTGGGACCCTCCCGGCCAGGTGTGGGTATGATCTCCTGGTGTGCCCGTTTGCTTACAGCGCAGTATTGGGGTGGGAATTACCCAATTTTCCAGGTGTTGTGTGTCTCAGTTCATGTGGTTAGGAAAAGGGATTCCCTTCCCCCTTGCGCTTCCCAGGTGAGGCAATGCCTCGCCCTGCTTCAGCTCTCGCTGGTCGGGCTGCAGCAGCTGACCAGCACCGATTGTCCGGCACTCCCCAGTGAGATGACCCCAGTACCTCAGCTGAAAATGCAGAAATCACCGGTCTTCTGTGTCGGTCGCGCTGGGAGTTGGAGACTGGAGCTGTTCCTATTCAGCCCAGTCTTGCTCCGCCCCCGGGGTCCATTGTTTCGACTACTTACACAAAACAATTACTAGCCAAGAATTTTTTATCCAGCAAAACTAAGCTTCATAAATGAAGGAAAGATAGTCTTTTTCAGACAAACAAATGCTGAGAGAATTCATAATTACTAAGCCAGAACTATAAGAAATGCTAAATGGAGCTCTAAATCTTGAAATAAATCCTGGAAACACATTAAAACAGAACCTCTTTAAAGCATAAATCTTACAGAACCTATAAAACAACAACACAATGGAAAAAAAGTATACAGGTAACAATGGCATGATGAATAGAATTGCACCTCATATCTGAATATTAACATTGAATGTAAATGGCCTAAATGCTCCACTCAAAATATATAGAATGGCAGAATGGATAAGAATTCACCAACAAAGTATCTACTGTCTTCACGAGACTCACCTGATACATAAGGACTCACATAAACTTAAGGTAAAGGGTTGGAAAAAGATGTTCCATGCAAATGAAAACCAAAAGCAAGCAAGAGTAGCTATTCCTATATCAGGCAAAACAAACTTTAAAGCAACAGAAGTTAAAAAAGACAAGGAGGTACATTATATAATGATAAAATAAAGAACTATTCCAACAGGAAAATATCACAATCCTAAATATATAAGCACCTAACACTGGAGGTCCCACATTTATAAAACAATTTCTACTAGACCTAAGAAATGAGATAGACAGCAACACAATAATAGTAGGAGACTTCAATACTCCACTGACAGCACTAGACAGGTCATCAAGACAGAAAGTCAACAAAAAAACAATGGATGTAAACTATAGCCTACAACAAATGGACTTACCAGATATGTATAGACCATTCTTCCCAACAACTGCAGAATATATATTCTATTCATCAGCACATGGAACATTCTCCAAGGTAGACCATATGATAGGTGAAAAGACAAGTCTTGATAAATTTAAGAAAATTGCAATTATGGCAAATACTCTCTCAGACCACCGTGGAATAAAATTTGAAATCAACTCCAAAAGGAACCCTCAAAAATATGCAAATACATGAAAATTAAATTATCTGCTCCTGGATGGTCATTGGGCCAACAGTGAAATGAAGATGGAAATTAAAAAGTTATTTGAACTGAATGATAATAGTGATACAACCTATCAAAACCTCTGGGATACAGCAAAGTGATACCAGGAGGAAAGTTCATAGCATTCATTAAATGTCCCCATCAAAAAGATTGAAAGAGCACAAATAGACAGTCTCAAGTCACACCTCAAGGAGACAGAGAAACAATAACCAACCAAACCCAAATCCAGCAGAAAAGAAATAACCAAGATCAGAGCAGAACTAAATGAAATTGAAACAAAAACAATACAAAAGATAAATTTTAAAAAGCTGTTTCTTTGAAAAGATAAATAATATTGATAGACCATTGACAAAATTAACCATGAGAAGAAGAGGGGAGATCCAAATAAGCTCAATTAGAAATGAAATGGGAAAAATTATAACCAATACCACAAAAATACAAAAGATCATTCAAGGCTACTATGAACACGTTTTGTTTTTCCTCTTTAAACAATTTTGTTGAAATATAATTAACATCAATTAACTTCATATATTTAAAATATGAACACTTTTTTTGCATAAACTAGGAAACCTAGAGGAGATGGATAAATTCTTGGAAAGATACACCCAGCCTAGATTAAACCAGGAAGTAATAGAAACTCTAAACAGACCAATAACAGCCCTGGACCAGACAGAATCACAGCTGAATTATATGAAACATTCAAAGAAGAATTGGTACCAATCCTATTGACACTATTCCAAATGATAGAGAAAGAGAGAATCTTCCTTAAGTCATTTTGTGAAGCCAGTGTCACCCTAATACCAAAACCAGGAAAGGATACAACAAAAAAAGAAAACTACAGACCAGTATCTCTGATGAACATAGATACAAAAATTCTCAACAAAATGCTAGTGACCTGAATCCAACAGTATATTGAAAAGATAATCCACCATGGAAAGTGGGTTTCATACCAGGAATGCAGGGAAGGTTTAACATATACAAGTCAATAAATGTGATATAAGTAATAAACGGAATTAAAAACAAAAATCACATGATCATGTCAATAGATACAGAAAAAGCATTTGACAAAATTTAGCGTCCTTTATGATTAAAACCCTTAGCAAAATCAGCATAAAAGGCATATACCTTACAGTAATAAAAGCCATTGATGACAAACCCACAGCCCACATAATACTGAACGGGGAAAAGTTGAAAGCATTCCCCTGAGAACTGGAACAAGACGAAGGTGCCCACTTTCACCACTTCTATTTGATACAGTACTGCAAGTCTTAGAGCAATAGGAAAAGAGAAAGAAATAAAGGGCATCCAGACCAGTAAAGAGGAAGTCAAACTGTCGCTGTTTGCTGATGACATGATCATATACATAGAAAACCCTAAAGACTCATTCAAAAAGCTCCTAGAACTGGTAAATGAATTAAGCAAAGTTTCAGGATACAAAAGTAATGTACACGAATCAGTAGCCCTGCTATATACCAACATGACCAAACTGAGAATCAAACCAAGAACTCAACCTCTTTTACAACAGCTGCAAAAAAAATTAAATACTTTGGAATATTCATAACAAAGGAGATGAAATACCTCTACAAGGAAAACTACAAAACACTGCTGAAAAAAATCATAGATGACACAAATAAATGGAAACACTTCTCCTGCTCATGAATGGGTAGAAACAATATTGTGAAAATGACCATACTGCCAAAAGCAATCTACAAATTTATTGAAATTACCATCAAAATGCACCGTAATTCTTCACAGAACTAGTAAAAGCAATATAAAATGCATATGGAACCAAAAAAGTCCCCACATAGCAAAAGCAAGACTAAGGGAAAAGAGCAAACCTGGAAGCATTACATTACCCAACTTCAAATTATACTATAATGCTATAGTCACCAAAACAGCGTGGTACTGGTATAAAAACAGGCTTGTAGACCAGTGGAACAGAATAGAGAACTCAGAAATAAACCCAAATACTTACAGCCAACTGATCTTTGACAAAGCAAACAAAAACATGAAGTGGGGAAAGGGCACCCTATTCAACAAATAGTGCTGGGATAGTTGGCAAGCCACATATAGAGGAATGAAAAAGGATCCTCATCTCTCAACTTATACAAAAATCAACTCAAGCTGGATCAAAGACTTAAATCAAATACCTGAAATCATAAAAATTCTAGAAGATAACATTGGAAAAACCCTTCTAGACAATGGCGTAGGCAGAGACTTCATGACCAAAAACCCAAAATCAAATGCAACAAAAACAACGATAAATAGATGAGACTCAATTAAACTAAAACTTCTGCACAACAAAAGAAATAGTTAGCAGATTAAACAGACAACCCACAGAGTGGGAGAAAATCTTGGCAATCTATACATCTGACAAAGGACTCATATCCAGAATCTACAAAGAACTCAAACAAATCAGTAAGAGAAAAACAAACAATCCCATTCAAAAGTGGGCTAAGGACATGAGAAGGCAATTCTCAAAAGAAAAGAAACAAATGGCAAAATGTTCAATATTCCAAATGATCAGGGAAATACAAATCAAAACCACAATGTGATGTCTCCCTACTACTTCAAGAATGGCCGTAATCAAAAAATCAAAAAATAATACCTGTTGGTGTGGATACGGTAAACAGGGAACACTCTGACACTGTTGGTTGGAATGTAAACTAGTACAACCACCATGGAAAAAAGTGAGGAGATTCCTTAAAGAACTAACAGAAGATCTACCATTTGATCCAGCAATTCCATTACTTGGTATCTACCCAGAGGAAAAGCAGTCATTATAAGAAAGAGATACTTGCACATGCATGTTTGTAGCACAATTCACAATTGCAAAAATATGGTGCCAGCCCAAATGCCCACCAATCTTTGACTAGATAAAGAAAACACATACACACAAAAACACTACGGAATACTACTCAGTCATAAAAAAGGAACTAAATAATGGCATTGGCAGCAAGATGGGTGGAATTGGAGACCATTATTCTAAGTGAAGTAACTCAGGAATGAAAAACCAAATATCATATTTTCTCACTCATAAGTAGGAGATGAGCTATGAGGTCACAAAGGCAAAAGAATGATACAATGGACTTTGAGGATTCAATGATAAAGGTGGGAGGGAGTCAGGGATAAAAATCTGCTCATTATGTACTGTGTACATTGCTCAAGTGATGGGTACACCAAAATCTCAGAAATCACCACCAAAGAACTTATTCTTGTGACCAAACACCACTTGTTCCCCCAAAACCTATTGAAATAGAAAAAATAAATAAATAAAATAAAAAACCTGTTATCAATCCCAAAATAAAATTATCAGTCACCCCACAAAAAGGATTTATCAAAAAAGATGAGATGGAATTGAAAGGTATATATGCAATCAACAGTATGGACAAACAATATTGAATACCTTTTTTTCCCTTTATACACCCTTTTATTCATTTTTTTGTTTAATCATCTCTTGCATATGGAGACCTAGCATTTAAGGGAATTATAGCCACTACCACCTTGTTTTCAAGGCCCTAATGACTTTGGAAATGTGGTATCCACTTATGAGCTTCCATCACATTTTGAGCATATGGCTCCACGAAATACTGAAATCACTTTGGGACAAACTCCATACAGTCAGGAGATCTTTCTTAATACCCTCTGGCAGCTACTCTGTGCTTACCCTTTGCCCCACCTTCTAAACATTTAGATGGGCAGGTGGGAAGAGCAGTTGTCACATTATTGACAGCCAGAGTTCTAGTATCAGAGGGCCATGGCAGGCCTGCAGCAACATCTGGAATGTCCAAAGGTAACCCTATCAATCTCTAGGAGTCACAGGGCATCGCTTTCCTCTGCTTCCTTCTCTGTGTATGTCTCTGCAAGCCAGCCAGATTTTACATTACATCTTCACAAAGTACCATATTCTAAATTCAGCTTATCCCTGGAGATGATATACTTGATTCAGTTTGGGAGAGTTATCCGTTATCCTCTGCCTTGCAGGCAGAATAATGACCCTCAAAGAAGTCTGCTCTTAATCCCTGGAATCTAGAAAAATGTTGCTTTACATGGCAAAAATGGATTTTGTAGATGTGATTCAGTTAAAGGTCTTGGGATGGGAAGATTAGCTTGGATTATCCAGGTGAACCTAATCTAATCTTATGGCTTCTTAAAATTGATGAGCTTTTCCAGGCTGAGATCAAAGAGGGAGATATATCTGCTCGCAGACCTTAGATGGCCATGTTTGCCACAGGGGTGTGTTAATTTTTTATTGCTGATGTAACAAATTACCACAAGCTCTCTTGGAAGGTTAGTGGAAGGCAAGGATTGGCATCTCTAATATAGTTATACAGGTAATCATAAGCAGTGCGAAGATGTGACTCCAAAGCCTGGAGAAGGACAGACCAGCATTGCTGCAAGAGATCCAATTGTCTTCTTTTTCATAGAGGTCCATAATTTACATGGACCTGACAAAGAATATTGTAACTGGCAGAAATTATCTTCAGTTCAAATCCTTCATTTTGGTGGTTAAATAACTTGGTAAGATAATGAGATTAATATTAATGTAAAGATTGCTAGAAAGAATTGTAACATTTCATGTATGTGCATAAATAAACTTAAAGCATGTTTTGGGATGAGTTGTGAAATGAAAATTGGGAGAGGGACTTTAGTAGCAGTAAACAGAATTTGAGAGTGGAATAGATACATAAATACTCTATAGCACATTGCAATAAATAGAATAAATGTTAAGTTCCTAGAGAAAATTTTGAAAATCCCACATTCAAAGCCATCAATTCCTACTCAATTAGCATTTCATTTTGGTTTTGGAACTGAAGCCCAAGATGTCCAGGGAGCAGAAATACTTGCTGGTTTTGCAGTGGCTGTGGAGCCTGGAATCCTGCCAAGAAGAGCATGTGTGAGAGAGCAAAATATTTGTTTACATTCCTCCTGTGAAGGGAGTTGGGAAATAATCTAAGAAGCCCAATCCAAAAGCAAAGATGTTCCATCCAGTCTTCTCTGTGAGAGCCAAACTACAAACCATCTGTCTGTGTAATCTGAATTTAATCTGGAACATTTAATCTGAATGTTCCAAAAGTGTTTTGATGATATATTGATGTATTTTAAATTGTCCTGAAAATGTTCTTGGCAGATGCTTAAACGTGTAATTACTGAGATGATGTAGAAATACCAAGTGTTTATTAAAACAATACAGAGTAATATAAATGGTATGGTTGTCACAATATAAAAGTATCTAAAAACAAAAAGAGTTCTTTAATGGTGGAGAGTTTTTCCTTTTTGAAGTTAAAACATAAATTTTTGTAAAAAACACAAAGGATTACTATTTATATTTAACATTTATGGAGTGCTGACTATGCTAGTTTTTGAGCATACATTGCCTCATTTAGTGTAATGTTCAGCATTAACTTATGAGGTAAATACCATTGCCGTGCACATTGTACAGATGAAGACACTGAGGTTTAGAGAGATTGCATAAATTTCCCAATGTAATACAGCTAGTGGTGGGGCCAGGATTCCAGGAAGCCTAACTCTGGATTTTAATAACCTAAAGAATAATAATAGCTAATATGCTTGTCACTCTCAGCATGTGCCAGGCATAAATTTATTGAGATCTTTTATGTTTCTATTGTATTTCTACTCTGCTCTGATGATTTTCAATTCTCAATTGCCCTCTTGGGCCCTGGAGAGTTGGCAGCTGGGCAAGTGTCTTTTAAACGCAAACTTCCAAAATCATCCTTTGAAAAATCTGACCAGCCCAAGAGAAAATACCCACTCTTACTGACATTATATTCCTCAGCAATTAATCCCACCGGATAGTTCCATAGCAAATCTCACATGACACTGATGCCACCCATGTATTCAGAGCTTCCCAATAGCTCATTAGTGCCCCATCCTGCAACAGAAAACAACCAAGATTATCGGACGTGTGGAGTGATTCTAGCTTTGTAATAGGAAAGACAGAAACATAGCAGAGAAAAAAGAAGTTAGAAGAAATAATTCATGAAGTGAAAAAATAGTCTTTTTACAGCTGTTATTAATATCTGCAAAGAGAAAAGATATTATATACATGAAAGAAGACTATGATATCATAAAAATCTCTTGAGAATTGAGGCCGGGTGCGGTGGCTCAGGCCTGTAATCCCAGCACTTTGGGAGGCCGACGGGAGCAGATCACGAGGTCAGGAGACCGAGACCATCCCGGCTAATACGGTGAAACCCCGTCTCTACTAAAAATACAAAAAAAAAATTGGCCGGGCGAGGTGGCGGGCGCCTGTAGTCCCAGCTACTCCGGAGGCTGGGGCCGGAAAATGGCGTGAACCAGGGAGGCTGAGCTTGCAGTGAGCCGAGATCGCGCCACTGCACTCCAGCCTGGGCGACAGAGAGAGAGACTCCGTCTCAAAAAAAAAAAAAAAGAAAAGAAAAGAAAAGAAAAAATCCAATTATAAGCCACTTGGGAGAAAAAAGGCAAAATCCAGGACTACCCAGGTAACTCCAAAAGCTTGTTCGCATTAATCTTGCAAGTCCGAGAGCCAAAAATCTATTTGACCTTATAATAATTTCATGTTTAATAGCGCTAAAAGTTTTCTATTAAGGCCTACGAGAATTTTCTTATATCCAGACTTATATGTCTGCCATTGATAATATCAGGTTCCTGAATGATACAGTAAGAAAAACATTTCTATGACTCTATGAGCAATATCATCCCAAGGCTTTAGAGGTGGCTGTGATAGTTTATATTATTTTGACATTTATTTGGTCAGAAATATTTTTAAGTAATTAAAATCTCAATCACAGTACCTTTAAGTTATTTCACAATTACATATACATGTTGGCAGCTAGAATCTTTCATTACTGTTTCTTTATAAGGTAAAAAAGTAATACAATCATAAATCTCATCATAACTGACAATATTGATGTGAAGCTCCTACAAATGATTAAAGAATGTGATTGACATTCTTGAAGAAATTGTTAAAGAAAGTTGATTGTCTTGCCTGTATTCAAGACTTTCAAAACTAGTATGTAAAGAAAACATATTAGTTCAAAACAGTTACGGTTCAAAAGTTAACTTTAGTTCTTCAACTCTTCAGATCCAGGTTTCTGAGGGGAACAGCCTGTTTTATACATTTCTATGTCTTTCTCCATGCTCATATGAACCTATATACTATTAAATAGGAATTTTAACTTGTTTTGTTTTGTATTCCACAAAAATTGGATCATATAATAACACATTATTCTGTACCTTGCTTTTTATACTTTCTGATGCATCATATTAATTTCTCCAGATTTTTAGATATAATTTTTTTTTTTGGAGTGAGGATTTGCTTTGTTGCCCAAGTTGTAGTGCAATGGTGCCATCATGGCTCACTGCAACCTGTGCCTCCTGGATTCCAGTGATCCTCCCACCTCAGCCTCCCAAGTAACTGGGACTACAGTTGTGTGCCACTATGCCTGGCTAATTTTTGTGTTTTTTTGTAGAGACAGGTTTTTGCCATGTTGCCCAGGCTGGTCTCGAACTCCTGAGCTCAAGTGATCCACCTGCCTTGGCCTCCGAAAGCACTGGGGTTACAGGTATGAGCCACCATGCCCAGTCCCCTATTTTTTTTTTTATAAGATCAACTTACCATTCAAAATAGGGAGTTATCATCATTCCTTATTCTGTCAATCAGTCAGAGAGTTTAAAAATTTTTGTTTCTTCTGCAAGTAAGGCTGTAGCTAATGGCCTTGTTTCTATATTCTTATACACAATTACAATTACAGAGTCAATTCCCAAGTGTGATATTGCTTGGGATATGCATGTTTAAAATTTTAATAAAAATCACAAATTGTTTGTCAGAAACCTATGACAATGCACATTTCTACCAACCATGTAAGCTAATAGGTAAGCAGTAATATCTCATTTTGCTTTATATTTTCTTGACCACTACCAAGGCTCAGTGCCATTTAATATGCTATTTTGCCATTTTAATTTCCTCTTCCATGAATTTCCATCATTGTTCATTTTCGTCTTCGGTAGTCTATTTTTAAATGAAAAAGCACCAGGATTTTAGAAATATCTTTTTTTGGGGTCAATCATATATATAAAAACATTTTTCCTTGTCTATATTTTTAAATTATTTTTTAATACTAGAATTTGAAATTTTTCTCCATGCTCAGAATTTCAATTTAAATACATTCATGATATTATTGAAGTCAACCCCAGCCTTTGTTTTCATATATCATAGAAGTCAAAGAATCAAAGCAATATATTCTCACAACCATGCACATTTTCTCCCTGTCTTCTTCATTCCTGTGTCTGTCACTCTCATAATCCTGTTTCAGCACCTATGAAGGCACTTCTGTGCAATACTTGATTACAGACCTAGCCAATAATTTCTACACTGGAATATATATATATATATAAAATCACTTAACTATATGAACCACTTGCCCCATAGTAATTTTTTTTTCATAGTGCATGATGCAGAAGGCTCCCACATGCCACTCCCATCCCATGGGGGACTGTGCCACTCTATGACAACACTGGCAGAGCCCACCTAATGGCTCCCACTCTACCTGCTCCCCGAACCTGGAAGGAAGGAGGGTGGGAGCTGGATGTCACCTTCTGTGTCACTAGCAGGATTTGATGACCCTGCTGTGAGATGGGCATGTAGAAACCCATTTTCTGTTTCTGGATCTCACACCATCAGCATCAGTGTAAAAGCCGCAGAGCACCCAGCAACAGGTAGTGTCCCATGATGATGTTATCTTAGGGACATTCTGAAAAGTTTCTTGACCCTGAGTAACTCCTTCAGCATTTTCTTTTCTTCTTTTCTTTTCCTTTTTTTTTTTTTTTTTTTAATGACAGAGTTTTACTCTTGTCACCTACGCTGGAAAGCAGTGGCAAGATTTCTGCTCACTGTAACCTCCGCCTCCCGGGCTCCAGTGATTCTCCTGCCTCAGCCTCAGGAATAGCAGGGATTACAGCCACCCACCACCATGCCTGGCTAATTTTTGCATTTTTAGGAGAGATTGGGTTTTACTACGTTGACCAGGCTGGTCTCGAACTCCTGACCTAAAGTCATCAACTGTCTTGGCCTCCCAAAGCGTTGGGATTACAGGGACACCGCGCCCCCCAACCTTCAGCATTTTTGACAAAACAATCAAGTTACTCACATTACATAGCCCTTCTTAGTTGGCAAAGCTCTTTCATTAACATCATCCCATTTAATCTTGGTTAAGCTGCAATGGGTAGGTTGAGTAATTTTTTCAAAACAAAGGATGAACAAGCTCAGAGAGCCTGAGGGACTTACTGAAGATCACACAGTAAATGATAAACTATTTTACTTTATGTCTAAGGTCTTTCGTAATATGAAATAGAATGTAGATATTGCAACAATAGCATTTTTGGAGATAGCTACCTCCTTTACCAGGAATAATCTTTGCATGTCACATTTAGAGATGTAGCTCAAAATGCAAATCCTGCCCCTGAGAGTGGGAAAGCATTAACAAATGGGCACCACAGGTTTTTACATATTCAGAATATTAAACTAATGCTAGGATTATAGAAATGATTTTAAGACATGGTAGTTAATAGAAAAATTATAGATTGAAAACAATTTTGCAAAAATATATGTCTGTATATGTGTATATATGTATGTGTGTATATATATCTACTAGGGAAATATATTGCTTAAGGTGTTTGTGCCATTTCTCAGTTACCAATTTTTTTCTGCATTCACAGCATTTGCCACCCCATCTCTACACTTAAAGCCACCATATAGCTTTTAATTACTTCATACGCATTTTCAGTCATCATCTAAATAATCATGTATAGCCATAGACTAATACAATTTAGTCAGTGAAGCACTTTCATGAGCAAAAATTACAGATTTTTTGAACATGATTCTGGAAATAGTTCATTTTTTACAATTAGTAATTGAGCCTTTGTCATATGAAGCAAGAAATCTGCTATTATTTTTAAAAATCAATGATACATCGACCATAAAGAAATAGTAAAAAAGTCATAAAAACACTACACTTTACTGTAGTAAATGTGGGACATTTTATTTGAGTTCTCAAGAAATTTCTTGTATTTAGAACTCTTGGACCTTCACTACTTGTAAATATGAGTCTATCCTTTACCTTACCATAGCTTTTACCCTAGGGATTTGGTACATTTTATTTAAAAAAGGAAAATGCCGAGAGTGAAAATTGAGATAGAGGTAGGAGACTTCAAGCACAGTGGCCCAGCAGGTGTGTGTTCAGGGCAAGTGAAGGTTTCCCTTCACTGGATTCAATGACTAAAGATTATGAAGATACCAAAAATGCAAGAAGTCACAGGAAATATTTTTCCTCAATGGCAAAGATGACACAGTAGAATGGTTAAGAAGGACGGTTTATTGGTTTCAATTCCCCAGCTGATGTTCAACACTTTATTTAGTTCTCACTTGAATTTTAAATTTTTGCTTGAAAAATAATTTCCCATCAATTTCCATTTCTTTGGAAAGCCCCCATGTGTAATTTATTGAAAACATCTCTGAAGAGCAGAATTATGATATTTCCCAGCTGTTGCTCCAGATCATGTAGGGTGGAGGAGGCTGAAGACTGCTGCAAGGGAAGGCATCTGTATTGCCTCAAAACGTCAGGACAGTACGAATACTGCAATAGGAAAGAAGAGACTTGTTAACATTTAGACAACCCACACGCTTCCATGTGAGAGTCCAAGGAGCATCTGAATTGTCTTAGTGAAAATCTGTCTGTGATCCCAGCTACCCTATTTCCATCCCCATACATTTGGTTCAAGTCAAAGGAAGTTCATCTTTTTTGGTTTTCTCTTTTTTTAATTTTAATTTTAATTTTTTTCTCCAATCTTAATCTCACTCACAACATCCTGAATATGCCTGTCATTTAGACTTCAATACTACATTAGCATCTTCAAAAAATCATTTTTGCATGCCCACATCCCTAGTATAATAAGGAATATAAAACAACACTAGATAATAACTTGCAGTAAGTTCTTACTATTTGTCACATTCTTTGTGCATTTTCTTAAACTTCAACCTAAACATCAACACTAGGAGGTAGGTTTCCATATTATTTCTGTTTTAGAGATTATAAAAACTGAGACTTAGAAAGATTTGTAACTTGCTCTGGTAGCACATCTTGTATGGAGTGTTGGGATTCAAATCCAAATACAAATTTGCAAGAATTATAAGATGATGGATAACTTGCCTGAAAGAACTGATAATTTAAGAAAGATCATGCTGGAAATTTTAAAGACGTTTGATACAGAGATGTTTAAGGATTCTTAGAAGTAGAGAATAAAGTCGATTTGTATTAATTCTAAGATTCTTTATTCTTGTGAAAATTACAAATGGAACATTTACACTAGAACTAATGCCTCTTCTATAAACCAACTTCTCATGAGTAAATGTTTTTAGAAAATGATGGTCTTTGTGACTCTTTAATAATTTTAATTTTTAACACATATATGTATATGCATATGCATATATGAGAAAAATATATGCACATAATTCAGAGAATGCAAGACAGCAGGAAGAAGAAAGTAAAAGTAATCCATAATCCCCCAACCTAGAAATAATAATTTTCAATGTTTTCCTGAATTTCTATGAACTTTTTCTAGAAATATGTGCATGTTTTACTGTTTTTGATGAAAAGTTAAGACATTGCATACACAATATATACAATTTATATTCTTCATTAAATGAGCCTAAAATTACATCATGAGAATTTCCCAATGAAGTCATTTCTTTTTGATAGTTTCATTCATTTCTGATAGATGACTGGAATTTACGAATTTAATTTCCTTGTGTTGAACTTTAGAATGCTTCTAAAGTTCTAACGAGTAAACATATATGTATGTTTGAATAGTTGATTATTTCTGTAGAATGGATTTCTAGAAATGGAATTGCTGGGGCAAATGATTCAGTCATTTTTTTTAACGGTTTCTGATACATATTACCAAATTGCTTTTCCAGAAGTATGTATCAATTACTACTGAAAGTACATGAAAGTGCCGAACTTACCTTATTCTTACCAACATTCAGTATTACAATTTTAAATCTTTGCTTATTGATAGGATTAATTATATTTACTTATGCATATTACTATATGACATTCTCATAAAATGAATTTAGGCATGCTTCATGACTTCTTATGTCGCTCAACACTGTCCTCCGGTTTTGTTCATCTCTATATTTGCCATCATCTTTTCAATCTTATGATGATGATCCCAATGATGATGTCAATGATAATAATAATGACAGTGATAACTACCCTTTGATGACTACTGTTTTCCATATGTACACGCACTCTTGAGGGGCAGTAGAAAGTGAATAGATTTGCTAATAACAAGATCTACTTTTGAATCCTGGCTCCCCTTCCTACCACTTGTTGATTTTGGCAAAGTCATGTCTTCTCCGTGTCTCAGTTTCTCTTCTCTAAGATAGTGAGATAGAGACTGACACTGAGCGTTGTTTGGGAATCACATGAGATAATGCAGGTAAGATACTTAGTAGAACAGCCGGTGGTCTGTGAGTGCTAGTTTCCTTCCTTCCTCAAGAATGTTGTCAGTTAAAGTATCTAGTATAATGATTGTGTGAATGCCAAAGAAACACTATTTAAAGTTGAAAATCTCAGGAAAATAAGTGTGGGATAGCAGAAAAATCTCAGACTCTGGACTAGAAGACAAAGGTTAGATATAACTGCATGTTTCCAGTTGTGCCTCATGTAAATGCAGATGACAAAATGCATTTTATTAGCTGGTTGTAACTGTTAAATATTAGAGATAGGAAATAGAATTGGCTTATTTTTCTAAGCTTCAGAGAAAATGTACGACAAACATTTAAAATACTGCTTAGTTCTCTTCTATGATAACTTAATTGGTAGAAAAAGTTTTCTTAAGCTACAAAAGAAAAAGAAAAAAACTAGTATTATCTACCTAGAAAACAATCCCAATGTAGTTCCACCTACTCCTGCAATGAAAATGTTGAGGATGTCCTGAAAATTATTCAAATATGCAGACACTTAGTGTCAGCTTTACATAGGTAGAAGGAAGAGGATTCAAGGTCACCATGTTATAATTATGGTTGTTTAAATAGACTTGCTTTTTTGTGGATTTTTTTTTTTTTTTTTTTTTTTTTTTTTTTTTTTTTTTTTGGCAAATGTGAGTGTTCTCTTTTAAGGAAGGCTGAGTGGCTCAGATCATTCAGATTTGCAGTAATCAACATAATTTGATTTCAGCAGAATAGGAAATGCAAAGCAACTGTTTTTAGCTTCTCACAGTATGATCCTACAAGTGCTCCATGCAAAGACTGAACAGGTAATGGAAAACCAAGAGACTCTATTTTTTCTCATCCTTCCACCTTTTTCATTCTCTGCTAGACAATCCCCTGTGGTAGAAAAAAAAAAAGCAAAACAGAAAACGAACTTAAATCTACCTTTTTCCAGAGTGAAGCAGGTCAAAGCCTTCATTTATTTTTTCAAAAGGTAAAACATGGGTTATTAATGCATCCAGTGAAAATTTCTTAGCCATAAAATCAGCCACAAGTTTTGGGATATCTTCTTTACTCTTAAAGCCTGAAAAGAAGACAGTATCATTGTTGGATCTGACCAGGGTCAGTAGAAGAATTGAAGAGATTTTCCAAATAAATGAAAATTTAGAAAAGGTGCTTCATTCCAGACTGCTATAACTGAGGATAAGAAGAGATGGAGTACTTCAATATGCTTTTACAGTGCCTTGACTTAAAAAAAAATCACAGATAAACAAAGTTTCTTAGTTCTTTTGTCTCTCACATAGAAATAATACTACAGATGTTTATGCCCAAAGTAGAGGAGCAAATTTATCAGTTCTCTAAATTTGGGCATAGATATGAAATATTGTTGTAGATTTCTATGTTCTACTAAAAATGTCCATGCCTTCTTACACAGTCACAAGTACAAAAACAGATGGAGATGAAAGATCCTGGGTTATGGTTACAACAGAAAAGTTTATATTGGGACCTTCTGTCTGCATTGTTTCCATATCTACTTGATTTGGAGACTGTAGATAGAAAAGGAATTTTAATTTATTTTTGATTTGTTTTCAAAACCTCACCTTGTCAATTGTAGAAGTGGAGATATACTGATGTTAATGAGAATTTGGCACTTGAGCCCAACTACATACCACCATAAACAGCCCCCTTCCAGGTGCGTCCAGTCAGTAGCAGCATGGGGTTTATCGAGAGGTTCTGGGAATCAGGAGGTACCCCTACGATGACACTTGTGCCACATGCCTCATGACAACATAACAGGGAAGCCATCTGGAATAAAGTGAATATTTAGCATCTTTAACGTGGAGTCGCATAGTTCCTACTCATAATGCACAATATCATGTAATAGGCTTAACTGGATTATGAGTGTGTAGAGGAAAGAGATCATGTCTTTTGCTCCTTCATTCCCCTTTTTTGCATAGGATAGTGCTTTGGATTTGGGAAATGCCCAGAAAGTGGTTTCTTTAATGAAAGAATGGATGAATAAATTGGAGCGCACTTAATTCTTCCGAATAAAGGAATAAGGAGGCAAACATCATTATAAACATACATAAAACAAAAAATTTCATCATCACGTAATTCTCAGGTGATCTGTGAGTTAGTGAATTCATTTTTCATTGATTTATTACATAGGTACTTTGAACCCAGTACTTTCAACCAGATATATTGATTGTGAACAAGATAAATGATTATACCACTGAAATTTGTCTCTTGTTGACTGACGGTCTCCCTCTTAAGTGGATTCCTATTCTACTGTCCATTACTCAAATGGACATGTTTTAAATGTTGTTTTATTATCTCCCCAAATACGTATTGGTTTTACATTAAAATACACTGATTATTTGGAAACCTCAAGAGACAGTTCAGAAAATGTTTTCCAGGCATCTTTTGGAACACGTTCTGTAGTTAGAAAATGGTTTAGGATCCCCATAGGTATATAATGATTAGTTCTTTGATTTTGGATTCTGACCATTGGAAGACCACACATCCTCAGAACATGTGGGTGTCAGACATTTGGTATCTTGAGATAAGGTATACTCGAGTTCCACATGAGAAAACGGATGAAAATATAGAAAAAGAGCATAAGGAGAAAAGCTGTAGCCCTGGAAAAAGTTGAATTCTTTTGACATTTTATTCCTCTGTGGCATCTCTTCCAGGCCAAGGCTGCCGAGAGCTTTGATCTTAGGGTGCCCCTCCCTGTTACCCACACTGCTGGACCTTCTAGAAAACCTCAGCAATGGAAATTTGTTGGTTTCTGGAGACTTTTTGAGTAGGATTCTAGAGAATTCTAGGTAGGTGAAATATAGCTAGAGATGTGTTTCCCACTGCAATTGATATTTGTAACTGGTTGGAAGAAATACCATGTAATAAGCCAAAGATGATGTAAGCACTGCAAGATTAGAAATAGTATTTCATATCAATAATGCCAACTGAGACTGGGTGTGGTGGCTCATGCCTATACTCTCAGCACTTTTGGAGGCTGAGGTAGGAGAATCACTTGAGTCCAGGGGGTTGAGGCTGCGGCGAGTTATAATTATGCCACTGCACTTCAGCCTAGGTGACAGAGTGAGACCCTGTCTCAAAAAAAAAAAAAAAAAAAAAAAAAAAAACAAGACAGCTGATATTTATTGGGAGCTTACCATATGACAGACAGCACTGTGCTAACTATATCACATGCGTTGTCTCATGTAATCTATAAGCAATGCTATGAGATGCATAGCTTTTAAACTTTGGGGGATGGTAAAGTCTATTGACTTTTCTTTTTTTTTTTCTTTTTTCTTTCCTTTTTTTTTTTTTTAAGACGGAGTTTCACTATGTCATCCAGGCTGGAGTGTAATGGCACGATCTTGGCTCACTACAGCCTCTGCCTCCTGGGTTCAAGTGATTGTCTTGCCTCAGCCTCCCGAGTAGCTGGGATTGCAGGTATGCACTACACCACCATACCTGGCTGATTTTTGTATTTTTAGTAGAGACTGTGGACTTTTCAAAGTATTCAGTCCAACTAGTATTGGGTACTAGCTATGTGCCAGGCACTGTCCCGTTTCTGTGATAAAATACAGTGATGTCTAAAAGCAGTCAATTTCCTTAGGGCATATTTTTGTTAATAAAACAGCAGTTGGCCTAAAATTGCTCATTTCTTTTGCTCAAATAGTAACATGTTTAAAATTTGGAATTTATTAAGAACATATGCAAAATTATTAAACCATTTTTTTAAGAATGTGGGAGAAAAATAAAACATTTCAATTTGAGAACAGAATTTGTATTATTTATGTTTACTTGAACTTACAGTTTTTAACTAAAAATTAATAAAGTAAATCTGTAATTGCTCAGTTAAGAAAAACAAGCCCATTGCTTTTCCTCTAGAGGAAATATGACTTGAGACAGGTTTAGCATAGTTGATGGAAGAAAAGATTTCTCATAACAAAAATTAAACAAGCCAGGTAACAGATGATGGGAAACTTCCATTCATCATTAAAAATATCCTTTATACATAAAATATATATATTGCTGCCTAAGTGCATCTTCCAGGTTGCAGAGGCAGAAATCTCAGGGCATGTCATGGTACATACCATGGTATCAAGCCGACCGATGACTTCAAGCGAAAAATCCACACCTCCATCAGTCATTTCCTTTAGCACCTCCTGAATGGGTTTCTTGTAGTCTTGAGGGTTGATGCATTCAGTGGCACCCAACTCTTTGGCCTTTGCAAATTTGTCCTTGTTGATGTCCACCGCAATGATTCTAGCTGCTCCAGCTGCTTTACAGCCCATAACAGCAGATAGGCCGACCCCTCCCAGGCCAAACACAGCACAGGTAGAGCCTGGGGTGACCTATGTTTTCAGAAAATGCAAAAATGGATTCAGTAATGATTGTTAGAAAGTGCCTAAGCTTTATAAAGTGCCATGCCTACGTGTTTATCAAGAGCTACTTAGACTCTTCTGTCCAACCTTTTATCAAAACCTCTTCTGGCTTCAGTTGCTTTATTTTTAAATTCAAGGGGATGAACTAGTTGAGTGGTTCTCAAACTGCTGCATATTAGATTCATCTGGGGAGCTTTACAAACTCTCCCACCGTCCAGGTCACAGCCCATGTCAATTAAATGAGAATCTCTGCAGGTGGAACTCAGTCCCCAGGTGACTCCAATGGGAAGGTCAGGCTGGGAACCAGGGGACTGGATGATCTTTGAGATCCAGATGGCAGTGATTACAGTCTTGAAGGGACTCTCAATTGCTGAAATCCCATGATAGTCAGCTTCAATATCTCATACATACACAAAGGCAATATTTGGAAAATAAAATAAGTGGAAAAGGCTACTCCAAGAGACTGAAAAATATTCCACTTACACCCTCTGTAATTAACGCCTTGGTTCATTTATGTTCAGTAGTTGTGACTAGTATATCCCTGCTTTAAAAATACACTAGTGAACAACACAGCAATGAAACGTTTGTCTATATGTCAATAATAAATACAATCTACTGTTATGAGTAGCCTCATCTTCTGTCTTGGGTAGGCTCTCTTTGACCACCTGCTAGCACGGATGAGGCACTGAACAAGGTACTAAGTGCTAAAGTCAGAAATTTGGAAAAGATGCCTTCTGAATTGTTTTTTTTTGGTTGGCTAGTGATTATTTATTAAACCTAGTCTCCCACAGTCAGTCTTCATTGTGGGTGACATGCTTTCCTGTCCCGAGTAATCTCATCCTTATATTCCCTTAAGGGTGTCTATTCACTCATTCATTCATCAAGTGTTATTCATACTACGGGGACACCATTTTCTACCTTACTTAGAAAAATACAAGACTTGTGACTGTGATTTTAAAACACTAATAATTATGTATTGCGAGCTAAGATTCAGCAGGAGAATTGAAAAATATATTTTAGTCTCAGCTCGCATATTAAAAAGATATTTTAGTCTCAGCACTGAGACTTTGGGCAAATATCTTTATAACTCTGGACCTCAGTTTCATAAAATAAAGCATACTACTAGATTTTCAGCCTACTCAGATGAGGAGCCTTTAAAGAATTTCTGCTTGAAATTTACCACTTCTGAAGTATATGTGTGTGTTCATGGCAGGGGAGTTAGTTTTAGCAGTGAAATCCCATAATGAGTGAATTACGCATCACTGAAGCTTCATTACTTTCCGTGTAAGAATCCACAGAGTGGGTGAGCCTTGGTTTGGAAGTGCATCAGGTAAGGTTTTGGACTCTACTGTTGATCCTAATTCTGGGAGTAGAGGATCCACAGACTAGATGCTCCTCAAGGACAAATACTTCATTTCATTTACTTTTGCTATCTCAGAACCTAGCAGAACCTATGGTGCCTGAGGCATGTATAGGTGCTCTCTAATTGTTGAATGAATTACTAAATGAGTTCTCAGGCCTAAAATTTCATGATCTCATAAAGAGCAAATACAGAAGAATAGTTATTGAAAATGAAATCTTTACGTTTTCTTAACTCTCAACAACTTTTTAATCTGATAAACGTGAAATTTCTAGCATGTGCTCTCAATTCTTTCTGGATTGTGTTTCTATTCTTAGCCAACATTCAAAGTCTACAAAAATAATCTTTGATTCTTGGGAGAAATTGGTTCCCTTTGGGTTCCTGACAGTCTGCATGTAACTGTTTTTATCACCCGTTGTCATTCTTACCTTGGCAACTTTGACTGCAGACCCATAACCAGTTGAAAATGCACAGCCAATAAGGCAGACTTTCTCCAGGGGCGAAGCTGCATCAATTTTGGCTACTGCATTCTCATCCACCACCGTGTACTGGGAGAAGGTGCTGGTGCCCAGGAAGTGGTGAATGGGCTTCCCCCTGCAGGTGAACCTGCTGGTGCCATCCTGCATGGTCCCCCGAGGATTGCTCACACTGGGCAGTGCAATACACAGACACACAAAGGCATGAGACAGGAGCATAACTAATGTGCAAACTCAATGTCTGTGGAGGGAGAGCCTCAGAAACCTACTCATTTTTCAAGCAGCAGTTTCTTTCCGGGTTTTTACAGATTCTGCATTTTCCACATTGAGGAATAGCGAGTGGGATGACTTTATCACCTGGAGAGGGATAAAACAAATTCTTTTACAATTTCTATCCAGTATTAACAGAGCATAAACTTAAAGCTCACATGTCTTTGAAATATTAGAAGCATGTGTCTTTAAAAGTCTCCAAGAAATACAGTTCAATGACAACTATGTCATTTGTCATTGCCTGCCACAGCCTCATTTCCAGTTTGGGTTTATAAGTGCCTGAAGATTCCTAGAGAGGAAATGCAAATATGGGAAACAACATGGATTAGAAAAATTGCTTCCACTGTATTAATAGTTACTTTTATGTAGTATATCAATTTCTCCTGGGGGCTTTACAAATGTTTAATTTAATCCTTAACTATTTAAATCTTAATGTAAGCATAAATATAAATTTTAGTTGAAAGTAGGGTATAATAGTGCCACTAGATGTTGGTAAGACCTGTTTTTTGTTATAGTTTGATTTACAATAAAAATGAGAATTTTAAACTAATTCTTTTCTTTTCAAAGTGACTAGGTTTATCTTTATTATGAAATGAATGCTTTTAAAATGATCTTAGTTCTTTTTTTGAGGAAAACTATCAAAAATGGGACAAAGAACAATTCCAGAAATTTCTCTGGAAATTTCAACCCTCCACAATAAGTTAGGCACTTTTAGGACAAGAACTGACTTTGAAATGTTTTTAGCTGGTAATTTGTGAATTATCTACTTTTCCTGTTACAGTGGAGTGAGCACAGGTAAAAAGTAAGGGTGTCATTTTGTTATTAACTTATTACTAACTAATTAGTGATTATTATTTTTATTTAGTAATTATTAGTAATTTAGCAGTTATTAGTTATTATTTAGTAGTTATTAATTTATTACTACTAAAGGAATTAGTAGAAGCTGAAACCCAAATTGGACAGTTCATTTTATTTTTCTGTTCACAGTTCAAATAAGTATTAGGTGAAGTGGCAGGTCCAATCTAGTGCCTAAAGTGATTTTCTAGACTGTAATCCCAGCACTTTGGGAGACCGAGGCGGGAAGATCACGAGGTCAGGAGATCAAGACCATCCTGGCTAATATAGTGAAACCCTGTCTGTACTAAAAATACAAAAAATTAGCTGGGCATGGTGGTGGGCGCCTGTGGTCCCAGCTACTCGGGAGGCTGAGGCAGGAGAATGGCGTGAACCTGGGAGGTGGAAGTTGCAGTGAGCTGAGATTGCGCCACTGTACTCCAGCCTGGGTGACAGAGTGAGACTCTGTCTCAAAATAAATAAATAAATAAAATAAAAAAATAAAATAAAATGAAAGTGATTTTTTAGAATTAAACATAATTTTTATTTTTAATTACCTATGCTACCTATTCCGCAAGACCAAGAAAAATGGTTGCCCCATAACATTTTGTAGGTAAAATTTATGTGAAAATGATGGTATGGAAATGTCCTAGTTATTCTCCCTTTATAATTAGTAATCTGTAACCAGTCACATTTAAGCCTGGCTGAAGGTAATAAGGCAGACATTGTTGATGGTGGATGGCTCCTTCTATGTTTCTTTCATTTCCTTTCACCTAGTCAGTTTCATTGATTCCATGCTCAGGAAGAGGGACCATGTTGGAAGATGAAATTGGTGACGGGGCTGCATAGGTCACCTAAGAAAGGGTCATGTTTTTTCATGTTTACTCCATGAATTCTCCATGTTTACTCCATGGTTACTCCACAAGTTGGAGGCTATGTAGCCTCCACCTTGTGAACTCAGCACAGAAGAGTTTCCATACTTATGTTTTTTCCCTCCTCCCGTTTCTAGTTGTCTGGGCCCTGAGAGAAGAAGACCGTGTTCAGCAACACTAACATGAAGTTATTAGATTATGAATGCCACGCTGGTAGGCACTGTGTCCCTTTTGATCCTCACATATCTCCAGGCTCCAACCTGGTGCCTGGCATCTAGCAGATGCTCAGTACATAATGGTTGAAGGGTAGAATACATGCGTGCCTGAATGCATACATGCTTGAGTCAGGCAGGCAGAGAGAGAAAGAGGAAACCCCTGAAGTCCTGGCTGCGCGGTGACCTTCTGCAAGCGCTTTCGTCCCTCATTGCCTGTTTCCTCATCCAGGCTGGGAAATCTTAGGATGGTGAACCAACATGTTTCCTGAGTGTGAATCCTGTACCTGGTTTGACTGTAGTCACCCCTTCTCCAACACTTTCCACGGTGCCGGCTGCCTCATGGCCTAAAATCACAGGAAGTGGGGTCACCATGGTACCATTAACTACGTGGTCATCTGTGCGACAGATTCCTACAGCCACCATCTACAGAATAAAGAGAAGATGTTCAGATTCAGAAAAGATTGTAACTAGATAAATTTAACATACCCAGATTCCTGAAATTGTGCTTCTAAAATGTATTCAAGGGTTTTGCTATACTCCCTACTATTCCTAAATATGAAAGATTCGGTTTATCCTCAAGGTTAATCAGTCTAAAACCCTTCTCTACCTTCCCTTCTTGAATTAAACAAATTAGAATAATCTGTGAAATAATTGATTCTGAAATATTTAAGTCTTATACAAGAATGCACACTTTAAAAAACACATAGAAATAGCAAAGTAGCACATGGAAAATATCTAATGTCAATTGATTTTGAAGTCTTGATAAATATCCTTTGGAATATTTTTCTGTACAAACATATAAATTCTTTTGTATTTTACTGGAATTATACTGTATGTACTCTTCGATCACTTTTTAGACATTTAAAATTTATATTTATACCTTTCCTTGACAACAAATGTAATTTTATTTTCTGGATGATCATATAAGATATGCCTCTTAGTGGATTTTTTGATGTTTCCATTTTAATATTCTCTGAGTTTTTTAAATGTAAATGAAATACAAATGGAAAAATACTTCACCTTAATGCGAACTTCATAAGCCTTAGGAGGTGCAACCTCCACATCCTCAATGGAAAAGGGTTTGTTTACCTCCCATAGCACAGCTGCTTTGCATTTGATTACCTAGAAAATCAAACAGAGAGATGGTACCAGTGTTTTCCCACTCTTGAAGTCAGAAATTGTGTCTTTTCATCTTTGTACATGTAATATTGGGTCCCATGTCTGGTACCTAACAAGAGCTCCATGGAAATGAAGTACTCTGGTTTATAAAGAGAATAAAAGTATCTTTTTAAAAGCAATAACATAAGGAAAGATAAACAAAGTATAAAAAGACATTGAGAAAAATGGAATATATTTATTTAGGCTATTCTTATGCTGTTGTATTTTTCTCTGAAGGTGTTTATTCCTGATATTTCCTAATGCTGTCCTGAAAATGCTTGTTTACCCACAACTGTTGGCTGACACATGAAGTTAGAAGTCACCTTTATTTTGCTGACAGAGTCAGTGTCTGTCTACATAAAATAAACTGCTTTCTTGCTCAATTTTCTGCTTAGGCCAAAAGGCTCTGACTCTATAAGAACAGTTCTACAGGTTTACCTTCCTGTGTACGATGATATTTCTTTCTCTCCCTATTTGCTTATTGTCCTCTTTTAATTTTCTCTCTCCACCACTTCTGTGTGCTACTTGTTTCCTACTCATTTGAAACTTAGCTTTTGCAGCCTGTTTTGTAATCTAATTTATGTGTAGAGACTCCTTCCAGCTTAGATTTGAGCCAAATATTATAGAGATTAGAGTTGGTGGTATGTGCGTGTGTGTGCATACATGTGTGTGTATACACTCAGACCCACACATGTATATTTTAAAACTGGAGAAACAGTGTGTTTGAATTTCTATCTAGCAGAGTTTATCCGCAGATGTTCTTAAAAAGAAAGTTCAGCATATATTTCTAGTGCTTGGCAATGTATTGTAAAAACCATCTTTATTGTGGTAAAGCATGTATAGTTTGCAGAGCCCTTTCTAGAAAGAATCAACATAATTGCAAATATAATTTAAAAATTCAATTGAGATTTATTTTTCTGCCAATTCATTTCATTATTTATTTGCCAAATTTTTCAACTTTGTAGGATGTTCAACATGGTCAATGCCAAAATAAATATCAGAATACTTAGACAGAAGATACTAATAGTAGGAAGTTTCTTGTTATTAGGTGCTTATGATGTGACAGGCACATTGTGGCCTGTGCTAGGTAAATTACATGCATTATTTTTATTTTTATTTTAAAATTTATTCATTGATTGGTTTTTAATTTCTATAGTTTTTGGTTACAGGGATAAGGTCTTTAGTGGTGATTTCTGAGATTTTGCACCCCTCACCTAAGCAGTGTAGACTGAACCCAATATGTAGTCTTTTATCTCTCATTCCCCCTACTGCCCTTTTCCCTCAGTCCCCAAAGTCCATTATATCATTCTTATCCTTTATGTCCTCACAGTTTAGCTACCACTTTTAAGTGAGAACATTGGATATTTGGTGTTCCATTCCTGAGTTACTTCACTTAGAATAATGGCCTCCAGCTCCATCCAAGTTGCTGCAAAGGCCATTATTTCGTCTGTTTTACAGCTGAGTAGTATTCCGTGGTGTATATGTACCACATTTTCTTTATCCACTTGTTAGTTGATGGGCATTTAGGTTGATTCCATATTTTTGCAATTGCAAATTGTGTTGCTATAAAAAAATGCGCATTATTTTTAAACCTGACAAGGCTGCTACCAGGACAGTACTATTGAATTATTGGCTTATTTTACAGCTGAAATAATTGAGGATCAATTGACTCTGATTGAATAATTTTTCTGAAGTCTGAACGCCGGCTGTACAGAGAATAACAATTAATCTAGCCTCACATTTTCAGTACTCTGTGATGTTAAAAAGTTAGCAAAAAGTTAAATAGCAGTAATAATAATGATAGTGGCTAATATTTATTTAAATATTAATATTTAATAGTGGTTAATATTTAATCATGTACCAGATGTGATTCTAAGTGCTTTACAGTATTGATTTTATTCTCAAAACTACTTCATGAGATAGATGTTAGTATTGTCACCATTTAGCATTTGAGGGAAATAAAATGCAGGATGGGTAAACACAAATTAAATGCTTTCAAAAAGCTAAGTTATTGATGTTGCACCCAAGAGGGGAGGATTGTCTATTTCATCAGTTATTATTTTCATTAATATAGTTGGTTTATACTTTTGCTCTATGAACTCATTATTTTAAGTTGAGTTTGGTAAATTTGAATTTTCTTTTTTAGTAATTTTCTATTAGGAATGTAAATATTAATTAGTAATCAATGGAAGTAAAGTGAGGTGGAATAAGAACAGTAACAATGGGCTATTGGTGATTTCCAACGGGTCTTATTGATATGAGCCTGTTTGTCACACAACGTAGAGAGAAGCCTCAGAACCTTTAAATTGAATTATCATGGTGAGATATTTTACTGTGTGGTACACTCCTAACACAACAAACGACTGGAAATACTTGCACAGGTTTATGTAATTAAACAATTAAAAAATATCAATTGATTATATTGAATGACCACATGCACCTGTAAACACATTGAACAAATAAGAGCAAATTTATAGAAGAAAAAAACAAATATCTGTATTCCTAGTGGTAAGTGATTCAAATTGTATTATTATTCAAATTGTATTATTAATTTTCTGTGAAACCACATTAACTTTTAAATGGGGAAGATACTATTCCATAGGATTTTTGTGGAAATTCCCTGAATTGTATCATAATGGACCCCTTTTAATCAGAATTTGCACGTTGATGTCTTGCTTAACCTTGATGATTCTAATGCTGTGAGATCAAAGAGCATTCTGTAAGATATTTTATAGTAAGGTTGAAGGATATTTCAGTCTTCTGAATCAAATTCCTCTCATCAAACTTCTATCAGACAACTTTCTTGTGTTCATAAAAATATGAATACAAATAATAACACATTTGAATTATGGTGTCATTATGAAGATAACTTGTGATTAAAGACTTTTCTAACTTTAGATTTACAAATCAGTCATGATTAGCTTGGAATAAACTATCATTTTTGCAAATTTATTTAATGTAGGAAATAAAGACTTAATAGATACAGGTTTTATACATTCCTGTTAAAAATTTTTTTTCCATTGCTTAAATGCCTTTATTTCTTTCAGATCAAACTGAAAAGGCAGAATAGCAACTTGATATTTTTGGCTACTAGGGCAGCATTTGGCAGTTTTCAAAAAAGGAAACAGAAATGACTGATAAGTACATAAAAGTTTCACTAGAAGTAAAATAAATGCAAATGAAAACAATGAAATACTATGGTTTCCTATTCAAGTCACTATATATATATATATATATATATATATATATATATATATATATATATATATGTTGTTGTTGTTTGAGACAGGGTATCCCAGGCTGGAGTGCCAGTGGTGTGATCTTGGCTTGCTGCAGCCACCATCTCTGGGGCTCAAGTGATCCTCCCACCTTAGCATCCCAAGGAGCAGGGACTACAGGTATACACCACCATGCCCAGGTAATTTTGTTCATTTTTTTAATAGGGATGGGGTCTCACTATGTTGCACAGGCTAGTCTCAAACTCATTTTAAAAAATGCTTAGCTTAGGTTCTGGCTTGTGATGTGAGGGGCCATGTGCCCCTAGAGGCATCTACTTGGGTTATGCTCCTGACTTGATTGGATAACTCTGTTTTTCTCTAGATGCCATAAAAATGGAAATGTGACCGTTTGCCGGAAAAACACAGTTTTCTCAATTGCTTACTGAAGCTCATTCAGGCTGATTGGAGAAGGAAGCCACCTTTCCAGGGGAGTAGGTTGGTTGCAAAACAGTGCCCAAGGCCAGTTTGCACTGCAGTGGGGGAGCCCTTAGAAAGAATGGGGGTAAAGGAAGGAGGAAGCAACTAGAAAACAACGGAAGGGACTTCAGATGGTGAGGCTTCTATTTAGTACTTATTTCAACTTTAGGCCTCCTGAATGATAGAGGTGGTTACAGGAGGATACCTGAAACCTTGGTTATATAATGAACTTCCTTCTATGACGGTGAGTCATTTCAGAATAGAAATGATGGAATAGTTGGAAATCAAGTTGAAGGCTTAAACAAGTCTGCTGATATCAAACTGTTAGAGCAGCCCTGGAGCTATGGAAATAGAGGCATCTGGATGGAAGTTTGTATCCTGGGTTGGCACAGAGATTCCAGTTGAACCAAAACTCCATGAGGACCATGCCTAGTAGGTTCAGTAAATGATACTGTCCATTAAAGATCTTCTTGCCTATGAACAAAGGAAGAAAGTTACCTGTCCAGATAAAGCAAATTATAAACTCGTGTATAATCTGGCAAAGGCCTAACCCTCATATCCTACACCCTGCACTCTCATTCCAAGACAGCCTGGGTAAACAGCCAGGGCTGGGTTTTCCTTGAGTGGCTGCCAGATGGGGTTAAAAATCTGCTTCTCACCTTCTAGGCTGTAGCAGTGGGGAGTTAATATAAAAAGAAACCACAAGATTTCAAGGGAAGAGGGACCACATCCATCTTCACAATAAAATGTCATTCTCAACCTAGAGCAGAGGTGCTCAAACATGGTATTAGAGATGCATCCCAAGTAATGTTTCTGGTTAGTGGTTTAAATACTGAGTTTTGTAAATGCTTTACTTTTAGAAAGATTAAATTACCGTAGATCACAAGGGTAGCTATACAACGAAGTCACTGTCAGATATTTGTATGCCTTATTGAATGAGAAAAAGGCAGACTTTCAACTATCAGTACATAAGCATCTTTTGTTACATGTCGACATAGCTAAAAGGTTGAATACTGCTCTTCTAGAAAAAGAGGGATCCCCTGGGCAAAACAAAGCCTAGGCAGAATGCCAGGGAAGAGATGAGATTTGTGGAGGTAAGCACAGTGTCCCAAAACTGGGGGAAAAAGGAGCTTAGGAAATGTGATGCAAAGTGAACTAAGCAGGAGGCATGTTCTTTAGGAAGCGGGATTAACCCTCTGCATGTTCAAGTGGACATGCTGGTACTCCGTATTTATATTAGCACAGAGAAGAAGGCAGCGGAACAGTTAGACCACATTAAAGACCAGTTCTTGTGGGGAGCAGGTTTATCTTTGGAGGTGGAGCTGGGTACCCCTACCCTCAGTTACTCATGGGAACCTGCGCAGACCAGAAACTTGATGTTGCCCACGTCCTTGGTGAAGCCCACATTCTCAAAAATGAACATGTCCTCAACCAGCCAGTGTTCCTGGAGGAGATCACCATCAGGATTGCTGCGTCAGATAGAGCTGGCTTCTTTCTCATGGAGGGAAAGAAAAGGGTGAGCCGCGGCCGAGAGGTACCTGCCGGGTCCTGCAAGCCGGCGGGAGCTCCGGGAGGCGGAATGGGGCGACTCCCTTCCATGTGCCCGCGGAGCAGCGGCCCTGAAAGGCGGCGGGGCCCAGGGCCCGCGCTCGAAGCCGCCCCAGGGGCGGAGGGCCCGGTGCAAGATTTTTAAGAATAGCTTATTTCCCCTGCAGTTCAGTATACATTTCATATTGAGGTGTATATTGCACATCATATTTCAGTGTATCATTTCTAATTTAGATAATAATTTTAAATTATTCATCAAATGCTGTATTCCTCTCTTTGTTATATTGATGAGAATATATTACCAAGAGTAATATATTTTTTGCTTACTTTTCCTGCTGTGCTCATGTTGTTTCTGTCTTCTCTGCAGACCAGGAGACTGGTGAGTCTTTGTGGATTTCTTCTCTGCTTGAGTGCATAAAGCAGATATATTGCACAGACATTTACTTTGTTGCTTGTGTAACATCCAATTCCAATTCCACACGTGACCGATGTCTTTAAGCCACACCCATTGGATTATTCTCAGACTGTCAAAACAAAGAAAAGGGTACTGAACCAGCTGTCAAAATATTGACTTCCAAATTCCAGATAAGATTTTGTTTTCATTAGGTTAAATATTAAGTTAAAGTGATAAATTGTAATCACTTTCTCTTTTCCTCACTCTCCCCCCAGCCTCTGGAATTCCTTGTTTCTCTTCTCTCAATTCCACATTGGTCGTTTTGCCTTATATTCCCTTTGTCTGCACTAAGCTGCAACTTTGAATCCACATGGGGCGGCTAGGAAGGAAGAGGAGTAAGGAAACAGGAAAAACGAAGTAGAGCAGAGAGAGCACCCTCGTTGTCTTTACAGCAGAGGATCAGACTCCCAGTTAGTCACAGCAAAGGGGATCACTGCGCCTGGCAATTCTGCTTGATTCAAAACTACTAAGTATGGACTGAACCCCTCCCTGTGTCAGGCACTAAGTTGGGTCCAGTGGAGTAGCAGTGATGAATTCAAGACATGACCTCTGCCTGTGCCAAGAGACAGTATGGGGCAACAGTGATGGCATGGCTTTTGGGACCAGGCCAACCCTATTCCTTACTTGTTCTGTGTGTTTGGATTTATTATTTCACTGAATGTTTTTTTTTTTTTTTTTTTTTTTTGCCTTAGTTTCTTTATCTGTAAGATGAAGATGAATAATAGCATCATTTTAAAGGACTGTTTAGTGAATAAAGGAAATAATCCATGTGAAACATTCATCATGGAGTTTGGCAGATAGGAGTACCCTCCAAAATGTTAGCTGCAATTATTATTCATAAAGGGAAGTTCACGATTTATGGGGAAAAGACACACAGGCAAGCAAGTCTACATATCAGCCTGGCTGGGAAGTGCCCTATCACAGGGATGAGTTAGTGCTTTGGAAACAGAGACAGAGGTGCTATTCAGAATGAAGGACTCGGGAGACATTGTAGAGGAACAGGCATTTGAGGTAGATTTTAAATAATTGTGAGAAATGGAGCAAAATCCTCACTGGATCATTTCCATTGCCCTTTGATCAGTGTAACAAGTATCCTCATGACTTTCCAAGAACAGGAGTTTGATTTTTCTTTTATTCACACTTGGAGACATCATAAAACTCTACAGGCAACTATTTAATTAGATATAGTCTGTCAACATGAACATGTTAGCATAAAGGATATATTTCTCTAAATTTGCCAAGGGAACACTTCAATAAGCTTTAATTATGTAGGCAATGAGACTCACACCAAGACCGAGAAACATTCACCCAATAGAAAAGCAAAGGAGGTCCTATGATTTCAGTTGCTTCTCATTTGGAAAGGTATGAGGGAAAGAAGATAGCCCCAGATAACCTGGCTTTAGCCTTCTCATCCAACTATTTCTCCCTTCTCCAATACAAGGCCTATGCTCTTTAGAAGCTTATATCTCTGTGTTCCTCCAAAGAGGAATCCATTGCTCATCATGATCTTTCTCTTCTTTTCTGTCCCTCTGGCCCATTCACATCCTACCCAAACTTTGAGACCCACGACAAGGTCGCCCTTGTGGAGCTGTATTAACTCCCTCTCACAGTCGTGCTTCACTTCTCTCCATCCCTGTCATACTAAAGATTGTTGAATTCTTGTGCTCCTTTATGTTACGACAGACACTGTTCTATGAGCAGTCCCATAATCGAGAAGATTCAGTGTCTCCTTTTTAAGGGATTACATATTAGCAGTGGGATTGGCTGTGTTCAGGTAGAGAAGATAGAGAACCCTCCTGTGAAGCAGGAAGTGGTCAGTGCCAGGAGAAAGTTAAACGTGGAATCAAAAGAGGAAGATCCTACTTCGTCTTTGCGTTTTGCATTCTCAGCTCTTAACTCAATGAGTGGCACAGGGTGAGTGCTCAGATATTTGTTGACTAAATTAAATGAATGACATCTAATTTGAGAGTGAGGAAGCCTTGAAAGAAAGATACTAAGATTTAGTAAGAAAGATGAGTTGCAATTGAGAGGTATAGATCCAATTAACATATGGACAAATAATCTTGAAAACATTTTTCTCCCCTAGTACCCCCTTTTATACATTTTTCTGTTTAATCCTCTCTCACACCCATAGACAGAGTATTTCAAGGAATTATAGCCACTATCACCTTGTTTTCAAGGCCCTAACGAATTTGGAAATGTGATATCCACTTATAAGCTTCCATCGCTTCATGAACACATGGCTCCGTGAACTGCCAAAAGCACTTTGGGACAAACTCCATAGAGTCAGGAGATCTTTCTTAATACCATCTGGCAGCTACTCTGTGCTTACTCTTTGCCCCACCTTCTAAAAGTTTAAATGGCTGTGGGGGGAAGAGCAGTTGTCACATGATTGAGTGTCAGTGTTCTAGTATCAGAGGGCCATGGCAGGCCTGGAGCAACATCTGGAATGTCCGAAGGTAACCCTGTCAATCTCTAGGGGTCACAGGACATCACTTTCCTCGCTTCTTTCTCTGTGTGTGTCTCTGTAAGCCAGCCCAATTCTATATTACATTTCCACCAAGTAGTATATCCTAAATTCAGCTTATCCAGAGAGATGATATGCTCGGTTCAGTTTGGGTCAGCAATCCCCTGTGTGCTAGGCAGAATAATGGCCCTCAAAGATGTCCACTCCTAACCCCTGGAATCTAGGATTATGTTGCTTTACATGGAAAAAAATGGATTTTGTAGATATGATTCAGTTAAAGGTCTTGAGATGGGAAGAGTAGCTTGGATTATCCAGGTGAACCTAATCTAATCTTAGGACTTCTTAAAATTGGAGAGCTTTTCCAGGTTGTGGTCAAAGAGGGAGATGTGTCTACCCACAGACCGTAGATGGCCATGTTTGCTACAGAGGTGTGTTAATTTTCTATTACTGATGTAACAAATTACCACAAGTGCTCTTGGAAGGTTAGTGGAAGGCAAGGACTGGCATTTCTAATATAATTATACAGGTAATGATGAGTAGTGTGAAGATGTGACTCCAAAGCCTCGAGAAGGACAGACTAGCATCTCTGTAAGAGATCCAACTGTCTCCTTTTCTCCATGGGCCAATAATTTACCTCAATCTAAGAAATAATATTGTAACTGGCAGAAAGTATCTTCAGTACAAATTCTTCATTTTGGGGGTTAAATTATTTGGCAAAATGGGAAGACTAATATTATTGTAAAGATTGCTAGAAAAATTGTAACATTTCATGTATGTGCATAAATAACAGTTTTTAAAGCATTTTTGGGGATGAGGTGCAAAATTAAGAGTGGGAGAGGGACTTTAGTAGCAATAAATAGAACTTGAGAATGAAATAGTTATAGAAATAATCTGTAGAATATTACAATAAATAGAATAAATTTTAAGTTCCCAGAGGAATTTTTGAAAATACCCACATTCAAAGCCATGAATTCTTACTCAATTAGCATTTCATTTTGATTTTGGTACTGAAGCCAAAGATGTTGAGGGACTGAAATGTTTGCTGGACTGGCTGTGGCTGTGGAGCCTGGAATCCTGCCATGAAGAGCATGTGTGAGACAGCAAAATGTTTGTGTACTTTCCTTATGTGAAGGAGTCGGGAAATAATCTAAGAAGCCCAATCCAAAAGCAAAGATGTTCCATCCAGTCTTCTCTGTTAGAGCCAAACTATAAACCATCTGAATGTTCCAAAAGTGTTGTGATGATGTATTGATGTATTTTAAATTATCCTGAAAATGTTCTTGGCAGATGCTTAAACGTGTAATTACTGAGATGATGTAGAAATGCAAAGTGTTTATTAAAACAATACAGAGTAATACAAATAGTATGGTTGTTGCAATATAAAACGATCTAAAAACTAAAGAATTCTTTAATGGTGGAGAGTTTTTCCCTTTTTGAATTTAAAACATAAATTTTTGTAAAAATCACAAATAATTACTGTTTATACCTAACATTTATGGAGTGCTGACTATGCTAGTTTTGGAGCATACATTGCCTCATTTAGTGCAATGTTTAGCATTAACTTACGACGTAAATACCATTGCCGTGAACATTGTACAGATGAAGACACTGAGGTTTAGAGAGATTGCATAAATTTCCCAATGTAATACAGCTAGTGGTGGGGCCAGGATTCCAGGAAGCCTAACTCTGGAGTTTAATAACCGAAAGAATAATAATAACTAATATCCTTGTCAGTCTCAGCATGTGCCAGTTGCTGTTCCAAATGGTTCAAATTATGTACTCATGTAAAACTCAGAATAACTCTATGAGGTATGTTCTACTATTATTTTCATTTTATAGACATATATTTTGTATGTGTATGTCAGCCTTAAAGCCACTTTTGAGTTTTTTAGCATATTTTTTGAGAACATGTCAACTTTATTTCCATTTAAATTGCTTGAGACACAGCATGATTGTTTATATAGTCACTGGAAATTTTATTCCCAGCTGTGTGTCTCCCTGGAGTCTTTGACTTCCATGTGGGGAGGAGGTGCTTTGTATCTGGACACACCTGCCATCCTGGCACCCCCCCCCTCCCACCCTCATCCTGGGGAATCCCTTCCCTCTCCCCAGGGTGAGAGCATCAACTTGTCAGATATCACATTTTCTTTGAATTAATTATCAGTTTGGGGGAACTTCATTAGTTATCTTCTGAAGAAAAGGTACACCAAGGCATACATTAATTGAGCTCTTTTATGCTTCTGTTGGATTTCTACTCTGCTATGATGATTTTCAATTCTCAATTGCCCTCTTGGGCCACGGAGTGTTGGCAGCTGGGCATGTGTCTTCTAAACAGAAAATTCCTAAATCATCTTTTGAAAAATCTGACGAGCCCAAGAGAACATACCCACCCTTACTGACTTTATATTCCCCAGCAATTAATCCCACCATATAGTTCTATAGCGAATCTCACATGACACAGATGCCACCCATGTTTCAGAGCTTCCCAATAGCTCATTAGTGCCCCATCCTGCAACAGAAGACACCCAAGATCATCAGACATGTGGAGTGATTCTAGCTTTGTAATAGGAAAGATAGAAACATAGCAAAGAAAATAGAAGTTAGAAGAAATAATTCATGAAGTGAAAAAATACAAAATATTTTTAAAAGCTTTTATTAATATTTGCAAAGAGAAAAGATATTATATACATGAAAGAAGACTATGATATCATAAAAATCTCTTGAGAATTGAGACCGGGTGCGGTGACTCACGCCTGTAATCCCAGCACTTTGGGAGGCCGAGGCGAGCAGATCACAGAGTCAGGAGATCGAGACCATCCCGGCTAACACGGTGAAACCCCATCTCTACTAAAAATATAAAAAAAAAATTTAGCCGGACGTGGTGGCGGGCGCCTGTAGTCCCAGCTACTCCGGAGGCTGAGGCGGGAAAATGGCGTGAACCCGGGAGGCGGAGCTTGCAGTGAGCCGAGATTGCGCCACTGCACTCCAGCCTGGGCGACAGAGCGAGACTCCGTCTCAAAATAAATAAATAATAAATAAATAAATAAATAAATAAAATAAAAATAAATAAAGAAAAAAGAAAAAGAAAAAATCCATTTATAAGCCACTTGGGAGAAAAAAGGCAAAATCCAGGATTACCCAGGTAACTCTAAAAGCTTGTTCGCATTAATCTTGCAAGTCCGGTAGCCAAAAATCTATTTGACCTTATAATAATTTCATGTTTAATAGCTCTAAATGTTTTCTATTAAGGCCTATGAGAATTTTCTTATATCCAGACTTGTATGTTTGCCATTGATAATCCTAGGTTCCTGAATGATCCAGTAAGAAAAACATTTCTATGACTCTATGAGCAATATCATCCCAAGGCTTTAGAGGTGGCTGTGATAGTTTATATTATTTTGACATTTATTTGGTCAGAATTTTTTTTAAGTAATTTTTTTAAGTAATTAAAATCTCAATTACAGTCCTTGAAATCCTCATTTCACAATTACATATACATGTTGGCAGCTTGAATCTTTCATTACTGTGTCTTTATAAGGTAAAAAAGTAATACAATCATAAATCTCATCATAACTGACAATATTGATGTGAAGCTCCTACAAATGATTAAAGAATGTGATTGACATTCTTGAAGAAATTGTTAAAGAAAGTTGATTGTCCTGCCTCTATTCAAGACTTTCAAAAATAGTATGTAAAGAAATTACATAATATTAGTTCAAAACAGTTACGGTTCAAAAGTTAACTTTAGTTCTTCAACTCTTCAGATCCAGGATTCTGAGGGAACAGCCTGTTTCACACATTTCTATGTCTCACTGCTCATATGAACCTATATACTAATAAATAGGAATTTTAATTTGTTTTGTTTTGTCTTCCACAAAAATTGGATCATATAATACGCATTATTCTGTACTTTGCTTTTTATACTTTCTGATGCATCATAGTAATTTCTCCAGATTTTTAGATACAATTTTTTTTTTTTTTGAAATGAGGACTTGCTTTGTTGCCCAAGCTGTAGTGCAATGGTGCCATCATGGCTCACTGCAACCTGTGCCTCCTGAGCTCCAGCGATTCTCCCACCTCAGCCTCCCAAGTAGCTGGGACTACAGTTATGTGCTACTATGCCTGGGTAATTTTTGTGTTTTTTTGTAGAGACAGATTTTTGCCATGTTGCCCAGGCTGGTCTCGAACTCCTGAGCTCAAGTGATCCACCTGCCTTGGCCTCCCAAAGCACTGGGTTTACAGGTATGAGCCATCATGCCCATTTCCCTATTTTTTAAAATAAGATCCACTTACCATTCAAAATAGGGAGTTATCATTCCTTATTCTGTCAATCAGTCAGAGAGTTTAAAAATTTTTGTTTCTTCTACAAGTAGGGCTGTAGCTAATAGCCTTGTTTCTATATTCTTATACACAGACAATTATAATTATAGAGTCGATTCCCAAGTATGTTATTGCTTGGGATGTGCATGTTTAAAATTTTAATAAAAATCACAAATTGTTTGTCAGAAACCTACAAAAATGCACATTTCTACCAACAGTGTAAGTTAATAAGTAAGCAGTAATATCTCATTTTGCTTTTTTTTTTTTTTTTTTTTGACCACTCCCAAGGCTCAGTGCCATTTAATACACTGTTTTGCCATTTTAATTTCCTCCTCCATGAATTTCCATCATTGTTCATTTTCCTCTTTGGTTGTCTATTTTTAAATGAAAAAGCACCAGGATTTTAGAAATATCTTTTTTTTGGTCATATATATGAAAACATTTTTCCTTGTCTATATTTTTAAATTATTTTTTAATACCAGAATTTAAATTTTTCTCCATGCTCAGAATTTCATTTCAAAAACGTTCATGATATTATTGAAGTCAACCCCCAACTTTATTTGTTTTCATATTTCATGAGAAGTCAAAGAATCAAAGCGATATATTCTCACAACCATGCACATTTTCTCCCTGTCTTCTTCGTTCCTGTGTCTGTCACTCTCATAATCCTGTTTCAGCACCTATGAAGGCACTTCTGTGCAATACTTGATTACAGACCTAGCCAATAATTTCTACACTGGAATATATATATATATATAGTAGGTGTTTGTGCCATTTCTCAGTTACCAATTTTGCATTCTGAGTTCACAGCATTTGCCACCCCATCTCTACACTTAAAGCCACCATATAGCTTTTAAATACTTTATATGCATTTTCAGTCATCATCTAAATAATCATGTATAGCCATAAACTAATACTATTTAGTCAATGAAGCACTTTCATGAGCAAAAATTACAAATTTCTTGAACATGATTCCGGGAATAGTTCAGTTTTTACAATTAGTAATTGAGCCTTTGTCATATGAGGCAAGAAATCTGCTATTATTTTTAAAAATCAATTGTACATCGACCATAAAGAAATAGTATAAAAGCCATAAAAACACTACACTTTATTGTAGTAAAATGTGGGACATTTTTTTGAATTCCCAAGAAATTTCTTGTATTTAGAACTCTTGGACCTTCACTACTTGTAAATGTGAATCTATCCTTTACCTTACCATAGCTTTTACCCTAGGGATTTGGTACATTTTATTTAAAAAAGGAAAATGCTGAGAGTGAAAATTGAGATAGAGGTAGGAGACTTCAAGCACAGTGGCCCAGCAGGTGTGTGTTCAGGGCAAGTGAAGGTTTCCCTCCACTGGATTCAATGACTAAAGATTATGAAGATACCAAAAATGCAAGAAGTCACAGGAAATATTTTTCCTCAATGGCAAAGATGACACAGTAGAATGGTTAAGAAGGACGGTTTATTGGTTTCAATTTCCCAGCTGATGTTCAACACTTTATTTAGTTCTCACTTGAATTTTAAATTTTTGCTTGAAAAATAATTTCCCATCAATTTCCATTTCTTTGGAAAGCCCCCATGTGTAATTTATTGAAAACATCTCTGAAGAGCAGAATTATGATATTTCCCAGCTGTTGCTCCAGATCATGTAGGGTGGAGGAGGCTGAAGACTGCTGCAAGGGAAGGCATCTGTATTGCCTCAAAACGTCAGGACAGTACGAATACTGCAATAGGAAAGAAGAGACTTGTTAACATTTAGACAACCCACACGCTTCCATGTGAGAGTCCAAGGAGCATCTGAATTGTTTTAGTGAAAATCTGTCTGTGATCCCAGCTACCCTATTTCCATCCCCATACATTTGGTTCAAGTCAAAGGAAGTTCATCTTTTTTGGTTTTCTTTTGTTTTTTTATTTTTATTTTTATTTTTTCTCCAATCTTAATCTCGCTCACAACATCCTGAATATGCCTGTCATTTAGACTTCAATACTACATTAGCATCTTCAAAAAATCATTTTTGCATGCCCACATCCCTAGTATAATAAGGAATATAAAACAACACTAGATAATAACTTGCAGTAAGTTCTTACTATTTGTCACATTCTTTGTGCATTTTCTTAAACTTCAACCTAAACATCAACACTAGGAGGCAGGTTTCCATATTATTTCTGTTTTAGAGATTATAAAAACTGAGACTTAGAAAGATTTATAACTTGCTCTGGTAGCACATCTAGTATGGAGTGTTGAGATTCAAACCCAAATACAAATTTGCAAAAATCATAAGATGATGGATAACTTGCCTGAAAGAACTGATAATTTAACAAAGTTAAGACCATGCTGGAAATTTAAAAGACCTTTGATACAGAGATGTTTAAGGATTCTCAGAAGTAGAGAATAAAGTCGATTTGTATTAATTCTAAGATTCTTTATTCTTCTGAAGATTACAAATGGAACATTTACACTAGAACTAATGCCTCTTCTATAAACCAACTTCTCATGAGTAAATATTTTTAGAAAATGATGGTCTTTGTGACTCTTTAATAATTTTAATTTTTAACATATATGTATATGCATATGCATATATGAGAAAAATATATGCACATAATTCAGAGAATGCAAGACAGCAGGAAGAAGAAAGCAAAACTAATCCATAATCTCCCAACCTACAAATAACAATTCTCAATGTTTTCCTGAATTTCTATGAACTTTTTCTAGAAATATATGCATGTTTTACTGTTTTTGATGAAAAGTTGAGACATTGCATATACAATATATACAATTTATATTCTTCATTAAATGAGCCTAAAATTAAATCATGAGAATATCCCAATGAAGTCATTTCTTTTTGGTGGTTTCTTTCATTTCTAATAGATGACTGGAATTTATGAATTTATTTTCCTTGTGTTGAACTTTAGAATGTTTCTGAAGTTCTAACGAGTAAACATATATGTATGTTTGAATAGTTGATTATTTCTGTAGAATAGATTTCTAGAAATGGAATTGTTAGGGCAAATGATTCAGTTATTTTTTTAAGGGTTTCTGATGCATATTACCAAATTGCTTTTCCAGAAGTATGTATCAATTTCAAAGTACATGAAAGTGCCGAACTTACCTTATTCTTACCAACATTCAATATTACAATTTTAAATCTTTGCTTATTGATAGGATTAATTATATTTACATATGCATATTACTATATGACATTCTCATAAAATGAATTTAGGCATGCTTCATGACTTCTTATGTTGCTCAACACTGTCCTCCGGTTTTGTTCATCTCTATATTTGCCATCATCTTTTCAATCTTATGATGATGATCCCAATGATGATGTCAATGATAATAATAATGACAATGATAACTACCCTTTGATGACTACTGTTTTCCATATGTACATGCACTCTTGAGGGGCAGTAGAAAGTGAATAGATTTGCTAATAACAAGATCTACTTTTGAATCCTGGCTCCCCTTACTACCACTTGATGATTTTGGCAAAGTCATGTCTTCTCCATGTCTCTGTTTCTCTTCTCTAAGATAGTGAGATAGAGACTGACACTGAGCATTGTCTGGGTATCACATGAGATAATGCAGGTAAGATACTTAGTAGAACAGCCGGTGGTCTGTGAGTGCTAGTTTCCTTCCTTCCTCAAGAATGTTGTCAGTTAAAGTATCTAGTATAATGATTGTGTGAATGCCAAAGAAACACTATTTAAAGTTGAAAATCTCAGGAAAATAGGTGTGGGATAGCAGAAAAATCTCAGACTCTGGACTAGAAGACAAAGGTTAGATATAACTGCATGTTTCCAGTTGTGCCGCATGTAAATGCAGGTGACAAAATGCATTTTATTAGCTGGTTGTAACTGTTAAATATTAGAGATAGGAAATAGAATTGGCTTATTTTTCTAAGCTTCAGAGAAAATGTACGACAAACATTTAAAATAGTGCTTAGTACTCTTTTACGCTAACTTTTATTGTTAAAAAATTTTCCTTAAACCATAAAAGAAAAAGAGAAAAACTAGTATTATCTACCTAGAAAACAATCCCAATGTAGTTCCACCTACTCCTGCAATGAAAATGTTGAGGATGTCCTGAAAATTATTTAAATATGCAGACACTTAATGTCAGCTTTAAATAGGTAGAAGGAAGAGGATTCAAAGTCACCATGTTATAATTATGGTTGTTTAAATAGACTTGTTTTTTGTGATTTTTTTTTTTGGCAAATGTGAGTGTTCTCTTTTAAGGAAGGCTGAGTGGCTCAGATCATTCAGATTTGCAGTAATCAACATAATTTGACTTCAGCAGAATAGGAAATGCAAAGCAACTGTTTTTAGCTTCTTACAGTATGATCCTACAAGCGCTCCATGCAAAGACTGAACAGGTAATGGAAAACCAAGAGACTATTTTTTCTCATCCTTCCACCTTTTTCATTCTCTGCTAGACAATCCCCTGTAGTAGAAAAAAAAGCAAAACAGAAAACTAACTTAAAATCTACCTTTTCCCAGAGTGAAGCAGGTCAAAGCCTTCATTTATTTTTTCAAAAGGTAAAACATGGGTTATTAATGCATCCAGTGAAAACTTCTTAGCCATAAAATCAGCCACAAGTTTTGGGATACCTTCTTTACTCTTAAAGCCTGAAAAGAAGACAGTATCATTGTTGGATTCGACCAGGGTCAGTAGAAGAATTGAAGAGATTTTCCATATAAATGAAAGTTTAAAAAAGGTGCTGCATTCCAGACTGCTATAACTGAGGATAAGAAGAGATGGAGTACTTCAATATGCTTTTACAGTGCCTTGACATAAAAAAAAATCACAGTTAAACAAAGTTTCTTAGTTCTTTTGTCTCTCACATAGAAATAATGCTACAGATGTTTATGCCCAAAGTAGAGGAGCAAATTTATCAGTTCTCTAAATTTGGGTGTAGATATGAAATATTGTTGTAGATTTCCATGTTCTACTAAAAATGTTCATGCCTTACACAGTCACAAGTACAAAAACAGATGGAGATGAAAGATCCTGGGTTATGGTGACAACAGAAAAGTTTATACTGGGACCTTCTGTCTGCATTGTTTCCATATCTAGTTGATTTGGAGACTAGATAGAAAAGGAATTTTAATTTATTTTTGATTTGTTTTCAAAACCTCACCTTGTCAATTGTAGAAGTAGAGATATATTGATGTTAATGAGAATTTGGCACTTGAGCCCAACTACATACCACCATAAACAGCCCCCTTCCAGGTGCGTCCAGTCAGTAGCAGCATAGGGTTTATCGAGAGGTTCTGGGAATCAGGAGGTACCCCTACGATGACACTTGTGCCACATGCCTCATGACAACATAACAGGGAAGCCATCTGGAATAAAGTGAATATTTGGCATCTTTAACGTGGAGTCGCATAGTTCCTACTCATAATGCACAATATCATGTATTAGGCTTAACTGGATTATGAGTGTGTAAAGAGATCATGTCTTTTGCTCCTTCATTCCCCTTTTTTGCATAGGATAGTACTTTGGATTTAGGAAATGCCCAGAAAGTGGTTTTTTTTTTTTTTAATGAAAGAATGAATGAATAAATTGGAGTGCACTTAATTATTCCTAATAAAGGAATAAGGAGGCAAACATCATTATAAACATACATAAAGCAAAAAATTTCATCATCACGTAATTCTCAGGTGATCTGTGAGCTGGTTAATTCATTTTTCATTGATTTATTACACAGGTATTTTGAACCCAGTACTTTCAACCAGATATTTTGACGGTGAACAAGATAAACGGTTATATCATTGCAATTTGTCTCTTGTCCACTGACGGTCTCCCTCTTGAGTGGATTCCTATTCTACTGTCCATTTCTCAAATGGACATGTTTTAAATATTGTTTTATTACCTCCCCAAATACATATTGGTTTTACATTAAAATACACTGATTATTTGGAAACCTCAAGAGACAGTTCAGAAAATGTTTTCTAGTCAGCTTCTGGAACACGTTCTGTAGTTAGAAAATGGTTTAGGATCCCCGTAGGTATATAATGATTAGTTCTTTGATTTTGGATCCTGACCATTGGAAGACCACACATCCTCAGAACATGTGGCTGTCAGACATTTGGTATCTTGAGATAAGGTACACTCGAGTTCCACATGAGAAAATGGATGAAAATGTAGAAAAAGAACATAAGGAGAAAAGCTGTAGCCCTGGAAAAAGTTGAATTCTTTTGACATTTTATTCCTCTGTGGCATCTGTTCCAGGCCAAGGCTGCCGAGAGCTTTGATCTTAGGGTGCCCCTCCCTGTTACCCACACTGCTGGACCTCTAGAAAACCTCAGCAATGGAAATTTGTTGGTTTCTGGAGACTTTTTGAGTAGGATTCTAGAGAATTCTGGGTAGGTGAAATATATCTAGAGATGTGTTTCCCACTGCAATTGATATTTGTAACTGGTTGGAAGAAATACCATGTAATAAGCCAAAGGTAATGTAAGCACTGCAAGACTGGAAATAGTATTTCATATCAATAATGCCAACTGAGGCTGGGTGTGGTGGTTCGTGCCTATACTCTCAGTACTTTTGGAGGCTGAGGTAGAAGAATCGCTTGAATCCCGGGGATTGAGGCTGCAGCAAGTTATAATTATGCCACTGCACTTCAGCCTAGGTGACAGAGTGAGATCCTGTCTCAAAAAAAAAAAAAGCTGGTGTTTATTGGGAGCTTACCATATGACAGGCAGCACTGTGCTAAGTATATCACATGCGTTGTCTCATGTAATCTGTAAGGAATGCTATGAGATGCATAGCTTTTAAACTTTGTGGGTGGTAAAGTCTACTGACTTTTCTTCTTTTTTCTTTTTTCTTTCCTTTTTTTTTTTTTTTTTTTTTTTTTTTTGAGATATAGTTTCACTATGTCATCCAGCCTGGAGTGCAATGGAGCGATCTTGGCTCACTGCAACCTCCGCCTCCTAGGTTCAAGTGATTGTCTTGCCTCAGCCTCCCGAGTAGCTGGGATTGTAGGTATGCGCTACACCACCATACCTGGCTGATTTTTGTATTTTTAGTAGAGACTCTGGACTTTTCAAAGTATTCAGTCCAACTAGTATTGGGTACTAGCTATGTGCCAGGCACTGTCCCGTTTCTGTGATAAAATACAGTGATGTCTAAAAGCAGTCAATTTCCTTAGGGCATATTTTTGTTAATAAAACAGCAGTTGGCCTAAAATTGCTCATTTCTTTTGCTCAAATAGTAACATGTTTAAAATTTGGAATTTATTAAGAACATATGCAAAATTATTAAACCATTTTTTAAGAATGTGGGAGAAAAATAAAACATTTCAATTTGAGAACAGAATTTGTATTATTTATGTTTACTTGAACTTACAGTTTTTAACTAAAAATTAATAAAGTAAATCTGTAATTGCTCAGTTAAGAAAAACAAGCCCTTTGCTTTTCCTCTAGAGGAAATATGACTTGAGACAGATTTGCATAGTTGATGGAAGAAAAGATTTCTCATAACAAAAATTAAACAAGCCAGGTAACAGATGATGGGAAATTTCCATTCATCATTAAAAATATCCTTTATATACAAAACATATATTCTGCAGCCTAAATGCATCCTCCAGGTTGCAGAGGCAGAAATCTCAGGGCATGTCATGGTACATACCATGGTGTCAAGCCGACCGATGACTTCAAACGAAAAATCCACACCTCCATCAGTCATTTCCTTTAGCACCTCCTGGATGGGTTTCTTGTAGTCTTGAGGGTTGATGCATTCAGTGGCACCCAACTCTTTGGCCTTTGCAAATTTGTCCTTGTTGATGTCCACTGCAATGATTCTGGCTGCTCCAGCTGCTTTACAGCCCATAACAGCAGATAGGCCGACCCCTCCCAGGCCAAACACAGCACAGGTAGAGCCTGGGGTGACCTATGTTTTCAGAAAATGCAAAAATGGATTCAGTAATGATTGTTAGAAAGTGCCTAAGCTTTATAAAGTGTCATGTCTACGTGTTTATCAAGAGCTACTTAGACTCTTCTGTCCAACCTTTTATCAAAACCTCTTCTGGCTTCAGTTGCTTTATTTTTAAATTCAAAAGGATGAACTAGTTGAGTGGTTCTCAAACTGCTGCATATTAGATTCATCTGGGGAGCTTTACAAACTCTCCCACCATCCAGGTCACAGCCCATGTCAATTAAATGAGAATCTCTGCAGGTGGAACTCAGTCCCCAGGTGACTCCAATGGGAACGTTAGGCTGGGAACCCGAGGACTGGATGATCTTTGAGATCCAGATGGCAGTGATTACAGTCTTGAAGGGACTCTCAATTGCTGAAATCCCATGATAGTCAGCTTCAATATCTCACACATACACCAAGGCAATATTTGGAAAATAAAATAAGTGGAAAAGGCTACTCCAGGAGACTGAAAAATATTCCACTTAAACTCTCAGTAATTAACGCCTTGGTTCATTTATGTTCAGTAGTTGTGACCCATATATCCCTGCTTTAAAAATACACTAGTGAACAACACAGCAATGAAACGTTTGTCTATATGTCAATAATAAATACAATCTACTGTTATGAGTAGCCTCATCTTCTGTCTTGGGTAGGCTCTCTTTGACCACCTGCTAAGACGGATGAGGCAAATGAACAAGGTACTAAGTGCTAAAGTCAGAAATTTGGAAAAGATGCCTTCTGAATTGTTTTTTTGGTTGGCTAGTGATTATTTATTAAACCTAGTCTCCCACAGTCAGTCTTCATTGTGGGTGACATGCTTTCTTGTCCCGAGTAATCTCATCCTTATATTCCCTTAAGGGTATCTATTCACTCATTCATTCACCAAGTGTTAGTCATACTATGGGGACAACACCATTTTCTACCTTACTTAGAAAAATACAAGACTCGTGACTGTGATTTTAAAACACTAATAATTACGTATTGCGAGCTAAGATTCAGCAGGAGATTTGAAAAAGATATTTTAATCTCAGCTCTCATATTAAAAAGGTATTTTAGTCTCAGTACTGAGACTTTGAGCAATTATCTTCATTACTCTGGACCTCGGTTTCATAAAATAAAGCATACTACTAGATTTTCAGCCTACTCAAATGAGGAGCCTTTAAAGAATTTCTGCTTGAAATTTACCACTTCTGAAGTATATGTGTGTGTTCATGGCAGGGGAGTTAGTTTTAGCAGTGAAATCCCATAATGAGTGAATTACGCATCACTGAAGCTTCATTACTTTCCGTGTAAGAATCCACAGAGTGGGTGAGCCTTGGTTTGGAAGTGCATCAGGTAAGGTTTTGGACTCTACTGTTGATCCTAATTCTGGGAGTAGAGGATCCACAGACTAGATGCTCCTCAAGGGCAAATGCTTATTTCATTTACTTTTGCTATGTCAGAAGCTAGCAGAAACTCTGGTGCCTGAGGCACATATAAGTGCTCTCTAATTGTTGAATGAATTACTAAATGAGTTCTCAGGCCTAAAATTTCATGCTCCCATAAACAGCAAATTCAGAAGACAAATTATTGTAAATGACATCTTTACTCTTAACAACTTTTTATCTGCAATAAATTGGTGAAATTTCTAGCATGTGCTCTCAATTCTTTCTGGGCCGTTTTTCTACTCATAATTGACATTTCAAATCTACAGAAATAATCTATGATTCTTGCAAGAAATTGGTTCCCTTTTGGTTCCTGACAGTCTGCATGTAAGCAGTTTTCTCATCCATTGTCATTCCCACCTTGGCAACATTAACTGCAGACCCATAACCAGTCGAAAATCCACAGCCAATGAGGCAGACTTTCTCCAGGGGCGAGGCTGCATCAATTTTGGCCACTGCATTCTCATCCACCACCGTGTACTGGGAGAAGGTGCTGGTGCCAAGGAAGTGGTGAATGGGCTTCCCCCTGCAGGTGAACCTCCTGGTGCCATCCTGTAGGGTCCCCCGAGGATTGCTCAAACTGGGCAGTGCAATATACAGACACACAAAGACTTGAGACAGGAGTATAACTAATGTGCAAACTCAAAGTCTGTGCAAAGAGAGCATCAGAAACCTACTCATTTTTCAAACAGTAGTTGCCTTCTGGGCTTTTACAAACTCTGCATTTTCCACACTGAGGAGTAAAAAGCGGGATGACTTTATCACCTGGAGAAGAAAAAAACAAGTTCTTCTTAAATTTCTATGCAGGAATTAATACCGCAAAAACTTAAAGCTCAGGTGTATTGATTAGAAGCATGTTTCTTTAACAGTCTTTAAGGAATAGAGTTCGATCATAACTATGTCATTTTTCAATGCCTGCCACAGCATTGTTTTCAGTTTGGGTTTATAAGTGCCTGAGGATTCCTAAAGAGAAAACGCAAATGTGGGAGACCCCACAAATTAAAAAAATTGCTTCCTCTGTATTAATAGTTAACTTTTACGCAGTGTACTGATTTCTCCTGGAGGCTTTGCAAATATCATTTTATTTAAATCTTAACTAATTAAATCTTAAATATTCTTACTACAAATATAAATTTTAGTTGAAAGTCGTCTATTATAGGGCCCGTAGATATTGGGAAGATCTGGTATTTTGTAAAATATTGATTTACAATACATACGAGAATTTTGAATCAATTCTTGGCTTTTCAAAGTGACTGTGCTTATCTTTTTTATGAAATGAATGCTTTAAAAAAAATCCTAGGTGTTTTTTCTTTTTTTTTTTTTTGCAGAAAAACCAACAAAAATGGGACAAAGAAGAATTCCAGAAATTTCTCTGAAAGCTTCAGCCCTTCACAACAAGTTAGGCACTTTCTTTTAGGATAAGAATTGACTTACAAATATTTTTAGCTGATAATTTGTGAATTATCTACTTTTCCTGTTACGGTGGAGGGAGTAGGGGTAAAAAGTAAGGCTGTCATTTTGTTGTTAATTTATTTCTAGCTAAAGGAAATAGAGCTAAAACATAATTTGGACAGTTTATTTTATTATTTTCTGTTCACAGTTTAAATTGGTATTTGGTAAGGGGGCAGGGTGAATCTACAGGCTAAAGTGATTTTTAAGAATTAAACGTAATTTTTATTTTTAATCACCTATGCTATACATTTCACATGATCAAGAAAAATGGTTGGTGCATTAACATTTTATAGGTAAAGTTTATGTGAAAATGATAGTATGGCAATGTCCTAGTTATTAACCCTTTGCTTCTAAAAGTATTTATATTAATACATAAGATTAGGATAAAATAAATATTGAAGATAAAATAATTAGTAATCTGTAACCAGTTGCATTTAAGCATGGCTAAAGGTAATAAGGCAGATATTGTTGATGGTGGGACATTTCCTTCCATGTTTCTTTCATTTCCTTTAACCTAGCCTGTTTCATTGATTCCATGCTCAGGAAGAGAGACCATGTTGGAAGAGGAAACTGGTGAAGGAGCAGCATAGGTCACCTAAGAAAAGGTCATGTTTATTCAGCCGTAACCACGCAGCCTCCATTTTGTGAACTCAGCACAGAACAGTTTCTATATTTAAGATTTTTCCCTCCTCCCCTTTCTACTTCTGTCTGGGCCCTGACAGAAGACAGTGTTCAGCAACACTCACACGGAAGTTATTAGGTTATGAATACCACACTGGTAGGCACTGTGTCCCTTTTGATCCTCACGTATATCCAGGCTCTAATCTGGTGCCTGGTGTCTAGCAGATGCTCAGTACATAATGGTTGAAGGGTAGAATACATGCGTGCCTGAAGACATACATGCTTGAGTCAGGCAGGCAGAGAGGGAAAGAGGAAACCCCTGAAGTCCTGGCTGCGCAGTGACCTTCTGGAAGCCCTTTTGTCTCTCGTTGCCTCGGTTTCCTCATCCAGGCTGGGAAATCCTGGGATGGTGAACCAAGCATGTTCCCTGAGTGTGAATCCTGTACCTGGTTTGACTGTAGTCACCCCTTCTCCAACACTTTCCACGATGCCGGCTGCCTCATGGCCTAAAATCACAGGAAGTGGGGTCACCAGGTTGCCACTAACCACGTGGTCATCTGTGCGACAGATTCCTACAGCCACCATCTACAGAATAAAGAGAAGATATTCAGATTCAGAAAAGATTGTAACTAGATAAATTTAACATACCCGGATTCCTGAAATTGTGCTTCTAAAATGTATTCAAGGGTTTTGCTATACTCCCTACTATTCCTAAATATGAAAGATTCGGTTTATCCTCAAGGTTATTCAGTCTAAAACTCTTCTCTACCTTCCCTTCTTGAATTAACCAATTCAGAATAATCTGAAATATTTAAGTCATATACAAGAATGCACGCTTTAAAAAACATAAGTAGAAATAGCAAAGTAACACATGGAAAATAATGTTAATTGATTTTGAAGTATTGACAAATATCCTTTGGAATTTTTTTCTGTACAAACATATAAATTCTTTTGTATTTTACTGGAATTATACTGTATGTACTCTTTGATCACTTTTTAAACATTTAAAACTTATATTTATACCTTTCCTTGACAACAAATGTAATTTTATTTTCTGGATGATCATGTAAGATATGCCTCTTAGCGGATTTTTTGATGTTTCCATTTTAATAGTCTCTGAATTTTTTAAATGTAAAATGAAATACAAATGGAAAAATACTTCACCTTAATGCGAACTTCATAAGCCTTAGGAGGTGCAACCTCCACATCCTCAATGGAAAAGGGTTTCTTTACCTCCCATAGCACAGCTGCTTTGCATTTGATGACCTAGAAAATCAAACAGAGAGATGGTGACAGGGTTTTCCCACTCTTGAAGTCAGAAATTGTGTCTTTTCATCTTTGTACATGTAATATTGGGTCCCATGTCTGGTACCTAACAAGAGCTCCATGGAAATGAAGTACTCTGGTTTATAAAGAGAATAAAAGTATCTTTTTAAAAAGCAATAACATAAGGAAAGATAAACAAAGTATAATAAGACATTGAGGAAAACGGAATATATTTATTTAGGCCATTCTTATGTTGTTGTATTTTTCTCTGAAGGTGTTTATTCCTGATATTTCCTAATGCTGTCCTGAAAATGCTTGTTTACCCACAACTATAGGCTGATACATGAAGTTAGAAGTCACTTTTATTTTGCTGACAGAGTCAGTGTCTGTTTACATAAAATAAACTGCTTTCTTGCTCAATTTTCTGCTTAGGCCAAAAGGATCTGACTCTATAAGAACAGTTCTACAGGTTTACCTTCCTACGTACGATGATATTTCTTTCTCTCTCTATTTGCTTATTGTCCTCTTTTAATTTTCTCTCTCCACCACTTCTGTGTGCTACTTGTTTCCTACTCATTTGAAACTTAGCTTTGGCAGCCTGTTTTGTAATCTAATTTACGTGTAGAGACTCCTTCCAGCTTAGATTTGAGCCAAATATTATAGAGATTAGAGTTGGTGGTGTGTGTGTGTGCATGCGCACATGTGTATGTGTATAGACTCAGACCCACACATGTATATTTTAAAACTGGAGAAACAGTGTGTTTGAATTTCTGTCTAGCAGAGCTTATCCATAGATGTTCTTAAAAAGAAAGTTCAGCATATATTTCTAGTGCTTGGCAGTATACTGTAAAACCCATCTTCATTGTGGTAAAGCATGTATAGTTTGCAGAGCCCTTTCTAGAAAGAATCAACATAATTGCAAATATAATTAAAAAATACAATTGAGATTTATTTTTCTGCCAATTCATTTCATTATTTATTTGCCAAATTTTTCAACTTTGTAGGATGTTCAACATGGTCAATGCCAAAATAAATATCAGAATACTTAGACAGAAGGTACTAATAGTAGGAAGTTTCTTATTATCAGGTGCTTATGATGTGACAGGCACATTGTGGCCTGTGCTGGGTAAATTATATCCATTATTTTTATTTTTATTTTAAAATTTATCCATTGATTGGTTTTTAATTGCAATAGTTTTTGGGGTTCAGGTGGTTTTTGGTTACACGGATAAGTTCCTTAGTGGTGATTTCTGAGATTTTGGTGCACCCCTCACCCGAGCAGTGTAAACTGAACCCAATATGTAGTCTTTTATCTCTCATTCCCCCTACTGCCCTTTTCCCTCAGTCCCCAAAGTCCATTATATCATTCTTATCCTTTATGTCCTTACAGTTTAGCTACCACTTTTAAGTGAGAACATTGGATATTTGGTGTTCCATTCCTGAGTTACTTCACTTAGAATAATGGCCTCCAGCTCCATCCAAGTTGCTGCAAAGGCCATTATTTCGTCTGTTTTACAGCTGAGTAGTATTCCGTGGTGTACATGTACCACATTTTCTTTATCCACTTGTTAGTTGATGGGCATTTAGGTTGATTCCATGTTTTTGCAATTGCAAATTGTGCTGCTATAAACGATGCGCATTATTTTTAAACCTGACAAGGCTGCTACCAGGACAGTACTATTGAATTATTGGCTTATTTTACAGCTGAAATAATTGAGGATCAAATGACTCAGTGATTGAATAATTTTCCCAAAGTCTGAAAGCCAGCTGTACAGAGAATAACAATTAATCTAGCCTCACATTTTCAGTACTCTGTGATGTTAAAAGTTAGCAAAAAGTTAAATAGCAATAATAATAATAGTGGCTAATATTTATTTAAATATTAGTATTTAATAGTGGCTAATATTTAATCATGTACCAGATATGATTCTAAGTGCTTTACAGTATTCATTTTATTCTCAAAACTACTTCATGAGATAGATGTTAGTGTTGTCACCATTTAGCATTTGAGGGAAATAAAATGCAGGATGGGTAAACACAAATGAAATGCTTTCAAAAAGCTAAGTTATTGATGTTGCACCCAAGAGGGGAGGATTGTCTATTTCATCAGTTATTATTTTCATTAATATAGTTGGTTTATACTTTTGCTCTATGAACTTATTATTTCTTTTAAGTTGAGTTTGGTAAATTTGAATTTTCTTTTTTAGTAATTTTCTATTAGGAATGTAAATATTAATTAGTAATCAATGGAAGTAAAGTGAGGTGGAATAAGAACAGTAACAATGGGCTATTGGTGATTTCCAACTGGTCTTATTGATATGAGCCTGTTTGTCACACAACGTAGAGAGAAGCCTCAGAACCTTTAAATTGAATTATCATGGTGAGATATTTTACTGTGTGGTACACTCCTAACACAACAAACGACTGGAAATACTTGCACAGGTTTATGTAATTAAATAATTAAAAAATATCAATTGATTATATTGAATGACCACATGCACCTGTAAACACATTGAACAAATAAGAGCAAATTTATAGAAGAAAAAAACAAATATCTGTATTCCTAGTGGTAAGTGATTCGAATTGTATTATTATTCAAATTGTATTATTAATTTTCTGTGAAACCATATTAACTTTTAAATGGGGAAGATACTGTTCCATAGGATTTTTGTGGAAATTCCCTGAATTGTATCATAATGGACCCCTTTTAATCAGAATTTGCATGTTGATGTCTTGCTTAACCTTGATGATTCTAATGCTGTGAGATCAAAGAGCATTCTGTAAGATATTTTATAGTAAGGCTGAGGGATATTTCAGTCTTCTGAATCAAATTCCTCTCATCAAACTTCTATCAGACAACTTTCTTGTGTTCATAAAAATATGAATACAAATAACACATTTGAATTATGGTATCTTATTATAAAGATAACTTGCGATTAAAGACTTTTCTAACTTTAGATTTACAAATCAGTCATGATTAGCTTGGAATAAACTATCATTTTTGCAAATTTATTTAATGTAGGAAATAAAGACTTAATAGATACAGGTTTTATACATTCCTGTTAACGATGTTTAAGAATAGCTTATTTCCACTGCAGTTCAGTATACATTACATATTGAGGTGTATATTGCACATCATATTTCAGTGTATCATTTCTAACTTAGATAATAATTTTAAATTATTCTTCAAATACTGTATTCCTTTCTTTGTTATATTGATGAGAATATATTACCAAGAGTAATATATTTTTTGCTTACTTTTCCTGCTGTGCTCATGTTGTTTCTGTCTTCTCTGCAGACCAGGAGACTGGTGAGTCTTTGTGGATTTCTTCTCTGCTTGAGTGTATAAAGCAGATATATTGCACAGACATTTATTTTGTTGCTTGTGTAACATCCAATTCCAATTCCACACGTGACCGATGTCTTTAAGCCACACCCATTGGATTATTCTCAGACTGTCAAAACAAAGAAAAGGGTACTGAACCAGCCGTCAAAATATTGACTTCCAAATTCCAGATAAGATTTTGTTTTCATTAGGTTAAATATTAAGTTAAAGTGATAAATTGTAATCACTTTCTCTTTTCCTCACTCTCCCCGCAGCCTCTGGAATTCCTTGTTTCTCTTCTCTCACTCCCACATTGGTCCTTTTACCTTGTATTCCCTTTGTCTGCACTAAGCTGTAATTTTGAATCCACATGGGGCGGCTAGGAAGGAAGAGGAGTAAGGAAACAGGAAAAACGAAGTAGAGCAGAGAGAGCACCCTCGTTGTCTTTACAGCAGAGGATCAGACTCCCAGTTAGTCACAGCAAAGGGGATCACTGTGCCTGGCAATTCTGCTTGACTCAAAACTAGTAAGTATGGACTGAACCCCTCCCTGTGTCAGGCACTAAGTTGGGTCCAGTGGAGTAGCAGTGATGAATTCAAGACATGACCTCTGCCTGTGCCAAGAGACAGTATGGGGCAACAGTGATGGCATGGCTTTTGGGACCAGGCCAACCCTATTCCTTACTTGTTCTGTGTGTTTGGATTTATTATTTCACTGAATTTTTTTTGCCTTAGTTTCCTTATCTGTAAGATGAAGATGAATAATAGCATCATTTTAAAGGACTGTTTAGTGAATAAAGGAAATAATCCATGTGAAACATTCATCATGGAGTTTGGCAGATAGGAGTACCCTCCAAAATGTTAGCTGCAATTATTATTCATAAAGGGAAGTTCACGATTTATGGGGAAAAGACACACAGGCAACCAAGTCTACATATCAGCCTGGCTGGGAAGTGCCCTATCACAGGGATGAGTTAGTGCTTTGGGAACAGAGACAGAGGTGCTATTCAGAATGAAGGACTCGGGAGACATTGTAGAGGAACAGGCATTTGAGGTAGATTTTAAATAATTGTGAGAAATGGAGCAAAATCCTCACTGGATCATTTCCATTGCCCTTTGATTAATGTAACAAGTATCCTCATGACTTTCCAAGAATAGGAGTTTGATTTTTCTTTTATTCACACTTGGAGGCATCATAAAACTACACAGGCAACTATTTAATTAGATATAGTCTGTCAATATGAACATGTTAGCATAAAGGACAGATTTCTCTAAAATTGCCAAGGGAACACTTCAGTAAGCTTTAATTATGTAGGCAATGAGACTCACACCAAGACCGAGAAACATTCACCCAATACAAAAGCAAAGGAGGTCCTGTGATTTCAGTTGCTTCTCATTTGGAAAGGTATGAGGGAAAGGAGATAGCCCCAGATAACCTGGCTTTAGCCTTCTCATCCAACTATTTCTCCCCATTCTCCAATACAAGGCCTATGCTCTTTAGAAGCTTGTATCTCTGTGGTCCTCCAAAGAGAAATTCATTCTTCACTCAAGCTCTTGCTCATCATGCTCTTTCTCTTCTTTTCTGTCTCTTTGGCCCAGTCAAATCCTACCCAAACTTTGAGACCCACAACAAGGTCGCCCTTGTGGAGGTATATTAACTCCATCTCACAGTCGTGCTTCACTTCTCTCCATCCCTGTCATACTAGCATCCCTCCTGTGGTTTTAGGGTCTATTCCCTTTTGTTGCCATTTATATTTAGTGTAGAGACAAGTCTCCTAAATTCTACTGGAAATTTCTAGTCAGGGATGTTTTAAAATTTCATTTAAATCTTCAACTGTACCTAGTTTCATGTGTAGAATGAGTGTTTAATGAAAGATTGTTGAATTCTCGTGCTCCTTTATGTTAGGACAGGCACTGTTCTATGAGCAGTCCCATAATAGAGAAAATTCAGTGTCCCGTTTTTTAAGGGATTGCATATTAGCAGTGGGATTGGCTCTGTTCAGGTAGAGAAGATAGAGAACCCTCCTGTGAAGCAGGAAGTGGTCAGTGCCAGGAGAAAGTTAAACGTGGAATCAAAAGAGGAAGATCCTACTTCGTCTTTGCGTTTTGCATTCTCAGCTCTTAACTCAATGAGTGGCACAGGGTGAGTGCTCAGATATTTGTTGACTAAATTAAATGAATGACATCTAATTTGAGAGTGAGGAAGCCTTGAAAGAAAGATATTAAGATTTAGTAAGAAAGATGAGTTGCAATTGAGAGGTATAGATCCAATTAACATATGGACAAATAATCTTGAAAACATTTTTCTCCCCTAGTACCCCCTTTTATACATTTTTCTGTTTAATCCTCTCTCATACCTATAGACAGAGCATTTCAAGGAATTATAGCCACTATCACCTTGTTTTCAAGGCCCTAATGAATTTGGAAATGTGATATCTACTTATAAGCTTCCATCGCTTCATGAACACATGGCTCTGTGAACTGCCAAAAGCACTTTGGGACAAACTCCATAGAGTCAGGAGATCTTTCTTAATACCATCTGGCAGCTACTCTGTGCTTACTCTTTGCCCCACCTTCTAAAAGTTTAAATGGCTGTGGGGGGAAGAGCAGTTGTCACATGATTGAGTGTCAGTGTTCTAGTATCAGAGGGCCATGGCAGGCCTGGAGCAACATCTGGAATGTCCGAAGGTAACCCTGTCAATCTCTAGGGGTCACAGGACATCACTTTCCTCGCTTCTTTCTCTGTGTGTGTCTCTGTAAGCCAGCCCAATTCTATATTACATTTCCACCAAGTAGTATATCCTAAATTCAGCTTATCCAGAGAGATGATATGCTTGGTTCAGTTTGGGTCAGCAATCCCCTGTGTGCTAGGCAGAATAATGGCCCTCAAAGATGTCCACTCCTAACCCCTGGAATCTAGGATTATGTTGCTTTACATGGAAAAAAATGGATTTTGTAGATGTGATTCAGTCAAAGGTCTTGAGATGGGAAGAGTAGCTTGGATTATCCAGGTGAACCTAATCTAATCTTATGACTTCTTAAAATTGGAGAGCTTTTCCAGGTTGTGGTCAAAGAGGGAGATGTGTCTACCCACAGACCGTAGATGGCCGTGTTTGCAACAGGGGTGTGTTAATTTTCTATTACTGATGTAACAAATTACCACAAGTGCTCTTGGAAGGTTAGTGGAAGGCAAAGACTGGCATTTCTAATATAATTATACAGGTAATGATGAGTAGTGTGAAGATGTGACTCCAAAGCCTCGAGAAGGACAGACTAGCATCTCTGTAAGAGATCCAACTGTCTCCTTTTCTCCATGGGCCAATAATTTACCTCAATCTAAGAAATAATATTGTAACTGGCAGAAAGTATCTTCAGTACAAATTCTTCATTTTGGGGGTTAAATCATTTGGCAAAATGGGAAGACTAATATTATTGTAAAGATTGCTAGAAAAATTGTAACATTTCACGTATGTGCATAAATAGCAGTCTTTAAAGCATTTTTGGGGATGAGGTGCAAAATTAAGAGTGGGAGAGGGACTTTAGTAGCAATAAATAGAACTTGAGAATGAAATAGTTATAGAAATAATCTGTAAAATATTACAATAAATAGAATAAATTTTAAGTTCCCAGAGGAATTTTTGAAAATACCCACATTCAAAGCCATGTATTCTTACTCAATTAGCATTTCATTTTGATTTTGGTACTGAAGCCAAAGATATTGAGGGACTGAAATGTTTGCTGGACTGGCTGTGGCTGTGGAGCCTGGAATCCTGCCATGAAGAGCATGTGTGAGAGAGCAAAATGTTTGTGTACTTTCCTTATGTGAAGGAGTCGGGAAATAATCTAAGAAGCCCAATCCAAAAGCAAAGATGTTCCATCCAGTCTTCTCTGTGAGAGCCAAACTATGAACCATCTGAATGTTCCACGAATGATTTACTGATGTATTTTAAATGAGTTATTGATGCATTTTACGTTATTCTGATGATGTGCTTGGAAGATGCTTAAAAGTGTATTTACTGAGATGATGTGGGAATATCAAGTGTTTATTAAAACAATACAAAGTAATACAAATTATATGGTTGTCACAATATAAAAATATCTAATAGCTAAAGAGTTCTTTAATAGTGGAGAATGTTTTCCTTTTCAAAATTAAAAGTATATATTTTTTTAAAAAAAATACAACTGATTACTATCAATATCTAACATTCATGGAGTGCTGACCTTGCTCATTTCTGTGCACACATTGCCTCACTTATAGCAATGTTTAGCATTAACTTATCAGGTAGATACCGTTGCCATGCACATTTTACAGATGAAGACATTGAAGTTTAGAGAGATTGCATAGATTTCCTAACGTAACACAGCTAGTGGTGGAGCCAGGATCCCAGGAAGCCTAACTCCAGAGTTTAATAACCTAAATATCAATAAAATAGCTAATATCCTTGTCACTCTCAGTATGTGCCACTTACTGTTCTAAATGCTTTACAATTAACAGATCATGTAAACCTCACAATAACACTATGAGGCAGATTCTACTATTACCATTTTATAGAAAATGATATAACACATTAAAAATATGTATTTTGTATGTCTTCATCAGCCTTAAAGGCACTTTTGAGTTTTTTAGCATATTTTCCCAGAGCATGTCAATTTTATTTCCATTTAAATTGCTTGAGATATGGCATGATGACATAGTCCCTGGAAATTTTATTCCCAGCTGTGTATCTCCCTGGAGTCTTTTACTTACTCCCATGTTGGGAGGAGGTGGTTTGTATCTGGCCATGCCTACCATCCTGGAGCCTCCCCACCCTCGTCCTGGAGAATCCCTTCCCTCTTCTCAGGGTGACAGCATCAGCTTCTCAGATACCACATCATTCTTTGAATTAATCTATCAGTTTGGGGGCACTTCATTAGTTATCTTCTGGAGGAAAAGGTACACCAAGGGGTGAATTTATTGAGATCTTTTGTTTCTATTGGATTTCTACTCTGCTGTGATGTCTTAATTCTCAAGAATTTTTTATGGCATCATATTCTTCTTTCCTGTGTATAATATCTTTTTACAAATATTATTAACAGCTTTTAGAAAGATTTTGTATTTTTTTATTTCATGGATTGTTTCTTCCAACTTCTTTTTTCTTTGCTTTGTTTCTATCTTTCTTATTACAAAGCCAGAATCACTCCACATGTCTGATGATCTTGGTTGTCTTCTGTTGCAGGATGGGGCACTAATGAGCTATTGGGAAGCTCTGAACACACGGGTGGCATCTGTGTCATGTGAGATTTACTACAGAACTATCTGGTGGGCTTAATTGCTGGGAAATATAATGTCAGTAAGAGTAGGTATTTTCTCTTGAGCTGGTCAGATTTTTCAAAAGATGATTTTCAAAGTTTCCATGTAGAAGAAACATGACCAGCTGCCAGCACTCTGGGGCCCAAGAGAGCAATTGAAAATTCAAATATAAGCCACTTGGGAGAAAAAAGGCAAAATCCAGGACTACCCAGGTAACTCCAAAAGTTTGTTTGCATTAGTCTTGCAAGACTATAGCCAAAAATCTATTGGACCTTATAATAATCTCATCTTTAATAGCTCTAGAAGTTTTCTGTTTAGGCCTGTGAGAATTTTCTTATATCCAGACTTAAATGTCTACCATTGATAATCTTAGTTTCCTGAATGATCCAGTAAGAAAACATTTTTATGACTCTATTACTCCATGATGAGTAACATCTTCCTAAGGCTTTAGAAGTGGCTGAGAGTTTATCTTATTTTGACAATTATTTGGTCAGACTTCCTTTTAGTAATAAAATTGCAATTACAATACCTTTATTTTACAATTACATGTACATGTTGGCAGCTGGAATGTTTCTTTACAGTTTCTTTATAACTTAAAAAAGTAATAAAATTATAAATCTCATCCTAACTAGTAAAACCAAACAGTTATGGTTAAAAAGTTAACTTCAGTTTTTCAACTCTTTTCAGATCCTGGTTTCTGAGATGAACAGCCTGTTCTGTCCATTTCTGTATCTTTCTCCATGTGCATACAAATCTATATATAATATTTATAAATTTTAATTTGTTCTGTCTTTCACAAAGATTGGATCAGATAATACACATTACTGTGTACCTTGCTTTTTATACTTAGTGATGCATTATATTAATCCCTCTGGATTTTAAGATATAATTTTTTTTTGAGACTAGGACTTGCTCTGTTGCCCAAGCTGGAGTGCAGCAGCGTGATCATGGCTCAATGCAACCTCTGCCTTCTGGGCTCGGTCTTTGTCCCACCTCGGCCTCCCAAATAGCTGGGACTATAGTTGCATGCCACTCTGCCTGGCTAATTTTTGTTTTTTTTTTTATAGAGACAGGTGCCAAGACCACCTTGGTCAGGGAGACCCTAACCAAGCGGCGCCAGAGGAATTACACACACACACACACACACACACACACACACACAAACATATAGAGGTATGGAGTGGGAAATCAGGAGTCTCACAGCCTCCAGAGCTGAGAGCCTCAAACAGAGATTTACCCACATATTTATTAACAGTAAGCCAGTGATAAACAGTTTCTATAGATTACAGACTAACTAAAAGTATTCCTTATGGGAAACAAAGGGATGGGCCACAATAAAGGGATGGATTTGGCTAGTTATCTGCAGCAGGAGCATGTCCTTAAGACACAGATTCCTCATGCTATTGTTTGTGGTTTAAGAATGCCTTTAAGTGGTTTTCTGCCTTGGATGGGTCGGGTGTTCCTTGCCTTCATTCCAGTGAACCCACAGCCTTCCAGCGTGGGTGTCATGGCCATCATGAACATGTCAGAGTGCTGCAGAGATTTTTGTTTATGGCCAGTTTTGGGGCCAGTTTATGGCCAGATTTTGGGGGTCCTGTTCCCAACATGTCCCCCTCCTTTGATTTGCAAAGCGATAAAAGGAAAGGCAGCTTTGTCACGATGAGCTGCTTCTTGCAGGAGTCAGGATCTGCTTCTGCAGACTATACAAACAACACAGATTGAAAACACAATCATCATTGAAATCAAAGAGCTTCCAAGTGTTTTTATCCATTTTAATGGGTTACTAGCTGCTAATCTTTATTAAGGTACTCTAATAAAATAGTTACTTTAACATTTTCAGGGAACACCTAACTAGAGGTTATTTGTGTAATAATCATTTGGTTACAGAAATGAATAGTCAGGTGTCTAAGCATGTATTTATCAGATATAGACTTGCTCTCACTATACTTCAACATCTGAGCAATTTTCTAATAATTCTGTCAAGATGACTTTCTTTCTAATCCCAGAGCAGCATGTATGATTTCTAAAGTAGCAAAAAGTTAATTCAGAGTTTTGTTTGTATGCTCTTTCCGGAGGTGCTAAGTCAGTGCACCTCATGTAGTTATTAATTAAACCGTCAACATAATCTTTTCTCCTTTTAAAGTTTGAAAAGTTTCTTTATTTTGACAAAACCTTTTGCTGCTAGCTAAAATGAGTGCAAGCTATGTATATTCACAGAGTTATATTATGGAGGGGGTGATCAGCATGTATAGAAGTCCTTGATTCTAGAGTCAAAATTTGCTGCAAGTCACCCAGATCATGTGCACCACTTTAGGTTCACCAGGACACAAGCCACTCTGGGGTTCCACTTTCATATTTTGATTTTGACTTGCCTCTTTAGACCCACCAATGTCAATGTAACTAGGAGCCAGTGCATGGTACAGAAGCCTCCCACGTGCCACTCCCACCCCATGGAGGACTGTGCCACTCTATGACAACACTGGCAGTGCCCACCTAATGCCCCCCACTCTACCTGCTCCCCTAGCCTGGGAGGAAGGAGGGTGGGAGGTAGATGTCAGCCTCTGTGTCACTGGCAAGATTTGATGACCCTGTTGTGGGGTGGGCATGTAGAATTGCTTCTTCTTTTTCTGAATCTCACACCATCAGCATCAGTGTAAAAGCCACAGAGCACCCAGCACCAGGTAGTGTCCCATGATGTTATCTTAGGGAGATTCTGAAAAGTGTCTTGACCCTGAGTATCTCCTTCAGCATTTTTGAAAAAACAGTCACATGTTCTCTACATTTAGGAAGCCCTTCCCAGTTAGCAAAACGCTTTCATTAATATCATCACATTTAGTCTCAGTAAAGATGTAATGGGCTGGTTGAGTACTTTTTTCAAAACAAAGGATGAACAAGCTCAGAGAGACTGAGTGACTTACTGAAGGTCACACAGCAAATGATAGACTATTTTACTTTATGTCTAGGGTCTTCCACAGTATAAAATAGATTGTATATATTGCAACAAGTAGCATTTTTGAAGACAGCTGTAACTTCTTTACCAGGAATAATATTTGCACATCACATTTAGAGATAAAGCTCAAAATGCAAATCTTCCCCTGAGAGTGGAAAAGCATGAACAAATGAGCACTACAGGCCTTTACATATTCAAAATATTAAGCTAATTCTAGGATCATAGACTTGATGTAAGACATGGTAGTTAATAGGAATGTTCTAGATTAAAAACAATTTTGTGCAAATATACATTTGTGTGTGTGTGTATGTCTACTTGGAAAACATATTGCTTTAGGTGTTTTTGCCATTTCTTGGTTACCAATTTTACACTCTGTGTTCACAGCATTTGTCACCCAATATCTACACATAAAGCCACCATAATACTTTAAATTACTTTATACTTCATTTTCAGCCCATTGGAATCATAAACTAAGACTGTTTAGCTAATGAAGCACTTTCATGAGGAAAAATTGCAGATTTTTTGAACATGATTCTAGGAATAGTTCAGTTTTCACATTTAGTGTCCAAACCTAAGTTCATCACATGAAACACAAAATCTGCTTGTATTTTTAAAAGTCAGTTGTATCTTCACTGTAAACAAATAGCATAAAAGCAATAAAAACACTTCCCTTCATTATATGAAAATGTGTGGCATTTTCTTTGAGTTACTAAGAAAAATCATGGATTTAGAACTTCTGGATCTTCTTCACTTGTAAATTTGAGTCTATTCTTTACCATACTGTAGTTTTTAGCCTAGGGATTTGGTACTTTTTATTTAAAAAAGGAAAATGCAGACAGTGAAAACTGAGACAGAGTTAGAAGACTTCAAGCACAGTGGCCCAGCAGGTGTGTGTTCAGGGCAAGTGAAGGTTCCCCTCCACCGGATCCAATGACTGAAAATTATGAAGATACCAAAAATGCAAGAAGTCACAGGAAATATTTTTCCTCAACGGCAAAGATGGCACAGTAGAATGGTTAAGAAGGATGGTTTATTGGCTTCAATTCCCCAGCTGATGTTCAACACTTTATTTAGTTCTCATTTGGATTTTAAACATTTGCTTGACAAATAATTTCACATCAATTTCAATTTCTTTGGAAAGCTCCCATGTGTAATTTATTTTTAACACCTCTGAAGAGCAGAATTAATGATTTCTGCTAGGAATTAATGATTTCCCAGCTGTTGCTCCAGATCATGTAGGGTAGAGGAGGCTGAAAACTGCTACAAGGAAAGGCATTTGTATTGTTTCAAAACATCAGGATGGTACGGATACTGCAATAGGAAAGAAGAGACATTGTGTTAACATTTAGACAACCCACATGCTTCCATGTGAGAGTCCAAGGAGCATTTGAGGTGTCTTAGTGAAACTCTGTCTGTGTTCTCAGCCACTCCACTCCCATCCCTATGCATCTGGGTCAAGTCAAGTAAAGGGAAGTTCATGTTTTTTGGTTTTCTCTTGTGTTTTCCTCAATCTTAAGCTCACTCACAACCTCCTGAATATGCCTGTCATTTATATTTCAGTTCTACATTAGCATCTTCAAAAAATATTTTTGCTTGCCTACATTCCTGGTAAAATAAGGAATATAAAGCAATAATAGATAATAACATGTAATAAGTTTTTGCTATTTGTCACATGCTTCATGCATTTTTTTCACTTAAATCTCAACCTAAACAATGATACTAGGAAGTTGGTTTCCATATTATTTCCATTTAGAGATTACAAAAACTGAGACTTAGAAAGATTTGTAACTTGCTCTGATCACACATATAGTACAGGGTGTTGGGATTCAAACCCAAATACAAATTTGCACAAATTATAAGATGATAGATACCTTGCCTGAAAGAACTGATAATTTAATAAAGTTAGGACCATGCTGGAGGTTTAATAGATCTTTGAATCAGAGATGTTTAAGGATTCTTACAAGTAGAGAATAAAGTTGATTTGTATTAATTCTAAGATACTTCATTCTTGTGAATATTAGAAACGTACACTTTACATTAGAATTAATGCCCTTTCTATAAACCAACTTTTGTTGAATACTTTTAAGAAAAGATGATCTTTGAGACTGAGAATATATATATATTATATATAGTGTGTGTGTGTGGTGTGTGTATGTATATACACATAATAAGAAAAATATATACACATAATTTAGAGAATACAGGACAAAAGAAGCTGGTAAAAAAAATCTGTAATCTTACAACCTCAGAGTCATCATGGTCAATGTTTTCTGGAATTCTATCAACATTTTCTAGGCACAGATTCATTTTTTACTGTCTTTTTTGAAAATTGCGGATCATCTTATAAATACAATTTATATGATTTATTTTATGAGTTTAAAATTACATTATGAGAATTTTCCAATGAAGTCTTTTATTCATGTCTAACAGTTGGTTGAAATTTATTAAATCATATTCTTAATGTTGTACTTTTTGAATGTTTCTAAATATTGATATTACAGCTAACAAGTAAACATGCTTAAACATATATGTATGTTTGAGTTGATTATTTCTTTTTTTTTTTTTTTTTTTTTTTTTTGAGACGGAGTCTCGCTCTGTCGCCCAGGCTGGAGTGCAGTGGCCGGATCTCAGCTCACTGCAAGCTCTGCCTCCCGGTTTTACGCCATTCTCCTGCCTCAGCCTCCGGAGTAGCTGGGACTACAGGCGCCCGCCACCTCGCCCGGCTAGTTTTTTGTATTTTTTAGTAGAGACGGGGTTTCACTGTGTTAGCCAGGATGGTCTCGATCTCCTGACCTCGTGATCCGCCCGTCTCGGCCTCCCAAAGTGCTGGGATTACAGGCTTGAGCCACCGCGCCTGGCCAAGTTGATTATTTCTATAGAATAAATCTCTAGAAATGGTATTGCTGGGACAAAGGATCTAGGTTTTTTTTGGAGGTTTCTGATACAAATTACCAAATTGCTTTCCCAAAAGGATGTATCAATTACTATTGAAAGTACATGAAAGTGCCCGAGTCACCTTACTCTTACCAATATTGATTATCACAATTTTCAATCTTTGCTTACTGATAAGATTTATTTTATTTACATATGCATATTACTATATGATATTCTTGTAAAGTGAATTTAGGCATGCTTCATGACTTCTTTTGTTGCTCACCATTGTCCTCTGGTTTTGGTCATCTCTATTTGCCATCATCTTATCAATTCTATGATGATGATGATGATGTCAATGGTAATAATGATGACAGTGATAATTAACCTTTGATGAATACTGTTTTCCATATATATATATGCACTCTTGAGGGGTGGTGTGGTTAAAGAGAAAGTGAATAGATTTGCTAACAAGATCTTCCTTCGAATTCTGGCTCCTCTTCGTACCACCTGATGATTTTGACCAAGTCATACCTTCTCTGCTTCTTAGTTTTCTCTTCTCTAAGATAGTGAGATAGAGACTGACACTGAGCATTGTTTGCGAACCACATGAGAAGATGCAGGTAAGACACTTAGTAGAACAGCCGGTGCTCTGTGGGTGCTAGTTTCTTTCTTTACTCAAGAATATTTGTCGGATAAATTGTCTAGTATGATAGTTTTGTGAGTGCCAAAGAAACACTACTTAAAGTTGAAAACCTCATGAAAATAAATGTTGAATAGCAGAAAAATCTCAGACTCTGGAGCTAGAAGGCAGAGATTAGATATAACTGCCTTTTTCCAGTTATGCTTCATATAAATGCATGTGACAAAGTTCATTATATTAGGTGATTGTAAGTGTAAATGTTAGAGATAGGAAATAGAATTGGCTTATTTTTCTAAGACTTGGAGAAAATGTAAGACAAACATTTAAAATAGGGTTTAGTACCCTTCTCTTTTACAACAACTTTTCTTTGTAAAATTTTTTTCTAAACTGCAAAAAAAAAAAAAAAAGAAAAAAGAAAAAAGAAAAGAAAAAGGAAAATCTAGTAATATCTACTTAGAAATCAATCCTAATGTAGTTCCACCTACTCCCATAATGAATATGCCGAGGATGTTCTGAAAATAATTTTAATATACAACCATTAGATGTCACACTTATTTAGATGACAGGCAGAGGTGTCAGTGAATCCATGTTATAATTATGGTTGTTTAAACTTATTTTTTCGGGGAGTGGGGGCCAAGGTGAGTGTTCTTTTTTAAAGAAGGCTGAGTGACTGATCATTCAGATATGCTGTAATCAACATAATTTCACTTCAGCAGAATAGGAAATGTAAAGCAACTGTTTTTAGCTTCTCACAGTTATTACCTTACATGTGCTCCATGCAAAGATTGAACTGGCAATGGAAAACCAAGGCACTCTAATTTTTTTTCATCCTTCCATGTTTGCATTCTCTGCTAGACACCCCACTACCGTAGAATACAAAGCAAAACAACAACAAAAAACAACTTAAAATCTACCTCTTTCCAGAGCGAAGCAGGTCAAATCCTTCATTTATTTTTTCAAAAGGTAAGACATTTGTTATTAATGCATCCAGTGAAAACTTCTTAGCCATAAAGTCAGACACAAGCTTGGGGACAGATTCTTTACTCTTAAAGCCTGAAAAGAAGAAAATATCATTGTTAGATTCAACCAAGGTAAGTAGGAGAACTGAAGAGAAGATTTTCCAAATAAATACAAGTTTAGAAAAGGTACTGCTATAACTGAGGATAATAAGAGATAGAGTACTTCAATATGCTTTTACAGTGCTTTGACTTAAAAAAAATCACAGGTAAACAAGGGTCCTTAGTTATTCTCTCTCTCACAGAGAAATTATAGGACAGATGTTATGCCCAAGGTTAAGGAGCAAATTTATTAGTTGTCTAGATTTGTGTGTAGAGATGATTTATCGTTATAGATTTCCACCGCCTACTAGAAACATCCTTGCCTTATGCAGTCACAAGTACAAAAAGAGGTGGAGATGAAAGTCCTGGTTGATAGTGACATCAGAAAAGTCTATCTTGGGGCTGGGCATGGTGGCTCATGCCTGTAATCCCAGCATGAGCACATTGGGAGGCCAAGGTGGGCAACTCATTTGAGGTCAAGAGTTCGAGACCAACGTGGCCAGCATAGTGAAACCTCACCTCTACAAAAAAAAAAAAAAAAAAAAAAAAAAAAAAAAAAATTAGCTGGGCACAGTGGTGTACTCCAGCTACTCTGGAGGCTGAGATAGGAGAATCACTTGAACCTGCAAGGTGGAGCTTGCAATGAGTCAAGATTGTTCCACTGCACTCCACCTTGTGTGACAGAGCAAGACTTCATCTCCACAAAAAAAAAAAAAAAAAAAAAAAAAAAAAAAAGTTCTGCATTATTGGAGACTATAGATAGAAAATAAACTTTAATTTATTTTTAATTTCATTGCTTTTCAAAACCTTGCCTTGTCATTCATAAAAGGAGAGAAAATCTTAGGTTAATGAGAATTTAGCTCTGAAGCCTAACTACATACCTCCAAAAATAGCTCCTTTCCAGGTGCGTCCAGTCAGTAGCAGCATAGGGTTTATTGAGAGGTTCTGGGAATCAGGAGGTACCCCTACGATGACACTTGTGCCACATGCCTCATGACAACATAACAGGGAAGCCATCTGGAATAAAGTGAATATTTAGCATCCTTAATGTGGAGTGACATAGTTCCTACTCATAATGCACAATATCACGTAATAGGCTTAGCTGGATTGTAACTGTGTAGAGGGAAGAGATCATGTCTTTTGCTCCTTCATTCCCCCTTTCTTTGTATAGGATAGTGCTGTGGATGTAGGAAATACCCAGAAAATGATTTTTGAATGAAAGCATGGATGAATAAACTGGTGTGCACTCAGTTCTTCCTAATAAAGGAATAAAGAGGCAAACATCATTACAAACATTTTAAGTCCTGTTCCTTGTACAAGTGTACATCATTCTTAGGCAATCTGTGAGTTGGTTCATTTTTCATTGATTTATTTCATAGATATTTTGAACCCAATTCTTTCAATCCGATATTTTGATAGTGAACAAGATAAATGAGTATATCACCAAAATTAGTCTCTTGTCCACTTGATAGACTCCCTTTTTAACAGATTCCTATTCTACTCTCCATTTCTCAAGCGGACATGTTTTAAACAATGTTTTTACCTCCCCAAATGTATATTGGTTTTACATTAAATTACATTGATTATTTGGGAACCTCAAAAGACAGTTCAGAATATCTTTTCCAGTCAGTTTTGGAACATGTTCTGTAGTTAGAAAATGGTTTAGGATCCCTCTAGGTATATAACGATAAGTTCTTTGATTTTGGATTCTGACCTTTGGGAGACCACACATCCTCAGAACATGTGGCTGTCAGACATTTGGTGTCCCGAGATAAGGTACACTCCAGTTCCACATGAGAAAATGGAGAGAGATATAGAAAAAGAGCACAAGGAGAAAAGCTATAGACCTGGAAAACACTGGATTCTCTTGACACTTTATTCCTCTGTGGCGTTTGTTCCAGGTCAAGGCTGGTGGGAACTTTGATCTCAGGGTGCTGCTCCCTGTTACCCACACTGCTGGACCTCTAGAAAACCTCAGCAATGGAAACTTGTTGGTTTCTGGAGACTTTTTCAGTAGGATTCTAGATAATTCTGGGTAGGTGAAATATAGTAGAGATGTGTTTCCCATTGCCTTTGGTATTTGTAACTGTTTGAAAGTGATATAATATAATAATTCAAAGATGATGTAAGCACTGCAAGATTGGAAATAGTATTTCATATCAATAATGCCAACTGAGGCTCAGCATGGTTGCTCATGTCTATACTCAGCGTTTTTGGAGGCTGAGGTAGGAGACTCGCTTAAGCCCAGGAGGTTAGGGCTGCGGCGAGCTATAAAAATATCACTGCACTCCAGCCTGGGTGACAGAGTGAGACCCTGTCTCAAAAAAAAAAAAGTGGGGGTAGAGGGGCAGCTGACATTTATTGGGAGCTTACCACATGATGGGTTGTACTGTGCAAAGTATTTTACATGCATTGTCTCATGTGTTTCATAAAAGATGCCATGAGATATGTAGCACTTAACTTTTGCAGGTGGTAAAATTTGTTGACTTTTTAAAGTATTCAGTCCAAGTGGTATTGGGTACTAGTTTTGTGCCAGGCACTGTCCAGCTTCTGTGATAAAATACAGCAATGCATTAAAGCAGTCACTTTCCTTAGGGCATATTTTCTGTTAATAAGATAATAGTTGGTCTAAAATTGCTCATTTATTTTGACCAAAGAATACTATGTAAAAAAGTTTGTAATTCATTAAGAGCATATACAGAATTGTTAAAATATTTTTGTTAAGAGTATAAAAAAAACTTTTTAATTTTTAATTTGAGAAAAGGATTTGTATTATTTATATATAAGTTTGCATTTTAAACTAAAAATTAATAAACTATATCTGTAGTGACTGTGTTACGAAAAGCCTTTTTTTTTTTTTTCTCAAGAGGAAATATGACTTAAGACAGGTTTGCATAGGTGATTGAATGGAAGATTTCTCATAACAATAAATTAAACAAGCCAGGTCACAAAAAGATGATGGGAAATTTCCATTCATAATTAACAATATCCTTTATACATAATACATATATTCTACTGCCTAAATGCATCCTCCAGGTTGCAGAGGTAGAAATCTCAGGGGATGTCATGGTACATACCATGGTGTCAAGCCGACCGATGACTTCAAACGAAAAATCCACACCTCCATCAGTCATTTCCTTTAGCACCTCCTGAATGGGTTTCTTGTAGTCTTGAGGGTTGATGCATTCAGTGGCACCCAACTCTTTGGCCTTTGCAAATTTGTCCTTGTTGATGTCCACTGCAATGATTCTGGCTGCTCCAGCTGCTTTACAGCCCATAATAGCAGATAGGCCGACCCCTCCCAGGCCAAACACAGCACAGGTAGAGCCTGGGGTGACCTATGTTTTCAGAAAATGCAAAAATGAATTATGTTTGTTAGAAATTGCTTAAGCTTTATAAAGTGCCATGTCTTGTGTATTAACAAGAACTACTCAGACTCTTCTGTTCAATATGTTATCGAAACCTGTTTTGGCTTGAGATGCTTCATGTTTAAATTGAAGGGGATGAACCAGTTTAGTGGTTCTGAAACTGCTGCGTATTAAATTCATCTGGGGAGCTTTAAAAACATCCCGCTGTCCAGGTCATAGACTATGCCAATTAAATGAGAATCTCTGCAGGTGGAACTCAGTCCCCAGGGGACTCCAATGGGTCAGGCTGGGAACAGGAGGACTGGATGATCTTTGAGATCCAGATGGCAGTGATTACAATCTGTAGGGACTCTCGATTGCTGAAATCCCTTAATAACCAGCTTCAGTATCTCATACATACACCAAGGCAATATTTGGAAAATAAAATAAGTGGAAAGGCTACACCAGGAGACCGAAAAATATTCCACTTAAACTCTCAAAAATATTCCACTAAAACGCTTAAACTACTTTGTACATTTTTGTTCAGTAGTCGTGACCAGTATATCCGTGCTTTAAAAAATATACTTATGAACAACACAACAATGAAACATTAGTTTATATTTTAATAATAAATAAAATCTATTTTTTTTATTATACATTAAGTTCTAGGGTACATGTGCACAACGTGCAGGTTTGTTACATATGTATACATGTGCCATGTTGGTGTGCTGCACCCATTAACTCGTCATTTACATTAGGTATATCTCCTAATGCTATACCTTCTCCCTAACCCCTGCCCACAATAGGACCCAGTGTGTGATGGCCCCTTCCTGTGTCCAAGTGATCTCATTGTTCAATTCCCACCTATGAATGAGAACATGGTATTTGGTTTTCTGTTCTTGCGATAGCTTGCTAAGAATGATGGTTTCCAGCTGCATCCATGTCCCTACAAAGGACACAAACTCATCCTTTTTTATGGCTGCATAGTATTCCATGGTGTATATGTGCCACATTTTCTTACTCCAGTCTGTCACTGATGGACATTTGGGTTGATTCCAAGTCTTTGCTATTGTGAATAGTGCCGCAATAAACATACGTGTGCATGTGTCTTTATAGCAGCATGACATATAATCCTTTGGGTATATACCCAGAAATGGGATGGCTGGGTCAAACGGTATTTCTAGTTCTAGATCCTTGAGGAATCACCACACTGTTTTCCACAATGTTTGAACTAGTTTACAGTCTCACCAACAGTGTAGAAGTGTTCCTATTTCTCCACATCCTCTCCAGCACCTGTTGTTGCCTGATTTTTTAATGATCGCCATTCTAACTGGTGTGAGATGGTATCTCATTGTGGTTTTGATCTGCATTTCTCTGATGGCAAGTAATGATGATCATTTTTTCATGTGTCTGTTGGCTGTATGAATGTTTTCTTTTGAGAAGTGTCTGTTCATATCTTTTGGCCACTTTTTGATGGGGTTTTTTTTTCTTGTAAATTTGATTGAGTTCTTTATAGGTTCTGGATATTAGCCCTTTGTCAGATGAGTAGATTGCAAAAGTGTTCTCCCATTCTGTAGGTTGCCTGTTCACTCTGATGGTAGTTTCTTTTCCTGTGCAGAAGCTCTTTAGTTTAATTAGATCCCATTTGTCAATTTTGGCTTTTGTTGCCATTGCTTTTGGTGTTTTAGACATGAAGTCCTTGCCCACGCCTATGTCCTGGATGGTATTACCTAGGATTTCTTCTAGGGTTTTTATGGTATTAGGTCTAACATTTATGTCTCTAATCCATCTTGAATTAATTTTCATGTAAGGAGTAAGGAAAGGATCCAGTTTCAGCTTTCTACTTATGGCTAGCCAATTTTCCCAGCATCATTTATTAAATAGGGAATCCTTTCCCCATTTCTTGTTTTTTTCAGGTTTGTCAAAGATCAGATGGCTGTAGATGTGTGGTATTATTTCTGAGGACTCTGTTCTGTTCCAGTGGTCTATATCTCTGTTTTGGTACCAGTACCATGCTGTTTTGGTTACTGTAGCCTTGTAGTATAGTTTGAAGTCAGGTAGCGTTATACCTCCAGCTTTGTTCTTTTGGCTTAAGATGGTCTTGGCAATGCGGGCTCTTTTTTGGTTCCATATGAACTTTAAAGCAGTTTTTTCCAATTCTGTGAAGAAAGTCATTGGTAGCTTGATGGGGATGGCATTGAATCTATAAATTACCTTGGGCAGTACGGCCATTTTCACAGTATTGATTCTTCCTATCCATGAGCATGGAATGTTCTTCCATTTGTTTGTGTCCTCTTTGATTTCACTGAGCAGTGGTTTGTAGTTCTCCTTGAAGAGGTCCTTTACATCTCTTGTAAGTTGGATTCCTAGGTATTTTATTCTCTTTGAAGCTATTGTGAATGGGAGTTCATTCATGATTTGGCTCTCTGTTTATCTGTTACTGGTGTATAAGAATGCTTGTGATTTTTGCACATTGATTTTGTATCCTGGGACTTTGCTGAAGTTGCTTATCAGCTTAAGGAGATTTTGGGCTGAGACAATGGGGTTTTCTAAATATACAATCATATATTCTGCAAACAGGGACAATTTGACTCCATCTTTTCCTAACTGAATACCCATTATTTCTTTCTCTTGCCTGATTGCCCTAGCCAGAACTTCCAAGACTATGTTGAATAGGAGTGGTGAGAGAGGGCATCCCTGTCTTGTGCCAGTTTTCAAAGGGAATGCTTCCAGTTTTTGCCCATTCAGTATGATATTGGCTGTGGGTTTGTCATAAATAGCTCTTATTATTTTGAGATACGTTCCATCAATACTGAATTTATTGAGAGTTTTTAGCATGAAGGGCTGTTGAATTTTGTCAAAGGCCTTTTCTGCATCTGTTGAGATAATCATGTGTTTTTTGTCTTTGGTTCTGTTTATATGCTGTATTACATTTACTTATTTGCATATGTTGAACCAACCTTGCATCCCAAGGATGAAGCCCACTTGATCATGGTGGATAAGCTTTTTGATGTGTTGCTGGATTCAGTTTGCCAGTATTTTATTGAGGATTTTTGCATCGATGTTCATCAGGGATATTGGTCTAAAATTCTCTTTTTTTGTTGTGTCTCTGCCAAGCTTTGGTATCAGGATGATGTTGGCCTCATAAAATGAGTTGGGGAGGATTCCCTCTTTTTCTGTTGATTGGAATAGTTTCCGAAGGAATGGTACCAGCTCCTCCTTGTACCTCTGGTAGAATTTGGCTGTGAATCCATCTGGTCCTGGACTTTCTTTGGTTGGTAGGCTATTAATTTTTGCCTCAATTTCAGGGCCTGCTATTGGTCTATTCAGGGATTCAGCTTCTTCCTGGTTTAGTCTTGGGAGAATGTAAGTGTCCAGGAAATTATCCATTTCTTCTAGATTTTCTAGTTGATTTGTGTAGAGGTGTTTATAGTATTCTCTGATGGTAGTTTGTATTTCTGTGGGGTCCATGGTGATATCCCCTTTATCATTTTTTATTGCATCTTTTTGATTCTTCTCTCTTTTCTTCTTTATTAGTCTTGCTAGCGGTCTGTCAATTTTGTTGATCTTTTCAAAAAAGCAGCTCCTGGATTCATTGATTTTTTGGAGGGTTTTTTGTATCTCTATCTCCTTCAGTTCTGCTCTGATCTTAGTTATTTCTTGCCTTCTGCTACCTTTTGAATGTGTTTGCTCTTGCTTCTCTAGTTCTTTTAATTGTGATGTTAGGGTGTTAATTTTAGATCTTTCCTGCTTTCTCTTGTGGGCATTTAGTGCTGTAAATTCCCCTCTATACACTCCTTTAAATGTGTCGCAGAGATTCTGGGATCTTGTATCTTTGTTCTCATTGGTTTCAAAGAACATCTTTATTTCTGCCTTCATTTCGTTATGTACCCAGTAGTCATTCAGGAGCAGGTTGTTCAGTTTACATGTAGTTGTGCGATTTTGAATGAGTTTCTTAGTCTTGAGTTCTAGTTTATTGCACTGTGGTCTGAGAGACAGTTTGTTATAATTTCTGTTCTTTTACATTTGCTGAGGAGTGCTTTACTTCCAATTATGTGGTCAATTTTGGAATAAGTGCGATGTGGTGCTGAGAAGAATGTATATTCTGTTGATTTGGGGTGGAGAGTTCTGTAGATGTCTATTAGGTCTGCTTGGTGCAGAGATGAGTTCAATTCCTGGATATCCCTGTTAACTTTCTGTCTTGTTGATCTGTCTAATGTTGACAGTGGGGTGTTAAAGTCTCCTGTTATTATTGTATTGGAGTCTAAGTCTCTTTGTAAGTCTCTAAGGACTTGCTTTATGAATCTGGGTGCTCCTGTGTTGGATGCATATATATTTAGGATAGTTAGCTTTTCCTGTTGAATTGATCCCTTTTCCATTATGTAATGGACTTCTTTATCTCCTTTGATCTTTGTTGGTTTAAAGTCTATTTTATCAGAGACTAGGATTGGAACCCCTGTTTTTTTTTGTTTTCCATTTGCTTGGTAGATCTTCCTCCATCCCTTTATTTTGAGCCTATGTGTGTCTCTGCATGTGAGATGGGTCTCCTGAATACAGCAAACTGATGAGTCTTGACTCTTTATCCAATTTGCCAGTCTGTGTCTTTTAATTGGAACATTTAGTCCTTTTACATTTAAGGTTAATATTGTTATGTGTGAACTTGATCCTGTCATTATAATATTAGCTGGTTATTTTGCTTGGTAGTTGATGCAGTTTCTTCCTAGCATTGATGGACTTTACATTTTGACATGTTTTTGCAATGGCTGGTACCTGTTGTTCCTTTCCATGTTTAGTGCTTCCTTCAGGATCTCTTGTAGGTCAGGCCTGGTGGTAACAAAATCTCTCCTTCACTTATGAAACTTAGTTTGGTTGGATATGAAATTCTGGGTTGAAAATTCTTTTCCTTAAGAATGTTGATTATTGACCCCCACTCTCTTCTGGCTTGGAGAGTTTATGCTGAGAGATCTGCTGTTAGTCTAATGGACTTCCCTTTGTGTGTAACCTGACCTTTCTCTCTGCTGCTGTTAACATTTTTTTCCTTCATTTCAACTTTGGTGAATCTGACAATTACGTGTCTTGGAGTTGCTGTTTTTGAGGAGTATCTTTGTGGAGTTCTCTGTATTTCCTGAATTTGGATGTTGGCCTGCCTTACTAGGTTGGAGAAGTTCTCCTGGATGATATCCTCCTTGGCTCCAGTTTCCCTGACACTTTCAGGCACACCAATCAGACGTAGTTTTGTTCTTTTCACATAATCCCATACTTCTTGGAGGCTTTGTTCATTTCTTTTTACTCTTTTTTCTCCACACTTCTCTTCTCGCTTCATTTCATTCATTTGATCTTCAATCACTGATACTCTTTCTTCCAGTTGATCGAGTCAGTTACTGAAGCTTGTGCATTTGTTTTGAAATTGAACAAACTGAAATACACAATTTCTCGTATTAGGGTTTTCATCTCTATCAGTTCTTTTAAGGCCTTCTCTGCATTGACTATTCTAGTTATTCTTTCATCCATTCTTTTTTCAAGGTTTTTAGTTTCTTTGCGCTGGTTACATAGTTCCTCCTTTAGCTCTGAGAAGTTTGATCGACTGAAGCCTTCTTCTCTTAGCTTGTCAAAGTCATTCTCCATCCAGCTTTGTTCTGTTGCTGGTGATGAGCTGCGTTCCTTTGGAGGGGGAGATGCACTCTGATTTTTTGAATTTCCAGCTTTTCTGCAGTGCTTTTTCCCCATCTTTGTGGTTTTACCTGCCTTTGGTCTTTGATGATGGTGACATACTGATAGGGTTTTGGTGTGGGTGTTCTTTCTGTTTGTTAGTTTTCCTTCTAACAGTCAGGACCCTCAGCTGTAGGTCTGTTGGAGTTTGCTTGAGGTCCACTCCAGACCCTGTTTGCCTGGGTATCAGCAGCGGAGGCTGCAGAAGACAGAATATTGCTGAACAGCGAGTGTTGCTGTCTGATTTTTGCTCTGGAAGCTTTGTTTCAGGGGTGTACCCCACCGTGTGAGGTGTGAGGTGTCAGTCTGCCCCTAGTGGGGGATGTCTCCCAGTTAGGCTACTCAGGGGTCAGGGACCCACTTGAGCAGGCAGTCTGTCTGTTCTCAGATCTCCACCTCCATGCTGGGAGATCCACTGCTCTTTTCAAAGCTGTCAGACAGGGGCATTTACCTCTGCCCAGGTTTCTGTGCTTTTTGTTTAGCTATACCCTGTCCCCAGAGGAGGAGTCTACAGAGGCAGGCTGGCCTCCTTGAGCTGGGGTGGGCTCCACCCAATTTGAGCTTGCTGGTGGCTTTGTTTACCCACTTAAGCCTCAGCAATGGTGGGCGCCCCTCCCCCAGCCTCACTGCTGCCTTGCAGTTAGATCTCAGACTGCTGTGCTAGCAATGAGGGAGGCTCTGTGGGCATGGGACCCTCCAGGCCAGGTGTGGGATATAATCTCCTGGTGTGCCATTTGCTAAGACCCGTGGTAAAGAACAGTATTAGGGTGGGAGTTAACCGATTTTCCAGGTGTTGTGTGTCTCAGTTTCCCTTGGCTAGGAAAAGGGATTCCCTTCCCCCTTGCGCTCGCCCTGCTTCAGCTCTCGCTGGTCGGGCTGCACCAGCTGACCAGCACCGATTGTCCAGCACTCACCAGTGAGATGAACCCGGTACCTCAGTTGAAAATTCAGAAATCACCCATCTTCTGTGTCACTCACGCTGGGAGCTGGAGGCTGGAGCTGTTCCTATTCGGCTATCTTGGGCGTGCCCCCCCAAATAAAATCTATTGTTATGAGTATCCTCAGCTTCTTTTCTTGGGTAGGCTCACTTACACTACCCATTAAAATAGATGAGGTAATTGAACAAGGGAGTAAGTGCTAAAGTCACTGAAATTTGGAAAAGATGTCCTCTAAATTGTTTAAATTGGCTAGCAGTTATTTATTAAACCTAGTCTCCCATAGTCAGCCTTTGTTTTGGTAACATGCTATTCCTGTTCCAAATAATCTCATTCTTATATTCCCTTAAGGCTATTTCACTCATTCATTCACCAAGTGTTATTCAATACTATGAGGGACAACACCACTTTCTACCTTACTTAGAAAAATACAAGGCTTGTTTGTGACTGTGGTTTAAAAGTGCTAATAATTACGGATTGTGATTTAAAATTCAGCAGGAGATTTGAGAAAGATATTTTAGTCTTAGCTCTCATATTAAGCAGAAGTGAGTTTTTGGATAAATATCTTTTTATCTCTTGATTTAGGTTTAATAAAATAAAGCATGCTATTAGATTTTCATACTACTCAGAGGAAGAAATTTTAAAGAATTTCTGCTTGAAATTTACCACTTCTAAAATATATGTGTATGTTCATGGCAGGGGAGTTAGTTTTAGCAGTGAAATCCCATAATGAGTGAATTATGCATCACTGAAGCTTCATTACTTTCCGTGTAAGAATCCACAGAGTGGGTGAGCCTTGGTTTGGAAGTGCATCAGGTAAGGTTTTGGACTCTACTGTTGATCCTAATTCTGGGAGTAGAGGATCCACAGACTAGATGTTCCTCAAGGACAAACACTTCATTTCATTTACTTTTGCTTTTAAAACCCAACAGAACCTATGATGCCTGAGGCATGTATAGGTTCTCTCTAATTGTTGAATGCATTACTACATGAGTTAGTTCTCAAACCTAAAATTTTGTGATCCCATAAATAGCAAATTCAGAAGAAAAATTATTGAAAACGACATCTTTATATTTTCTTAACAACTTGTTATCTGCAATAAATTGGTGAAATTTCTAGCATGTGCTCTCAATTCTTTCTGGGTCGTTTTTCTACTCTTAATTGACACTTCAAATCTATAAAACTAATTTCTGATTCTTGCAAGAAATTGCTTCCCTTTTGGTTCCTGACAGTCTGCATGTAATCGGTTTTCTCATCCATTGTTATTCCTACCTTGGCAACTTTGACTGCAGACCCATAACCAGTCGAAAATCCACAGCCAATGAGGCAGACTTTCTCCAGGGGCGAAGCTGCATCAATTTTGGCCACTGCATTCTCATCCACCACCGTGTACTGGGAGAAGGTGCTGGTGCCAACGAAGTGGTGAATGGGCTTCCCCCTGCAGGTGAACCTCCTGGTGCCATCCTGCATGGTCCCCCGAGGATTGCTTAGACTGGGCAGTGCAATACACAGACACATGAAGGCATGAGACAGGAGCATAACTAATGTGCAAACTCAAAGTCTGTGCAAAGAAAACATCAGAAACTTACTCGTTTTTCAAGCAGCAGTTGCCTTCTGGGTTTTTACAAACTCTGCATTTTCCACACTGAGGAGTAAAGAGCGGGATGACTTTATCACCTGGAGAGGAATAAAACAAATTATTCTTAAATTTCTATGGAGAAATTAATACAGCAATACCTTAAAGCTCACATGTATAGATTAGAATCATGTGTCTGAATAGTTTCTAAGAAATAGGGTCTAATTCCCACAACTATGTCATTTGTCATTGCCTACCAAGGCCTTGTTTTTTAGTTTGGGTTTACAAGTGCCTGAAGAATCCTAAAGAGAAAATGCAAGTTTGGGAAACAAGGTGGATTAACAAAATTCCATCCAATGTATTAATAAACTTTTACGCAGTGCACTAATTTATCCTGGAGGCTTTGCAAATATAATTTATGTAGTCCTTGTCTAATTAAATCTTAATTATATAATCTTACTGTAATTATAAATATAAATTTTAGTTGAAATTCATCTATTTTAGTCCCAGTACATGTTGGGAAGATCTGGTATTTTGTAAGAGTTTGATTTACAATAAAAATGAGATTTTTAAAGTAGGTCTTGACTTGTCAAAGTGACTAGGTTTATGTTTATTATAAAATGAATTTTTAAAAAAATATCTTAGTTCTTTTTTGAGGAAAATGAACAAAAATAGGACAAAGAAGAATTATAGAAATTCATCTGAAAATTTCAACCCTCCACAATAAGTTAAGCACTTTCTTTTAGGATAAGAATTGACTTCCAAATGTTTTTAGCTGATAATTTGTGAATTATCCTTTTTTACTGTTATGGTGTGGGGAGGAGGGGTGAGAAATAGGCAGTCATTTTGTTATTAATTTATTTCTGAGTAAAGGAAATAGTAAGAGCTGAAACTCAAATTGGACAGTTTATTTTATTATTTTCTGTTCACAGTCTAAATTTGTATTTGGTAAGGGGTCAGGTCTAATCTATTGGCTAAAGTGATTCTTTAGAGTTAAAGATAATTTTTATTTTTAATCACCTATGCTATCTATTTCACAAGACCAAGAAAAATGATTGGTGCATAATATTTTATAGGTAAAGTTTATACAAAAATGATGGTATGGAAATGTCCTACTTATTCATCCTTTACCTCTGAAATACTTATATTAATACATAAGATTAGGGTAAAATAAGTATTGAAGATAAAATAATTAGTAATCTGTAACCAGTCACATTTAAGCATGGCTGAAGGTAATAAAGCAGACATTGTTGATGGTGGATGGCTCCTGCTATGTTTCTTTGGTTTCCTTTCACCTAGTCAGTTTTATTGATTCCATGCTCAGGAATAGAGACCATGTTGGAAGAGGAAATTGGTGAAGGGGCTGCATAGGTCACCTAAGAAAAGGTCATATTTATTCAGCCACAGCCATGTAGCCTCCATTTGGTGAACTCAGCACAGAACAATGTCCATACTTATATTTGTTTCCCTCCTCCCATTTCTAGTTTTTTGGACCCTTACAGAAGACAGTGTTCAGCAACACTAACAAGGAAGTTACTAGATTATGAATTCCACATTGGTAGGCACTGTCTTTTTTGATCCTCATATATCTCCAGGCTCTAACCTAGTGACTGGCATCTAGTAGATAGTCAGTGCACAATGGTTGAAGGTTAGAATACATGCATGCCTGAAGTCATACCTGCTTAAGTCAGGCAAGCAGAGAGGGAAGGAGGAAACTCCTGAAGTCCCTGCTGACCTGTGACCTTGTGCAAGCCCTTTTGTCTTTCATTGCCTCGGTTTCCTCATCCAGGCTGACTAATCTTGTGATGGTGAACCAAGGCATGTTCCCTGAGTGTGAATCCTGTACCTGGTTTGACTGTAGTCACCCCTTCTCCAACACTCTCCACGATGCCGGCTGCCTCGTGGCCTAAAATCGCAGGAAGAGGGGTCACTAGGGTACCACTAACCACGTGGTCATCTGAACGACAGATTCCTACAGCCACCATCTACAGAATAAAGAGAAGATGTTTAGATTCGGAAAAGATCATGACTGTCAGATGGACTTAATAAACCCAATTTTCTAAAATTATTATTCTAAAATATTTTCAAGGGTTTTGCTGATAATCCCTACTATTCCCAAATATGAAAGATTCAGTTTATCTCCAAGGTTATCCAGCCTAAAACCTTCCTCTATCTTTCTCCCTTGAATTTAACAATTTAGAATAATCTGTGAAATAATTGATCCTAAAATATTTGTCTTGTATAATATAGAAAAATGCATAGTTAAAAGAAAAAGAAGTAGAAATTGCCAATTAAATTTGCAAAATTTGCAAACCAAGAAAATATCTAACACAAATTGATTGTGAAGTCTTGATATATATCCCTTTGCATTTTCTTCTGTACAAACCTATAAATTTTTTTGTATTTTACTGGAATTATACTTCATGTACTGTTTGCTCACTTTAAAAAAATTTAACAATTTATATTTCTACTTTCCTTGATAACAAATGTAATTTTATTTTCTGGATAAATACTAAAAAAATCTCTTAGTGGATTTTGGATGTTTCTGTTTTTAATATTTTCTGAATTTTTTAAACTTAAAATTAAATACAAATGGAAAAAAATATTTCACCTTAATGCGAACTTCATGAGCCTTAGGAGGTGCAACCTCCACCTCCTCAATGGAAAAGGGTTTCTTTACCTCCCATAGCACAGCTGCTTTGCATTTGATTACCTAGAAAATCAAACAGAGAGATGGTACCAGTGTTTTCCCACTCTTGAAGTCAGAAATTGTGTCTTTTCATCTTTGTACATGCAACATTGAGCCCCATGTCTGGCACCTAATAAGTGTTGCATAGAAATGAAGTTCTCTGGTTTATAAAGAGAGTAAGAGTATCTTTTTAAAAAGCAATAACATAAGGAAAGAAAAACAGTTAAGTACAATAAGGCACTTAGATAAAATGGAATATCTTCATTTAGGCTATTCTTTTTTTTTTTCTCCAAAGATGTTTAATCCTGATTATTTTCTAATACTGTCCTGAAAACACCTGTTTACCCACAACTATTGGCTGGTACATGTTGTAAGTCACCTTTACTTTGCTGACAGAGTCAGTGTCTGTCCAAAATACACTGCTTTCTTGCTCAATTTTCTGCTTAGGCCAAAAGGATCTGACTCCATAAGAACAGTTATACATTTACCTTCCTGCTTAGGATGATGTCTCTTTCTTTTTCTATTTGCCTGTTGCCCTCTTTTAATTTTCTCTCTTCACTTCTGTGTGTAACTTGTCTCAACACCCATTTGAAACTTAGCTTTAGCAGCCTGTTTTGTCATCTACTTTATGTGCGGAGACTCCTTCCAGCTTAGATTTGAGCCCAAAATTACAGAGGTTAGAGTTGGTGGTATGTATGTGTGTGTGTGTGTGTGTGTGTGCATTCAGACCACACATATATATTTAAAAACTGGAGAAACTGTGTATTTGAGTTTCTAGCTAGCAAGCTTATCCACAGATGTCCTTAAAAATAAAAGCTGAGCACATATTTCCAGTGCTTAGCAGTGTACTGTAAAACCCATCTTTGTTGTGGTAAAGCATGTACAATTCACAAATCTCTTTCTATATAGAATCAACATAATTGCAAATATAATAAAAATTGAAATTTCATCTTCTGCCAATTCATTTTCATTATTCATTTGTCAAATCCTTCAACTTTGCAGGATTTTCAATGTGGTCCATGCCAAAATAAACATCAGAATACTTGGAAATAAAGTTCTAATAGTAGGAGTTCCTGATTGTCAGGTGCCTGTGATGTGACAGGTGCATTGTGGCTTGTGCTGAGTGAGTTACATGCATTATTTTTATTTCAAAAATTTATTTATTTTTAATTTCAATAGTTTTTGGTATGCAAGTGGTTTTCGATTACATGGATAAGTTCTTTAGTGGTGATTTCTGAGATTTGCTGCACCTGTCACCTGAGCAGCGTACACTGTACCCAATGTGTAGCCTTTTTTTTTTTTTTTTTTGAGACAGAGTCTTGCTCTGTCGCCCGGGCTGGAGTGCAGTGGCCGGATCTCAGCTCACTGCAAGCTCCACCTCCCGGGTTTAGGCCATTCTCCTGCCTCAGCCTCCGGAGTATCTGGGACTACAGGCGCCCGCCACCTCGCCCGGCTAGTTTTTTGTATTTTTAGTAGAGATGGGGCTTCACCGTGTTAGCCAGGATGGTCTCGATCTCCTGACCTCGTGATCCGCCCGTCTCGGCCTCCCAAAGTGCTGGGATTACAGGCTTGAGCCACCGCGCCCGGCCCAATGTGTAGTCTTTTATCCCTAACCAAAGTCCACTATATCATTCTTAGGCCTTTGCTTCCTCATAGCTTAGCTCCCACTTATAAGTAAGACCATATGGTACTTGGTTTTCCATTCCTGAGTTACTTCACTTAAAGTAATGGCCTCCAGCTTCATCCAAGTGGCTGCAAAGGCCATTATTTTGTTCCATTTTATGGCTGAGTAGTATCTCATGGTGTACACATATCACATTCTCTTTATCCACTCGTTAGTTGATGGGCATTTAGGATGGTTCCATATTTTTGCAATTGCAAATTGTGCTGTTATAAACAACATGTATTACTTTTAAACCTAAAAAGGATGTTACCAGGACAGTACCATTGAATTATTGGTCTTACTACATCTGAAATAATTGAAGATCAACTGACTCAGTGATTGAATAATTTTCCTGAAGTCTCAAAGCTGGTTGTCCAGAGAATAAAGATCAGGCCGGGCGCGGTTGCTCACACCTTTAATCCCAGCACTTTGGCAGGCTGAGGTGGGTGGATCACCTGAAGTCAGGAGTTGGAGACCAGACTGACCAACATGGTGAAATCTCGTCTTACTAAAAATGCTAAAATTAGCCAAGCATGGCGGGGTGCGCCTGTAATCCCAGCTACTTGGGAGGCTGAGGCAGAAGAAATCACTTGAACCCGGGAGGCAGAGGTTGCAATGAGCTGAAATCACCCCTCTGCACTCCAGCCTGGGCAATAGAAAGATACTCCGTCTCCAAACAAAGAAACAAAAAAATTAATCTAGCCTCACATTTTCAGTACTCCGTGATAGTAAATATCAAAAGTTAAATAGGAACAATAATAATAGTGGCTAATATTTATTGACTTATTTTTATTTACCAGGTACTATTCTAAGTGTTTTTCACTATTAATTTATTGAATTCTCACAACTACCTTATGAAATAGACATTAGTACTGTCACAATTTAGGATTTGAAGAAGATAAAATGCAGGACACGTAAACATAAATGCAATGCTGTCAAAAAGCTAAGTTATTGATGTTGCACTCAAGAGGGGAGGATTATCTATTTCATCAGTTATAATTTTTATTAATATGATTGGTTTATACTTTTGCTCTATGAACTCATTATTTCTTTTAAGTCGAGTTTGGTAAATGGTAAATTTAAATTTTCTTTTTTCTAATTATTTTCTATGAGGAATGTAAATATTAATCAACAATGAATGAAAATAAAGCAAAGTGAAGTGGTGTAAGAACAGTACCAATGGGCCACTCATGTGATTTCCAACCAGTCTTATTGATATGAGCCTGTTTTGTCGCACAGCATAGAGATAAGCCTCAGAATCTTTAAACTGAATTATCATAGTGAGATATTTTACTGTGTGATGCACTCCTAACACAACAAATGGCTGGAAATAGTTACACAGGTTTTTTTTAATTAGGCAATTAAAAATACCAGTTGATTATATTGAATGATGACATGCATTTCTGTGCACCTGTAAACACATTGAAAAAATATATATGAATTTATAGAAGAAAAAAACAAATATTTGTGTTCTGAGTGCTAATAAGTGATTCAAATTGTATTATTATTTTTCTGTAAGATCATATTGACTTTTATATAGGGGAGACACTGTTCCATAAGATTTCTGTGGAAATTGCCTGAATTGTGTCATAACGGGCCCCCTTTAAATGGAATTGGCATGTGATGTCTTGCTTAACCTTGACGATTCTAATGCTGTGAGATCAATGAGTATTTTGTAAGATATTTTATAGTAAGGTTAAAAGGATATTTCAAAATTTTCTGAATCAAATTCCTCTCATAAAAGTTATGTCAGACTTAACTTTCTTGTGTTCACAAAAAATATGAATACAAATAATAACACATTTAAATTATGGTTTCTTAATATAAAGATAACTTCTGATTAAAGACTTTTCTAACTTTAGATTTACAAATCAGTCATGATTAGCTTGGAATAAACTATCACTTTACTGCAAATTTATTTAATGTAGGAAATAAAGACTTATTAGATATAGATTCTATATATTCTTTTTGAAGGTGTTTAGGAATAGCTTATTTCCACTGTAGTTCAGTATACATTATATGTTATAGCATATATTGCATATCATATTTCAGTGTATCATTTCTAATTTAGATATGAATTTTAAATTATTCATCAGATACTGTATTCCTTTATTTGCTATATTAAAGAGAATATATTACCAACAGTAATATATTTTTTGCTTACTTTTCCTGCCGTGCTCATGTTGATTCTGTCTTCTTTGCAGAACAGGAGACTGGTGAGTACTTGTGGATCTCTTCTCTGCTTGAGTGCACAAAGCAGGTATATTGCGCAAGTATTTATTTTGTTTGCTCGTATAACACCTAATTCCAACACCACACGTGATCTAGGTTTTTAAGCCACACCCATCATATTCTTCTCAGACTATCAAAACATAAAGAAATGGGCACTGAACCAGCACTCAAAACCTTGACTTTTCCAATTTCAGATAAGATTTTGCTTTCATTCGGTTAAATATTAAGTTAAAATGATAAATTTTAATTCCTTTCTCTCTTCCTTACTCTCTTCCTGGTCAAATTCCTGCTTCTTTTCTCTCAAACTCACTTAATTAATTACCATACAAAGGTCTGACCAGATCTAGGAGGAACTCCCTTCAGGACAGGATGATAGATGGTTCCTCACAGGCGATTAAGGGAAAAAGACACAATGGGTATCAAACTTGCGAGTTGTTTGTGCTCAGCCAAAGCTTAAAGTACTCACAGTATCAGAAAGGAGGCTTCTATACCAATTCTAAGTTAATATGGACTGCATGAGGTCTTATTAATAGCAAAGAATAATTGAAATCCCAAAGAATAATTGAAATTCCCTTAAAACAGATCATTCAGAGATCTGTTTTCCCTTTGGGCTCATTCAGAGTTCTGTTTTCCCTTTGCACTAAGCTGCAGTTTTGAATCCACATGGTGCAGTTAGGAAGGAGGAGGAGGAGGGAAACGGGATAAACAAAGTGGAGCATAGAGAGCTAGGAGCCAGAGGAGTGTGTTTGATACAGCACTCTCGTCTCTTTATAGCAGAAAATCAGACACCCCATCAGTCACAGCAAAGGGGCTCACTGTGCCTTGCATTTCTACTCCACTCAATAACAATCAGCATTGATTGAGCATCTCCTTGTGTCAGGCATTAAGCTGGGTTTAGTGGGGTGGTAGTGATGAATAAGACACGACTTTTACCTCCGCTGACAGGCAGTATAGGGAAGTGATTATGACATAGCCTTTAGGATCAGGCAGACTATTCCTTATTAGCTCTGTATACTTGGACTTATTAGTTGACTGTTCTTTGCCTCAGTTTCCTTGTCTTTAAGGTGAGAATGAATAGTAGTGTGTCCAGAATGGGTTCCTTCTGGTGGGTTCTTGGTCTCGCTGATTTCAAGAAGGAAGGCGCGGACCCTCGCAGAGTGTTACAGTTCTTAAAGATGGTGTGTCTGGAGTTTGTTCCTTCAGATGTTCAGATGTGTCCAGAGTTTATTCCTTCTGGTGGGTTCGTGGTCTCACTGACTTCAGGAGTGAAGCCACAGACCTTCGCAGTGAGTGTTACAGCTCTTAAAGGTGGTGCATCCAGAGTTGTTTGTTCCTCCTGGTGGGTTCATGGTCTCACTGGCTTCAGGAGTGAAGCCGCAGACCTTCGCAGTGAGTGTTACAGCTCATAAAGGTAGTACGGACCCAAAGAGTGAGCAGCAGCAAGATTTATTGCGAAGAACAAAAGAACAAAGCTTCCACAGCAAGGAAGGGGATGCCAGTGGGTTGCTGCTGCTGGCTCGGGTGACTGCTTTTAATCCTTTATTTGGCCCCACCCACCTCCTGCTGATTGGTCCATTTTACAGAGTGCTGATTGGTCCATTTTTACAGAGTGCTGATTGGTGTGTTTATAAACCTTTAGCTAGACACAGAACACTGATTGGTGTGTTTACAATCCTTTAACTAGACAGAAAAGTTCTCCAAGTCCCCACCTGTCCCAGAAGCCCAGCCGGCTTCATCTCTCAATAGACAGAAAGTCAAAGAGAGAGAGAAAGAGACAGAGACAAAAAGGGAGTCAGAAAGAGAGAAAGAGAGAGACAGAGAGAGGAAGGGAGAGACAAAGAGGGAGTCAGAGAGAAAGAAAGAGACAAAGTCAAAGAGAGAGAGGAAGAGACAGACAAAAAGGGAGTCAGAAAGAGAGAGACAAAGAAGAAGTCAAAGAGAAAGAGAGATAGAAGTAGTAAAGAAAAAACAGTGTACCCTATTCCTTTAAAAGCCAGGGTAAATTTAAAACCTATAATTGATAATTGAAGGTCTTCTCTGTAACCCTATAACACTCCAATACTACCTTGTTGTCAGTGTAAACAAGGGTGTACCCTGAAAGCACTGAGGCCACTGACAACCCGTAGCCTTCCTATCAAAAATCTTTAACCCAACAGGTTTCCTAACAGGGGATCTAAATCTTAATTAATTACCATACAAAGGTCTGACCAGATCTAGGAGGAACCCCCTTCAGGACAGGATGATAGATGGTTCCTCGCAGGCGATTAAGGGAAAAAGACACAATGGGTATCAAACTTGCGAGTTGTTTGTGCTCAGCCAAAGCTTAAAGTACTTACAGTATCAGGAAGGAGGCTTCTATACCAATTCTAAGTTAATATGGACTGCATGAGGTCTTATTAATAGCAAAGAATAATTGAAATCCCAAGCTTACAAATTTTTCAACAAAAGTAAAGTTTGCTAAAAGTCAACAGTGTAACATGTATTATCCTACTACCACACACTCCGAAAGGATTTCTCAGACAGTTTACAAGAAAGAACAAAATCTATCCTTACTCTACAATCCCAAATAGACTCTGTGGCAGCAGTGACTCTCAAAAACTGCCGAGGCCTAGAACTTCTCACTGCTGAGAAAGGAGGACTCTGCACCTTCTTAGGTGAAGAGTGTCGTTTTTATACTAACCAATCAGGGATAGTATGAGATGTCTTCCAGCATTTACAGGAAAAGGCTTCTGAAATCAGATATTGCCTTTCAAACTCTTATACCAACCTCTGGAGTTGGGCAACATGACTTCTCCCTTTCTAGTTCCCATGGCCTCCATCTTGCTATTACTTGCCTTCAGGCCCTGTATTTTTAACCTCCTTGTCAAATTTGTTTCCTCTAGAATCGAGGCCATTAAGCTACAGATGGTCTTACAAATGGAACCCCAAATGAGCTCAACTAACAACTTCTACTGAGGACTCCTGGACCAATCCACTGGCCCTTTCACTGGCCTAAAGAGTTCCACTCTGGAAGACACTACAACCCCAGGGCCCCTTCTTAGCCCCTATCCAGCAGGAAGTAGCTAGAGCGGTCATCACCCAATTCCCAACAGCAGTTGGGGTGTCATCTTTAGTGGGGGATTGAGAGGTGAAGCCAGCTGGGCTTCTGAGTCAGTTGGGGACTTGGAGAACTTTTCTGTCTAGCTAAAGGATTGTAAACACACCAATCAGCACTCTGTGTCTAGCTAAAGCTTTGTAAACGCACCAATCAGCACTCTGTAAAAAAGCAACAATCAGCGCCCTGTGTCTAGCTAAAGGTTTGTAAATGCACCAGTCAGCACTCTGTAAAAACACACCAATCAGCACTCTATAAAATGGACCAATCAGCACTCTGTAAAATGGACCAATCAGCAGGATGTGGGTGGGGCCAAATAAGGGAATAAAAGCTGACCACCGGAGCCAGGAGCAGCAACCCCCTCGGGTCCCCTTCCTTGCTGTGGAAGCTTTGTTCTTTTGCTCTTTGCAATAAATCTTGCTGCTGCTCACTCTTTGGGTCCGCACTGCCTTTATGAGCTGTAACACTCACCACGAAGGTCTGCAGCTTCACTCCTGAAGCCAGCAAGACCATGAACCCACCAGGAGGAACAAAAAGCTCCAGATGCACCACCTTTAAGAACTGTAACACTCACTGTGAAAGTCTGCGGCTTCACTCCTGAAGTCAGCGAGACCACAAACCCACCATAAGGAAGGAACTCTGGACACATCTGAACATCTGAAGGAGCAAACTCCGGACACACCATCTTCAAGAACTGTAACACTGACTGCGAGGGTCCGCTGCTTCCTTCCTGAAATCAGCGAGACCAAGAACCCACCAGAAGGAACCCATTCTGGACACAGTAGCACCTCTTTAAAAGATTGTTTAGTCAGTAAATGAAATAATCCATGTAAAGCATCTATGGCAGATAGGAGAATCTTCAACAAATACTAGCTGCAATTATTATCCATAAATGGAAGCTCTCAATCTAGGGAGGAAAAAGGCACACAGGTAGGCATGTCAGCCTATCTGGGTAGTGCTGTGTCAGGGAGAGGGCATTCTGATCAAAGAACTTGGAAGAAGAAGACTTTGTAGAGAGAAGACATTTAGAAACTCAAAAGTGATCACCTTGGCAAACAGACCAAAAAACTCACTTGGGCACTCCATTGTTCTTTGTTCAGTGCCATGAATATAAGTGAATATGAGTTTGATTTTTTAAAAATAAAACTCAAGTCTTCTACCAAGACTTGAGGACTACAATGCATTTAACTATTCAATTGGATGTAGTCTGTCAACATATATACATAAACTATATTTTTCTAGAATTGTCAAGGTAACAACATTATTGTCTGTTTCGAGTTACACCAATTATGCAGGTGTAGAGAGTCCTACTAGGGCTGCACTACTCCACCTAGCAGAGAGGTGAGAAAGGTTTTTCATTGCCTCATTGTGGTCTTATGGTGATTGAGTAGGCACCACTTCTAGAAAACGGCCATTACTCTGCTCACCCACTTTGTGGAGAGCAGTGTAAAGGAAGGGAGTGTAGCTACTTAGTCTGGATAGCATCAAGGAGTTCACTTGTTGCAACCAATTTAAAAGACTCATTGGACTGGCGTGTTTACAGAGTGATGTACAGACATGGTAGGGAATCAGAAATAATTTGAATTCCTAATATATTGGTGGTTTATTTATGAGGCATAAATTTGCAGGAAGTTAATGACCATAATTTATTGAGCACCTACTATATTTTCAGAACTCAGAGTTTTCCATCCATTATTACATAGAATCCTCAGTACAATCTTACAAGGAAAGTGTTATTATTATTTAGTTTCATTTTATAAATGAGGTAAAAGAAGCTCAGAAGTTACAGATCTCTGAATGTGCTTTTTAAGTCAGAGATGTTGGCTTCAAAAACAGAACTGCAGTCAGGCTGGTGTTAATGAGTTTTATAGTATAATGTAACAGACAGTCACAGAAACATCAAAGCACAGGAAGTGAGTGGTATATCTTGAGCAACTGGACATCAGGGGCTGTCTCTCCTCATTGCTTCTCTCTTTTTCTCTTTATCTTTCTGAATACACTCTGACCCTGATTCTTCTATGTTTTAACTGGAGTCTCTCAATGACACAGTTGAGTCAGGGGTCCAACCTGGGTCTGATGTCTGGCTGTGAAGCAATCAGTGAAAACCAGAGGGTTGAGGTTATGCAGGTGTAGAAAGCCACATCATCTTCAAAGGTGTCACAAAGCTAAATGGCAGAGGCAGAATCCCAACTCACATCTGTCTGATGCCCATATTCTTTCCACTAAAAAAATGGCATGGGGCAGAACAGAGTTTGAGTAAGACAGTCAGCTATCCACCCTGAATAATAGCTCCACATTGCACAAGGATTGAGGAAAAACACTGTAACTGGCAAGGAGCTCAGAAGTTATACTGTTCAAATTCCTCATTTTATTGGCCAAATGACTTGGCAAAACAATGTGATTAATATTTATTTAAACATATTTGGATAGGGAAAATGTAGGACTGTTATCACAGATGCATAGTCTAACATATTTCAGATATTGTGGGGTTGAAGCAGACTAAAGAGCAAAAAGTCTAAGCTTCTAGGGCCGTATGTTTAATCTACCCAAATTCAACACCACAAATCAAGTATTCACTTCATTTCACTTTGACATTGAAACCAAAGTTGGTGAGAGAGTTAAAGTTAAAGTTATCTCCTCTACCCTCGGGTTAGAAAATATTTTTCCTTGCTGGGCGCGGTGGCTCAAGCCTGTAATCGCAGCACTTTGGGAGGCCGAGACGGGCGGATCACGAGGTCAGGAGATCAAGACCATCCTGGCTAACATGGTGAAGCCCCGTCTCTAATAAAAAATACAAAAACAAAAACAAGCCGGGCGAGGTGGCGGGCGCCTGTAGTCCCAGCTACTCGGGAGGCTGAGGTAGGAGAATGGCGTAAACCCGGGAGGCGGAGCTTGCAGTGAGCTGAGATCCGGCCACTGCACTCCAGCCCGGGCGACAGAGCGAGACTCAGTCTCAAAAAAAAAAAAAAAGAAAATATTTTTCCAACTTGGTCCTAATTATCTCATAAAACACATATATATAGAAGGTTGGAAATGCTTGTTCATATCTCTCCCTATGAAAGATTTTGGGAAATAATCTCAGAGAAGCCAAAAGACAAAGTTGTACACATATTTCTGCCAGCTTCCTCTGAGTACCAAACTTAAAAAATCTTAATGTTCAGCAAATGGTTTAGTGAAATATTGTAGATTGGTATAAGAAAGTGCTATGTTAATAATCATTTTAACATGATGGAGCAACAAAAATATCATATAATAATTTAAAATAAAAAATGGCATGAATTCCACAATTTCAACAATAAAAGAATATATACAAATGAAGGGCACCATCTGATTTGGTTTGACTCTGTGACTCCACCCAAATCTCACCTTGAATTGTAATCCCGATGATCCCCATGAGTCAAGGGTGAGACCAGGTGGAGGTAATTGGATCATGGGGGTGGTTTCCCCCCATGCTGTTCTCATGATGAATGAGTCTTATGAGAGCTGATGGTTTTATAAGCATCTGGCATTTCCACTGCTGCACTCACTCCGTCCTGCCACCCTTTTAGAAGGTATCTGCTTCTCCTTTGCTTTCCGTCGTGACTGTAAGTTTCTGAGGCCTCACCAGCAATGCAGAACTGTGAGTCAACTCTTTCCTTTATAAATTACAGAACTCTTTCCTTTATAAATTACACAGTCTCGGGTATTTCTTCATAGTGTCAGAAGAGATGAATACACGGTCTATAAATTGAAAATAGTTTTTTAAGGATGAAGAATCTACAGTGATTTCACATAGAATCATATTATTTTCATTGATAATCACATTATATTACTAACAATGGCCAAAATGTATTGAGTGATTACTTTATTAAGTGCTTTACTTATATCTTTTAACTTAATTCTCTTTAGGAAAATAGTATCATAAGTCACACTTTGTAAAGAAACTGAGGTTAAGCAAATTCCTGAGATACAATTCTAAGAGGTTTTCCCCAGAGTTCAAGTTCCTAACTAAGGAATAGTAATGATGATAATAACAACAGCTATCAATTAAGTGGCACTTAATATATGCCAGGCAGTGTTCTAAGTGCTTTATGTTTACTAACTCATTTAATCCTCAGATCAGTCCTATGATGTAGGTAGTAACATGATTCCTTTTCGTGGGTAAGAAAACCATAGCCCAGAACCAGGGCCCCCAGCCGGGGTGTGGCTGAATCAGAATAAGAACTCAGACTGTCTGCCTCCAAAGTCTGTGCTTTCATCTGCTCACTGCTCTAGTTCCAGGACTTAGCAGAAATAGCAAGGGAGGAATGAAGAAATAAATTTTAAAGAAAAAAATCAAAACTTGTGATAACTCCAAAACAACTCCAAACATTCCTGCCTGAAGGAGTAGGAGGAAAGTAGCTTTATTGACTAAAAAAGAAAGTTAATTTGAACATGTTAAATTTTAGGTAACTTTGAAATACGCTGAGTGAAAATTCCGGCTGGGTACTGGGAAGCAAAGGGATGTTGTATGCAATATAAAATGACCCAATACATGGATTTGAGACCAATAATGTGAGAGGTGATAATTTCTAACTCTCAATATGAATTAATTTTTTGAGAGATAAATTTTAGAGAGAAGAACCGTCTTTGAGAAAGTTGATAGCGAAAAGTGAAGAGATGGACAACACTCTGAAAATTACATAAGGCAGAGTCATGAAAAGAAGATAACTCTGCCGCAGGAAGTCAAGAGGATGGAAGCTGAAGGAAGCCTTGGAATTGGTTCCCAGAGGTCCTTAATGACTGTGGAGGGAGGGTGGGCCTGCAGCCAAAGGCTGAGGAATCAGAAAGGGTCAGAAAGGGGAGCAAGTTATTCTTTAGGAAGTTTGTCATCCAAGGGAAGGAAACAGTAGAGCAGCTGGAGGGAAAATTAGATTAAGTAGGAGTTTCTTTCACAGCAATTAGTTGTCTGTGCAAGAACCATGGCAGTCTGGAAAGATTATTTACCCTATTGTCTCACACAGTTTATTTATTTACCTATTGTTTCACAAGATCATGGCAGTCTGGAAAGATCTGGGGGCCCTGGTTCTGAGCTATGGTTTCCTTATCTGTGAAAAGGAATCAGAGTAGTACCTTACATCGTAGGATTGATCTGAGAATTAAATGAGTTAGTAAATATAAAGCACTTAGAACAGTGCCTGGCATATATTAAGTGCCACTTAATTGTTAGCTATTTTTATTACCATCATTATTATTCCTTAGTTAGGAACTTGAACTCTGGAGAAAACCTCTTAGAATTGTTTCTCAGTCAGGAAAGATCAGGGGTGTCTGAAGATGCTGGAGAAAGGAGAACCTCTTGAAACAGTGCTGGGAGGGACCAGAAGGAGGAGTTTCATTTTCTAAAAGGGAGATGTCGTACATGTGGCCATTGGAGGTAAGCAAGGATGAGTGTAGGTTGGAATTGAAGTAAACAAAATATGCAACGTTGTTTATTTACCTATTGTCTCACACAGTTTACCCTTTTATAATTTGTTCTATGCTGCCAGTGCTGTGACTCTCCAAATTTGATTTCCCAATCTCCCTTGACATCTGGCTTTTCTAATGGTTCTGCCAATGAGAGGTGCTGGAGAGATTTGAAAGCAGTGGAGGGGAGAAGGGACTTTCTTTCCAATTCCCACTAGTGTCACTCCCTGTCACACGGTTGGATCAGCTGTTTTAGGCCCTCTTGGCACCAGCCTTGACTTACTCTCACAGGGACCAGCCATAGCTGGGCCACAGTCTCTTGGAAGTGTAAGTATGAGCTTTGCCGTCTGAGCAGCCACTGGGCTATACCCTTTCCTCTGAGGTTTTAGTTCTGGTAACCGTACCACCTCTTTTTAGTCCTCCCTCAGGAGCTTAATGTTCTTAATATTTTGGGTGACCTCAATTTGCCCTTTGTAATTTTTTCACCTTCCAACACATCAATAACCAACTTTCTGTATTAAATTGCCTTTGTTTGAAAGAATTTTCTCTTTCCTAACTGGACACATTGATATAGTTCTTGGCCCAGCAGTGGTTCCAGAAGCAGACCCTCAAGTAAACGTGTGTTTACACAGATTTAGTTTCTACCTTTTTTCTTATTCTTTCTTTTTCTGTGTTTTTTTTTTTTTCCATATCTGAGTTGATGTCTTTTTAATGATTATAATTTGCTAATATAGAAAGCACTGGAGTGAGTTAGTTTAAGGGATGTGAAAAGAAAGGAAAAGATCCAGAATAGTCAACCAAGGGGAAGCCAATGGAGCTAACTAATGGGCCCCAGTTGCTCTCTTCTGTTATGGACTTGACATAGCTCTGCTCTGCAATTTTCTACACACCCTGCATTGGCTTTCAAGTACAAGTTTTCCAGAGCACTTCCAAGGTGTTTGAAATGTAGTACCTTTAGAATTCTTATAAAATATGGTCACTGAAAATGTTATCCCCAGCCATATATACTTATTTGTACAATGTTATGAAATTTGTTCTATGATTTTTATTCATTTTGTATTTTGTGAATTTTGGAATGTAAACAACTTTTTTTTTTACATTAATATAGTCTTAATTTTTAATTTTTGTGGCTACCGAGAAGGTGTATATACTTATGGGGTACATGAGATATTTTGGTATAGGTATGCAATGCATAAAAATCACATCGTGGAAAAGTGGGTATCCATCTCTGTAACTATCCTCTGTGTTACAATCTAATTATACTCTTTTAGTTATTTTAAAGTGCATAATTATTGATTACAGTCCCCCTGCTGTGCTGTCAAATACCAGGTCTTATTTATTCTAAATTTTTTTTGTAGTCATTAACCATCCACACCTTCCTCCATCCCTCTCACTACCCTTGCTGGCTTCTGGTAACCATCCCTCTATTCTCTCTCTCCATAAGTTCAATTGTTTTGATTTTCAGATCCCCCAAATAAGTGAGAACATGTGATGCTTGTTTTTCTCTGCCTGGCTTATTTCATTTAACATAATGACCTCCAGTTCCATCCATGTTGCTGCAAGTAACAGGATCTCATTCTTTTTCATGGAAGAATAGTACTCCATTGTGTATAAGTAGCACATTTTCTTTATCCATTCATCTGTTGATAGATAACTTGGGTTGCTTCCAAATTTTCGCTGTTGTGAACAGTGCTGCAATAAACATGGGAATGCAGATATCTCTTTAGTACCCTGATTTTCTTCTCTGGGGTATATGCCCAGCAGTGGTATTGCAGGATAACATGATACCTCTATTTTTAGTTTTTTGAGGAACCTCCAAAATGTTCTCCATAGTGGTTGTACTGGTTTCCATTCCTACCAACAGTGTATGAGGTTTCCCTTTTCTCTACATCCTCACCAGCATTTGTTATTGCCTGACTTTTGGATAAAAGACATTTTAGGCCAGGTGCAGTGGCTCACACCTGTAATCCCAGCACTTTGGGAAGCCAAGGCAGGCAGACCATGAGGTCAGGAGATTGAGACCATCCTGGCCAACATGGTGAAACCCCATCTCTACTAACATAGAAAAAATTAGCTGGGCATGGTGGTGCATGCCTGTAGTCCTAGCTACTTGGGAGGCTAAGGTAGGGGAATCACTTGAACCCAAGAGGTGGAGGTTTCAGTGAGCTGAGATCGTGCCACTGCATTCTGGCCTGGCAACAGAGCAAGACTCCATCTCGGGAAAAAACAAGCCAATTTAATGGGGCTAGGATGATATCTCATTGTAGTTTTGATTTGGATTTCTCTGATGATCAATGATCATCATCATATGCATGCTTGCCACTTGTTTGTCTTTTTGTGAGAAATGTCTATTCAAATATTTTGTCCATTTTAAAGTTGAATTATTAGATTTTTTTTCCCTATAGAGTTGTTTGAGCTCCTTACATATTCTGGTTATTAATTCTTTATCAAATGGGTTTTTTTCAAATATTTTCTTCCATTCTGTGAGTTGTCTCTTCACTTTGTTCATTGTTTCCTTTGCTATGCTGAAGTTTTTTTTAACATGATGTGATCCCATTTGTCCATTTTTGATTTGTTTGCCTGTGCTTGTGAGGTATTATTCAAGAAATTTTTGCCCAGACCAACGTCTTGGAGGACTTCCTCAATGTGTTCTTGTAGTAGTTTCATAATTTGAGGCTTAAATTTTAAGCCTTTAATTCATTTTGATTTGATTTTTATATACAGTGAGAGATAGGGGTCAAGTTTCATTCTTCTGCATATGAATATTCAATTCTCCCAGCACCATTTATTGAAAAGACCTTTTTTCTTCAGTGTATGTTCTTGGTGCCTTTGTTGAAAATGAGTTTACTGTAGGTATGAAGATTTGTTTCTGGGTTCTCTATGCTGTCATATTGGTCTATGTGTCTGTTTTTATGGTAGTATCATGCTGTTTTGGTTACTATAGCTTTGTAGTATATTTTGAAATCAGATCGTGTGATTCTTACAGTTTTATTCTTTTTTCTCAGGACAGTTTTGGCTATTCTGAATCTTTTGTGATTCCATTTAATTTGAGGATTGTTTTTTCTATTTCTGTGAAGAATGTCATTGGTATATTGCTAGGGATTGCATTGACTCTGTAGATTGCTTTTTGTAGCATGGACATTTTAATAATGTTGATTCTTCCAATCTGTGAACGTGGAATATCTTTCCATTTTTTTGTGTCCTCTTCCATTTTTTTTACATCGACATTTTATAGTTTTCATTGTGAAGATTTTTAACTTCTCTGATGAATACCTAGGTATTTAATTTTATTTGTTGTGGCTGTAAATGGAATTACTTTTTTGATTTCCTTTTCAGATTGTTCACCGTTGATATATAGAAATGGTACTGATTTTTGTACATTGATTCTGTATCCTAACACTACTGAATTTGTTTATCAGTTTGAGTAGTTTTTTGGTGGAGTCTTTTGGTTTTCTCAAATATAAGATTATATCATCTGCCAACAGGATAATTGACTTCTTTTTTAGTTTGGATTCCCATTATTTCTTTCTCTTTCTTTCTCTTGCCTGATTGCTCTAGCTAAGAATTCCAGTATTATGTTGGATAGCAGTGGTGAAAGTGAGCATCCTTATCGTGTTCCAGATTTAAGAGGAAAAGTTTTCAGTTTTTCCCCAGAAGGTATAAAACCAGCTGTGGGTCTGTCATATATGGTTTTTATTATGTTGAGGCACACTCCTTTTATACCCAGTTTTCCGAGTTTTTTTAAATCATGAAAGATGTTGATCTTTATCAAAAGGGTTTTCAGCATCCATTTAAATGATCATATGGTTTTTTTCCTTCATTCTGTTGATATAATGTATCACGTCGATTGATTGGCATATGCTGAACCATCCTTGCATTCCTGGAATAAATCCCACTTGGTCATGATGAATGATCTTTGTAATATATTTTTGAATTTCGCTTGCTAGTATTTTCTTGATGATTTTTGCACCAATATTCATCAGAGATGTTAGCTTATAGTTTTTATTTATTTATTTTAATATGCCTTTGTCTGGTTTTGGCATTAGAGTAATACTAGCCTCATAGAAACAGTTTGGAAGTATTTCCTCCTCCTCTGTTTTTTGGAACAATTTGAGTAGGATTAGTGTTAGTTCTTTAAATGTTTAGTAGAGTTTAGCACTGAAGCCATTGGGTCCCAGGATCTTCTTTACTGGGAGATCTTTTATTATGGTTTCAATCTCATTACTTTTTATTGACCTGTTCAGGTTTTGGATTTCTTCATGGTTCAATTTTGGCATGTTTTCTGTTCCTAAGAATTTATCCATTCCTTCTATATTTTCCAGTTTATCAACATATGGTACCTAATAATGATCCTTTGAATTTCTGTTGTATCAGTTGTAATGTGTTGGGAACAGGTTTCCAAATCTGGCCATAAACTGGTCCTCAAACTGGCCATAAACAAAATCTCTGTAGTACTGTGACATGTTCATGATGGCCATGATGCCCATGCTGAAGGTTGTGGGTTTACCAAAATAAGAGCAAGGAACACCTGGCCCACCCAGGGCAGAAAACTGCTTAAAGGTGTTCCTAAACCACAAACAACAGCATGAGAGATCTGTGACTTAAGAACATGCTTCTGCTGCAGATAACTAGCCAGAGCCCATCCCTTTGTTTCCCATAAGGAATACTTTTAGTTAATCTATAATCTATAGAAATAATGCTTATCACTGGTTTGCTGTTAATAAATATGTGGGTCAAACTCTGTTTGGGGCTTTCAGGTCTGAAGGCTGTGAGTCCCCTGATTTCCCACTCCACATGCTATATTTGTGTGTGTGTCTTTAATTCCTCTAGCTGTGTTAAGGTCTCCACAACCAAGCTGGTCTCGGCAGTAATGTCTTTTTATTCATCTCTGATTTTATTTATTTGGGTATTCTTTCACTGTTTCTTTGTCTGGCTAAAGATTTGTCAATTTCGTTTACCTTTTCAAAAAATCAACTTTTTGTTTCATTGATCTTATGCATTGTTTTCTTCATTTAAAATTCTCTTATGCTCTGATCTTTATTATTTATTTTCTTCTACTAATTTTGGGTTTGTCTTGCTCTTGCTTGTATAGTTCTTTAAGATGCATCGTTAGGTTATTTATTTGAAGTTTTTCTTCTACTTCTTTCACTGTATTCCATAGATTTTGGTATGTTGTGTTTCTATTATCATTTGTTTCAAGAAATTTTTCAATTTCCTTCTTAATTTCTTTATTGACATACTGGTCATTCAGGAGCATATTATTTAATTCCATATATTTGTATAGTTTTTAAAATTTCTCTTGCTATTGATTTCTAGCTTTATTTCATTGTTGCAGAGAAGATGAATGTTTTTACTTGTTTTGTGACCTAACATATGGTCTACCCTTGAGAGTGGTCCATGTGCTAAAGAGACAAATGTGTATTCTGCAGCCATTGAATAAAATGTTATGTAACTATCCATTAGGTCCATTTGTTCTATTGTGCAGAATAAGTCTGATGTTCCTTTGTTGGTTTTCTGTCTGTGAGTTTTGTCCAATGCTGAAAGTGGGGTGTTAGAGTCTCCAGCTACTAATGTATTGGGGTCTATCTTTTGGTTCTATATATTTGCTTTATATATCTGGTTGCTCCAGTGTTGGGTGCATATATATTTACAATTGTTATACCCTCTTGCTGAATTGACCCCTTTGTCAATATATGATGACCTTTTCTGTCTCTTCTTACAGTTTTTGTCTTGAAATCTATTTTGTCTTATAAGTATAGCTACTGATGCTATTCTTTGGTTTCCACTTGCATGGGATATCTTTTTCCATCTCATTATTTTCAGTCTTTGTGGATATTTCTAGGTAAAGTGTGTTTTTTGTAGGCAATAGGTCATTGAGTCTTGTTTTTTTCATCCATTCAGCCACTCTATGTCTTTTCATTGGAGAGTTTGGTCCACTCACATTCAATGTTATTATTGATAAGTAAGGGTTTCCTTCACCATTTTGTTATTTGTTTTCTGGTCTTTCTTTCTGTCTTCCTTTCAGTTAAGGTGTTTTTTTCTGGTGGTATGCTTTAATTTTTTACTTTTTATTTTTGATGTACCATTGTGTGTTTTTTAATTCAAAGTCACCATGAGACTTGCAAATACTATCTTATAACCCTTTTTTCTTTTTGGGGACAGAGTCTTGCTCTGTTGCCCAGGTGGGAGTGCAGTGGTGTGATCTCGGCTCACTGCAAATTCTGCCACTTGGGTTCAAGTGATTCTCCTGCCTCAGCCTCCCGAATAGCTGGGATTACAGGTGCGTGCCACCATGTCTGGCTAATTTTTGTATTTTTAGTAGAGACGGGGTTTCAGCATCTTGGCCAGGCTGGTCTTGAACTCCTGACCTCATGATCTACCTTTCTCAGCCTCCCAAAGTGCTGGATTACAGGCATGAGCCACTGCACCCAGCCTTATAACCCTTTATTTTAAACTAATGACAACGTAACACTGATGCATAAACAAATAAACATGCAAAAATACTAATAGAAACTTTTCAATTTTTCATTGTTTCTCTTTATGTCTTTCTTGTACTATGTCTTGAAAATGTGTTGAAGTTATTATTTTTGATAGGTTTATCATTTAGTCTTTCTACTTATGTCAAGAGTTTATACCCCACAATTACAGTGTTACGTTATTCTGTGTTTTTCTGTGTGCTTACTATTATCAGTGAGTTCTGTACCTTCAGATGATTTCTTCTTGCTTGTTAACACCCTTTTCTTTCAGATTTAAAAACTTCCTTTAGTATTTCTTGTAGGACAAGTCTGGCCTACATGATGAAATCCCTCAGCTTTTGTTGTCTGGGAAGGTCTTTATTTCTCGTTCCTGCTTAAGGAATATTTTTGTTGGATATATTATTCTAGGGTAAAAGTTTTTTTCTTCAGCACTTTAAATGTGTCATACCACTCTCTCCTGTTTCCACTGAAAAGTCTGCTGCCAAATGTATTTGAGCAATATTGTATACTATTTGTTTCTTTTCTCTCACTGCTTTTGGATTCTTTCTTTATCCTTGACCTTTGGGAGTTTGATTATTAGATGCCCTGAGGTAGTCTTGTGTTAAATCTGTTTGACGTTCTATAACCTTCTTGTATTTCAATACTGACTTATGCCAATATATCCTGTGTGCTATACATCTGGGGCACACCTGCTCTGTCGGTTTCCTGTTACTGCTCTAACAAATTGTTACAAACTATGTGGCTTAAAACAATGGAAGTTTATTCTCTCACAGTTCTGGAAGCCAGAAGTCTGAAATCAGTATCAAGGGCTGACATCAAGATGTTGACAGGGCAGCACTCCTTCTAGAGGCTCTGGGAGAGTGCCTGTCCCTTGCCTCTTTCAGATCCTATGGCTGCTGGCATTCCTTGGCTTGTGTCCAGCCCTATCCTTCTTCCTTTATCCCTTTTTCTCTTTGTCCTCCTCTTGCCTTTGGAAGCTTGCAACATATTTATCATTAGTAATATGAAATTTTATAATGATCTGCTTTAAGTGTGTCTATTTTTGTCCATTTCATTGGCATTCCATGATTTAAGAAAACTGTCTTTTTTCAGTTCTAAAAAATTTACTTAAGTTGTCATATTAATGGTCTTCCTTCCCTGCCCCTCCCACCCTACTTTATTTATTCATTGATTTTGGAACTTCTACTACTCAGATATTGAATGTCTTGATTTGCTATTCTTAATTTTCTTGTTTTTCCCCTTCTCTTTTTTACAGCTCTTGCGTTTTGCTCTACTTTCTGGGAAATTTCCTGAATTTTTCTTCCAACATTTCTGTTGAGTTTTTAGTTTATGCTATAATTCTTATCATAGTGAATAGCTTATCTTTGTTTTCTGCATTTTACATGAAATAACCTACTGTTTTGTTTCATGAAAATACATCTTCTTGCTTCTCTGAATGCATATATATGTGTATAGTCTATAGATAACATATACAAAGACTATATGTTTATATATAAATTGTATTCACATATATAAAATTTTCATATTGTTAGATGGTGATAGGGTTTGGCTGTGTCCCTATCATCTCATCTTGAATTTTAGCTTTCATAATTTTCATATGTTGTGGAAGGGACCTGGTAGGAGATAACTGAATCATGGGAGCAGTTTCCCCATACTGTTCTCCTGGTAGTGAATAAGTCTCATGAGATCTGATGGTTTTATAAGGGGTTTTCCCTTTCACGTGGCTCTCATTTCTCTCTTGCCTGCTGCCTTGTGAGATGTGCCTTTCTCCTACTTGCCTTCCGCCATGATTGTGACGCCTCTCAGACAGGTGGAACTGTGAGTCCATTAAACCTCTTTTTCTGAACTGTGAGTCCATTAAACCTCTTATCAGACATACCTGATAAGTTACCCAGTCTCAGGTATGTCTTTATTAGTAGTGTGAGAGCTGACTAATACAGGTGGTCATCTAAGACTGCTTTAGACATTCTGAGCACATAAATGGTGTTTATCCACTGCTACATACATTATAGGGCATCTGGGAGGTTTACTTGGAGAATCCACAATGTCAGAATATTTAGGCCCTTTATGTTTGGAATTTCCCACAGAAGAGACAATATTTGCCTACCTTCCAGAATTCTGGGAACAGGACTGGGGGTGGGGGGGCAAAGATTCCTAAAGAGAACCTATAAATGCAATATGAGATAGAAACCAAGAAACAAACCACTTGGAGGGAATGGCAAAAATTTATGACTATTCAGGTTAACCCAGAAAGCCTGATTATTTTAATCTTTTAAATATATAAACCAGAATACTTTAAACTCTACAATAACATGATTATCAGTTAAAGAAAAAAATCTGTCAAATAATTCACATGTGTTTTTAGGTTTGTTTCCAACTATTCAGCTTCTTTGAATTGCCATCTGTTTTAGATAATCAGGCTCTCTCCCAGAGACTCTAGAGGGGGTGCTGCCTTTTTAGCACCTTGATTTCACCTTTTTTAGTTTTTGACAGAGTTTCGCTCTTGTTGCCCAGGCTGGAGTGCAATGGCACAATCTCGGCTCACTGCAACCTCTGCCTCCCAGGTTCAAGCAATTCTCCTGTTTCAGTCTCCTGAGTAGCTGGGATTACAGGCACATGCCACTACATCCCGCTAATGTTTGTAGTTTTAGTAGAGAAGGGGTTTCATCATATTGGTCAGGCTGGTCTCAAAGTCCTGACTTCAAGTGATCCACCCACCTTGGCCTCTCAAAGTGCTGGGATTACAAGCGTGAGCTACTGCACCAGCCGATTTTACCCTCTTAATGGTGAAGTAAGAAAGTAACATTTCTATATCTGTTTCTAATGTGCATCTTGTACAGAGTCCCTAAAAACTTATCAAGGTTTTAGAGACAGCTATTAATAGTTTATTTTATTTTGAAAATATTGCCCAAGGCTTTCTTTTTAATGGAAACAAGAATGACTGTAACTAAGTTATATTACAATTACGTGTGAATGTTGGGAATTTAAATATTTAGTTTTCTTTGCATTTTACATTATTATATTCTAATATACAATGTTTATTGGGACAAATTATAAACAAACCCACAAGCAAACCAGTACTGTAATTAAAAAGTTAATTTTATTCCAGCACTTGGGAAAGCTGAGGTGGGCAGATCACTTGAGGTCTGGAGTTCGAGACCAGCCTGGTCAACATGGAGAAACCCCGTCTGTACTGAAAACACAAAAAGTAGCCAGGTGTGGTGGTGCGTGCCTGTAATCCTAGTGACTCAGGAGGCTGAGGTAGGAGAATTGCTTGAACCTAGGAGGTAGAGGTTGCAGTGAGCCAAGATCATACCACCACACTTCAGCCTGGGCAATACAGTGAGACTCCATCTCAAAAAGACAAACACAAAATCCCCCCAAAACCCAAAAAGTTGGGCTAAATAATTTCAGGAATAAAATGAAAAATACAATCATGGCTTCAACAATAGACTGGGTTAAGCAGAAGAAAGAATTTCTGAACTTGAAGCCAAGTCTTTAGAAATAATACAGTCAGACAAAATAAGTAAATAAATAAGAAAGAATGAAGCAGTTGTAAACCAAGAGCATCTGAGACAAGTCTTAATCAATTTAGAAAGTTTATTTTGCTAAAGTTAAGGACATGCCCATGACACAGCCTCAGGAGGCCCTCATGACGTGTGCCCAAGGTGGTCAGGGCACAGCTTGGTTTTATACATTTTAGGGAGACATGAGACATCAATCAGTATATGTAAGATGTACATTGGTTCGGTCGGGAAAGGCAGGACAACTTGAAGCAGGGAGGCCGCTTCCAGGTCATAAGTAGATAAAAGACAAACAGATACGTTATTTTGAGTTTCCGATTAGTCTGTTACTAAATACACAATTTACAGGCATAGTCACTTATGCTTTAGTCTGGCTTAGTGAAACAATAGGGCAAAGGAAGCAATCAGATAGGCATTTGTCTCACATGAGGAGAAGGATGACTTTGAGTTCTGTCTGTCCTTTGTTCGCAAGGAATTTCCTCATGGGCAAATTGTGAGGGAGGTATGTAGCTTTTTTAAAAAAAATTGTAGCTGTCTTATTTAAAGTAGAATGAAATGTAGGTTTGCCCTTACAGTTCCCAGATTGACTTTTCCCTCTGGCCAGGGTCCCAAGATTTATTTTCCTTTCACAAAACCTATAGGACTTATGGGACACCATTAAGTAGCTTTAATGAAATATATGAATCTGAGAGTTGCATAAGTAGAAGAAATGGGAAGAGGCGCAGTGAACATATTTAAGAAAATAACAGTTGAAAATTTCCCATGTCTTCAGAGAGATATGGATATCTAGATCCACATTATCTAGGATATCTAGCTCTCAAAGCCTCCAAATATACTTAACCCAAAAAGCTCCTCTCCAAGGCCTATTAGGCTCTTACTATCAAAAGGCAAAGACAAAGAAAGGATTTTAAAAATAGAGAAAAGCCTTAAGTCACATATAGGGAAATCTCTATTAGACTAACAACAGTTTTCTCAGCAGAAAACTTGCACACCAGGAGAGAATGGGACAACATATTCAAGTTGCTGAAAAAACTCTTGCTGGCCAAGAATACTACCCCCAGAAAAGCTATTCTTTAAAAATGAAGGCTAAATAAAGTCTTTCCCTGACAAGCAAAAACAGGAAATGTATCACCACTCGACTGATCTTACAAGAAATACTTCAGGGAATCCCGCATCTGAAAGTGAAAGGATAAGAAAACAGATGAGAATATAAAACTCACTGATAGAATGGGTACACCAATGAGCAAGAGAAAGGCATCTAACTTATCACTACAGAAATGCATCCAACCAAAAAGATATACAATGCTAGAGGAAGAAAGAAAGGATGCACAAAACAAGAAGAAAACAATTAACAAATTGAGAGGAGTAAGACCTCAGCTACCAATAGTAACTTTGAGTATAAATGGGTTAAATTCCCCAATTAAAAGATATAAAATGGCTTAAAAAAACCATTTGGATTAAAAAAAAGAATGGATTTTTTTAAATGAATGGATTAAAAAAACAACACCTAGCTATATGCTTCCTATAAAAAACTCACTTCACCTTTAAAAACACACATAGATTTCAAGTTAAGGGTGGAAAAAGATATTCCATGCAAAGGAAAACCAAAAATGATCAGTAGCTAAACTTACATCAGATAAAATAGACTTTAAGCTAAAAAAACTCCTGTCGTTTGTGGCATCATGGAGGAGTTTGGAGAATATTATATGAAGTGAAATAAGCCAGATGCAGAAATATAAATACTGCATATTCTCACTCATTTTTGGAAGCTAAATAAGTTGATCTCATGAAAATAGAGAGCAGAATACTCACTAGAGGTTGGTAAGGGTTGGGGAAAATGAGGGATAGGGAGAGGCTGATTAATGGATACAAAATTACAGATACATGGGAGGAATAAGTTCTACTGTTCTGTATCACTGCAGGGTTATAGAGTTCATTAAACACTCTCATATCAGTACTTGATAGAAGTACTGAATTCTGTCAAGTGAATTCAACACCGTGAGAATGAATTTGACACCCTCTTATCTCACACCATGAGAGTGAATTCAGCATTCTCGTATCTTCTGTCAGTACTTGATAGAAGAAGTAGAAAGAAAATTAGTGAGGATATACTAGACCTGAATAATACAACATTACCAACCAACTCGAGCTAATTGACATTAACTGAAGATTATATCCAATGATGAAATGGAATATATTCTTTTCAAATGACTTGGAAACTTCGTCAAGATGTACCCAGTTCTGGCCGGGCGCGGTGGCTCAAGCCTGTAATCCCAGCACTTTGGGAGGCCGAGACGGGCGGATCACAAGGTCAGGAGATCGAGACCATCCTGGCTAACACGGTGAAACCCCGTCTCTACTAAAAAATACAAAAAACTAGCCGGGCGAGGTGGCGGGCGCCTGTAGTCCCAGCTACTCGGGAGGCTGAGGCAGGAGAATGGCGTGAACCCGGGAGGCGGAGCTTGCAGAGAGCTGAGATCCGGCCACTGCACTCCAGCCCCGGCGACAGAGTGAGACTCCGTCTCAAAAAAAAAAAAAAAAAGATGTACCCAGTTCTACAAAATCACACTCAAAATGTCTGAAATGGTTAATATTTAAGTATTATCTAGTTATCGAATATAGACTTCATTCTCTCTAATTCTGCTAAGAGTAATTTTTATGATTCTATCAAATCAAATCAATTACACTGATCTTTTCTCTTTCTAATCTTATACTAGCTTGTATGATCCACAAAGTAGCAAAAGTTGTTATTCTCTATTACTCTTTTAATTGCTACAATATTTCTTAAATAGGTCACTAACATCAGAGCTATTTGTTAAAAATTAACATAAAGTTCTAATTCTTGAAAGTTTGAATTTTTCTTTTTCTGAAGAAGATTTTGGCAGCTGATTAAATACGGGTTTATTGAGGGTGCCCATATGCCCCAATTCTGGTTCACACATAGGTATAAGTAAAGTGATCATATAATTAATTGTTGGACCCAGAACACTTTTGAGAGTGAAAGGTAAGCCATTAATAATTACTTTGTAATTATATTCTCAGCAAACCAAGACATATCAGTATCCATCCATAACTGTTCAAGCTGGAGCATGGGTTTACATGGTATATAAGCTTATCAATCACAGAAATACCACTCAGTTTTTCAGGGGACTAACTAACATGATGAGCAAAAAATCAATATCCCTACTACTGTGAACAGAAAATGTGTACATTCACAGAGTGACAATTTTGGGGAGACTAGCAGAAACAGAATTTCTCGGCTCTAGAAGTCAAACGTTTTATTGCTAGGAGACAGTAGAGCACTCAGATCCTATACACCATTATACTACATTACTAAAATCTTTGATTTCAACTCAACTCCTTCCCCACCATTGTAAACAAACAAACAAAAGTGCCAATCCTGGCTCCTCACCAATATTTATCTTAGAAGCGGATTAGGAGGGAGTAATTTAAGCATTTCATGACCACAGTACATGAACATTTAGAACTCTCTTCCTTTCTCTACATCTCCCATAGTAAAAGATCATGAAACAATGCCCACAACGCTATCTCAGGGAAATCCTGAAGGCCTACCTTGAGCCCTAAATATCTCTTTTGGTCTTTGACATAACAATTATAACTATATTCTTCAAAGACCACAAAGCACTTTCACTAATGTGGTTTCAATCTTCATAAAAATGAGTAGAGTTGGTAGAGTAATGATTAGTTTTTCATTATTTCACAAATGAAGAAACATTATCAAAGAGGTCAAGGTCACACAGTAAGTGGTAGGTCTTTTTACTTTAACTTCTGTGTCTCTTCCATAATACAAAATAGTTGCTATGAAAACTAGATTTGATTGTTTTTGAAATATCTTTAAATATAATACTGTTCATCATTTAGCATTAATAAACTCACCCTGAGATTTATAATTAATTTCACAGTCTTCCCTGAGAGCAATGTATTTGTAACGGCTAACAACAACAACAACAACAACAACAACAACAACAACAACAAAACCAGGGTAAATCAGGTAGCTTAGTAGAATGTTGAATCATGAAGAATTAACAACAAATTGCATGCACTTCACAATTTTTTCTCAGACTCTTTTTTACTGGGACTAACACTTGGGAAGCACCCTTAATCTTAGTGCTAAAGCAATAGCTTAGGTTTTAGTATTTCTCTTGCCCAAGAACTCTACTGTTGAAGGAGATAAGTCATTTTAAGCATCTTATTTACTTCTTCTTTCTTATTTGGGTCCTTCATTTATTTAATAAGCAATTGTAATGTTTAAAAATGTAAGCAATCTCACATATATGCAGCCAAGATGTGTTTCTAAAATTATGCCTAAAAAAAATAGGTTGTTACAGTGATCTAAATAGTCCTTGTGCTCTTTATCTTTTGATAAAAAGAAATGCTCAGTTTCCCAGAGTCTTCCTGTTCCCCAATTCTCTCCCAGGACATCTGGGGGAAGGAAGACTTTCCCACTTCCTTGCCTAGGTGAAGATCAGCTCCTCAGCACTTGTGATGTGCTTCTTTCCTTCAGTCTTCATGACAATGCTTCTGTCTGCCTGGGTGCTGCTCACCTACTGTACTTGTAGCAGAGGGCCTTATCTGTTGGAGCTCATGGTCTGGTTTATTTTGGTTGGCCAGAGCCCAGTATTGCTCTACTGATCACTTAGCTCACTTTAGCTCTAGTTATCACAACAAACCCCATGTCTCTCATCTGGCCTCCTGCTCTGATGGTTCATCTCAAGCTAAAGCTGAAGATCTTGATACATTTCACCAATTCAGGCCCTGTGGGTGGAAATGTTATTTGGTTCTCAAGTCACCTGGTTGCTCAATCATTCACCTTTCCCCAGCTTGCCCTACCCTGCAAAAACGAAATGAGATATTTACTTTTTGCCTTTGCCTTGTAGTGACGGAAAGCTGTCTTGAAAAGCTAAACTCCGTGCCTAATCTCTGTCTAACCACACTTTGTTGCCACTTTAAACTCTGGTATGGCTCCGCCCTAGATTGGACAGGATGGCTTGTGGTTGGACTATTTACATAGACCCAAAGAAGACTCCATAGCTTCGTCATCTAGAGCATCCCCTCTTTCCTAACACTCATTCCTGGCTAAAGTCAAGCAGAAGACATCAAGACATTTAGATCTGAATGTTTTCCACTTCCCCTTCTCCCTTTTCCTCTCCCATTCCACACTCCCCTACTACCAGAGGGATGAACTTTTTCCCCTTCCTCTGTGTCACATTCTCTTGCTATCATCATACAGCAAGCCCTGGCTGTCACAGGCAGAAGGGAAAGATGTTACCATTGTGTCAGAAATCTGAGTCTTCTTCAGCTTTTAAGAAAAAAAGAAAAGAAAAAGGAATTTAGAAAATTCTCTACCCTCAAAAGCTTGGCTTTTAAGCTTATTATCTTAACTTCAAAGTCCTATTTTAAACATCGGGGAGTAAATAGCAATAATCTTGATCGATATTTCTCTGGCCACCAATCATATGGATGTTTCAGGTCAGTTGAGAAGAAGGTCTTAGAAGGAGATAATGCCATAGAGATATAAAGAAGTTTAAACTGGAAGGCTAACCTTGGAGCTGGGTGGAAAATTCCAAGTCATTTAAATCTACTTTTATTGCCAAAGCTGAAGGTCATGACTGTTGAATAAAACATCTGTTTACCCTCTTTCTGGACACCCATTTCTACCATCATGCTTTCTGAACTTTGTCACATGTTTACTGAATAATTTGTAGCACTCTCATAACTTCAGGGTACCACGTGAAAAATAAGTGAAAAAGTCATGGTTTTTTAGAAGGCAAGCACTCCCAGACATGCGCTATACACTAGTAAAAACACCCAGTCACGTTTCCTGTGCATGTGCACCCTGTTTGCACTGCTGCCAAAAGAAAAGGAAAAAAAAAATGCTCCTCGTTCTATGTGGACATGTTCCAGGTAGAATGACACGACACATTTCAACTTTATTTCAAAGCTTCTGCCCTTAAAAGGAAAACAACGAAAGAAATGTTTATTCTTACTCTTATGGGATTAAAGTCTACTTCAAACACCACACAGTAATTGGAAAGACCCAAAGGATCAAGCCAAGTGCATAAGCCATGGGGTCACAGTTTCCTTCTTCTGAATTATGTTATGATTAGAATAATTAAATAACAAAGTTTAATAGCAATTTAACAGCTTGTTAACAAAGTTATACAAGCTAAGTTTAATATGTGTTTTGACACCTCATGTCAAATAAGATTCTCAAGAATCTGAAAAGTTCAGTAAAAGTTCATTGTATGGCCAATTTGTAAAAGTCTTCTAGAACTAAAAAGATAATTAAAAAGAATATGTAGAACATGAAAATAGTAGGAAGCAGAAGTAAGCAAAATAATATGATTTTTCTCTATCATAAACTTAAACATCTTCTTCCATATGTTTATTCTATAATCTCAGTATTACATAATTACTTACTCTAAATGTAATGTCAATATTACATGATATTCTGTAAAGAGTATAATGAATTCTAAGCATTATGTCTTTTGAAAATGAGAACCTCTGCTTTATAAAATTTTTGGACTTTAAATCTTTTCTTGAAAGTTTTTACAAGACTTATAAAATGCATGACGGCCTAATAAACAGAAGTCTTATTAACTCCAAAGAGCAGAAATTGTACAAGTCATATAGTCCGAAAACTAGATTAAAATTTAATTACACAGATTTAAACAAAGAAATTAACCAACCAACCAACCAATTAAAAAAACCACAAACCTTCATTAGCTATTGTTTTAAAGAATAAATTAAAAATGAAATTGTGGACTTTTTGGAAAGTCATATACTAAAGTTTATAATATGCTCTCATCTGTACTAACAGGTAAAAGCTTAAGTTATTTAAGAAGAAATTATAGCCTAGATACTAAAGAAAATCCTTCAAGCAGAAGGAAAATTGACAATGGCAGCGATAAGATCAGTAGTTCTGTTGGGATGGGGAAGACAGGGAGGGGCAGGAATAGGAATCACAGTGTGGCACAAAGATCTTTGTGGCATAATGGACATGTTCATTACCTTGATTGTGAATACATATAAACAGTTATCAAATTGTACACTTTATATCTGTGCAGTATATTGTATAGCAGTTATGATTCAAAGAGGCTTTTTCAAAATTTATTTTCTGCTTTTAAAAAAAATTTTACTTTAACTTCCAGGGTACATGTACAGAACATGTGGGTTTCTTACATAGGTATACATGTACCATGGTGGTTTGCTGCACCTATCAACCCATCATCTAGGTTTTAAGCCCTACATGCATTAGGTATTTGTCCTATTGCTCTCCTTCTCCTTGTCCCCACACCCCTGACAAGCCCTGGTGTGTGATATTCCGCTCCCTGTGTCCATGTGTTCTCATTGTTCAACTCCCACTTGTGAATGAGAACATGCGATATTTGATTTTTTGTTCCTGTGTTAGTTTGCTGAGAATTATGGCTTCCAGTTTCATCCATGTTCCTGCAAAGGACATGAACTCATTCTTTTTTTATGGCTGCATAGTATTCCATGATGTATATGTGCCACATTTTCTTTATCCAATCTATCATTGATGGGCATTTGGTTTGGTTCCAGGTCTGCTATTGTAAATAGCGCTGCAATAAACATAGGTATTCATGTGTCTTTATAGTAGAATGATTTATAATACTTTGCCAAAAGGAATTGCAACAAAAACCAAAATTGACAAACGGGATCTAATTAATCTAAAGAGCTTCTGTACAGCAGAAGAAACTATCATCAGAGTGAACAGGAAATCTACAGAATGGGAGAAAATTTTTGCAATCTATCCATCTGACAAAGGGCTAATATCCAGAATCTACAAGGAACTTAAACAAATTTACAAGAAAAAATCAAACAATCCCATCAAAAAGTGGGTGAAGGATGTGAACAGGCACTTCTCAAAAGAAGACATTTATGCAGCCAACAAACATATGAAAAAAAGCTCAACGTCACTGGTCGTTAGAGAAATGCAAATCAAAACCACAATGAGGTACTATCTCATGCCAATCAGAATGGCTATCATTAAAAAGTCAGAAAACGATAGATGCTGCAAGCCTGTGGAGAAATAGGAATGCTTTTACACTGTTGGTGGGAGTATAAAGTAGTCCAATTATTGTGGAAGACATTGTGGTGATTCATCAAGCATCTAGAACCAAAGAAGTTTTTAAAAGGCCTACTTATACCTTTATACCTTATGAGATTGATCAGGGTAATCTTTCTTTATTACTCTTCTAACTTCTAACAGTCACCAGGCTGACTTTATCTTCCTGTGTTCAAAAACCAAAAAACCAAAACCAAACCAAACCAAAACAAACAAACAAACAAAAAATCCTTATGCTGCAATAGGAATGTCTTTGATTAAAGGCCCTGAATCATAAAGTTATCTTTTGAAAACATTGTAAACTTAAAAGGCAAAATGGTTTGATATGTTACATAAAAAAAGACAGAAATTATTCAGATGGTTTCTATCCAGTTTCTATTCCAAATATCTAAAAGTTCAATTTGAATCTATTTTCTTATTGTGGCAAAAAACACCTATCATAAAATTTACTATTCTAGCCATTTTAAGTGTAATGTTTGGTAGTACTAAACATACATAAATTATTGTGAATTAGATTGCTGGAACTTTTTTATCTTGCAGTACTGAAACAATATTTTCATTAAACAAAGATAGAAACTACTTCCTTTACAAAGGAAATAAAATTATTTACTTTTCCATGTGAGTTAACATTAAAAATTTCTCTGGAAGACAAAGAAGTCTGATTCATGCAGTGACTGATATTCCCTTTCTAAGAGCAGCTCTTAACAAAGGAGGAGAGTGAAGGAGTGGAAAACTACGCAGAGGGTGACTGTATGTCCTAATTTTTCTGGGTTCCCGATGGCTTGTGTCCCCTGTCTTACCATAGTTATCAATAATGAAGCCATTCATTCTTAAAACTGTACTTGTTGGAGGAGCAAAGCAAGATGGCCAAATAAAAGCCTCCACTGATCACCACCTGTGCCCCCACCAGGAGCACCAAATTTGACAACTATTTACACAAAAAGCACCTTCATAAGAACCAAAAATCAGGAGAACCATCACAGTACCAGACTTTAACTTAATATTGCTGAAAGAGGCACTGAAAAGGGTAGAAGAGACAGTCATGGGTCACTGATGCTACCCCTCCCTTATACCCTGGCAGCAGCTTTGTGGTGCAGAAAATCTGTGAACTTAGGGGAGGGAGAGTGCAGTGATAGTGGAACTTTGAAGTGAACTCAGTGCTGGCCTGTCATAGCAGAAAGCAAAATTGGGCTGAACTCAGCTAATTCCCACCCACTGAGGGAGCATTTAGACCAGCCTAGCGAGAGGGGAATTGTCCATCCCAGTCGACTAAATTTAACTTTCAGCAAGCCTTGATGTCACAGGCTAAAGTGTTCTTGCTAACTTAGAACTTTAAGGCCTTGAGTGAACATAGTTGGTAGCCAGGTAGTGGTTACAGTGGTTGTGGCCACAGGGGTGCTTGTGTCACCCTACCCTCAGATTCAGATGAATGACTCAGCACAAAGAAAGAAATTCCACTTGTTTGGAAGAAAATAAGGGAAGAGAACAAGCATCTCTGCCTGGTAATCCAGATAATTCTTCTGGATTTTATTCAAGACCACCAAGGTGAGTCTGCAAGAACAAAGACCACCTCTGTGAGTCTGAAATAACCACAGCATTATTGAACTTGGAAATCCCTAATCAGATATGGCTTAGATCAGAACACTCAAGTCCCTTTCATATCTGGAAAGCCTTCTCAAGAAGGACAGGTACAAACAAGCTCAGACTGCAAGACTACAATAAATAGCTAATTCTTTAATGCACAGACACTGATGAACATTCACAAGCATGAAGGCCATCCAGGAAAACATGATGCCACCAAATGAACTACTTAAGACACTTTAGAAACCAATCCTGGAGAAATAGAGATATGTGACCTTTCAGGAAGAGAATTAAAAATTGCTGTTTTGAGGAAATTCAAAGAAATTCAAGATAACACAGAGAAGGAATTCAGAATTTTAATGGATAAATTTAACAAAAAGATTGAAATAATTAGAAAGAATCAAGCAGAAATTCTGGAGTTGAAAAATGTAATTGACGTGCTGCAGAATGCATCTTACTCTCTTAATAGCAGAACTGATCAAGCAGAAGAAAGAATTCGTGAGACTTGAAGACAGACTATTGGAAATACACAGAGGAGACAAAAAGAAAAAAGAATAAAAAAGCAAGAAGCATTCTTGCAAGATCTAGGAAAATGCCTCAGAGGGATAAGCCTTAGAGTTATTGACCTTAAAGAGGAGGTAGAGAAAGTGATAGGAGTAGAAAGTTTATTGAAATGGATAATGTAAGAGAACTTAAAGTTGGTCTTTTGGAAAGATAAACAAATTTGACAAACCTTTATCCAGGTCACTAAGAAAAAAAGAGAGCAGATCCAGATAAATAAAATCAGAAATGAAAAAAAAGACATTATAACTTGTACTTCAGAAATTCAAAGGATCATTAGTGGCTACTATGAGTAACTGTATGCCAAACACTGGAAAATCTAGAAGAAATAAATAAATTCCTAGACACATACAACCTATCAAGATTGAACCATGAAAAAATATAAAACCTGAAAAGACCAATAAGAAGTAACGAGATCAAAGCCATAATAAAAGATTTTCCAGCAAAGAAAAGTCCAGGATCTTATGGTTTCACTGGTGAATTCCATCAAACTTTTGAAGAAGAACTAATACCAATCCTACTCAAACTGTTCTAAATATAGAGGAGGAATATTTCCAAACTCATTCTACAAGGCCAGTATTATTTTGATACCAAAACAGACAAAGACACATTGAAAAAAGAAAACTACAGGCCAATATCTCTGATGAATATGGAAGCAAAAATTATCACCAAAATACTAGCAAACAGAATTCAGAAACAAATTAACAAGGTCATTTATCATGATCAAGTGGGATTTGTCCCATGGCTTCAAGGATGGTTCAACATATGCAAATCAATCAATGTGATACATCATATCAACAGAATGAAGGACAAAAATCATATGATCATTTCCATGGATGCTGAAAAAAAGCATTTGATAAAATTCAATATTGCATCATGAGATGTTGAAAATCCTGAAAAAAATTGGTCACAGAAGGAATGTACCTCAACATAATAAAAGCTATATATGACAGACGCATAGCTAGAATCCTACCAAATGGGGAAAAGCTGAAAGCCTTTCTTCTAAGGTCAGGAACATGATAAAGATGCCCATTTTTACCGCCATTATTCAACATAGTACTGAAATCCTAGCTAGAGCAATCAGACAAAAGAAGGACATAAAGGACATCCAAATTTAAAGGAAGAATTCAAATTTATCCTTGTTTACAGATAATATGATCTTATATTTGGAAAAACCTAAAGACTCCAACAAAGAAACTGTTAGAACTGATAAACAAATTCAGTAAAGTTTCAGGATGCATAATAAACATACAAAGTCAGTAGCATTTCTATATGCCAACAACAGACAATCTGAAACAGAAATCAAGAAAGTAATCTTATTTACAAAAGCAGCAAATAAAATAAAATACCTAGGAATTAACCAAAGACATGAAAGTTCCCTACAATGAAAAGTATAAAACATTGATGCAAGAAATTGAAGATGCTACAAAAAATGAAAAGATATTTCATGTTCATGGATTGGAAGAATCAATATTGTTAAAATGTTCATACTACCCAAAGCAATCTACAGATTCAGTGCAATCCCTATCAAAATACCAGACATTCTTCACAGAAATAGAAAAAACAATCCTGAAATTTATATGGAACCACAAGAGTCCCAGAATAGCTAAAGCTATCCTAAGCTAAATAAGTGAAGGAATCACATTACCTGACTTTAAATTATAGCACAGAGCTATAGTAAGCAAAACAGCACGGTACTGCCATAAAAACAGACACATAGACCAATGCAACAGCATAGAGAACCCAGAAACAAATTCACACATCTAGAGTGAACTAATTTTTGACAATGCCACCAATATCATACATTGGAGAAAGGACAGTTTCTTCAATAAATGATACTGGGAAAACTGGATATCCATATGGAGAAGAATAAAACTTGATCCCTGTCTCTGACTATATACAAAAATCAAATCAAAATGTATCAAATACTTAAATCTAAGACCTCAAATTATGAAATTACTAAATGAAAACTTTCAGGAAAGTCTCTAAGACATTGGAGTGGGCAAAGATTTCTTGGGTAATACCCCACAAGCACAGGCAACCAAAGCAAAAATGGACAAATAGGATCACATCAAGTTAAAAAGCTTCTGCACAGCAAAAGAAACAATCAACAAAGTGAAGAGTCAATCCACAGAATGAGAGAAAATATTTGCAAACTACCCATCTGACAAGAGATTAATAAGCAGAATAAATGAAGAGCTCAAACAATTCTATCGGAAAAAATCTAATAATCCAATTAAAACATAGGCAAAAGGTCTGAGTAGACATCTCTCAAAAGAAGACATACAGATGGCAATCAGCTATTATATGAAAAGGTGCTCAACATCATTCATTACGAGATCAATGCAAATCAAAACACCAAGGAGATGTCTTCTCACTCCAGTTAAAATGACTTTATTCAAAGGCAGTAAATAATAAATTCTGGCAAGGACGTGAAGAAAAGGGAACCCTTGTAAACTGTTACTGGGGATGTAAATTAGTACAACTGCTACACAGAACAGTTTGGAGGCTCCTCAACAAACTAAAAATAGAGCTGCGTTATGATTCAGCAGTCTCACTGCTAGGTATATACCCAAAAGAAAGGAAATCAGGATATCCAAGAGAAATGTATATTCCCATGTTTGTCGTGGCACTCTTCACATTGGCCAAGATTTGGAAGCAACCCAAGTGTCCATCAACAAATTAATGGATAAAGAAAATGTGAGGCCGGCTGTGGTGGCTCATGCCTTTTATCTTAGCACTTTGGGAAGCAAAGGCAGGAGGACTGTTTGAGTCCAGGAGTTTGAGACCAGCATGAGCAAGATGGCAACTCCCTATCTCTACTTTTTTTCTTGTTTAATTAGCCAGCCATGGTGGCTCACATCTCTAGACCCGGCTACTCAGGATGCAGAGGCAGTAGGATCACTTGAGCCTGGGAGTTCAAGATGGCAGTGAACCATGATCACACCACTGTACTCCAGCCTGGGTGACAAAGCAAGACCAGATCTCTTAAGAAAAAAAAAAGAAAGAAACTGTGGTAACATATACACAACAGAGTACTGTTCAGCCATAAAAAAATGAGATCCTGTCATTTGCAACAACACTGATGGAACTGCACATCATTATGTAAAGTGAAATAAGCCAGGCATAGAAAGACCCAAACTTCACATGTTTTCACTTATTTGTGGGAGCTAAAAATTAAAACAATTGAATTCATGGAGATAGAGAGTAGAAAGATGGCTACCAGATGCTGAGAAGGGTAATAGGGGGATCAAGGGAAGTGGGGATGGTTAATAGGTACCAAAATATTGTTAGAATGAATAACAATTTGACAGCACATCAGGGTGACTATAGTCAATAATCATTTAATTGCTCATTTAAAAATAACTGAAAGGGTATAATTAGATTATTTGTAATACAAATGATAAATGGTTGAGATGATGGATACTTCATTTATCCTGATGAGATTATTACACATTGCGTGCCTATATCAAAAATTTTCACATACCCCATAAATATATATACCTACTGCATGCCCCCAAAAAATAAAAATTAAAAAAATTGTATTGGTCAGATAATGAGCTATATAGACATCTACCAAGGTTGGCTAATACACAGGAGATGAATGACTCAAGAGATGAAGAAAAGGGGCAGAAGATGAACATGGGAGATCACAAAGTGAAGGCCTTCTGTGTCTCAGAGTTGCCTAAACACCCTACTTCCATATCAACCCTTCTGTGAAAAGAACATGGATCACTGGTGGGAACAGAGGACATGAATTATTGGTGGGAGTGGTACTAATACCCACTGTGTTTCATGACATGTGGAGAAAGCCAGTGTATAGTGAAGTAAAAGGAAGCAAACTTACACAAAGAAGTAGATATAACAGTAAAGAGGAACTCTGTGCTGAAGCCAAATTCTGTTCCAGCATTACCAAGGCCCAAGTGCCTTCCTATGCTGTTCTTGGTTTGGTTGTTCACACTTCCTTGTATTCCATGACTTAAAATATTCTCAATTAGTCATGGATATCTGTTGTTACTGAATCCAGAATATTTGATTCTCCCTTCTTTTTATACTAAATCCTCTTCATTTGGGAATTACCCTTCCTTTACTCCATGTTTTTCCAATGAACCTGCCACTGCAACAACCCAGCCATGGAGATAAGCAAAAGAGCCAAGTCTGTTCAGTCACAGCACCACATTGTTCCATTCAAAGATTTTGGCTCTAGGATGAACACATGGCCCCAGCCATGCTTGTTTGAGCTCTTCTTTGGGATTTTTAAGAAAAGAGTCTAGGAGAGGGAAGTTTTCTTTATTCTGGAACTGCTATGCTGGGATGACCTGAGTCTTGAGCCATCTGTATTCTATTTATCCACTGCACAAAGAAAGCAGATTGCAGTAGGAGGGGATGGCAGCCACACAGGGAGAGCTGCTCAACAAACCTTGAGGGTGAATTTATCTCATCTGCAGTTGGACAGACCTCACCATCTCCATAGTTTATCATGGACATGCTACAAGATATTTCCAGGCAAAAACTGAAGCTGAGTGATTTGAATTAACTGTTCCAAAGGTTAAACAGTTAGTAGAATAACAGAAACTTAAACTCCTCATGACTTCTTCTCAGTCTCTTGGGAAAAATATTGCTTGCCTCTAACCTTAAGGGTTCAGAGAGTGTAAGAATCCACTGATGCCACTGAGGACCTGATTATCCCTCCTGATTCATCTGCTTTGCACTATTACTCCAGCAAGGAGATGGGGCAGGGGATTTTGCCCATTTTATAGACGGGAAACTGAGCATTTCCCATAAGGAAGAATATGATTCTGACCTTTCCTCTTTCCTACTTGGTACATCCAAACATGTCCATTGCCCTGACCTACCCATCTACCCACTCCATGTGCACGGAAGCATCAGAGTTTCTCATAATGGAGCTGGTGAGACTTCAGGCAGAGACTACAGTCTGGGCCATCACCAATGAAAGGATTTTAGGAGGATCAGGGAGGTATTGAAAGCTCTTATTGGAAGATGAAATGGGAATTGCATTGAACTGCAGTGGCAGCCCTCAACTCTGGTCTTTCTAGGCCTTTGACAGGGAACCTCCAAGATCTCAAGTGAGGGGGCTCTGGGCACTAGGTTACCCCATGGGCCTGAGAGTCAACAAAAGGGTGTTATGTGGTCTCTTAGTATAAATTTATGTGCTTCAGGTAGTTCTGAACCCCCTTACTCCATGACTTTAGGGAAAAGAGGATAATGGGGGTAATGGGAGATGCCCTGAAACACCTAAAAGCTTTTTACTCTCAGCATGTATTCTCTAGGACGTGTAGTCTAAGATGTGAGATGGGACTAGGAATACTCCCTCAGTCCATTTGGGCTGCTGTAATAAAAGACCATAGACTGGGTGGCTTATACACCACAGGAATTTATTTCTCACAGCCCTGGAGGCTGGGAAGTGCAAGATCAAGGTGCTGGCAGTTTGGGTGTCTAGTGAGGGCACTCTTCCTGGTTTGTAGGAAGGTACTTTCTCACTCATTGCAGCCTTGACTTCTTGGGCTTGTGTGATCCTCCCACTTCAGCCTCCTGAGTAGCTAGGACTACAGGCACACACCACTACGTTGGGCTAATTTTAAAATTATTTGTAGAGGTAGGGTCTCACTATGTTGGCCAGGCTGGTCTTGAACGCCTGGGCTCAAGCGATCCTACCTTTCAGCCTGTGAAAGTGCTGGGATTACATGCATGAGCCTTCATACCTGGCCTCCAGCCTCTTTCATAAGAGCACTAATCTCATTCATGAGGCCTTTCTCCCCATGACCTTATTACCTTCCAAAGGCTCTGCCTCCAAATACTATCACAGGAATTGGAGGTTTTAGAATTTTAACATATGAATGCTGGGGTTACATAAACTTTCAGACTGTAGCAAACACCTCACAGGTAGAACTAGCATAAGGACTCTGGCGTGTTTATTCATCCAAAAGGGTTTCTTTAGGGCCTGAGTACTCCACGTACTCCAACATATAAATAAACAAGACAGTCATGTGACATTTAGAACTTGACCCACCATTCTACCTGTGCAGTAACTGAAAATCTGGTGAGTGGAGGTTTAAGGAAGTAAGTTGGAGCAGCCCATGTATTGCAGCAGTTCCCAAGCACTGAAAGTGGTAAAATTCTTACTTTAGTTCACTGGAGACTGAGGGCATCAGATTCTCCCACCTTCGGCATCAGTTCCCAAGGCTGTTTTCACTGTCATTCACGGGATACAGAAAATACTGACCCCAGCAGAAGGCAGTCTCCTTCTATGTCTCCAGTGCTACAGAGAAGCACCAAAATCATAAGGATCCAAATGCTCAAATCCTTCATCCTGATGGAGAGTTGCGGGCATATCTCCTTCATGTCCCTATTTCTTCAGAAGAGCATTGCATGCCCTGCTCCCAACCTCTCCAATCCCATTTCCCCTTCCTTAGCCAAACCCATGTCTGAGCTAGGAGAAGAAGTTGAGCTCTTTTGACATATATAAAGCCATAATAATAAGCTACATGCTTTGCATGCATCACTCTTCTGCTGGAACCAAGGGAAAGGAGCTCCACTGGCACCCCAAAACCTCAATTGAGACCATTGCAACCTCAGTTGAGACCACTTCTTAAACACCCCTTTCACTACCCCTGTGCTTCAACAGGACTTCTTTTCTATAAAGTTCCAAGAAAGTGGTAAGATTTTCTTAGTCAACTCCCCCTGTTGGGGTGACCCAGCCCAGAAGGAAGCCCCTTCTTTTAAAAGATCTGTTACTCTAGGCTTTGATAATCATGTTGGTAATACTTGTGAAAACTGTTAAAAGTTTGTCCTGGTGATTTTTACCATATTTTTGAATTCTGGTTCTGAAAGCTGAGCTAATCATACACAGGATAACGATGTTTTAAAAGTTAATGGTTAATGATGAAAACACTTATGTTCTTGACCCTCCCTAATACTGAATTGTGGATACAAAGTTCAAGAGAGAGAAACCCGTCAATACTGGAGTTTAAACAGACTGAAAACAAGATATGTTACTTAATGTTGAGCCTGTAACAGCTATGCAACTCTGAAACCAGATATGGCCTCATTGCTTCCCAGAATCTGAAATAGTTATCTCAAAATTGATACTCTAAATAGTGTCATAAAATTACATAAAGTTCCAACTTTGTTTCTCAAAGAACAAGATTTTTCATTCTCATTTTTAGGGAAATAAACTATGTGTTAAATGAGGAAACAGAATCCAGCTACACAACAAAGTGTGGGTGTGATTAGAAGGTGTGGTGCCAAATATCCTGCTTAGAGTCCCAAGTGTGTTTCATAAATTAGTAGGTTACCTTGGTAGAGAAAACAGATTAATTTTTCTCAGTAATTTGCCTTTTCAAGATGGAAATCTGCTTTTGAGCAGCACATTTTTCTATAGCCCTGAAAAAACAAATTTATATATAAATGCATTATACACTCAGATTATAAAAGGGGAAGGTAGTCATCACAAAAGTCAACAGCAAATTTCACATTGGCTTTAATTTCCCTATAGAACACCAGTTTATCACATCTGAAGACTTACTTCATCGGTTCTTGATCTTAGAGAGTCTTTCAGCTTTGAGAAGTATCAGGGTCAAAGTGCTAGTTTAGACGATAAACAAGCACATGTCTTTCTCTTGCTAAGCCTGCAAAGGGTAACAAGTATGTCAAATTGCTTTTCTTTTGAATGAGCTGTAAAAACTCAGTCTGGTATCCCTAGTTATTTTTTACTTAACAGAAGCTTGGCATTAATGTGTGGTTTTGGTTAATAGCAATGAGAAAAACAGTTACTACTTTAAAATGTAAGATTTTAGAGTAAGATTTAAGTAGTTACTACTTTAAAATGTCTAGTAGAAGAGTTACCTCAAAATCTGAAGCCTAAGAGGGGGCTATCAAAATGAAAGAGAAATTGATGATGACTCATTAATGAAACATAAGTTATTGAAAGGAGGCCTGTGATGGTCAGCCTCTGCCTGTGGTTGGTGAATCATTTCACAAGCAATTCTCAATCACATTTGGCCACTGCCCCTCTCAGGCAGCCCCTTGGCTATAGCTCCATTCCATCACTTGCCAGATTCTAATAACTTCTTTGTCATCGACCTTCAGGCCTAGGGGAGATAATAGCTTCCCACTGTAGCGAAACCCTGGATACTTCAACATCCCTTATTGGAGTGATTAACCCTGCCTGTACCTCTGGAAAAAAATTATTAAATTATCTCCCATTAAGCCCTAACTTGATTAAACAGTGGTTCCCTGCTAAGACCCTGACTGATACACGTCCTACCTTCAGGTTTTCCACCAGACAAATCAATAAGCAGTGACTACTCAGCATGAGTACTACTGTGATGGAAATTCTACTTCTCAGCCTAATCAGTTAGAAGTTAACCAACATAAGGAACTGAGAAAACATAACTTGAAGAATGTAGCAACCACTGAATGCTTAGGGTTGAATGAACAAAACCATTCTTTCAACCTACAAGTATTTATTTAGAACCTATAGGTAGAGGAATTGTGTGCCAGAATTAGAACACTTAAAATAGGCGAATGGGATAATTCTGTGGGATTAAACACTAATAAATGCAAATAAAGTATAAAAAGATAGACTTGAAGTCACATTGAAGATATAAGCAATCTCCCCCAATAACTCCCTTAGTCTATGAAACTGTAAGCCAGATAATAATTTACATACTGATTAGACCATTTTATGTCCATTTTTCTCATTCCTAAAGCAGTTCCTAGGGCCTGCATGACACAAGTGGGAAGATGGGCTTTACTCAAGTTGCTCAGCCAGTCCAGCATTTCTGAGTTTGATGTCTCCATCAAGCACAAAATTCTCAACTGTGGCCTTATTTTTCTCAGTTCTGCTGGAAAAGAGAAACAAACAAGGCAGTTGGAAAAATGTCCCAAGATACACTCAAAAAGGAATGGTTATTTCTGTTTCTCTTCCTAGCATCAGCATGAACTCACTGATAGCTAAATGCTGCCACCTTCCTGCCCTCCTAAGTCCTGCAGAGGAAACCAATCCTGAAAGGACAAAACTGGGTGGAATTAGAGACCATTATTCTAAATGAAGTAACTCAGGAATGGAAAACCAAACACTGTATGTTCTTACTCATAAGTGGGAACGCAAATGAGGATGCAAAAGCCTAAGAATGATACAATGAACTTTGTGGACTCAGGGGAAAGGGTGGGAGAAGGGTGGTACAGTGTACACTGCTCAGGTGATGGGTGCTCCAAAATCTCAGAACTCACCACTAAAGAACTTATTCATGTAATTAAACACCACCTGTTTCCCAAAAATCTATTGAAATTTAAAAAAAGAAAAAGAAAAATTATTACTTTTTTAATCGAGTACTGAGAACCTCAAAAAAAAAAAAAAAAAAGAAAAAGAAAAAAGAAAAAAAAGAAAAAGAAAAAGAAAAGAAAAGAAAGAAACACTAGTGAATCTCTATTCTTGTTAGCTTCTCTGCCAGCAGCTGGAGGTAAATGAATAGACCTGTGAAAGAACAAACACATAAACAGAAAATTAAATGATAACATGGTACACGAAAAGACAGACTTATACCAGGTTACTGAGAGACTACGGACACACTGAGATCAGAGGAGACGTTCTGGAGGAGTGAAGACAAAACTAAACCCCCCAAAATGAGCAGAAATTTGCCAAGACAAAGGGGAAGGATGAGAGAATATTCAAGGAGGAGGAGTAGCAAGAGAGAAAGCAAGAAAGAAAATAAAACCCTGCATGGTGGGTGCAGCATTTTAATGTTGCATGAGAATGTTGGGTAGTGCTAGGAGCAATGGGAACCCATCTCAAGGGGCCCTTGATGCCTATTAATAATCTTGGAGGCAAATAGAGCCCCCTGAATATTAAGCAAGAGTGGCATGATCAGATTTGCCTTTTGGATGTTACACTCTGGGGATGGTGGGAAAACTATACCTGAAGGGAATAAGACAAGAGGCAAAGTATGTGAAATTTCTTGAAGTTCTCTTTGTAATTGTCTTAAAGAAAGACAAGAGGATAGCAAAATTTCTCTCTAAGTATTGGTGATTTTCTAAGGAAAAATGAAAAATTAAATCACAAAGACCATGTTTTTGGTGAGTATTGAGTAAACATTTCAAAACTCAGTAAATCTCGCTAGAAGAATGTCGTAATTCCCAAAGTAGAACAAAGCTTAGAACCATGCTTGTCTCCAATGAATGATAATGGAGGTAAATCCATGGTAATTAGACCCTGAATCCTCTGCCTTGATTTTAAGAGAGAAATAAGCCAATGAAAGATAAGTATCCATCTTCTTAAAGGAAAGGGAGGAATAAGAAAGAGTTCCAGGCCGGGCGCGGTGGCTCAAGCCTGTAATCCCAGCACTTTGGGAGGCCGAGACGGGTGGATCGCGAGGTCAGGAGATCGAGACCAACCTAGCTAACACGGCGAAACCCCGTCTCTACTAAAAAATACAAAAAACTAGCCGGGCGAGTTGGCGGGCGCCTGTAGTCCCAGCTACTTGGGAGGCTGAGGCAGGAGAATGGCGTAAACCCGGGAGGCGGAGCTTGCAGTGAGCTGAGATCTGGCCACTGCACTCCAGCCTGGGCGACAGAGCGAGACTCCGTCTCAAAACAAAACAAAAAAACAAACAAATAAAAACAAACAAACAAACAAACAAACAAACAAAAGAGTTCCTGCTCTGATGGAAAGAAGGAAGGCAGAGACAAGACCTAAGCCTAGGAGGCACCTGTGTTGGGCATTACCGCCATCCTTTTCAGGTGGTGGTCTATTCCCCTCACTCCTACATGGAGAAGAATCAGCTGGGGCTCAAGCAGAGCTGGTCACAATGAACAGAGCATCTCCTCTCCATTCTACACATCCTGTCCATGCTGGGACTGTGAGGTATCCTGCTCTAAGGCTTGAAGTGAGAAAATCTGGATGTATTGGTTCATGCTCACATTGCTATAAAGAACTGCCCAAGGATGGGTAATTTATAAAGGAAAGAGGCTCAGCTGACTCACAGTTCAGCATGGCTTTGGAAACTTACAATCGTGGCAGAAGGCAAAGTGGAAACAATGCACCTTCTTCACAAGGCAGCAGGAAGGAGAAGAGCCAAGAAGGAAGAGCCCTTTATAAAACCATCAGATGTCATGAAAACTCACTCACTATCACAAGAACAGCATGGGGAAGCTGTCCCTATGATTCAATTACCCCCACCTGGTCTCTCCCTTGACATGTAGGGATTATGGGGATTATAGGAATTATAATTCAAGATGAGATTTGGGTGGGGACACAAAGCCTAACCATATCAGTGGAGAATGAAGGTGATGCTGCTTTCTCTTTTCTCTCAAAAAGTCTTTTTGTATTTAAAGCACGGAGGAAGAGAGTGCTCAATATAGTATTCCCATGGGTGGGATTGGGGGACTTGAATAAGCCATTCAAATTAGTTCCAAGGCCATTCTACAGTAGGCAGGGACATGCATTCGGTGGTTATTGCAGGAATACGGTCAAGAGATAAAGGAATGAACTAGGGCAACAAGCTCGCAGGGAAGAGGAAGAGAGAATTGATTGTTTCAATATTTTTAAGTTTCAAAGGGACAACAGTCCAAAATAGGATTAGAATTCTGCCATCCTGTAAGCAGGTGGGGATAAAATACATCCTTACAAGCATCCTGTACGCGGGTGGGGATAAAATACATCCTTACAAGCATCCTGTAAGCAGGTGGGGATAAAATAAGGCTTCCTGATGGTGCTGGGACTGATATCCTAGAACCCAGTCCTCTCTTGTTTCTTCTGAGGGATTTCGTCTTTGATCAAGCTATCTCTTTTGAGTGTTTCTTTCAAATGTAGCCAAGTGCTTCCTAGAACTTTCAGTGGCTTCCAGGAGAGACTATGTCTATGATTCTAATTTTCTAGAACAAATGCACTAGGCAAGTCCCCTAGTTTGAAGCAGCAAATTGCAAGTGTGTTAGCACCTTTTATTCCTTAGGGAGACACTCTTCAGTCTTCTTTTGGAAGGCAAAGAAAAACCAACAACCAACTTGATGACAATTTCAGAAACCCTCTCAAAATCATGGTAGGTACAGAAAAGTCATTAATAATAAGAAAAGAACCCCTATTCTAGTTAAAACCTTTAAGAATGCTATATGAGACTTCAGGAAATAGTTACTGTGAGTTTTAATTGGAGGTAGAGTTGTACTCAAACCCAGGTCTCCTGAATTAGGTCACCACATCACACTTTTGACAAGTTGTAATACACAATCGGAGTACAATATTTGTACTTCCTTTTTTTGGCAGGATAGTTTGTTTTATAAAAGTCCTTTCTGAATAAATAGTACTAAGATGATGCATGCCAGGTAGTTATATAACTATGTGGTTCTTTGCCAAAAACTTGCACTGAAATTTATAAAATGCTAGTGAAATTAAAACAACGTATCCATTTTTTTTCAAGTATGCCATGGCAAATTCAAGTAAACATTATTTTTTTAAATTTTATTTTAAGTTCTGGGATACATGTGAAAAACGTGGAGGTTTGTTACATAGGTATACATGTACCATGGTGGTTTGCTGCACCTATCAACCCGTCTTCTAGGTTTAAGCCCCACATGCATTAGGTATTTGTCCTAATGCTAGTAAATGTTATTCTTAATTAAAATGTTGACTTGAATCTGAAGTGTAAGTCTCATTCATTTACAGAACAGAAAAAAAATCCAGATTTAAAATTAAAAATTTGACTACCTGAAAGAGCTGTTGCCAAAAACATGCTTTACTATTTCATTCAATTATTTGGCTCACATGAAGATGCATTTAATGACCTGGACACATGACACAGCCAGAAACACATAATCCTCTCAATTCAATTGTGGAATCAGCTAAGAATTTGCCTAGTGTCCATTGGGTACAACATGTTCTTTTAATACTAGGTACTGTTTTGAGAAAGAACTTAGAACATAATTCTTATTTTCTGGCACTTTTCGTGTAAAATGGGATGGACTTTCAGTGAAGGCATCCGTCGCTTTTCTGTACCCTATAGGGTAATGGACAAAGTCAGATACATGGTGGAAAGAACTACTGGAACCTAAAGCTGGTGGTCTAGGTAATCGAGATTTTCCTTAATGAAGGGAATTTAACTCTGTGAGGGAGTAAGGAATAAAAAAAATGGACAAATACCTATGCATGAAGAAGATGAATACTACAAACTAGTTTATGAGGCCTTAGTTAGTTACTTATTACATAAAAATATAAATAATTCTAGATGTAAAGAGGAATGAGAAACAAAAAAGAAATTGCTGGTGGAAGAAATCTTTGCAGAGACTGGAGTTGAAGCCATGGGCAAGAGGGTACTCTTGGGAATGCTATTTCTATATAGTCCTTTTCTTCCTCTAAATTGAAATAATTTCATATCAATTTTGGCACTAATCAAATCACATTATCTTCTGGAAATGTAGATAAGGAAGCTGGTTATTGAGATAAATGTATTATTGAGATAAAAATGTCCACAAGGATTTGGCATTTTTTTCAATTTCATGAACCTAAACAATATCATCAATGTTTTGCAGCAAATACCAGCAACACTGGCCCTTTTATAGCTTCCAACAATAAATGGGTGAGTTTTTTCCAAATTAATGGACTTTGGCCATGTTGTTCATTCACCTGAGATAATTTTGCTCCTCTCTTCATAGAACTGGCTCTAGATTATCCTTCCATGTAAGCTTAAATTTACCTCTTCAGAGAGGCCTTCAAATACCTTATAGAAAGCTGGAAATACCTTCCTGTTTTCCCTCTTTTATCTCTCTAACACAGCACCTTGATCATTGCCTTATTTATCATTTATCAAAAATTGAAGTAATATACTTATATGTTTGTTTACTTATTAAATCTCCTACTGTTACAGGATCCTTGGGGTGTCACCTTGCCAGCCAGAAACCTCTGTGGCCAGTGGTGCCTTTGCTCATGTTTTGCTCTGGCCTGCTGGGCTCATTCTGCCCACTCGATCTGGCAGGCTATGCTCAACTCATGCTACTGGTCTGGGTCCCACACCTGTCAAGGGCGAGCCAGTCACGGAGTGATGAGGGGTGTGTGAGGAAGTGTGGGGTCTGGCAACTGCACACAACCAGGCATGCTGGCTGCAGCAGGTGGGCAGCTCCAAGTGCTGGCATGAGCACCAGTTTCCTGCAAGTCTGCGGCTGGACCAGACATACCATAAGCAGCTTCCACAGCTGACGCCAAGAATGCAGTGGTGCCCGGAAGCTTGGAGACATCAGGAACCATAGAGTTCCAAAGAAGGTGTTACAGTCCTGGCTTAGGGAGCTCCTAGGTCTGGGATCCCCAAAGGGTCGCAGCTCTTCTCTCCATCTCTTTTCTCTCCTTGTCGCCCGCAACATGGTGAGCAAGGGGCATGTTTCAGCCCTGTTGGTGTTACAGTTCTTTTAGCCCAGCTATTTGGTGGGTCCCAACTTCTTGTCCTGAGAACAGGAAGAATGAGGTACGCAGACAACTGAAGGGTGAGCAAGGCGAAGCAGAGCTTTATTGAGTGACAGAACAGCTCAGAGGAGACCTGCAGTGGGTCACTCCTTTCTGCAGCCAGGGTGTCCCGAAGAGTGTTCAGTTCCTAGCAGAGAGGAGCTGCTATCACTACTAGACCATATGCTCTACAAGAGAAGAGACTTTATCTGTTTTATTCATTACTGTATACCAAACACCTAGCTCAGTGCTTGATACCTGGTTGAAATTAAAAAAAAAAAAAAAAAATTGCTCAATGAATGTTCTCCACATATCAGTTAAATGATTAAAAGTCTAGACTATTCTTTAAAGAAGAAGCTGGATATTTCTTTTAGCATTCCTCTAGCTATTTATTGCTTACTTATATTTTGATTTATATTCAAGAACTCAGTTTGACAATGCTTTGTGGTTTCATTGACCAGAAATAAGAAATATGCAAAAATAATCAGATTTCCTGATCTCTTCTTAGAACCAGTGTTTTCTGATGACTCAAAATGCTATTCATGTGCAAGTTACCCTGAGAAAGATAGTAGAAGGTCTTTCTCTTCATTATTTGGCCATGACAAGCTCAGACATGAGGAATGATTCCACAAAGTATCATAATAAATATTAAATAAATAAAATTGTCACATATGCAGCATATTTGTCAAATTATAATTTGTAGGAAGTAGGCATAAAGTGGATTTCATTTAAAAAGCTGTGATCTGAAAATATAAATGTATTTATTCCTTTTTGGATTTATTTCTTTTGATGCACCTATATTTACATATTGCTTTCAGTATCCTTATTTACATGTTTTTCAAAATTTGAGGCAAGAGAATTAAAGGAATTAATCCATTCTACATATTTTTCTTGTTAAAAATGCTTTTTTTGGGGGACAGTTTTCCTTCCTTAATGGATTCTGGGATCCTAGCTATAGATATTGATAATGGACAGAGGAAATGTCTCCAAATGATTATTGGGTAGAGATTTTCTATACTTATCTATATCTATCTATCTATCTATCTATCTATCTATCTATCTATCTATCTTCTATTTATTGACATAAATACAGATATATATGAATACATAAAATATAATTCTTATAAGCTGTAACTATTCATAGTGTTTTGAGAATTGCCATAGCTAAACCCAGTTGATGATGAAGATACTTCAAAATAATTATTTATACTTTTCAGCTATTTTTTTTAAACCTAGATTAAGCCTAGATTGACAAACTGGTAAAAGAAAAAGGAAATTTTACTCCTTGAGTTCATGGCACTTTTCATTGGGAAATATTCATCATGTGAAATTGGTTCATAAATACCTGGACATTTTGCAATTTACCATGGTAGAAGTGTCCAATCTATATTATGCCCTAATATTGGAAGCCTCAATTTCTGCTATGACCACCCAATTTCTTGTGTGTCTTATAAAGTATTTTTATGTTTTCAGGTGCTTCAGCACTTTGTGTTTAACAAATTAAAGCTCAATAACAACATAAAACTGCCTGTTTAAAAATATATCACCACAAAACATTTTATACAATTTTTAAAATTTTCTTAAGAATTTTAAACATGTTATAGATATATATAAATACATCAGTGTAGTTGTGAAAAACTAAAAACGCTTTATTAAATGGAGTCACTACTAAGCACAGTGAATAGAGACTTAGGGGCTTGCAATTCTAGTGTATCAAATTGAATATTATGATAAATATGATAATGTGATTCTAGCTCTATGTTTATATTTGGTATTACAAAAAGGAATATTTCTAAAATATTAATATATGCCAGCAAATAACCTCAAATACACATATGATATACTTTTTCAGTTTCACCAAGTTATGTAATGACGATTCTTAATTGTTGAAAAATGTGCCCTTCCCTTAATCTTTTCTGCCTTTCTTAATCTGATCAAGTAATATGTATCATGGAATGAACTGATTTCAAAACTTAATCCAAGTTAACTCATAACAAGTGTTTAAAAAGTACACTTATATTCAAATCTAAAAAATAATAGTTTCATGTGTTAAGTGAATATTACTCTAGGAGATGCATTTATTATATCTTTATATGCTATATCTGTTTTGTGATATATATCTGCAGCAGCTGGTTAAAGCTCTTAAAAATCTCCATTACAACATAAAAATCCAAGTGTATGTTTTTTTAAAAGATACAATTATAGCCTTACAAAATGTAAATTAAAAATATTAACATTGCTATTATACCAATTCCCAGATGCTCACAAGACTTTAAATGTTTATAAAGATTAATAATCCTTTGTAAGGGTTCTATGTCTTCAACAAATCTTCTACTTATGCTTGTATTTGTGAGACAGATACATGATTTCAGATGAGGGAACTGTCAAAAGAGAAACTCCAGTTCACCATGACAACACAGACCTCCTGCCACTTTGGATCTCAAAACGTCAGGACAGTTCGAATGCTGAAATGTAAAATGAGAGTTTTTAATGATTTGTTTTAATATCTTTCAAGAGAGGATAGTTTAAACAATTGTCTTTTCTATCTGTCATAGAAAATTCAAGTAAATTCTGTTATTGGAAATCCTTTGGACTCAAAGTCCTTACCAGTTAGTTTTCTTCTTATGCAACTCTGATAAGGGTATCTGAGCTAATTTTGAAAGCATCAGTATAATTTCAGTGTGCCAACAAGAGGAAAGTGGTTTTCAGGCTGAGGAGAAAGCATGAACAAGCCTAGGAACATATGAACAGGAAAGGTAATCCAGTGTGCTTAGATTTCTGGATGCCCAAGAGATCCTGCAAGTAGATGAGACCTACTTCCCTCACTTTATCCCAAAAGCCTGCTGCAGAGGGTGATAGAATGAATGCTAAATTCTTACCTGTTGAAAAACAATAGGTTTTAGTTCAATAACAAAGCTTTCAAAACCATGCTAAGACATTGACATTTGGGGGAATCTTGAGCTTGGCAGCTGAGTGAGAGACTAATTGGAATGTATTTTAATACGGAAGGTGGAAAATGTATTATCTCACTACCGTGTCCATGTCAGAAATGATTAGACTGAATTAAAGCAATGAGCATGGGCAATGAAATGAGGGATGCTGAAGGAGAAACCAAGGGTTGCATCATCAAGGCTTAGCATTGGTTTGTATGTGGTAGGCAAGAGTGAAAAAGAAGTCAGACATGATGCTATGGCTTCTCATCTGTAAAAGAGGAATGCATAATATAATGACTGAGATAAAAATTACTGGCGAAAAAAATATTTTGAGTGTAGTTGATGTAAGTGGGACATTCAAATGGAGCTGTGCAGGAAGTAGATGGAAATTGAAGAGTTTAGGTTTACAAATATTAGTTTGGATGTCCCTGCATTAAGATGATATTTGAAGCAAAATTCCTGAAAGCAGAATTTGTGTTTCTCTGGAAAACAAATAGTAATTATTTTCCAAGCAGGCCATACTAAGTTGTTAGTTTTGCTTATCTGGGTAAAGTAGTACTGAGTGGTTCTGACAGTTTTTCTTACAGAATCCCATTGTTTACTTGCTTAAAAAAATGTATGTTCATAATATGATGATCCTGTAGGCTAGACCAGATGTGGAGACAAAATACAACATTGTAAAGCTCTCAGGTAAAAAAAAAAAAAAAATTAGTAAAAATTTGGATCTCAATATAGTTCCTTTTACTAATGAAATCAAGTCCTTGGCACATAGTGGAAGCTTAATAATTATTTATAGACCCAATGAGTGAAAGTCATTTCATCTTGTAGATAGGCTTTTTGATTGCTGTTTGAGACCTCCATGAGGTGGATGTTGTAGATAAAATTTTCATGAATTCATACTTGACCTTAACCCTTGCCACACCCTCAGAAACAGCAAGAGTAAAAATCATCACACCCATGTTTACCCAGAGCTTGCCAAGCTCTGTCAGAGAAGTTCGTTATGTGGTCCAAAGAAGACAAGTTTTGCAATTAGTTTGTATCCTGGCACTACCCCAGGAGGTTTGATGAGTTATTTATTTGCTTTCACAAACTTAGTCTTCATCTAAAAATGGTAAAAATAATACCTGACCTACAGGGATCTGAAAAATGCACATTTGAGAAAGCACTTTGAAAACTGTAAAATAAGGAAATTTTGTGGCCTACTTGAAATAACTAGCAGCTTTATGATGAAATAAAAATAGCCACAATGAGATCAACTAGGTAAACAAACAAAATCCAAAAGATTTTAAAAACTTGATTAATATAGTACAATGGCATCCTAAGTTGGTGATATGGTTAGACTTTGTGTCCCCACCCAAATCTCATTTTGAATTGTAATCCCTATAATCCCTACATGTCAAGGGAGAGACCAGATGGAGGTAATTGAATCAGGGGGCGGGGGCAGTTTCCCCCATGCTGTTGTCATGATAGTGAGTTCTCACAAGATCTGATGGTTTTGTAAGGGGCTCTTCCCCCTTTGCTTCCCCTCTTCTCCTTCCTGCAGCCTGTGAAGAAGGTGCCTTGGTTCCTCTTTGCCTTCCACCATGACTGTGGGTTTCCTGAAGCCTCCTAGCCATGCTGAACTGTGAGTCAATTGAATCTCTTTCCTTTATAAATGACCCAGTCTTGGGCAGTTTTTTTTTTTTTATAGAAGTATGAAAATAGACTAATACAGTGGGTAAAGAGAAGTAATTAACTGTATCAATGTGGCTAGATTAAATAATTAGAAATAAAATATGAAGAAAACAGGCACATTTATAAGTACTAAATTTTAAAAGTAGCCTGTGGAGAAGAGACAAGATCATCATAAGAAACAGTTACCTTTGTCCTGAATTGAGTAGCTCAAATCCTTCATTGATTTTTTTAAATGGTAAAACGTGAGTTATCAACTGGTCCAGGTCAAATTTCTTTGCCAGGAACTCAGTCACTAGTTTTGGGACATCATCTCTGCTTTTCAAACCTGTAAATAAGGACACATTTTCGCTTTAGACATTACTAAGTAATCTTTACCTTTTATCATCTTATGTTTACTCCTTCTCTTTCCTGCACTATCACCTTCCCTGTGTTAGTTAGATAATTCCCAGCAGTGTACAAATAAGCTGTATTTGCCCCAGCATAAGAAACAAAGGTTATGCAGCCATGAAAAAGAATGAGTTCATGTCCTTTGCAGGGACATGAATGAAACTGGAAACCATCATTCTCAGCAAACTAACACAGGAACAAAAAACCAAACACTGCATGTTCTCACTCATAAGTGGGAGTTGAACAATGAGAACACATGGACACAGGGAAGGGAACGACACATACCAGGGCATGTTGGTGGGTGGGGGACAAGGGGAGGGAGAGCATTAAGACAAATACCTAATGCATGCGGGGCTTAAAACCTAGATGATGGGTTGATGGGTGCAGCAAACCACCATGGCACTTGTATACCAATGTAACGAACCTGCACGTTCTGCACATGTATCCCAGAACTTAAAGTAAAATAAAAATAAAACCAAATTAAAAAGAAACAAAGGTTTAAAAAAACTCTTTTGATACCCACATCTTCTTCCATTCACCCCATAGCTTTGCTTTTATTACAGAGACTCTTCTTTACTTTACAGAAAGAATTGTCTCCAGTTCATTGTTTCTGGATCCTGTTCCTTTCCTCTCATCCTCTCTGAGCCCACTCTGATTACGCTCTTGGCCCCAGCACTATCCTGTAACAGCTATCATGAAGGCCATCTTTGAGCTCCATTTTGACCCAGACAGGGGTCATTTCTCAGTCCTGCTCTTATATGAACTGTTAGGTAGAATTGATACTGTTGATGGCTCCCCTTCTCTCAAACACTGTATTCCTTTAGCTTCTAGATACTACATCATCACCGTCATCATTGTCATTTTCCTTGCTCACTAGTTACTTCTTCCACAGATCTTTGCTGGATCCTCTACATCTCCCAGACCTCTAACTCTAAAGATTCCTAGGGCTTGGTCCTTGGTCCATTTCTCCTCTTTATCTACATTTACTTCTAGGGTGACCGCTTCTGGTCTTGTGGCTTTCGATATACTCCACTTAAAACACGTAGGTTTCTATGCCCATCCTAAACCTCTACCTGTGCTACAGACTCATACCCAATTGCCTACATTTTATAGACATCTTTATTCAGATATCTCTGTGAGTATAACCTGCCCCAAACCACTCCTGGTATCTACCACTTCCATCCTAGCCCCCAATCTATTCTTTCCATAGTCTTCCTTCTCAATAAATGATGATAGTGACATGATTCCTGTCGCTTAGGCCCCAAAATCTTGGATTCTACTCTTTTTGCCATGCAATAACTATTTCAGCAAATCTTGTTGGCTGTGTCTTCAAAATGTATCCAAGATCTGACTACTTCTCACCAGCCCCATCACTCCAAGCCAGCATCCTTTCCTTCCAGCATTATAATAACTTCTTCCATGATCTCCCTGCTTGTGCTCTTTGCCCCATATAGAGTATTCCTCATATTGCAGCCAGGAGAGTGTTAAAATGGAAGTCAGATCAGGTGACACCTCTCTCAGAAACCTCTATGGTTTTATTTCTCTCTCAGAATAAACTCCTAAAACCTTGCAATGGCCCAAAGGCCCCATATAATTTAAGGTCCTCTGACCCCAGTTGTGACTGTTCTTCTGTCCTCACCCCATTGTAGCCATACTGACCTTTTCCCCATTCTTATGGCTCTTGCCAACACCCTTTTGTATTTGCTATGTTTCTTTCTTGGAATATTCTTTCCCAAGATTTTTGAATATCTTATTTATGTTTTTGCCCCAATGTTACCTTATCAAGGAGGCCTTCCCTGAGCTTTATTAAAGTAGCATTCACCTCCACCTCCACCCCAGTCCTCTGGCACTGCCTATTACCCATCCTCTATTTTTACCCTTGCACTTGTAACCATATGGTGTACTCTGCATTCATTTATTTATTGTCAATCTCTCTATACCAAAATGAGAGGATTATCACACTTCCTGAGATCAGGGACTTGGTATGTTTTGTCTCTTCTCCCTTCCTAGCTCCTGGAATGGTACACTGTATACACAGTGGTGCCTGTACTCAGTATACACTCAACAAATATTTGCTGAATAACTGAATTGTATCTCTAATATTCCTGAATAATCTATAATCTTCCCACTTCCCACAAATAGTCAAAGCAAGGAGGTTTAACTTATATCTCTTATTGTTTTGTTCTTCAAGTTTTATTTTCCCTAAGAAGCCTTCTCTATAAAATCTCATCCATACCTACTAGCCTCTTGCTTTTGTTATCGCCCAAGTAATGTTGCAGAAAGAGGAAAAATTTTGTTCTCCCATGGACCAGTTTTAAATTTCAGTTCTCAACTTGAGAGCTATAGGGGCAAAAAATTTAATAGTTCCCAGTCTCAGTTTTATTATTCATTAAGTAGCTTCCTCGGAGAGTTACTGAGAAATAAAATAAACTAACACATTAATGTAAAACTTTTAACGTAGAATAAATGCGAAAAAGCTCCTCTTATAATTTGTTTTATAATATCTATAGCTACACTTATTTTCATATCTTTCTTTTATATTTGTTTTTGTATCCTTCACTATATTATGTACTTCTCTAAGTGAAGAACAATCATTTTCTCCTTTTTATACTCTTAACAAGTACTTGAACAGTTACTATTCTTACATTGTTTAAGGCAGACTCCAATATTGGAAGTACTCTCAACTAGAAAACGAGACTTTGTGGAGGAGGGAAATAAAAAGATTCACTGTGTCCCCTGCCTTGAGCAGAGTGACCCTGGCTCCATCTTTCCTAAAACAATATTAATTGTTGAGTGATAATCTAAGTCCTTCCAGTGTGAATCTGAACTGTTCCCATAAAATGTGACAATTCTTTTTTAGGTTGTTGTTCGTTTTGGCTTTGGGTCCGGGATTTTTGTTGGTGCTATTATGAATGGAATAAATTCATTGTAATACACATTCTTGCATATATTAATAAAATGGATTAAATCAGAACTTCCTGTCACATAATTCATCCCTATAGAAACACTACTGGTGTCTCTCATTCAGGCCTTTGGGGAACTTCAGTTGCAGATGCTAATATTAAAAATGTGTCCACCAATATTAATCCTACATCAAGGTGAGCAGTGGAGAATTATCTTTTGTGTTTTTATTGTCACAGTTCCATTTTAGATCCCTTCATACTCATTCTTGGGAGAAAAGCCCGAGGAAACAGGCTTCTCCCACTTGCCAAGCAACAGAGTGAAAGCCATCACTCCCCATCCAGAGGCTTTCCTTTCCTCACCTCCAAAGACACATCCCTTCCACGTGCGTCCAGTGAAGAGCAACATCGGGTCATAGGTGAGCATCTTGGCTGATGGAGGAGCTCCTACTACCACGCTGGTCCCATAGTTCATATGGCAGGATGCCAGAGCATCAATCTAAGTTTAAAATAGAGGAGATTGTTTGCTTCCTATGTCTCTTATAGTGTAACATAAGCTCTGAAATGACCTATGTACTATGGCAAAGTCATGGAATTAAATTAAGCCATCTTCTGTTTTTTACTTGCTTTAAAAATGTTTCAGTGCGACTTTAGTCCTTAATTAAATTTCTATACACATTTGCCCTTTAAGGCAGAAAACAGCAATGTGGTCAGTGTTCGTGGCATTTTCAGTGTACTATGGACTAAAACACAGGGGAAATTCTTGTGATATTTTCATACCAATATCACCACTTTAGATAAGCCTTAGAAAGCCATTTGAACTAAACTAAATTGAATTAATATACCAAATCATTTAGCATAGTTTTCTTTTTAAGTTTAGACTCAAAATTAAATAAAATACTCAAATGTGGGACAAAAGAGTCCCTTTTCTTGGGAGCATTTCTGAGACTAATCTCTCATTTTCTGGTCATTAGCCCATCCAGTTATTAATAATTTAATACTTGCTAGATTGGAGCAACAGATGGCATTGTTTTTAGAGACCACCCTTCATCAAGTAGTGACTGGAAATCAATAGGCTCTAATAATATATCCAGTATCACGTATGGCTTCATAAACTTACGACGTAAAATGCTGTTTGTTGATATGAAATAAATCTAAGTGATTCACTAGGAAAAGAATATGACACAATGATAAATTAAGGACTATTTATTCCTAAATTACCAAAAGCATTAGGTGAGTTAATCTGCTACTCAATCTTGAGCAAAAGCAGCTTTATTCCATTTTTCCAAGTCTCCTTATGCTACGCCAGGCTGGAGCTTTCTAGTTCCAGGAACCCTGGATCTGTTTTACAGGTCTAACTGAAGGTCTGGTGTTGCAGGTTGCTATACAGGAGGCATGGTTAGAAAACTGAAGGTTCATATTCTAGGGGAATTCAGATGAGGACAAACAAAGCTCGGGTGTAAAGAGTGAGAAGGTTGATGGATCACAGATTTGGGGGAAGAGACCACAACATTTGGAATAATCCCTTTTCACCTCTCCTCAGTCACCTTCTGATGTTTACTTTGCTGACATTCAAGAGATAGAATCGCTTTCGCCAAGAAATCTACATACACAAGGAAGGTCACACTTAAAACAATTATCTAGAAGAGTTAACTACCTTGCCCTCTGGTCAGCTGAGAGTTGTATGATATGGTATTTAACTTTGATCCAGCGAACCTGCTCTTAAGTATTGTATTTGACTTTTTAGGCAAAATCGCTATGTGATTATCAGTTTTTGCCTGAGTAAAACTGACAATCACAGAGATATTTCCATTATTAACTATTAATAAAGTTATAGAGAATTAAATTTACCTTGTGCATATCTAATAACTTGGGTATTTTGTGGCTTCTCAAATTTTGGGTCTTACCATGGTTTCAAGACGCCCAATAACTTCAAAGGTGTACCCCACATTGTTGCCTGTCATTTCTGACAGCACCTCACTGATGGGTTTGGTAGAGTCCTTGGGGCTGATACACTCAGTGGCACCTACAGCCATGGCCTTCTCAAATTTGTCTTTGTTGAGGTCAATCCCAATGATCCTAGATGCACCAGCTGACTTACAGCCCATGATGACTGACAGGCCAACTCCTCCCAGGCCAAAGACGATGCAAGTGGAACCAGGTTTGACCTGTGGAGAGGAATGTTCTTGAACATGTTAGGTGTTAGGGTCAAAGAGTGAAACCTGAAAAGGGCCTCCAGTTAAAAACACAAATCATGAGTGCACTATTCACAATTGCTACAAAGAGAATAAAATACCTAGGAATACAACTTACAAGGGATATGAAGGACCTCTTCAAGGAGAACTACAAACCACTGCTCAAGGAAATAAGAGAGGACACAAACAAATGGAAAAACATTCCATGCTCATGAATAGGAAGAATCAATATCGTGAAAATGGCCATACTGCCCAAAGTAATTTATAGATTCAATGTTATCCCTATCAAGCTACTTTCTTCACAGAATTAGAAAAAACTACTTTAAATTTCATATGGAACCAAAAAAGAGCCTGTATAGCCAAGACAATCCTAAGCAAAAAGAACAAAGCTGGAGGAATCACACTACCTGACTTCAAACTATACTACAAAGCTACAGTAACAAAAACAGCATGCTATTGGTACCAAAACAGATACATAGACCAATGGAACAGAACAGAGGCCTCAGAAATAACACCACACATCTACAATCATTTGCTCTTCGACAAATCTGACAAAAACAAGCTATGGGGAAAGGATTCTCTATTTAATAAATGATGCTAGGAAAACTGACTAGCCATATACAAATAACTCAAACTGGATCCCTTCCTTACCTCTTATACAAAAATTAACTCAAGATGGATTATACACTTAAATGTAAAACCCAAAACCATAAAAACCCTAGAAGAAAACCTAGGCAATAGCATTCAGAACATAGGCATGGGCAAAGACTTCATGACAAAAACACCAAAAGCAATTGCAACAAAAGCCAAAATTGACAAATGGGATCTAATTAAACTAAAGAACTTCTGCAAAGCAAAAGAAACTATCATCAGAGTGAACAGGCAACCTACAGAATGGGAGGAAATTTTTGTGATCTACCCATCTGACAAAGGTCTAATAGCCAGAATTTACAAGGAACGTAAACAAATATACAAGAAAAAAAATGAAGAACCCCATTCAAAAGTGGGCAAAGGATATGAGCAGACAGTTCTCAAAAGAAGACATTTATGTGGCCAATAAGCATAGGAAAAAAGCTCAACATCACTGATCATTAGAGAAATGCAAATCAAACCCACTGTGGGATACCATCTCATGCCAGTCAGAATGGTGATTACTAAAAAGTCAGGAAACAATAGATGCTGGCAAAGCTATGGAGAAATAAGAAAGCTTTTACACTGCTGGTGAGAATATAAATTAGTTCAACCATTGTGGAAGACAGTATGGCAAATCCTTAAGGATCTCGAACCAGAAATATCATTTGTCCCAGCCATCCCATTACTGGGTATACACCCAAAGGAATATAAATCATTCTACTGTAAAGACACATGCACACATATGTTTATTGCAGCACTATTTACAATAGCAAAGACTTGGAACCAACCCAAATGCCCATCAACGACATACTGCATAAATAAAATGTAGTACATATACACCATGGAATATTATGCAGTCATAAAAAGAAATGAGATCATGTCCTTTGTTGGGACATGGATGAAACTGGAAGCCATAATCCTCAGCAAACTAACAGAGGAACAGAAAACCAAACACCGCATGTTCTCACTCGTAAGTGGGAGTTGAACAATGAGAACACATGGTCACAGAGAGAGGAACAATACACACCAGGGCCTGTTGGGGGATGGGGATGAGGGGAGGGAACTTAGAGGATGAGGAGCAGCAAACCAACATGGCACACATATACCTCTGTAACAAACCTGCACGTTCTACACATATATCCCATTTTTTAATAGAAGAAATAAAAAAATCATAACTCTGAGTCATTTGTAAATAAATTTAGATACACATATAAATTTTAGAAATTTGAATCTGAAGGAGATGTGGAAGAAACAAAAGTTAGATCTAGAAATTTAATTTTCAGTTATGTCTCTTGGTAAACGTTTTTTCTTTTAATACTGTATTAGGTCAAAGATTCTTAATTCCTTGAACTCCAATTTCCTTGTGAAATTCATGTGATTAATTTAAAATTCCAGGGATCCTATCTAACATCACAGTTGATGTAAAAATGTATATTGAGAAATCAGTTTTGGTGAACTGTAACAGCATTACTGATTATAGGCAACAAACACTACTGTATTTTATTTCTGATATGCATCATAGGTGGTAATCCAAATGATTAATGATTTTACTGATCTTTATATTATCTATAACAGGTGATTTGACATAATTATACTTTTTTTCTGAGGAGCTGATAATGTACTTATGACTCTATTTTGTAGTTATATAATAATTATTACTTAGCTGATAAGAAACTAGGAGTAAAAGTTCTGACAAAAAAGCCTGAAATACTGAGATCATTCTACCTTAACAAACTTAACAGATGGGGAAGGGACATATTTTAAAGATGGAGAAATGGTGCAGTTTGCAAATATAATCAATAAATATTCTCAAGCATAAAAAAAATAAAATTTCTAATCTGAATTTTGTATTTTTCTTTCAGTTGATTTGGCAGCCTGAATATGCAATATATTTTTTAAATGCTTTTTTTTTCCCCAAAACTCTTCAAGATTCCAAGGACATCATTTAAGAAAAGGAAATAAGAAACAAAGAAACTAGCCCACCCTATTTCTTACCTTGCCAGTTTTAACAGCAGCCCCATATCCAGTGGAAAACCCACAGCCAATTAAACAGACTTTCTCAGGGGGAGCTGCGTCATCAATCTTAGCAACCGAAGATTCATCCACCACTGTGTACTCAGTAAATGTACTAGTGTTCATGAAGTGATAGACTGGTTTGCCCTTGCATGTAAATCTGGTGGTGCCATCAGCCAGTACTCCACGACCAGTAATACTATTTGATACATCAAATACACGTATTAATTAACTCAATTCAAAAATTAGCACAGGAACAATTTGAATAACATTAAAGTAAAAATGACTGAAACCTACTCGCTCCTAATGCAAAGGTTGCCATCTGGGTTGCAGCAAGCATTGCATTCTCTACATTGTGGCAGAAAGAGAGGGATGACTTTGTCACCTACAGGAAAAAAATCATGATATAAGATGCTGTGCATTAATGTTAAAATATGAAATTAACAAATGTGAATTGAGCCCATACTGTAGGTAAAACTTTTAAAAAGATAGTCTAAGGTTTATAAACACCATAAGGTTTGCCTTCTAAAGGTTGAGGTTTTGCCGAATTAAACATTACTCAGTAAAATCCATTCTTGTATCCTTTTATTTCCCTGAATGGTGTTAAGGATCCCTCTAATAATTCCTAGTGTGTGCTATTTCCTTTGATAGGCTAATCAAAGCCTAATTATTTCAAACTTGTGGCTTGACACCTGCATATACCTGGTTGTACTGTAGTCACTCCTTCTCCAATGCTCTCTACAATCCCAGTTGCCTCATGTCCCACAATCACTGGAAACTTAGACACCATTGTTCCTTTTATCACATGGTCATCTGTGCGACAGATTCCTGTGGCCAAAATCTGTGTTCAAAGACAAAAACATTGCACCAATCAACAATCTGATCATTCACTGTTGGGAGAATATTTAACTTCTTGAGGAAATTATAATTGTTTAGTCAATATCATTGCCTAATGTAACAACATTTACTCTTAGATAATTCTGAGCCAAAAATCAACCATCAGACAAGATCCCTCTCTGATGGAACTTATAATATTGCTCCCTCAAACCCTAGGTTGACTCTTGGTGTCTTTCTATAATAAATGGATGCTCTTGCGAGGGAACCAGAATGCAGATATTACCATGTGATGGCCCGAAAGTAGATTTTTATAGCTAGACCCTTCTTGGGCTCTCTTAACAAAGAACAGAGGAAATGGCATACAAGAGCAAAATCTTACTGCTACTCTAGTGCTCAGGTACCAATCAAAGAAAGATTGGTAGCGATTCCTACTCAACAACTGATATCCAAAGCCAAGATTAAGCTCTGTCCAAAGAAAGGGAGGAAAATGTTCCATGAAGTTATCATTTCTTCAGGCACAAGTGAGTTCTTCATTCTTTGTGAAAAGTAATCTCAAAACAATCTGCTTCCCAGAAGATTTTTAAAAAAGTCTTTAGTTATGATTATTAACCGTTTTTTAATTAGATGCTATATGAATAAAAATTCAATAAATCAAAGGTATAATAAAGCACATTGTTTTTTAAAAGGATAATGAACTCATTAATTTCACATCGAGTACAACCAGATCCTTAACAATATACAAGAGCCAGTAAGGGAATTAATACTCCAAACATGGGAAGTATCTCCTTATTTAAGAATCCAGTCTCACAATAGTGCTATATTCAATATAAGTTTGATAACGCTTTTGGCTTAAGTTCTCCAGGGCTCACGCTTACCTTAATGCGAACTTCTTTGGTCTTTGGTGGGGCAACTTCTATTTCCTCAATGGAGAAGGGTTGCTTCTGCTCCCAAAGCACAGCTGCTTTGCATTTAATAACCTAAGAAATAGGCAAGTGTTATAATGGGTCCAAATTATGCCTTTAAACACAGACTCCTTGAATAGTATAAATATGAACAGAAGAGCAAATATAATATTCTAAGTTTTCCAGAATGATTTTCATCAAACACTAGAATTATAAGCCTTGTGTGTGCCTTTGTTTAAGGTATGAGAAATGCAGCCCAGAGTGACTAAATGTTGAATCCATGGTCACCTAGCACATGAGATGCAGAGATGGACTAGACCTGAGGTACTTTTCCCAACCGATTGATTTTTGTTTGCTGTTCACATAATATCCCTCCCCCCAGAAATAGGTTATTTTGTTATAATTTCAAATCTAATAGATTAACAAAATTGTCCTCTGTGTATCACTTATTCACAAGAGACAAATTTATAAAACAGAAAATGCTGCTGGCTTGTCTGTATTTTAACCAGTACTTAATAACTGTATATAATCATATAGCAATGGTGAAGAAATGAGACTATTAGCATGGTAAGGTTGAAGGGAACCATGAACATCATGAAGCATATAGATTTGACTGTGAGTTCCCAGGTGACTGAATTTGTGTCTGCATCTCTGTATCTCTTTTGCACCTAACCCAGTTCTTGCACCTGGTAGGGCTTGACAGGCAGGTTAAAGCTTGTCATCTTATAGTAGTGGAAACTAGGTGTGGAGATACCAGTGACTGGTGTCCAGTTATTCAACTGGTTATGCTGTAGCTATTCAATTAAATGATTTTGTGAAGATTATTGAATTCTGACAGAGAGAGAGAGAGAGAGACAGAGACAGAGACACACAGAGAAACTGTTTCCACCTTCCTCCCTCCAAATCTGTCTAGGACTCCTATAAAATATTTTAATTAATTTATTCAGATGCAAAATAAGTTACCTTCATCTTGTCAACAAACACAACGGTCCTAGAGAGCTCCTATGGATTCTTAAGTGGCTCTTTTATAAAAGTTTAAATGTGAAAAATGATACACTGGTAACAGATGGGTGGCTGAAAGCCATCAGTAGTTCACTTTAATATTTACCCTCTGCCTTACTAATGAAAATGTTATGGGTTACAGTGTAATATGACCCAATATTGAAGTTAGAAATCTCCCACCACATTCCCAAACAAATTCAAGGTGGATTCATTGTTAAGATTTTTATTTTATTATTATTATTATTTTTAGACGGAATCTTGTTCTGTCGCTAGGCTGGAGTGCAGTGGCATGATCTGGGCTCACTGCAACCTCTGCCTCCCAGGTTCAGCAATTCCCGTGGCTCAGCCTCCCGAGTAGCTGAGACTACAGGTGTGCACCACTATGCCCAGCTAATATGTTTTTGTATTTTAGTAGAGACAAGGTTTCACCATGTTGGCCAGGATGGTCTCGATCTCCTGACTTCGTGATCTGCCCGCCTCGGCCTCCCAAAGAGCTGGGATTATAGCTGTGAGCCACCGTGCCTGGCCCAAGATTTATTTTTAAAGTCAAACTATTTTATCAATCAGTGAAGATGTAAATATCAATCATACTGAGCATGGAGTAACTTTTATGCTTAAGAGTGATAGAAAAAATAACAAAGGACAAGCAATGGGGAAAGAATGCCCTACTCAATAAATGGTGCTGGGATAACTGGCTAGCCACATGCAGAAGACTGAAGCCAGACCCCTTCCTTATATCATATATAAAATTAACTTAAGATGTGACTTAAATCTAAAACCCAAAACTATAAAACCCCTGGAAGATAACCTAGGGAATACCATTCTGAACATAGGGCCTGGTAAAGACTTAATGAAAAAGATGCCAAAAGCAATTGCAACAGAAACAAAAATTGGCAAACGAGACTAATTTAACTAAAGAACTTCTGCAAAGCAAGAGAAACAAATAACAGAGTACACAGACAACCTACAGAATTGGAGAAAATATTTGCAAACTATGCATCCAACGAAGGTCTAATATCCGGCATCTAGAAGGAACTTAAACAAAATAGTAAGCAAAAAACAAACAACACCATTAAAAAAGTGGGCAAAGGATATGAACAGATGTTTTTCAAAACAAAACATACATATGGCCAACAAGCATATGAAAAAATACTCAACATCACTGATCATTAGAGAAATACAAATCAAAACCACAATGAGGTAATGTCTCATACCAGTCAGAATGATTATTGTTAAAAAGTCAAAAAAATAAACTGGTGAGTTTGGGGCAAAAAGGGAACACTTATGCTCTGCTGGTGGGAAGGTTAATTAGTTCAGTGATTGTGGAAAGCAGTCTGGCCATTTCTCAAAGAACTTTAAACAGGATTAACATTTGACCCAGCAATCCCATTATTGGGTACATACCCAAAGGAATATAAATCGTCCTATCATAAAGACACATGTATGGATATGTTCACTAAAGCACTATTCATAATAGTAAAGACATGGAATCAATCTTAGTGCCCATCAATGCTAGACTGGATAAAGAAAATGTGATACATATATACCACGGAATACTGTGCAGCCATATAAAAAATAAGATAATGTCCTTTGCAGGAAAATGGATGGAGCTGGAGGCCATTATCCTAAGCGAATGAATGCAGAAACAGAAAAGTAAATAACTACATGTTCTCATTTATGTACCTTGAGTACATAGGTACTCAAGCTAAATATTGAGTACCTATGGACACAAAGAAAGGAACAATGGACACCAGGGCCCATTTGAGGGTAGAAGGTGGAGGGAGGGTAGAAGGTGGAGGGAGGGTAGAAGGTGGAGGGAGGGTAGAAGGTGGAGGGAGGGTAGAAGGTGGAGGGAGGGTAGAAGGTGGAGGGAGGGTAGGGATCGAAAAACCACCAATTAGGTGCCATGCTTATTATCTGGGTGACAAAATAATTTGTACACCAAACCTCACAATACACAATTTGCCTATGTAGCAAACCTGCACATGTACCCCTGAACCTAAAATAAAAGTTAAAAAAAGTCATAAAGGAAACAGCTTCTAAGAATTAAAATTTTTTATGTTGAGAAACAGTAAGTTTTCCACATTGACAGCAAGTAGTACTGAGGAAAAATATTAAAGCAAAATAGATAAAAGTTACCACATTTGATAAATACAATGCTTACTCAAATTTACAGAGGAAGCATTAACAACTTCACTCCTAACACTCCTTCCCACTTCCACATACCACACTTACACCCTGGGAGATAACATGGCAGGCAAAGGACCTATGGAAAAAACTGCAACAAATTAATGAATAGATTGTGACATATTTGTTCTCACTCATAAAAAGGCCTTTTTAAAAAAATTAAAATTAGATATAATTCTCTGCCTATCAAGTCTATAATGAAGTTTTAATTTTTTTTTTAAGACAATATCACACTCTGTTGCCTAGATTGTACTCTAGCTCCTGGGCCTAAGTTATCTTCCCATCTCGGCCTCCCCAGTAGCTGGGACTACAGGCACAAGCCACTGTGCTCTGATAATGACTTTTTACCTAATGAGAACTTAATGAGAATACACAGTATTGTCAGAGAAATAGTAAAATGGGCCATCTTACCTATGTCAACCCTTTAGAAAGTAATTTGCATGGTACATCAAGATACTTAAGGATGTTGTGACATGCTTACCCTGTACTTACATTTTTAAAGCCTACCTTGAGAAAATACTATCTTTAGAAAAATCTCTCTATATAGTAGATGTAATCACAGCACTATTTATAAAGGAAAATATGTAAACAATAATAGAGGAATGATGAAATAAATTGTAGTAAGTGCAGAAAATTAGACATTTAAAAATGTTTATAAATTGTAATAAATTGAAAAAATGTTTAAGTTAGAAAAGTAGGATAAAAATATTTGTATATTGTATGAGTACGGCTATATAAACTATGGATGGAAAAATAGAAGGAAACACACACACAAAAATGATAGTCTGGGAATGTGATATTATGATTGATTTTTTTCCCTCTTATTTCCTGACCTTCCAAATTTTCTAGAATATTCATTGGTATGGGATGAATTGTGTCTCCCTCCGAATTCATATGTTGAAGTCCTAACCCCCAGTACCTCAGAAGGCGACTGTATTTGGAGATGGGGTCTTTCAAGAGGTAATTAATTTAAAATGTGGTGATCAGGGTGGAACCTAATCCAATATGGCTAGTATCTTTATTAGAAGGGGAGATTAGGATACAAACAAAAAGGGAAGATCATGTGAAGCCAGGGAGAAGAGGGTCATCCACAAGCCAAGGACGCAGGCCTCAAAAGAAACCAACCCTGATGACACCTTAATCTCAGAATACTTGCCTTCAGATGTACAAGAAAACAAATTTCTGCTGTTTAAGCCGTCCAGTCTGTGATACTTTGTTATGGAAGCCCTAGGAAACTAATACAGTTATCTTTTACTTTTTTAATGAAAAAGAACACATTTATTATAAAGAGAAAAAAATCAATCCCAATGTAAAGGGAAACTCCTTTCATGAGCTACACTGGAACACTACAGCACCTTGGGAAATATATAATCCTTATGCAAACTACACTATTGCATGACCATATATCAAAATTATATAGCTTTTATAGTCTTTATATATTATACACTGTGTTATTAATTATAATTGGAAAGTGCTTCCTTGAGGCTACTTTCTACATCATTAGAAATGTTCTTACAATGGATGAATATCCACTTTCTAGAAATAGCGTAACCAGACCTGAAGCATGTGTTGGGTGGTTAAAGTTGCAAATTTTTAAGATTCCTTTCAGTTCGAAGATTCATTAATTTCCATGGGTAGAGTTGCTAGCTTCTGTAGTGCAAAATTAAATTCCTAAGTAATCTAGTTTTGCTGGATTTCTGACCCATATTAGGATGGTTTTATTCCAGTTCTACTCAATTCTAGTAAAAATTATTTCAAATTCTAACATCATAGAGTTTCCTGACTTGTTACATTACCCAGACTTCACATGTCATCTTCATTTTTCCAAAACCTTAAGCAGGCTAAATGCAAAATTGTTCAAGTTAAAACAAAACAAACAAAAGCACTTAGTCCTTTAAGCAATTATGTACCCATTTAAAGCAAGGAATTATACTGACCTACTTTCAAATAAAAAAAAGAAAGTAAAGCTATTTCTAAAGTTAATACCAACTCTGCTGACTCTGTTGTTTTTAAAACAATAAACATAATTTACCAATAACATAGTCTTGATTTTAAAGAATTTTAAAATATATATTTTGATAAAAACTACATTCGTAAGAAACCTAAAAATCATGACACTTTCTTGTCCATTTTGCATCCCAGAATTAGCATTTTCCATTCTTAATGGCAGGAACGTTTCTTCCAACATCTGGGCATGAGACCCTGGTCTCCCACTGAACTACTGCAGTGAGGCCAGCGCATGCTACTGAGACAATTGAAGTGTCCTTGTGGAAACATTTTGCTTCCTGGAGCAATTGCCCAGCTATCCTGAAATCAAATTATGAATAATGCCAATATAAATCACTTTTCTCTATTTTCCTCCAATGTCTTGCTAACATTGGATATGCTATTTCCAACTTACCCCTGCTTCCACTGACATTCTCTGAAACACTGTACCCAGTGTTTCCCTCACTGTATGCCTGCTCACGAGGCATTTCATTCCTCAAGGAATATCTCCAACTGTTTAATTACTTTGATGGATTCAAAGTTCTAAGTATCAGTCTCACACCATTAGGTAATGATGAGGAGGGGATAGAAATGCTCCACTTACTTTTCCAGCAGTACCCATCCTGTCTTTGTCTTGGATCTGTATTTCTGCAAACAAAGACTTTTTCTGACTGAATCTCAGTTGTAAATAACAGCATCTTGTTCCTTCACGTAAATAGTCTGGCTCAAAAGTTCTGCCTTCAACAATATGACTCACAGCTGTTACAACTTTCCAATGGTCTGCAAGCCCCACCCTTTGCAAACCAACTTATAAAAAGAAATACAGTAACTACTATGATCAAACCAAGAGGAGGGATCTAACAAAAACAGGATAATCAAAGCTACTGACAAGAGCTGAAAGCATTCATGCCTACCTTATTTTGAAGGATATAAAAACAGGTTAGGTTACATCAGTTCAACACAATCATGAAAAAATGTATTGTGTGTTTAAGTGCAGGGTGCTTTGCCTAGGCACGACAGATTTTAGAGATACATGTGTACATCTCTACTTCTTTATACTTTACTTCATTCTGCAAAGACTTGATGTGGTTTCTGGAATTAAACATAAATGAAAATAGAGCCAAGGAAATGTAAAATAATTGCAACAGTGGGTCAAGTTTCTGCAAGAGAAGTTGAGATGATATAAAATATCAATATGGAAGACTATGATTTCTAAGTATTTTAGGTATAGAAAATTAAGTAAAACTTTCTGTGTCTGCACATAGAGAAATTATCATCTGATCCCAAATCACATTAACTACAGGGTTGTCTCATATGGTTGTACAGTTTGTTTATGGCACCAATGTAACAGTGCAGGGGCTCAAGAGAAATTGAAATCCAGTCTGCATACTGGCTCTCGAATGCCAGAGGTTTTTCATTTACTTGGGAAAGTTCCTAGGTCTTCTTCAGTAGCTGTTTAACCATTACAGACCACTGTTTCCTAATATAAGTTGCAATGGCACCAGAAGCTTCTGGATCTACTATTTGATAGGAGAATGTCCAGTATAGATGTTATTTTTGACAGTAGGTGGTCAGCATACTGGTACACCATCACCTCCAAGACAACTTTACACAAAGGAGATTTTACTCTTGTTAAGTGATCCGGTGAAGCAGGTTTTCTAAGTCTTTAGGCAAAGCTGTTCAAGCTATGAAATCCAGAACCTGGGCTCTTAACAACCCAGAGATGAAATTTGTTAAGAGTTCATTTTTTAGATACAAACAAAAGTTTCTTTTTGAAAATGAGTACACGTTTTTTCCACAAATCTCTCTCCCAATATAATATAGTAAATGTACATCCAATTTAATATATATTATGTCAAATTCAGAATTTGTAATTAGAATTTGTTACTATAACTCATTAGCCAAATTAAATCCACCAGGAAGATTTTCAGTTCCCAAACCAGGAGAGTCCCAGGCAAATGGAGACTAGTTGGTCACCCTTTCCACACTCTGCATCACCTGTAAGTGTGGGAGTCTGTGAGTGTGGGAAGCTTACAGGGTCATATTATCAGCACTACTCTCCCACAGCCTTGCTCCTTCGCCCTTTGGTAGCAGCTTTCTGTTACGGACTCTCCAGAAGTGTTCTCACTCCAGTCTCATAATGACAGCAGAGAAGTGAAAGAGTCACTACAGTCAGAAGAGCTAGGTATCTGCTCCAGTAGGGACTGGTAGGCACTTATGGTGAGAAAATTAAATGCTCCAACCTTCACAAAGGGAGGAAATAATACCCACTTCAGGGCTTGCTGTGAAGCACAAGTGTGGAAGTGCTTATTAAACTGCCAAACACTCAGTAACAGAAAATTAAATAGGTATTTATTTTTATTTTTCTACTCATTATCTCCCACCCCCGCCCCCCACTAAAAAAAATAAAATAAAAAACACAGGAGAATTAGATCCACTTGGTTCAGGACCTGGAGCCTTGCTTGAATATGTATGACTTCAGTTTTCATATTCATAAAATGAGACTAATGAATAGCCACGTTGCATGGATGTCCTGAGGATTGGTGGTGAGGGTCTGAAAGCACTGAAGTATACTGCCTGGCTCATAATCAGTAGCAGATGTCATTATTATTAACTTGACCGCAGTTGGCTGCTTGGATTATTATTATTATTATTATGGATTGGTTGCTCAAATATTTAAATATGTAACCACTTGAAACCAAATATCTTGGAGTCCTGCCTCAGTAAAACTGTCTTGCAACAATTGACTGTGAGGTCCTGGAAGCCACCAGAATTTCCTAAGAGTTTGAGGACTAAGTCTTTTGAACCTGGAAGTGCTACCAGAAATTTAGATGAAACCAAAGAGGCAAAATACGATCCACACAGGGGATGACCAGCCATTGGTGTGCACAGAATTGAGGGAGTTCCCAGGATGCAAGAAAGGATCTGTTTATTGCTAAATCATTCTTAATAGCATAAATAGTTATGCAATTGTACTTACTGAGTGGCATATAACTAGTCACCCAGTATTGGGGTGAATGCTGCTCACATACACTCCACCTTAGTAAACTCCAAACCTTGAGGGTGGGGTTTTATTCTTGCCATTGTCTCTAAAATTTTCTTTCTCCAACACTGAAAACTCAGGTGGTAAATCCTATGGCTAGATGCAAGCTGAAACTCATTCTTTCATACCATCAACTCTGCCAAGTCAACTGGGAATGAGGCTGTGCCAGGAGTAGGGCAGAGATCGGGCCTCTGCAGCTCTGCCCAGATTTGTCACGCTTTTGCTAATCCTTGTTCAGGTACACTGTGTCAGCTTTCAGAACTGCCATGTGAGATCGTGCCTAGTAGTTTCAGAAAATTTGCTTCTGCACACACACCCTACTCAAGAAAAGAATCCAAAGCAGATTTTTCACAAGGTGAGGGCTTCACATCAGCTCCACATAAACTCTCCATTTCACTCAGCTTATGAAATCAGTGTGCTGGCTGATGGGAATTTCATTTCAAGAATGTCAAGGATTGTGAAAAAAATAAACCCAAGTTTTTTTTTTTTTCTACTCATTATCTCCCACCCCCGCCCCCCACTAAAAAAAATAAAATAAAAAACACAGGAGAATCAGTTTTGTGATGTATGCGACTAAAGATATGTTGAAAATGACCCCAAGGCGCTAAGACCTAGCAGTTCTTTACGGAGACTGAGCCTAAGGGCTGTTTCTGGCAGGGAAGGACTGGCATCAAAATGCAGCAACTAGAAAGAGAGTGTGCCTAAAAAGTGGAAGTGGGAGGCACAACCTTGCAAAGAAGACAGACATGGCTCTGGGAGGTGTTCAGTATCTCATTAAGTCAAGTTAAATGTCCTCTTTTTGCATCTGTTTCCGGAGGTCCCCTCAGGACTCATGTCATTGAAATATAGAGTCGGCACCTGGAATGGTATGGTAGCACCAGAAGTGGTCTTGGACCAATTCTTCATTGCAGAGCTTTGCACATACTTATTACCTCACTTCACGCTGCAGCAGTGTGGTCGGGGCAAGCCTGGAAGAAAGCTCAGTGACTCCCCACCACACACACCCTCAACTCTTGAAGTTTTGCTTTAACCTGTTTCATATTGGCAAGCCTTTATTTGGAAAAAAGAGGTTCCTCAGGGTTTCTGTAGGAAGGAGGAAGTACCCCCTTGTATTTTCTAAAGCCTGGAGGTAGAAACATGAGTGAAATTCTCAAGACTAACTTGGTATCTATATGGAGAAGAGATTTCTAATCTTAAATAGATTAACTTATGAAGGTTTTGAGCTGCTTATCATGAAAAGGTCACAACCATCTGCAAGTAACAATACAGACCAAACTCCTGCATTGTGGGAGAGGTTAGACTAACTTCAGTATTACCTAAGACATGAAAAATAAGAACTGATCATTGGAAATGCAAGGGATAGTGAAGAGTACACATCTAGGCTGCGGCCAACAGAGGTCATTGTGACTTCCTTCATTCACCCCAGTGAGTTGCTATTTCTGGCTGCTAGAGATCGGAAGCCAGAATGGATCCAAACGTGGATCAGCATATCCCAGGAGGTGAACTGGAAAGTCTTTGGAAGTCTAAGTCTTCAAATATAATTATATCACATGAACCTTGAAATGTAGAGTATTTGCAAGAATACTCTTGCAAAGGAGGAAGGTAAAAGAGAGGAAGAGGAGGCACAAACAATTTGCTAACAGGTTGGTACAAAAGTAATCCATTACTTTTAATATAAAAACTGCAATTACTAACCTAATACAAATTAAAAATGTGATAAAAACCACAACACTCATTAACTTATTAACCTTTCTCTTTCATCTTATTGAACTGGTGAAAGTTTCACTGCTGTCTGGGCCTTCCGAGAACAAAGGGAATGCTGCTCTCACAGTGAACCAGGTATTTCTACTGTTGCTCTCCAGCCAGGTGCTCCATGAGTTTTATATTGTTTCCAAGGTGGTTAAAGGAAGATCCAGGATAATATCAAATCTCTCCTTGGGATTCTTATAGTATTATGAGGTTATCTTGGGTCTAAAAAAATTCTCAGCTCTGTAAGTTTGAAAGCCTGATTTTGATTAGATTCTGAGTTTGATTAGATTCTGGAATCTGAGTTTGATTAGATTCTGGAATCTGATTCACATTAACCATGTACATGAAAAATTGATAAACAAGGTACCAATTTGTTAATATATAATGTCTGGCACTATAACTTTGAACAGATTCTGCATAAGAAACATGATTGGTAGATGTAATATTCAAAATATTCAAAATATTTGTCAACCCAAAATATATGCACATTGATCAATCAGTGGATCCACAACTTAGTTTAATAGATGCCAGCTGACTTGCCGTTTCAGGGCATATCGGATAGATGTCAGCCTTGGAAATGAGTGAGGGTTAATATTTGAGTAATCCTACTACCTGCCAGACACTAAAATATAATCAATTTTTGTGGGTTATTTTATTGAAAACTCACAATGATCCTTTGAGGAATGCATTTAAGAAACAAGGGCTCAGAGATTTTAGATAACTTCCTCTTGGTCCCACAGGTAGTAAAATGTAGTTTGAGGAAGGCATTTAAGAAACTGGACTCTCCCTGCTTGCAGATGAAATGCTCCTATATCTAGGAAACCCCATCATTTTAGCCCAAAAGCTTTTTAAGCCAATAAGCAACTTTGGTAAAGTCCCAGGATACAAAATTAATGCACAAAAATCGCTAGCAACTGTACACCAACAACAATCAAGATGAGATGAGAGCGAAATCACAAATGAGCTCCCATTCACAGTTGCCACAAAAAGAAAAAAATACCTAGGAATAGAGCTAACAAGGGAGGTGAAAGATCTCTATACGGAGAACTAAAAACCACTGCTCAAAGAAATCATAGATGACATAAACAAATGGAAAAATATTCCGTGTTCATGGATAGGAAAAATCAATATCATTAAAATTGCCATAGTGCCCAAAGCAATTTATACAGTCAATGCTATTCCTATTAAACTACCAATGACATTCTTCACAGAACTAGAGAAAACTATTTTAAAATTCATATTGAACCAAAAAAGAGCCCAAATACCCAAGGCAACTCTAAGCAAAAAGAATAAAGCTAGAGGCATCCTGCTACTCAATTTCAAACTATACTACAGGGCCACGGTAACCAAAAAAGCATGGTACTGGTACAAAAACAGACACATAGACCACTGGAACAGAGCAGAGAACCCAGAAACAAGACCACACACCTACGATTATCTGATCTTCAATAAACCTGACAAAAACAAGCAATAGGGAAAGAATTCCCTATTCAATAAATGGTGCTGGAATAACAGGCTAGGCATATGCAGAAAATTAAAACTAGGCCCCTTCCTTAAGCCATGTAGAAAAATTAAGTCAAGATGGATTAAAGACTTAAATGTAAAACCCAAGAGTGAAAAAGCTCTGGAAAACAATCTAGGCAGTATCATTCAGGACATAGGCACAGGCAAAGATTTCATGAGGAAGACGCAAACAGTAATTGCAACAAAAGCAAAAATTGACAAATGGTATCTAATTAAACTCAAGAGCTTCTGCACAGCAAAAGAAACTATCAACAGAGTACACAGACAACCTATAGAATGGGAGAAAATTTTTACAAATTATGCATCTGACAAAAATCTAATATACAGCATTATAAGAAGCTTAAAGTTACAAGGAAAAAAACACCATTAAAAAGGGGGCAAAGGGGGGCGGAGCAAGATGGCCGAATAGGAACAGCTCCAGTCTCCAACTCCCAGCGCGAGCGACACAGAAGACCGGTGATTTCTGCATTTTCAACTGAGGTACTGGGGTCATCTCACTAGGGAGTGCCGGACAATCGGTACTGGTCAGCTGCTGCAGCCTGACCAGCGAGAGCTGAAGCAGGGCGAGGCATCGCCTCACCTGGAAGCGCAAGGGGGAAGGGGATCCGTTTTCCTAGCCAGGGGAACTGAGACACACAACACCTGGAAAATCGGGTAACTCCCACCCCAATACTGCGCTGTAAGCATACAGGCACACCAGGAGAATATATCCCACACCTGGCCGGGAGGGTCCCACGCCCACGAAGCCTCCCTCACTGCTAACACAGCAGTCTGCCGCGATCTATCCGCAAGGCAGCAGCGAGGCTGGGGGAGGGGCGCCCGCCATTGCTGAGGCTTAAGTAGGTAAACAAAGCCGCTGGGAAGCTCGAACTGGGTGGAGCTCACAGCAGCTCAAGGAAGCCTGCCTGTCTCTGTAGTCTCCACCTCTGGGGACAGCGCACAGCTGAAGACCAACAGGGGAAATAGGGGGAGCCGGTGCAGACGCGAACGACTCTGTCTGACAGCTTTGGGGAGAGCCGTGGATCTCCCAACGTGGAGGTTGAGATCTGAGAACGGACAGACTGCCTGCTCAGGTGTGTCCCTGACCCCTGAGTAGCCTAGCTGGGAGAAATCCCCCACTAGGGGCAGTCTGACACCCCACACCTCACAGGGTGGAGTACACCCCTGAGAGGAAACTTCCAAAGGAAGAATCAGACAGGTACACTCGCTGTTCAGCAATATTCTATCTTCGGCAACCTCTGCTGCTGATACCCAGGCAAACAGGATCTGGAGTGGACCTCAAGCAATCTCCAACAGACCAATAGACAGTCCTTCTGACTGTCAGAAGGAAAACTATCAAACAGGAAGGACACCTATACCAAAACCCCATCAGTACGTCACCACCATCAAAGACCAGAGACAGATAAAACCACAAAGATGGGGAAGAAGCAGGGCAGAAAAGCTGGAAATTCAAAAAATAAGAGCGCATCTCCCCCTGCAAAGGAGCGCAGCCCATCGCCAGCAACGGAACAAATTTGGTCAGAGAATGACTTGGACGAGAGGAGAGAAGATGGCTTCAGTCCATCAAACTTATCAGAGCTAAAGGAGGAATTACGTACCCAGCGCAAAGAAACTAAAAATCTTGAAAAAAGAGTGGAAGAATTGACAGCTAGACTAATTAATGCAGAGAAGATCATAAACGAAATGACAGAGATGAAAACCATGACACGAGAAATACGTGACAAATGCACAAGCTTCAGTAACCGACTCGATCAACTGGAAGAAAGAGTATCAGCGATTGAAGATCAAATGAATGAAATGAAGCGAGAAGAGAAACCAAAAGAAAAAAGAAGAAAAAGAAATGAGCAAAGCCTGCAAGAAGTATGGGATTACGTAAAAAGACCAAATCTACATCTGATTGGGGTGCCTGAAAGTGAGGGGGAAAATGGAACCAAGTTGGAAAACACTCTTCAGGATATCATCCAGGAGAACTTCCCCAACCTAGTAGGGCAGGCCAACATTCAAATTCAGGAAATACAGAGAACGCCACAAAGATACTCCTCCAGAAGAGCAACTCCAAGACACATAATTGCCAGATTCACCAAAGTTGAAGGAAAAAATCTTAAGGGCAGCCAGAGAGAAAGGTCGGGTTACCCACAAAGGGAAGCCCATCAGACTAACAGCAGATCTCTCGGCAGAAACTCTACAAGCCAGAAGAGAGTGGGGGCCAATATTCAACGTTCTTAAAGAAAAGAATTTTAAACCCAGAATTTCATATCCAGCCAAACTAAGTTTCATAAGTGAAGGAGAAATAAAATCCTTTACAGATAAGCAAATGCTTAGAGATTTTGTCACCACCAGGCCTGCCTTACAAGAGACCCTGAAGGAAGCCCTAAACATGGAAAGGAACAACCGGTACCAGCCATTGCAAAAACATGCCAAAATGTAAAGACCATCGAGGCTAGGAAGAAACTGCATCAACTAACGAGCAAAATAACCAGTTAATATCATAATGGCAGGATCAAGTTCACACATAACAATATTAACCTTAAATGTTAATGGACTAAATGCTCCAATTAAAAGACACAGACTGGCAAACTGGATAAAGAGTCGAGACCCATCAGTCTGCTGTATTCAGGAGACCCATCTCACATGCAGAGACATATATAGGCTCAAAATAAAGGGATGGAGGAAGATCTACCAAGCAAATGGAGAACAAAAAAAAGCAGGGGTTGCAATCCTTTTCTCTGATAAAACAGACTTTAAACCATCAAAGATCAAAAGAGACAAAGAAGGCCATTACATAATGGTAAAGGGATCAATTCAACAGGAAGAGCTAACTCTCCTAAATATATATGCACCCAATACAGGAGCACCCAGATTCATAAAGCAAGTCCTTAGAGACTTACAAAGAGACTTAGATTCCCATACAATAATAATGGGAGACTTCAACACTCCGCTGTCAACATTAGACAGATCAACGAGACAGAAAGTTAACAAGGATATCCAGGAATTGAACTCATCTCTGCACCAAGCAGACCTAATAGACATCTATAGAACTCTCCACCCCAAATCAACAGAATATACATTCTTCTCAGCACCACATCGCACTTATTCCAAAATTGACCACATAATTGGAAGTAAAGCACTCCTCAGCAAATGTACAAGAACAGAAATTATAACAAACTGTCTCTCAGACCACAGTGCAATCAAACTAGAACTCAGGACTAAGAAACTCAATCAAAACCGCTCAACTACATGGAAACTGAACAACCTGCTCCTGAATGACTACTGGGTACATAACGAAATGAAAGCGGAAATAAAGATGTTCTTTGAAACCAATGAGAACAAAGATACAACATACCAGAATCTCTGGGACACATTTAAAGCAGTGTGTAGAGGGAAATTTATAGCACTAAATGTCCACAAGAGAAAGCAGGAAAGATCTAAAATTGACACTCTAACATCACAATTAAAAGAACTAGAGAGGCAAGAGCAAACACATTCAAAAGCTAGCAGAAGGCAAGAAATAACTAAGATCAGAGCAGAACTGAAGGAGATAGAGACACAAAAAACCCTCCAAAAAATCAATGAATCCAGGAGTTGGTTTTTTGAAAAGATCAACAAAATTGACAGACCGCTAGCAAGGCTAATAAAGAAGAAAAGAGAGAGGAATCAAATAGATGCAATAAAAAATGATAAAGGGGATATCACCACTGACCCCACAGAAATACAAACTACCATCGGAGAATACTATAAACGCCTCTACGCAAATCAACTAGAAAATCTAGAAGAAATGGATAATTTCCTGGACACTTACACTCTCCCAAGGCTAAACCAGGAAGAAGTTGAATCCCTGAATAGACCAATAGCAGGCTCTGAAATTGAGGCAACAATTAATAGCCTACCCACCAAAAAAAGTCCAGGACCAGGTGGATTCACAGCTGAATTCTACCAGAGGTACAAGGAGGAGCTGGTACCATTCCTTCTGAAACTATTCCAATCAATAGAAAAAGAGGGAATCCTCCCTAACTCCTTTTATGAGGCCAACATCATCCTGATACCAAAGCCTGGCAGAGACACAATAAAAAAAGAGAATTTTAGACCAATATCCCTGATGAACATTGATGCAAAAATTCTCAATAAAATACTGGCAAACCGGATTCAGCAGCACATCAAAAAGCTTATCCACCATGATCAAGTGGGCTTCATCCCTGGGATGCAAGGCTGGTTCAACATTCGCAAATCAATAAACGTAATCCAGCATATAAACAGAACCAAAGACAAGAACCACATGATTGTCTCAATAGATGCAGAAAAGGCTTTTGACAAAATTCAACAGCCCTTCATGCTAAAAACACTCAATAAATTCGGTATTGATGGAACGTACCTCAAAATAATAAGAGCTATTTATGACAAACCCACAGCTAATATCATACTGAATGGGCAAAAACTGGAAAAATTCCCTTTGAAAACTGGCACAAGACAGGGATGCCCTCTCTCACCACTCCTATTCAACATAGTGTTGGAAGTTCTGGCTAGGGCAATCAGGCATGAGAAAGAAATCAAGGGTATCCAGTTAGGAAAAGAAGAAGTCAAATTGTCCCTGCTTGCAGATGACATGATTGTATATTTAGAAAACCCCATCGTCTCAGCCCAAAATCTCCTTAAGCTGATAAGCAACTTCAGCAAAGTCTCAGGATACAAAATTAATGTGCAAAAATCACAAGCATTCTTATACACCAGTAACAGACAAGCAGAGAGCCAAATCAGGAATGAACTTCCATTCACAATTGCTTCAAAGAGAATAAAATACCTAGGAATCCAGCTTACAAGGGATGTAAAGGACCTCTTCAAGGAGAACTACAAACCACTGCTCAGTGAAATAAAAGAGGACACAAACAAATGGAAGAACATACCATGCTCATGGATAGGAAGAATCAATATCGTGAAAATGGCCATACTCCCCAAGGTTATTTATAGATTCAATGCCATCCCCATCAAGCTACCAATGAGTTTCTTCACAGAATTGGAAAAAACTGCTTTAAAGTTCATATGGAACCAAAAAAGAGCCCTCATTGCCAAGACAATCCTAAGTCAAAAGGACAAAGCTGGAGGCATCACGCTACCTGACTTCAAACTATACTACAAGGCTACAGTAACCAAAACAGCATGGTACTGGTACCAAAACAGAGATATAGACCAATGGAACAGAACAGAGTCCTCAGAAATAATACCGCACATCTACAGCCATCTGATCTTTGACAAACCTGAGAGAAACAAGAAATGGGGAAAGGATTCCCTATTTAATAAATGGTGCTGGGAAAATTGGCTAGCCATAAGTAGAAAGCTGAAACTGGATCCTTTCCTTACCCCTTATATGAAGATTAATTCAAGATGGATTAGAGACTTAAATGTTAGACCTAATACCATAAAAACCCTAGAAGAAAATCTAGGTAGTACCATTCAGGACATAGGCATGGGCAAGGACTTCATGTCTAAAACACCAAAAGCAACGGCAGCAAAAGCCAAAATTGACAAATGGGATCTAATTAAACTAAAGAGCTTTTGCACAGCAAAAGAAACTACCATCAGAGTGAACAGGCAACCTACAGAATGGGAGAAAATTTTTGCAATCTACTCATCTGACAAAGGGCTAATATCCAGAATCTACAAAGAACTCAAACAAATATACGAGAAAAAAACAACCCCATCAAAAAGTGGGGCAAGGATATGAACAGACATTTCTCAAAAGAAGATATTCATACAGCCAACAGACACATGAAAAAATGCTCATCGTCACTCGCCATCAGAGAAATGCAAATCAAAACCACAATGAGATACCATCTCACACCAGCTAGAATTGCAATCATTAAGAAGTCAGGAAACAACAGGTGTTGGAGAGGATGTGGAGAAATAGGAACACTTTTACACTGTTGGTGGGATTGTAAACTAGTTCAACCATTATGGAAAACAGTATGGCAATTCCTCAAGGATCTAGAACTAGATGTACCATATGACCCAGCCATCCCACTACTGGGTATATACCCAAAGGATTATAAATTAGTCTACTACAAAGACACATGTACACGTATGTTTATTGCGGCACTATTCACAATAGCAAAGACTTGGAATCAACCCAAATGTCCATCTGTGACAGACTGGATTAAGAAAATGTGGCACATATACACCATGGAATACTATGCAGCCATAAAAAAGGATGAGTTTGCGTCCTTTGTAGGGACATGGATGCAGCTGGAAACCATCATTCTTAGCAAACTATCACAAGAACAGAAAACCAAACACCGCATGTTCTCACTCATAGGTGGGAACTGAACAATGAGATCACTTGGACTCGGGAAGGGGAACATCACGCACTGGGGCCTATCATGGGGAGGGGGGAGGGGGGAGGAGGGAGGGATTGCATTGGGGAGTTATACATGATATAAATGATGAATTGATGGGTGCTGACGAGTTGATGGGTGCAGCACAGCAACTTGGCATAAGTATACATATGTAACAAACCTGCACGTTATGCACATGTACCCTAGAACTTAAAGTATAAAAAAAAAAAAAAAAAGTGGGCAAAGAATATGAACAGACATTTGTCAAAAGAAGACATACATGTGGCCAGCAAGCATATGAAAAAAAGCTCAATGTCACTGATCATTAGAGAAATGCAAATCAAAACCACAATGAGATACCATCTCACACTAGTCAGAATAGCCGTTATTAAAAAGTCAAAAAATAACAGATGCTGGCGAGGTTCTGGAGAAAAAGGAATGCTTATACACTGTTGGTGGGAGTGTAAATTAGTTCAGCCACTGTAGAAAACAGTGTGGTGGTTCCTCAAAGACCTAAAGACAGAACTGCCATTCGACCCAGCAATCCCATTACTGAGTATATACCCAAAGGAATATAAATTGTTCTACTATAAAGACACATGCACATGTATGTTTACTGTAGCACCATTCACAATAGCAAAGACATGGAATCAACCTAAATGTCCATTAATGGTAGACTAGATAAAGAAAATGTGGTACGTACACACCATGGAATACTATGCAGCCATTATAATAAATGAGATTATGTCCTTTGCTGTGACATGGATAGAGGTGGAGGCCATTATCCTTAGCAAACTAATGCAGGAACAGAAAACCAAATGCCACATGTTCTCACTTATAAGTGGGAGCTAAATGATGAGAACACATGGACACGTAGAGGGGAAGAACACACACTGGGGCTTACGAGAGGGTAGAGGGTGGGAGGAGGGAGAGTATCAGGAAAAATAACTAATGGGTATTAGGCTTAATAACTGAGTGATGAAATAATCTGCACAATACCACCCCATGACACATGTTTACCTATGTAACAAACCTGCACATGTATTCCTGAACTTAATAAAAAAGAAACTGAAGTCAGAGATTTTAGATAACTTGCCCCTGTTCCCACAGGTAGTAAAATGAAGTCTGGTTTTACACACAGGTCCATGTGTACCATACTGTAAAATGTACCTCCTTCTGGTAAATTCACACAGGAAACAAATTTAAATCAAATGGTCAATTAATGCTGATATCAGAGCAAAGAATGTCATTTTGTCTTAAAGAAATTCCTTAAGAGTTTTTTTTTTTTTTTTAATGACTGCCAGGGCTATCTCTAAAAAATAAAAGCTAGAATTTTATTTATGTAATTTAGCTGGACAGGGATAGAATGTCTAAGCTGTCTGTACCTTCAGGGTTATTATTCTTTATGTAGATCTGGCTGTTTGTCAGTAATGGACAGAAATGAAGCTTAAATAACAACAAGGCCTGTTATTCTGGAGCAATGTTTTTCAACTTCACTGCACATTAGAAAGAATTGAGAAGCCATTACAAAACACAATACCAGAACAACATCCACGTGATTCCCCTTTCAATAAACACAAGTTTTGGGACATCTTCCCAAGTGACCCAGTGTGAAGCCTATCTGGGACCACTATTCTTCCATACTAGCAGTGCCACCCAAAGCATGGTCCTAGCCCAGCATCAACCCTCTGATTATGAGTGGTCCATGAGGAGATGGACCTCAAAACTAAGAGTGTTTAGAAACCTCTATAGAAACTTGACAAATTAAGTTTATATCTGTTAAATGTCATAAAAATATGGACTAGTATTTTGCTTTTCATTTTATTTTTCTAGTAACCCATTTTTATTATATTTTATAAAAGGATCACTCCATGATGGATTGGAGGAGGAATAGAATGGGTCTTCATCATGGATAGTTTAAGAAACACGGCTCAAAACCATGCATTAGATCACCCTAGTTCATTCCAAAGACTATGCTTTGTGAGCTATGCCCCTGTACTTTCTGTCTTTCCAAGACTGGCACTGCATCCTCTCACTTTTTGTGTCATTATCGAGGTAAAGCATAGCATCCTCAAAGGGTTGGCTTGTCTTTGCCAGTTTTCTCTCAGATAACATAGGTGTGCTCTCTCATTTCTTCTATAATTTGCCTGGAAAAAATGGAAATGTATGAGTATAAAATGTGCATTTATTCTAAGGGATAAAAGCAAAAGGAAGAGTCCAATTGAACCTTAAGGAGTAGGTGCCTGTCTGATATGAAATCTGAGGTTGCTCAGCTAAACACACCTCTGGAGGAAAGAGCCCTGGACATTGTTGAAGAACTATGGTGAGACAACACTGTGGCCTTGTATGTATGTGTGTGTGTGTGTATATATATATATAGGTCCTAGGAATGAAGTTTTATGACAAGATTGAGTCTTATGACAGTGTTGACTGAGGACGAGACCAGGAATTATATAACTATGAGGAAGCTGGTGGCTAAATTGAGGTCAGAGCTATAATTGTGTAAGAGAGGTCTAAACTGACAAGAAGCTGTGGTTTGTCCTGGATTTCTTCAAAATGAAGAACTCCTAATTTTAAAATAAAAAGGTTTAACTCGGCCTAAACTATGGTGAATTAATTAAATAAATTAAAAATCAATGCATAGACTAGCAAAGGGTTTTGGCATTGTCGTTGTTGATGTCACTTCCATATTCGAGACCTAGTGTTGGAAATGTAACTTGGACACTGAAATGGAAGAATTTCTGAAATTTTTCAGTGCTTTATGAAAAAAGTAGAACAGGATATTTTATATCAAAAGATGCTTGAAAGTCAGAGATCTGGCCAAATTTGTGCCATTGTGTAAGGAGAGTAGGTAACCTCCTTTTATCTGAAATTATGGTCTATAATTTGCTAGAAATTACGTTGGTTAAATTATGCTCTATATCTTTCTCTTTTTAACTCAATGTTCCTTCAATTAATCATAGCTAATGTTTCTTAGATGACTAAATAATTATCTCATTTGATTATAAAACTCTTACAAAGCAGATGATACTGTTCATTTTAGAGAAAGAGACTGAGACACAATTTAAAATAAACCTCAAGGTATTCTCAAAGGGGAAATGATATGCTACATGGGTGACATGAAACCTATTGGTGGATTGTGGAAATATTTATAAAATAGTTGAACAAAGGGGATACATAAGAAGAAAGAAAAAGGAAAAAAAGAGGAAAGGAAATGAGCTGGAAACCAGCAAGTGGTCTGAGTCCTAACACCAAGTTCTAAGTTGAGCCATCATCATTTAATCAAGTAATGGAGTATCCCTTCATTAAAATTATAAGTATTAGGTTTAAATACTTACAATTTTAAGTATTTAAAAGTTCTGCCTGGTAGAACTTTCATTTACTAAGTAGTTTACATTAAGTATCAGTATAGTCAGTATTATCATCATGAAGCCCCCTATATGGGAGTTTCTGTGTCCTCTGAGGACATCCATGGAGCCGAAGGCAGTGTCTTGCTCACAGAATCTCAGTATCAAAAGGAAAGAAAGGGCTCCCAACTTCAAACTCAGGCATAGTCAGGCTAGTGTGGGTTTAGCAAACTCTTGGACAAACCATTGAGGTCATTACTCATGGTTCAACCTCCTTTTTTTTTTTTTGATCTGCTGAATCCTCTAAGAGCCAGCTACCTGCTTTCCTCCATTGCTGTCATCACCTGGGCCCCTGTAGAAACAAACTTGCAGTCAGGTGCTATAAAAAGAATTTAGATTTAAGGGAAAACAGATCAGGATTTTCATTTCAGATGTATCGGCTATAACACTTCAGACAAATGACTTAATTTCTTGTACCCACATTTTTTTCTCATCTGCCAAATGGAGAAGACAATGTATTTTTTATAAGGAGACCACATTGAAGTGTTTAAAAGTTTCATCTCTGGACTCTGACATCCATTTAAGAATATTGTTACCTTTGATAAACTAATTTCTGCAAGTCTCAATTTCTTCCCCTGTAAAATGAGGATAATACCAATTTAGTACTTCTTTCACAAAACTGTTACAAAGATTTAATGAGATACCATTTATGAAAGGCTTGAAATAGTCCCTAAAAACCTGTTTATGATCAACAAGTGTTAGCTTTTTTTATCATTACTGAAGATCAGTGATAAGGCTCCCCACTGCAAGGTAACTACCCTTACTAGGATACCACCAGGCAAGCGTTGAATAATTTATATGCATATTATTTTCTCTGAGCTGCCACTCTTAAATGTGCATTCAAATGACGAAAGCCTAGCTTTCTAGTTCTTTTCTCTTTAGATAAATGGGCTTGCACATATATATATAGGCTTAGGGTGTGGGCAAAATCTCAAGAAAGCTCGAATGATGCCTTGTGCTCTTGTAAGACCCGGCTGGGAAGAAAGGAGGTGTATTGGATTGAATAGTGTTCCTCCAAAATTCATGTATGCCAGAACCGCAGAATGTGGCCTTATTTGAGAATAGGGTCCTTGTAGATGTAATGTAAGTAGTTAAGATGAGGTCATATTGAATTAGAGTGAGCTCTAAATTCAAAGATTAGTGTCTTTATATGAAGGCTAGGTGAAGATGCAAAGAGGAACACGGAGGAGAACAGCATGTGACCACAGAGGCAGAGATTGGAGTGATACATCCACAAGCCAAAGGATGCCAAAGATTGCTGGGAACTACCAGAAGCTAGGGGAAAGGCATGGAACAGATTCTGCCTCAGAGACTCCAGGAGTATCCAATCCTGATAACACTTTGATTTTGGACTTCTGGTGTTCAGAAACTATGAGAGAACAAATTTCAGTTATTTTAAGCTACCAAGATTGTGTACCTTGTTATGGCGGCCCTATGAAATGAACACAAAAGGGATCTCTAACGGAAAGGAATATTATAGGATCTCTCCTCTCCAGGCAGGGTCAACAAGGAGGAGTGAAGAAAGTGTGTGTATAGGAGTACCAAATGTATCCAGAAAAACACAGGACATGAGAAAGTGGGTCCTGAAAGACACTGTAAGGGCAGGTACACATTCTGTTACATCAGTGACTCATTGGGCAACTGAGGGTAGTTCTGTAACATCCCAAGAAGGGGGCCAGTCATGAAGAGGCAGGGAAACATAATCATATTGAAAGGAACAAAGTATTTAGACATGGGGCTGCCCAAGTACTGCAAGGGTGACTCTCCATATAGAGTCAGATTCTGGGCACTCCAGCCAACACTCACTCACAAATCCTTTTAAGCATACAGCAAAAAGATGACCACCTTCTTACACTTCAAAGACAATACTGATACCTGAATGTAAACTACTTAGTAAGTGAAAGTTCTACCAGCCAGTTTTAAATCAAATGCTTACAATTTTTTTTTTTTTTTTTGAGATGGAGTCTCGCTCTGTCGCCCAGGCTAGAGTGCAGTGGCGCAATCTCAGCTCACTGAAACCTCCACCTCCTGGGTTCAAGGGATTCTCCTGCCTCAGCCTCCTGAGTAGCTGGGACTATAGGTGCATGCCACCATGCCCGGCTAATTTTTTATTTTTAGTAGAGACGGGGTTTCACCATCTTGGCCAGGCTGGTCTCGAACTCCTGACCTTGTGATCCACCCACCTCGGCCTCCCAAAGTGCTGGGATTACAGGCATAAGCCACCGCGCCCGGCCAAATGCTTACAATTTTAATCAAAGGATAGCCCATTAACCAAACAATTCTTTTTATGAAGTGTTTTTTTGTTTTGTTTATTTCACATGTCTAGGAGACACCTTACCAAGACCTTATTTATTTTAACACTTCCTAGGAGACCTTTCTTGTCAAACTCGACCAGATTTATTCAACAAACAGCAATTCCTACAAGCAGTGGAAAAGAGCTGAGTCACAGTGAGAGTGACAGTTCCCTTTGCAGCTGAAGAAACCACCAGCTGTGATTAACTGCTTGACTAGTCCTCCAGTGTGAAGGATCAGAATGAGATCTAGAAGGCTTGGCTGGGCTTTGAGAAAGAAGAGAACTAACTGAATCGAACTGGAGTCTGGGAAACTCAGTTCACAGGCTCTCCTAAAAGTTACAAATGTCACAAGTGTGAGTGATCATTCATTTACTTAATCAGGCAATAAATCTTTTATTCATTCAACGAGATTTTTTATTAGTTTCTACTGTGGGCCTAGGTGCCGGGATACTGGTGGTGGGGTCAGATACTAAAATGATTCTGAGACAGTTTCTGTTCCAATAGGCTTAGAATATAATAGATTCTCCACAATCTTTTTTTTTCCATAGTCTTTCATCCCCATATAATCCGATCTTTAAAAGAGAAGAGCCACCTGAGGAGTGGCTAGAGAGCTGTCCATTCAAATTTCCCTTATTGCTGAAATGTTGCTAAATGGAGTTTGACATTGACTCTTAGTTGCCAACCACTCTCTCCAATGTGGAACAGACCAGCAACTCAGCACAAGTTCATTTGGGTACTGAAGGACAATCAAAACCTAACTACAGGATGATTGATCTGTGATACCTTCAGAGAACAATCTTAATCAAAAAGAGAAATATGAAAGTGATCAGAATCAAAATGGAATCATGTATGTTTAAAACAAACAAAAACACACAAACCCCTGACAAATAGAGATGGGGAGGGCTATGAAGAGAGGCTTCTCACACTAATATGCCAGATAACAAAAACTCCCACAAAAGACTCTACAGAAACCACAATGATGCAGAAAGGTCATCACAACCTTAAAAATACTTCTGTGAAGATATCTGCCCAGCAACTAACTGCCTGTCCAAACTCAGACTGGCATCACCTTTGTTATTAATCTTTGTAGCCAAAGATAATTATCTCAAAACAATCATAAAATTCTGCTCATTATTTTTAATGCTCACTTTAGGTTCAGGGGTACATGTGAAGGTTTGTTACATAGGTAAACTCATTTCATGGAGGTTTGTTGTACAGATTATTTAGTCACCTGGGAATTAAGCCAGTACTCAATAGTTATCTTTGCTGCTCTTCTCCTTCCTCCCAACCTTCACTCTCAAGAACAGCCCAGTATCTGTTGTTTCCTTGTGTTCATGCTCATCATTTACCTCCCACTTACAAGTGAGAACATGCAATAGTTGGTTTTCTGTTCCTGTGTTAGTTTACTGAGGAAAATAGCCTCCAGCCCCATCCATGTTCCTGCAAAAGACTAATCTCATTCCTTTTTTGTGGTTCCATAGTATTCCATGGTGTATATATACCACATTTTCTTTATCCAGTCTACCACTGATGGGCATTTAGGTTGATATCATGTCTTTGTTATTGTGAAATGTGCTGCAACGAACATGTGTGTGCATATGTCTCTATATAGAACAATCTATATTGCTTTGGGTATATACCCAGTAATGGGATTGCTGGGTAAAATGATAGTTCTGACTTTAGGTTTTTGAGGAATCACCACACTGTCTTCCACAAAGGTTGAGCTAATTTACACTCCCACCAAGAGTGTATAAGCATTGCCTTTTCTCCACAACCTCGCCAGCATCTTTCTTTGTTTTTTTTTCTTTACTTTTTAATAGTAGCCATTTTGACTGGTATGAGATTGTATCTCATTGTGGTTTCAATTTGCATTTTTCTAATGATCAGTGATGTTGAACTTTTTCCACATGATTGTTGGCCACATGTATGTCTTCTTTTGAGAAGTGTCTGTTCATGCTTTTTGCCCACTTTTTAATGGGGTTGTTTGTTTTTATCTTGTAAATTTGTTTAAGTTTCTTATGGACACTGAATATTAGATCTTTGTCAGATGCACAGTTTGTAACTATTTTCTCCCATTCTATAGGCTGTTTTTGTATTCTGTTGATAGTATCTTTTGCTGTGCTGAAGCTCTTGAGTTTAATTAGATTCCATTTGTCAGTTTTTGCTTATGTTGCAATTGCTTTTGGTGCCTTTGTCATAAAATCTTTGCCCATTCCTATGTCCAGGATGGTATTGCCTAGGTTGTCTCCAGAGTTTTTATAGTTTTGAGTTTTACATTTGAGTCTTTAATTCATCTTGAGTTAATTTTTGTATATGGCATAAGGAAGGGGTCCAGTTTTAATTTTCTGCATATGGCTGGCCAGTTATCCCAGTACCATTTATTGAATAGGGAAACTTTTCCCCACTGCTTGTTTTTGTTGAAGATCAGGTGGTCATAGATGTACAGCTTTATATCTGGGTTCTCTATTCTGTTCCATTGGTCTACGTGCCTGTTTTTGTATCAATACCATGCTATTTTGGTTACTGTCACCCTGTAGTATAGTTTGAAGTTAGGTAACATGATTCCTCCAGCTTTGTTTTTCTGTTTGTTTGTTTGTTTGTTTTTGTTTTTTTTTTTCCCCTTAGGATTGTGTTGGCTATTCAGGTTGTTTTTTGGTTCCATGTAAATTTTAAAATATTTTTTTCTAGTTGAGGAATGTCTGGTAGATTGATAAGAATAGCATTGAATCTGTAAATTGGTTTGGGTGATATGGCCATTTCAATGATATTAATTTTTCCTATCCATGAACATGGAATGTTTTTTCCATTTGTTTGTGTTATCTCTGATTTCTTTGAGCAGTGTTTTGTAATTCTCATTGTGGACATCTTTCACCTCCCTGGTTAGCTGTATTCCTATGTATTTTATTCTTTTTGTGGCAATTGTGAATGAGATTCCTTTCTGATTTCACTCTTAGCTTGGTTATTGTTGGTATATAGGAATGCTAGTGATTTTTGCACATTAATTTTGTATCCTGTGACTTTGCTGAAGTTGTTTATCAACTGAAGGAGCTTTTGGGCTGAGACTATGGGATTTTCTTAGATATAGAATTATGTCATCTGTAAACAGATAGCTTGACTTCCTCTCTTCCTATTTGGATGACTTTTATTTCTTTTCTTGCCCAATTACTGTGGCTAGGACTTCCAATACTATGTTGAATAGGAGTGGTGAAAGAGGGCATCCTTGTCTTGTGCTGGTGTTCAAGGGGAATGGTTCCAGCTTTTGCCTATTCAGTATAATGTTGGGTGTGAGCTTGTCATAAATGGCTCTTATTATTTTGAAGTACGTCCCTTCAATACCTAGTTTATTGAGAGTTTTAACATGAAGTCATGTTGAATTTTATCAAAAGCCTTTTCTGCATCTACTGAGATAAAAATGTGTTTTTTCTTTAGTTCTGTTTATGTGATGAATCACATTTATTGATTTGCATATGTTGAACCAACCTTGGGTATCCCAGGGATTAAGCCTACTTGATCATGGTGGATTAGCTTTTTGATGTGCTGCTGGATTCGATTTGCAAGTATTTTGTTGAAGATTTTTGCATTGATATTAATTAAGTATATTGGCCTGAAGTTTTCTTTTCTTGTTGTGTCTATGACAGTTTTTGGTATCAGAATAATGCTGGCCTCATAGAATGAGTTGGGGAGGAGTCCTGTCTCCTCAATTTTTTGGAATAGTTTTTGTAAGAATGATAACAGCTCTTCTTTGCACATCTGGTAGAATTTGTGAATCCATCAGGTCCTAGGCTTTATTTTGGTTAGTCAGATATTTATTACTAATTCAATTTTAGAACTCGTTGTCAGTCTGTTTAGGAAATCAATTTCTTCCTAGTTCAGTCTTGGGAGAGTGTATATGTCCAGGAATTTATCCATCTCTTCTAGGTTTTCTAGTTTGTGTGTGTAGAGGTGTTTGTTGTAGTTTCTGATGGTTATTTATAGTCCAATGGGGTCAGTGGTAACATTCCCTTCATCATTTCAAATTATGTTTATTTGGATCTTTTCTTCTTTGTTATTCTAGCTAGTGGTCTATCTTATTAATTTTTTTTTCAAAAAACAAACTCTTAGATTCACTGATCTTTTGAATGGCTTTCATGTCTCAATTTCCTGCAGTTAAGGTTTGATTTTGGTTATTTCTTGTCTTCTGCTAGTTTGGGGGTTGATTTTTTCTTGCTTCTCTAATTTTTTTCAGTTGTGATATTAGGTTGTTAACTTGAGATCTTTCTGACATATTTTTTCAGTTGTGATATTAGGTTGTTAACTTGAGATCTTTCTGACTTTTTTATATGGGCATTTAGTGCAATGAATTTCCCTTAGTTCCCATAACTGCCTTAGTTATGTCCCAGAGATTCTGGAATGTGGTATCTTTGTTCTCATTAGTTTCAAAAGCTTATTGATTTCTGCCTAATTTCATTACTTACCCAAAAATAATTCAGGAGCATATTGTTTAATTTTCATGTAATTGCATGGTTTTGAATTACTTTCTTAGTCTTGACTTCTGTTTTTATTGCACTGTGGTCTGAGAGTGTGTTTGGTATGATGTGGATTTTTTTTTGCATTTGCTAAGGATTGTTCTATGTCCAATTACATGGTCAATTTTAGGGTATGTGCCATATAGCAAAGAGAAGAATGTATACTCTGCTGTTTTGGTGTGCAGAGTTCTGTAGAAGTGTATCAGATCCATTTGGTCCAATGTTTAGTTCAGATCCTGAATATCTCTGCTAATTTTCTGCCTCAAAGATCTGTCTAATATTGTCAACAGAGTGTTGAAATCTCCCACTACTATTGTATGAGAGTCTGTGTCTTGTTGTAGGTCTCTAAGAACTTGCTTCATGAATCTGAGTGCTCCTGTGTTTGATGCATATCTATTTAGGGTAGTTAAGTCTTCTTATTGAATCGAACCCTTTACCATTATGCAATGTCCTTGTCTTTTTTTAATCTTTGTTGGTTTGAAGTCTCTTTTGTCTGAAATTAGGATTGCAACCCCTGCTTTTTTCTGTTTTCCATTTGCTTGGTAGATATTTCTCCATCCCTCAAAATAGGCTTTATTTTGAGTCTATGGGTGTCATTTTGTGTGAAATGGGTCTCTTGAGGACAGCATATCACTAGGTCTTGCTTTTTTCTCTAACTTGCCACTCTATGCCTTTTAAGTAGGGTATTTAGCCTGTTTACATTCAAGGTTAGTATTGATATGTGTGGATTGGATCATGTCATTGTGTTGTTAGCTGGTTATTATGTTGCCTTGTTTGTGTGGTTGCTTTATAGTGACAGAGATACTGGTTTGTGTGTTTATATGTGTTTTTGTATTAGCTGATAGCAGACTTTTCTTTCCATATTTAGTGCACCTTTCAAGATTTCTCATAAGGCAGGTCTGGTGGTAACAAACTCCCTCAACATTTGCTTATTTGCAAAGGATCTTATCCCTCCTTCACTTAGGAAGCTTTATTTGACTGCATATAAAAATTCTTGGTTAAAGAATTTTTTCCTTAAGAATGTTGAATCTATGCCTCTAGTCTCTTCTGGCCTGTAGGGTTTCAGTTGAGAAGTCTGCTGTTAGCCTGATGGTGTTCCCTTTGTAGTTGAGCTGCCCTTTTTCTCTACCTGTCTTTAACATTCTTTCTTTTATTTCAGCCTTGGAGAAGCTGATGATTATGTGTCTTGGGGATGATCTTCCTGTGTAGAATGTTGCACTTCTCTACATTTCTTGAATTTGACTCTTAGCCTCTCTAGCAAGGTTGGGGAAGCTTTCAGGGACAATGTCCTGAGATATATTTTCCAAGTTGTTTGCTTCTCCCCCTCCCTTTCAGTGATAACAGTGATTAGTGGATTTCACCTCTTTACATAATCCGAGACTTCTGAGAGGTTTTGTTCATTCCTTTCTATTTTTATTCTTTTTTCTTTATTTTCATGTGAGATTCTGAGATCCTTTCCTAAGCTTGATTTATTCTGCATTAATACTTGTGACTGCATTGTGAAATTCTTGTATTGTGTTATTCAGCTCTTTTAGACCCATCAGGCTCTTTTTTATACCAGCTGTTTTACCCTTCAGCTCCTGTATCACTTTATGGTGATTCTTATTTTCCTTGGATTAGGTTTTGCTGTCTTTCTGAATCTTGATGGTCTTCTTTCCTATCCATATTCTTAGTTTTACTTTAATCATTACAGCCAGTTCAGCCTGGTTAAGAACTTTTGTCAGAGAACTGGTACAGTCATTTGGAGGACATACAACACTCTGGCCATTTGAGTTACTGGAGTTCTTGACTTTTTTCTTTCTCATCTCTGCTTGTGGATGTTCCTTTACAGCAGTCAATAGACTTCTTTTTTGATGTTTTCACCAGACCAAGACTTTGTGCAGGGTCTTTATTTGAAGCTGATTTCTTGTCTCTGGTTTCAGAATGGGGTGTATTAGCAAGGTATTTTTGGTGTTGAAGCTTTGGGGTGTGATCCAGTAGGTGTCACCTAGGCTTATCAGTTTGTAGACTCTTGCTCAGCTGTGTGACTCCCCTGTGTTTCTGCACAGTTGCAGGTATGTTCCCTCTCAGCACTCTGAAAGTGTGAGTGCCTCTCCCCATTGAGTGCTGGTGGCTGATCATGGCTTGGCACTCCTGGGCTGCCCACTGCAGCTCTGGGACAATCTCAGTGTTTATGTTCCTTCCCTAACTTGTAGGCAGCAGAGTAAAGAACCTTAGTAGTGGTTGTGGCCAAGGGTCTTTTGCTTGTCTCCCAGGGGCTCCAACCCAGAGAGATGGAGGTCAGTAATTACTCAGTACAATCATCTCAGGATGGAGGGTCGGGTGCTGTGGGTCCAAGCCAGGGGTCCCTGCCTGGTGACAAGCAGTGCTGGGTGTGTGAGACCCATGGGAGACAGACTGGCCTCCTCTCCTTGGGTCAATTGCAGCTTGTTGGAGGTATGGTTAAAGCACTTATGGTCTTTGCTCCTTCATTGGTCCAAGGGTAGCAAATGCAGTTTCACTGCAGAGGCAGTGGTAGAAAGGCATTTAGTTTCCCCTGGAGACGCTGTTCAGGGAGTTGTTGAATTGCTACTGGCTTGATAGCTCTGGCAGTGGGTGGCTGGGGTCCCAGGCCTGAAGGAGCTGCCTAGTGAGGAGATATGGGCATAGGCACCTAAGCAACAGTCTGGCCACTTTTCTGTGGGACTGCTGCAGTATGCTGGTGGCCTACTCCTATTTCTAGTCTCCTCGGATTTTCCAGTACCTGGAGGTATCACCAGTGAAAGCTGCAAAAGAGCAAAGATGGCAGCCTGCCCCTCCTCTGAAAGCTCTGTACCATGGAGGTACATACCTGTTGCTGGCCCAAATATACTTGTAGGAGGTGGCTGGAGACCTCAGTTGGGAGTTCCCACCCAATAAGGAGGAATGGGATTGGGAACTCACTTAAAAAAACAGTTTGTTCACATTTTCACAGAGCAGCTGTGCTGTGCTTGGGTACTACCTTTGTCCCTGGCTAGTGTGCATGGCTTTTATGGAGAAAAAGAGAAGGGGCAAGTAAATACAACACCTTCAACTGAAGCATCCAGGTATGCACATTGGGACTAATTAAGGAAACAACTTAACCCACTAAGAATGGAGAAAAGCAAGGCAGGACAACGGCCCACCTGGGAGTAACACAGAGCCAAGGAAATCTCCCACACCCAGGGAAGCAGACTCTCCAAAGCTTGAAGACAGGAATGGCTAAGTTGCCTAAAGAGCAAAGATGGCAGCCCGCCCCTACACCTGGGAGCTCCATCGCAGGGAACTGCAGTGCAATGCTGCTACTGGTGGCTGACTGGAATTCCAAGGCAGTGGGTCTTATCCTGTGAGGTGCCATGGAAATGGGGCCTGCAGACTGTCACTCCTCAGCCCCCTGGATTCAGTCTTTTTTCTAGGGAAATGTACCAGGTTCTAACCTCCCGCTTTGCTGGAGTTGCAGCTACTTTTGCTGGAAAGCCCAGAGAACTTGAATATCTAAGGATCCTGCATCTCTGTGTGTGCCTGAGCAGCTGCTCTGCTGAGACTCCACGCAGCTCTGTGTATCAGAAGGCCCCCGTGGAATGGGTTCATGAGGGGATCTCCTGACCCAAGGATTGCAAAGATCTGTGAGAGAAGCATACATTCTCAAGGTTGCACGTTAGCTCACTGCTTCCTGTGAGTGTTTAACCAACTTTTATATCAATAATCTTTTGTCCCCAAATAACTCTACTTTCCAAAAAGAAGAGTAAACATTAAATCTAGGCTAATTTATTCTCAGCAAAAACATACTCTATGAAGAATTACCAGTCCACATTTTTGTATTCTTTCAATGAAAGACATTTTCTTGAACATCATGTTTTAGTCTCTAAAATTGTAATGTCACTTTTGATTAAAAAGTAGCATTTTTCATATTTTAAAGCTTATCTATTTTTCAAGTCCCTTTGAATTCCCTTAGCATTTCTATAAGCTCAACTGCTCCTCTAGTTTTGGTCTTCTCATATTTCCTTATCAATTTCTCTGCTAGAGATGAGAGATGTTATAAAGGAATGCTAGCCAATGTCATTTATCAGAGAGACAACTAGAATAATACTTTAATCACGTGTTGCTTTAAATCAGGCCAGTGCTAGCAAGCAAATTTGGGGTCTGAGTCTAATAGACATTAGTTGAATTCTGGCTCCGATACTTAGCAGCTGACCATAATAAGTTACTAACCCCGTCTAGATCTCAGTTTAAACTTTTGTGAATAGGGAATGTTTTAATACCATACAGGGATTATGTAGGAATATGATGAGAACACCCAAAGTGCATAGGTAATTCTGTTATACTGTGCCTCATACAAAGTGACAGCTTTCTTGTTTCTTCATAGAAACAATTTTTATTCTCTTTTATTGTTTTATACAAAATTCCTAAAGCAAACAATCAAATTTATCTTGAGGAGATTCCTTATGACAGTTAGAAATTTTTCATCCAAGAAACAGAAATACTCTAAAATAAAACTCTGTGTGTGTGTGTGTGTGTGTGTGTGTGTGTGTGTGTGTTTAAAAAAATCCAAAATAGCAAGACGTTCAGAGGTTGGTGATTGCTGGCCTTGGTCTAGGACCCTAGTGATGTCACGACTTTGGGCTGGCTTTTTTCCTTCCTCTCATGCTAGCAAGATGGCTGCTGCAGTTGCAAACAACTCATCCTCACACAAACACAAAAATCCAGAAAAGTACTAAATAGGACATTCCCATTCACATGCCTCCTTCTTTTCATGGAAAGCAATCTTTCCTAGAAAGCATCCTGGTGATGTCCCTTTACAAGTTTTCACCAGAACTAGGTCACCTGTGAAACCTAGACTAGCAGCAGGGAAGGGGATACTTGCCTTGAGATGTATGCCAAATAAAGCTCAGATTCTGTTACTCAAGTAGAAAGGAAATACCTGGAAAATGGTCTGTGAGCCATACCGTTGTGTCTAGGACCACAGTCCTTAATGTTGAAATTATTATGGACAGTATGGAGAAATAAATCAGTCCCTAAATAAATCGGATCAATCCAGGAGTTGATCTGACACTCACAGCAAGTTCTTTGTTAAACTTAAATAACTTCCTAAAATATCAACATTACACAAATCTGCTGTGTGACCATAATGGATTAAGAAAAACATGGCCACTCTGTAATCATGTCAGAGCATGCAAACACACATGTCCACCTACATGATCATTGTTCAAATCACAAAAGTGACCAAACATCATACTTTCCTAATGTGGAAGTGTGAAAAAAATGTCCGCAGTTTTTGAATCCTCCTCCTCTCAGGAGGTAGAGCTTTCCCTCCTTTGGGTGGCTGGACTTAGTGACTTGATTCTAATGAATAGAATCAGGTGGAGGTGACAATGTGTAGTTCTAAGACTCTATCATAAAACTCTTTCGACCTTATTCCTTCTGTGCTCTCTTCTCCCTCACAATGGGGTATGCCATGTCACGAGCAGTCCTGTAGACAGGAACTGGAGCCTTCTGTCAACAGCCATTTGAAAGAGTTGGAAGCTCAACTTTGGCTCCAGTCTTCTAGGACTGCAGCTCCAGCGGACAGCTTTACCTTGAGCCAGAACTATGCAGCTAATCCTTTCCTGGATATCTGATCCTTAGAAAGAGTGAGAGATAACTAACTGGTGGTTGTTTCAAGCTGCTAAGTTTTGGGATAAATTGCTGCACAGAAAAGATAACTACAATATCTGGTTAAATGAGTAACTGCTGCTTCTTTACCAATTACAGGTTCAGTTCCACTTTATTCCTCTTGCCTTCTTGATAAATGCTATTAAAATGCCCAATCATAGAATTGCCCCTGCTTCCTGACAGCATACATTCCTAGGCAAAGCTCTACTTCCTTAAACCCTTTGCAGACTCATCTAACACAAACACAACTCTTATAATAACTTCTTTCTGAAATCCTCTTATGAGATACTTCACAGTTCCCAAAGTCATGCTGTCTCTTGTTGCAACAAGCAAACTCAAGTCTTTCTTCGATTTCAGGTGTCTCCCTGGTGAACTTCAACTAAAGTAATCAAAAGTAGTTTGGATTTGTATTGGACAATAAGTTTTCTACACTATGCATAAATGGAAATCAATTCAAACTGTTAAGAGATATGATTATACAAATGTTAGCTAATATTTATTGAATGTTTATCATGTGCCAGATGCAGGGCTAAGAGCTTTACATGCATTATGTCGCTTCATTTTTATAAAATAACTTTATGAAGTGGTTGATATTAGTATCCCCATATCACAGATAAGCAAATTGAAGTGTTGCTAGGTTAAGCAACTAATCCAATATCACACAGCTAAGCAGCAGTGGAATCTGAATCCAGACTTCATCAAGACCAATATTTCTAACCATTAATAGATTATCCCCCACCAATGTGTACCATAATACTGACTTAAATATAACAGCCAGTGATACCATATCTCCTCAGCCTGATGGCCAACTAACTTAGCACCCCACTAACTGGCACTGTTCGGAGTTCTACCTTTTCCAATCATCTAGAAACAGATTTCAAGTGTTCTTTATTGATTCCCTTCAGGGACAGCACAAGGGAAGAGTGGTAAGAATTTTATGGCTAAAGCAATTTTGAAAACCATGTATGTAACCTTCTCTTCTATAATAGTCACAAATCTGGACTCCAAATCCTGTACAGACTCGATTCTTAGGATATTTAAATGCAGAAACTTTTTCTGGGAAATAAAGTATATATTCTATTTCTTTTTCTAATCCAGTAAGTAATCACAAGAAGAAATCATAAATATATTAAACAATTTTACTGTTTCTTATTTGTTTCTACGTATTACTTTTCACAAAAGGCAATTTCCCCCTAGAGCTGGAAAAATAAAGGAGCAGAGGCCTGGAGACTCTTGGCCTGGTGGAGGAGCAGAGGAGGTGAGGACAACCTTGGGGTAAAGGACAGCCCCCAAGGAAGATGAGCTGCTTCCAGGGAACAGACTCTGAGAGAAGAGGTATACACATTTTAACCAAAAGAAGAAAACCAGGAAATTGGAGTTGTCTGAATGAGCAATCATTCCTAAGGAATGCTATGAGGTGAAACCTGATTCCTGTCTCAGACTCCCCCAACACCTTCCTATCTCTGCCCTAGTCTGCAAAGATTCTTAACTACCATTCCTTCATTCCACTCATTCATTTAGCTACCGATTATCCTAACAGTGGCTCAACATTGTACTATGTGCAACATAAAAGACACATTTACAGTATAGCAGAAAACATAAGACATTGTCCTATGAAAAGTTTAGTAAGACAATAAGCAACTAACATTAATTAATCAAACAAGGAGCATTGTATTAATTCAGAGGCAAGGGCACTGGAATCTGGGATGGGCTTGGAAACAGGTGAGCTGACAGAATGACTCTTGCCTGTGGCTAGTGCCAGATGTAATTATGCATATTTAGTCATGAATCTCCTGTTTCCTTACTTTCTGCCTTGTCTGCCCACTAGATTGCCTCACACAATACACACACACAAAAGAGCTCCCTCCTTGAAATGTTTTGAGATCTAGGTCTTTTTCACATCCTCTCCCCTGACTTATATCCTTCCTTCCGTTCTTGTTTTGCTCCATGTAAGGAGAGAGCTCACCAACCCATCTGACAAACTAATTTGGGCTCATGGATTAAAATGGCACTATGCTAGGAAATGTGCCAGCTAAAGGTTGATTCTGTTATTGGGACTTTGAGAAAGGCATCGAGTCGGTCTGAGGCAGTCATGCCATGGTTGCACTATACCCTGCCTATTCTGTTCCTTTGGGGAGCCCAGCTTCAGGAACCCCACCTCAGTTTATGTTAAAACACAGCCCTGTGTAAATATATCTCTCTCCATCCACCCCAGTGAAGGAGTGAAAGTCAACAAAACAAATTAGGTAAGTCTAAACTGATTCAGCAAGACAGGCCAATTATTAACTTCTTTTGAGTGCGCCATTACATTGGAGTATTTCCTTTTAAAGAGAAAAATGAGAGAAGACTGAGCAACATCAATGTTTTTTATACTTTGAATTATCATGTTATAAAAATGATTTATCTAAAAAATATTAATTATATTTTTTCTTCTTACTCTTTCAGGTCTTTCTAGATAAAATTATTTGCTTAGTCATTTTCAGTTTGGCTCATTTTCAGTGTTTTATGGTGAAAATAAAACAGGTTTTGGAGTTAGAATCTAAGCTTGGCCAGGTACTAACTATACACCTTGGAAGAGGTACTGCATTTTTCAGAGACCCAGTAAATAAGGCATGTCTTGAAGAGGTGTTATAAACGTAGAATAACATAATGCAGTTAAAGTGCACACTGTAATAGGTACTTACTAGGACAGTTTTATTTGTGATTGCTAATCATTATTTTGGAGGGTAATACCTTTCATTTTTCAACCAAAGTACCTAAAGACTATATATATTATATAATATATATATATATTCTGATATATATATTCTGATATATATCTGCATATATATGACATATATATTATATATATTATACACACTTTTTTTTTTTTGAGACAGGGTCACACTCTTTCACCCAGGCTGGAGTGCAGTGGCTCGATCTCAGCTCACTGCAACCTCCATCCCAGGTTCAAGTGATTCTCCCGCCTCAGCCTCCCAAGTAGTTGGGATTATAGGTGCATTCCACCATGCCTGGCTAATTTTTGTAATTTTAGTAGAGACGGGGTTTCACTATGTTGACCAGGCTAGTCTCGAACACCTGACCTCAAGTGATTCACCTGCCTCGGCCTCCCAAAGTGCTGGGATTATAGGTATCAGCCACCACGCCCGGACCTAAAGATATATTTTAAGTCAATATAAGTCTTCTGGGTAGCACCAACTTCCTTTCCCTGTTCCCCTGTCCATCCTGCTCTGTAACTGGGTGGGCTAACTCACTCAGGTGGCCTAGTCAAGGGCTTTCTTGCCCCTTGGCTGCATTTCGGTCAAGGGAGAAGTCAGTCGGAGGCTGAGAAACAGAGTGCAGGAGAAGAGTGAGGCAGAGTCAGGTTGTGGTATTATTCCCCAGATGCCTCTTGGGTGGCTCCCTCTACCCAATGAATCTCTGTCCTGAGGCCCCCTTCATAGAACCCTGCCTCTCTCCAGCTTCCAGCAAGTGCTTCCTCCCCTGCTCCCTCTACCAGCTCCAGGGTACTAGACCCTTTCTGGTTGCTTTTACAAAATGCTGTCCATAGGTTTATAAATAATCTACTAAACTCTTTGCAATAACTCACCTTGATGATACCACCTATTTCTTTCCTACTAAAGCCAGAAACGACACAATGATTGTTATATTTTCTACTATTATTGCTTCCAAACTGCACTGGCTTTTGTTTTAATAACCTATAGGTATTATCAGTCAGATTCTTTCATGAAGCTTGCCTCCACAGATAACAGAAATATGTGCTCTGGAGGAACAGAGGCTTTGGTTTCAAACACAAGTTGGTTCTGGTCATGATTCTGCCACCTTCCAAACTAAGTGATCCATCCACAACTTCTTTATAAGCCTCAGTTTTCTCACCTGTAAAATATACCTGTAATAAAAGTTCCTGCCTCGTAGGATGGTTGTGGGGGTTAAATTGAATAAATGCATATAAATTGCTTAATGGAATCTAGAATATTGTGATCATTCAATCAGTATTAGCTATTAGTATTATTAAGCTAGGAAAAAGAAAATGATGTCCCCCCTAGCCAACCATAAATGAGCAGCTGGGCTGTCAAATTTGCCTTTAATATTGCAACATTTCTGGTATTGGTCAAGCTACTGAAAACTCAGTATTATATAAGCCCAATATGACAGGGAACAGGGTGACCTGGTATTGGTGTAGTGGTCAGTGCCCTCTGGCCCTGGAGCAAGTCTTTGAGGTCTGGTTCTAGTTATTTTTCTCAACCCTGGCTCTTCATCAATCACCAGGGAAGGCTTTTGAAACATAAACTGTTGACTGGACTTCAGAGCCTACACGATTTTGCAAAGCTTCTCAGGTGCTTCTGATGTTTGACTGAAGAGCAAAACATCTTTATTCCAAGGGTCATTGGTACTGCCCTGGGCAGAAGTGGTCCTGGGTTATGCTCTGTAGGTTTCCTCTAGTCCATAGCCAAAGAGGACCAACATATCTTCAGAGAAAGCAAATACTTAGAAAACCCTAGGGTTAGGAGGATAGTATTTATCCTTGAGGCAGGGTTACCAGCCACAGATTAGAAGTAGGAGAAGCCTCTTCAACTTGGAATAAAGGTCTGGTACCAGATATTAATAAACTCAGTATTCTCGGAGGGAAACTCTCAAACTGCTGACTTTTGCACTTGGTCTGTTAACGTCCAGGTGCTTCAGGGTTACTGCAACTACCCAAACTCCAACTTTTCTGGAAGGACAGTGCCTGTCACTGACTGGAGATCCTTTGTGTCTCCCCCTCTTCCCTTGCCCTCCTTTCCCACAGCCTACTGTCCAGCCAGAAGACTCTACCTCTAAGTCAGTACCTTTCATTTCACCAACTCCACACTTGTCTTATGTATTCATTCATTAAATCACTCATTCACTCAGTAAATATTTATTGAACTATCACAGAGGGTAAATCCCACCTAAATATCTGGAAAATCTTCTGCAGAAAGTCCCCAAGTGATCCTTTGGTATTCCCAGGAGTGAAAAGCACTCTTCTAAATATTCTCATCCTGGAATAAAAACGTAAGAGTCAAGCATAATCCATATTTCTCCGGCACTTGTGTGTTTGTAAAGCATTTTTGTAGGGATTATTTTAACTGTTAACTCTGCTTGTCTCGGGATGTATTATTATAAGTATTTGTAGCTTATCTTTAGTGAAGAAAAAATGGAAGAATATTGAGGTAGGTTGCAGAATGTCAATTATTGAGGTAGGATGCAGATTGTCAATTATGTCAGTGGAAGTAACGTATTGCAGAATGTTCCAACTTATCAATAATGTCTTATTGAAAGGGCTATACAGTAGCCTTTATTTTTACCTTCTAAGGGTTTTTAGTTCAGGGAGGTAAATGGCCACAACCTTTCCTGCCTCCAATCTTGTGTTCCACCGCCTCTCTTCCCTAGCTGACTGGGCACTGTGATGGCTGTGCCTGGTGTGTTACCACCACCTAGTGGTGAATATAGCACTTAAATCCTGTGACTGGAATAAAGATTTTAGAAGAGAATATGTAGGTAGAGTTAGATTAACATCGGTTTGAAGAGTCTTGAATTTCTCTTCCCACTCCAGAAAGCCACCCTGATATAGATATATTCTTTTGACAAGGGCTCACTGCACCCTCCAACCCCTGGGTTCAAATGATTCTCCTGCCTCAGCCTCCCAGGTAGCTGGGATTACAGGCATTCCCCACCATGCCCAGCTAATTATTTTTTATATTTTTAGTAGAGACATGGTTTCACCATGTTGGCCAGGATGCTCTCGAACCCTTGACCTCAAATGATCTGCCCTCTTCAGCATCCCAGAGTGCTGGGATTATAGGGGTGAGCCACTGCATCCAGGCTTGATTTGTATTTTTCTGATTATTAAGGATGTTGAGTACCTTTTAATGTACCTGTTAGCTATTTTTATGTGCATTTTGTAGAAATGTCTATGTCAAGTCCTTTGCCTATTTTAAAATCAGGTTATATATGTTTGTATGAGCTATTTACAAACTTTGAATATTAACATCCAATCTGGTACAAGGCTTACAAATTTTTTTCCCAATCTGTAGATTGTATTTTCATTTTGTTGGTTCCTTCCTTTGCTATGTGGAAGCCTTTCAGTTTAATATAGTCCCCTTTGTTCATTTTTGGGACTAAATCCAGTTTATCAGCACCATTTGTTGAAGAAACTATCCCTTCCTCATTCCTCATTGTGTTTTCTTGGTGCCCTTGTTGAAAATTAATTTGGACTTGGATTTATTTATTTCTGGGCTCTATATTCTGTTATACTGGTCGATGTGTCTGTTTTTATGCCTGTAGCATGCTATTTGGGTTACTATAGCTTTGTAGTATATTTTGAGGTCAGATCATGTGATACCTGCAGCTTTCTTCCTTTTGCTCAGGATTGCTTTGGCTGTTGAGGGTTTTGTAGTTCTATACACATTTTACATTTTTTTTCTATTTCTGTGAAGAATGTCGTTGGTATTTTGGTAGGAATTGCGCTGAATCTGTAGATTGCTTTGAGTAGTATGGTCACTTGAACAATGTTAATTCTGCTGATCTGTGAACATGGGATGTCTTTACAGTTGTTTGTATTCTTTTCAATTTCTTTAACTGTTTTGTAGTTTGCCTTGCAGAGGTCTTTTGCCTTCTTGGTTAAATTTATTTTTAAATATTTTATTTTATTTTTTGATGCTATTGTAAATGGGATTTTTTTTCAGCTAGGTCATTATTTGTATATAGAATGTCACAAATTTTGTATACTGATTTTATATCTTGCAACTTTACTAAATTTATTTATTATATTAATGGTTTTCTGGTGGAACCTTTGGGGTTTTCTACATACAGGATCATGTCATCTGAAAATAGAGATAATTTTACTGCTTCATTTCCAAATGGATACCTTTTATTTCTTCTTGTTGTTTAAAAGTATTATCAAGAACAATTAATTAGTTTTCCCCCATTGATTAGGATGTTAGCTGGGAGTTTTTATAGATGACCTTTAAGTTGAGGAACTTTCCTTTTATGTCTAAACTGTTAAGAGTTTTTATCAAGAAAAATCTTGAACTTTGTCAAATGCTGCATCTGCATCAATTGATAAGATCATTTGATTTTTGTCTTTCAGTCTGTTAATATGATGTATGATATTGATTGATTTCCATATGTTAAACCAGCCTTGCATACCAGGAATAAATCTCCCTAAGTAGTTATTTCTGGCTGTTTTGACTTTTAACTTTTATACTAGAGATGTACAAAGCATCATAACAGTATTGGCATATTCTGAATTTGACTATATATTTAACTTTACTAGCAAATTTTATATTTAATCTTTAATTTCCTAGTTATTGCATTATAAAAAGCAAAAAGGAACAGGTGAAATTAATCTCAGTAGCATATTTAATCTAACTGGGTATATCCAAAAATATTATTTCATCATGTAATTAAGATCAAAAACTATAAATCAAATATTTTACATTATACGCATAGCACACCTTAATTGGGACTAGCCATACTTCAAGTGTTTAATAGCCACATGTGGCTAGTGGCTACCATTGGACAGTATGCCTCTAGAGTTTCTATATTCTCTATATTTATATCATTTAAATTTTTATAATGAAAATTTATTCTTATATGACTTTTACAACTAAAAAATGAATAAGAAAAGAATAGAAATTGAAGAAACAAAAGTTTTTGCTGTCCAATCTAAAAACAAATTTTTAAAAAACAGTAATATGCTTATGGAGGAAAGTTAGAAAATAAAGACTAAAATAAATCCATCAAATTAGCTGTCCTCCTATGTCCAGAAAAACCACATTTAGGCTGGGCACTGTGGTTCACATCTGTAATCTCAGCACTTTGGTTGGCCAAGACAGGAGGATCACTTGAGCCCAGGAGCTTGAGACCAGCCTGGTCTCAAGACCCTGTCAAAAAAAAAAAAAAAAAATAGAAAGAAATGAAGGAAGGAAGGAAGGAAGGAAGGAAGGAAGGAAGGAAGGAAGGAAGGAAGGAAGGAAGGAAGGAAGGAAGGAAAGAAAGAAAGAAGGAAAAGAAAAGAAATCAGAAAAATACACATTTAACACTTCGGAGAATTTTCTTTCAGTCCTTTTCCCATAAGGTATATAATATCTATAGTACCCTTTATTTTAGGAGTTTTCTCTCTTCCATTTATAGGAACATGTATCTGTTGATGGTTAAATGCCCTTGGGTGTCCTGGCTATTGAAAAATGATTATAAAACCTTTAGAGGCTGCAAGAAAATTATTAAGGAGTCTAGATGAGACTCCTCTGACTAGAAGAGATTTGGAAACTATGTGTGAACATGTACCCACTTTTGCTTTTCTCTTTTAAGACAGCCAAATATGTGTGTGTGTGTGTGTGTGTGTGTGTGTGTGTGTCTGTGTGTGTGTCTGTGTGTTAACCTTCAAACAACTCACCCCACCAAAATGTTTTAAGCCTTGATTTTATGTTCATCCTTGGACTGCTGCTGGGTTATTTCCCTTTATTTTAATTATTGGAGGTGTGGTAATGGAAGTTGCTTAAACCACTGTGTTGACACATCCTGGAGGCGGGAGTTGGTGAGGAATTCTCTTGACACTGACTGCAGCCAGGCATGAAGATGAATGGAACTCACAGCGGCTAAAATCTCTCCTTCACATTTTACTGTTTTGTGTTTTGTTAGTTTTGTTTTTTAAACTTTTTAAAAATACTTTTCATGAGGTAAAGTAGCAATCTGGTTTTTGGAAAGACACCAATTATGTATGGCTATGTTCACATTTATACTAGAAATTATTGTCTTCTTATCTCCTTACCTCCAAACAGAGAGCCTTTCTATTTATTTTTTCCAAAAAAGAGCAGCATTGTATCAAATGAAATGTGTTCCAAAAGGAACTATTCCATTAATCATACATTTTCCATAATTCTTATGGCAGGATTTCAGGGCAGTCAACTTGTTTAAGGGCAGAGAATGAAAAAGAGAGACTTTTTCATATAAAGACATCATTTAAATATGAAGTCAGATTGCTTAGCAATCCCTGGTAAAACCAATCTCCTCCCACCAGTTAAAATGATCTCTTTTTATCACAATCTGTCCATTAAAATGACCCCTTTTTGGGAGAAAATTACTTACAAATAAAAGTAAATGTTCTGTGCACCTAAAAGATCCCCCATGAAGTTTCAATAACTGGGTTTAAGTGCAGAGGAAAGCACCTCAACAAATAATCAAAAGGCAAAATAAACCATAGAGATAAAGCTCAGTGATGAGTAGCAGTGCCGGAGACTAACTGAATATGTGCTGGAAGTCTCATTTTGCTTTTGCTTTGCCAACAGCTGCATTTTCCAACCAACTCAAAGAGCAATGAAGAGAACTCTTTTTCTTGACTGAACTCTATGCAAGTGGGGAACATTATTTGTTAGTAAGATGAAGGATGGAAATGACCATGTCACCTTAGATGATTTCCTTCCTAATCATCAAGGAAGCAACAGTAAGAAGAATCAGACTTACATTTAAGCTTTGGAAAGGCCAAATTTTTAAAAGTTTAGGAAAAATACGTTAGAGCCCATGGCTATATACTCAAGACAATAAGTTATTTAAGAGGGGAGGAATATTTGAAGTATGAAACTCTGACAATGGATTCTGCAAATGATCTCTGTGAGGAAGAATAGGAATACACATGTAATGATTCCAATATGGCTGCACTAGATCTCTTAAAACAGACTTCTCAAAGAAAAGAACAACAAATTAAAGGAGAGCCCTGCTATCCAGGATAATAAAATAGAGTCTCAGGACCTATAAGAACAGTGTCTCAAAGATAAAGACCAAAAGAATGACTTGAGACTTTCTTTAAAAAGAAGAAAATTAAAGGCAAATAAGGAGGCTTTCAATGTGGTTAATGTTATAATGCTATGTCTCAAACAAGGAAAAAGGAAGAGAAGAGTAGACAGAGAAAGCAGAATTCCTCAGGTCATTTTTCTTACATCTTTTCAATATGGAAAACTCTGGTAGGTCGATCATGGGTAGACTAAACATTAAGAAACAAATTCTAATACAGGTCAAATGATGGTAAGATAGCAAGTGGCAGGTTTGAATGCTGGAAAATTATATTCTGGGATAGTAAAAGAACCTGTCTTTGTGGTTGTGGATACATTGAGGAAGGAGAGAGCTATCTAAAGGGTGAAGATGAGAAACTGCCACTTTTCTGAAAGGGCAATGGCTGCCTTTTCTTGTGTGACATTTCCCCTCACTGGAAGTGGTACTGTAGCAACAGCAAGAAGGTGATTCCCTGCTCTTACATAGTGGCTGGATTAGATCATCTTAAAGGCCTCATCCCAACTCTGAGAGGCTATTAAAAGTCAGATTCCCAGCAACTGATGGGTTGCTGTACTACTCCATTCTCATGTTAATAAATACATACCAAAAGACTGGGTAATTTATAAAGGAAAGAGGTTTGATGAACTCACGGTTCCACATGGCTGGGAAGGCCTCACAATCATGGCGGAAGCCAAATGAAGAGCAAGGAGACGTCTTATATCCACCAGGCAAAAAGAGAGCTTGTGCCGGAGAACTCCCCTTTATAAAACCATCAGATCTCATGACACTTATTCACTATCACCAGAACAGCACAGGAAAGACTTGCCACCATGATTCAATTACCTCCCACTGGGTCTTTCCCATGACACATGGGAATTATAGAAGCTACAATTAAAGATGAGATTTGGGTGGGGGAACACAGCCAAATCATATTGGTTGCCCAACCATAAAATCTACAATCTTAAAAATTTCAGAGGGGAGTACACCTTGGTTTTAACAAAGCCTGTAACTTCAAATACCATGTTGTCACTCACTTCAATGAGCACCTGTCAGATAGGCTTCTCAAGATCCCTGGAACTGATAACATTCAGCAGCTCCCAGAGATATGGCTTTCTTAAATTTGTCTCTGGTGATGTCAACATCAGTGATCCTGGAAGCACCAGTAGCTTTGCAACCCATAATAATAAAAAGACCAACTTCACCCAGGCCAAACACAACACAAGTTAGAAAGAATTTGACCTAGATTATCAGAAGACACAGATATCCAAAGGCAGTACAGGCTGAGAAAATGAGTGGACCCCATTCCTCTGGGAAAGGGAGGTCATGTTTCTGGTCAATTTGTCTTTTTAAATTATTATTATTTTTTTAAAGCTTTTAAAATACTTTTATTAATTTTAGGAGTTAAGAACTTTCCATTATTTTGCTCCAAACCAGAAGACTCTGTTCCCTGTATATAGAATAGGAGTAATGTTTGAAAACAACTGGCTGGTGTTTAAGACTGAAGATTGTCGTGATTGTTTATCCTAATCCCAATGCTGAAGTAAGATTGTCTTGGAAATACTAAGTTGGGTAAGTATTTTTATAAAGGTGTATGTTGAGCGGTGAGAAAATACTAATAGAAAAAGATGTGAAACTTTTAAAGTGCACTTTCAGATCAGCAGGGGAACTGTTAGCTCAGTCTCATGCTATTTTGAGGCTAATAATTCAGGAATTTCAGTAATTTGTGGCTAATTAAGTTTAGGCTTGAGGTTTTCAAACAACAGTGAGTTACATTTGAAATGTGTTTTAATTATAAATTCAGAATTCTCAAAAAGCATATTTAATTTAAACATGCCTAGTTACAGTACTAATGTGATTGTCAATTATGCCTTATTATTTATTACATTGTTTCCATAGGAAAGTGAATTCTGCATTTAAATCTCAGGGAACCAGTCAGAAGCATCTGGATTAGGCATTTAGTGATACAAGGATCCAGAGTAAGAAAATATTATGTATCATCCACATTCACACAACAGGTGATACCCCTGTAGGTTAATTATTCTCTAGATATTCTAAATTAAGAGACACAGAATACTTAGTCTTATGTGAGTCAAGAGCTCTACTCTGTCTTCACTACTGGGTATCAACTGTTATAAACTGGAGAATATGTGTGGCTAAATGCCATGTTTTTCATTTTTAATTGATCTTTTTCTTATTGCTTGAGTTCTTTGTCTTTTTTTGTTTTGTTTTGTTTTGCTTTGTTTCTTTCTTTATTTTCTTATTACACTTTAAGTTCTAGGGTACATGTGCATAACGTGCAGGTTTGTTACATATGTATACTTGTGCCATGTTGGTGTGCTGCACCCATCAACTCGTCAGCACCCATCAATTCGTCATTTATACCAGCTATAACTCCCAATGCAATCCCTCCCCCCTCCCCCCTCCCCATAATAGGCCCCGATGTGTGATGTTCCCCTTCCCGAGTCCAAGTGATGTCATTGTTCAGTTCCCACCTATGAGTGAGAACATGCAGTGTTTGGTTTTCTCTTCTTGTGACAGTTTGCTAAGAATGATGGTTTCCAGCTGCATCCATGTCCCTACAAAGGACATGAACTCATCCTTTTTTATGGCTGCATAATATTCCATGGTGTATATGTGCCACATTTTCTTAATCCAGTCTGTCACAGATGGACATTTGGGTTGATTCCAAGTCTTTGCTATTGTGAATAGTGCCGCAATAAACATACGTGTACATGTGTCTTTATAGCAGCATGATTTATAATCCTTTGGGTATATACCCAGTAGTGGGATGGCTGGGTCATATGGTACATCTAGTTCTAGATCCTTGAGGAATCGCCATACTGTTTTCCATAATGGTTGAACTAGTTTACAATCCCACCAACAGTGTAAAAGTGTTCCTATTTCTCCACATCCTCTCCAGCACCTGTTGTTGCCTGACTTTTTAATGATTGCCATTCTAACTGGTGTGAGATGGTATCTCATTGTGGTTTTGATTTGCATTTCTCTGATGGCCAGTGATGATGAGCATTTTTTCATGTGTCTGTTGGCTGTATGAATGTCTTCTTTTGAGAAATGTCTGTTCATATCCTTTGCCCACTTTTTGATGGGGTTGTTTGTTTTTTTCTTGTAAATTTGTTTGAGTTCTTTGTAGATTCTGGATATTAGCCCTTTGTCAGATGAGTAGATTGCAAAAATTTTCTCCCATTCTGTAGGTTGCCTGTTCACTCTGATGGTAGTTTCTTTTGCTGTGCAGAAGCTCTTTAGTTTAATTAGATCCCATTTGTCAATTTTGGCTTTTGCTGCCGTTGCTTTTGGTGTTTTAGACATGAAGTCCTTGCCCATGCCTATGTCCTGAATGGTACTACCTAGGTTTTCTTCTAGAGTTTTTATGGTATTAGGTCTAACATTTAAGTCTCTAATCCATCTTGAATTAATTTTCGTATAAGGAGTAAGGAAAGGATCCAGTTTCAGCTTTCTATTTATGGCTAGCCAATTTTCCCAGCACCATTTATTAAATAGGGAATCCTTTCCCCATTTCTTGTTTCTCTCAGGTTTGTCAAAGATCAGATGGCTGTAGATGTGTGGTATTATTTCTGAGGACTCTGTTCTGTTCCATTGGTCTATATCTCTGTTTTGGTACCAGTACCATGCTGTTTTGGTTACTGTAGCCTTGTAGTATAGTTTGAAGTCAGGTAGCGTGATGCCTCCAGCTTTGTTCTTTTGATTTATGATTGACTTGGCAATGCAGGCTCTTTTTTGGTTCCATATGAACTTTAAAGCCGTTTTTTCCAATTCTGTGAAGAAACTCATTGGTAGCTTGATGGGGATGGCATTGAATCTATAAATAACCTTGGGCAGTATGGCCATTTTCACGATATTGATTCTTCCTATCCATGAGCATGGTATGTTATTCCATTTGTTAGTGTCCTCTTTTATTTCACTGAGCAGTGGTTTGTAGTTCTCCTTGAAGAGGTCCTTTACATCCCTTGTAAGTTGGATTCCTAGGTATTTGATTCTCTTTGAAGCAATTGTGAATGGAAGTTCATTCCTGATTTGGCTCTCTGTTTGTCTGTTACTGGTGTATAAGAATGCTTGTGATTTTTGCACATTAATTTTGTATCCTGAGACTTTGCTGAAGTTTCTTATCAGCTTAAGGAGATTTTGGGCTGAGACGATGGGGTTTTCTAAATATACAATCATGTCATCTGCAAACAGGGACAATTTGACTTCTTCTTTTCCTAACTGGATACCCTTGATTTCTTTCTCTTGCCTTATTACGCTAGCCAGAACTTCCAACACTATGTTGAATAGGAGTGGTGAGAGAGGGCATCCCTGTCTTGTGCCAGTTTTCAAAGGGAATTTTTCCAGTTTTTGCCCATTCAGTATGATATTGGCTGTGGGTTTGTCATAAATAGCTCTTATTATTTTGAGGTAGGTTTCATCAATACTGAATTTATTGAGCGTTTTTAGCATGAAGGGCTGTTGAATTTTGTCAAAAGCCTTTTCTGCTTCTATTGAGATAATCATGTGGTTCTTGTCTTTGGTTCTGTTTATATGCTGGATAACGTTTATTGATTTGCGAATGTTGAACCAGCCTTGCATCCCAGGGATGAAGCCCACTTGATCATGGTGGATAAGCTTTTTGATGTGCTGCTGAATCCGGTTTGCCAGTATTTTATTGAGGATTTTTGCATCAATGTTCATCAGGGATATTGGTCTAAAATTCTCTTTTTTTGTTGTGTCTCTGCCAGACTTTGGTATCAGCATGATGTTGGCCTCATAAAAGGAGTTAGGGAGGATTCCCTCTTTTTCTATTGATTGGAATAGTTTCAGAAGGAATGGTACCAGCTCCTCCTTGTACCTCTGGTAGAAGTCAGCTGTGAATCCATCTGGTCCTGGACTTTTTTTGGTTGGTAGGCTATTAATTATTGCCTCAATTTCAGAGCCTGCTCTTGGTCTATTCAGGGATTCAACTTCTTCCTGGTTTAGTCTTGAAAGAGTGTAAGTGTCCAGGAAATTATCCATTTCTTCTAGATTTTCTAGTTGATTTGCGTAGAGGCGTTTATAGTATTCTCTGATGGTAGCTTGTATTTCTGTGGGGTCGGTGGTGATATCCCCTTTATCATTTTTTATTGCATCTATTTGATTCTTCTCTCTTTTCTTCTTTATTAGTGTTGCTAGCGGTCTGTCAATTTTGTTGAATTTTTCAAAAAACCAACTCCTGGATTCATTGATTTTTTGGAGGGTTTTTTGTGTCTCTATCTCCTTCAGTTCTGCTCTGATCTTAGTTATTTCTTGCCTTCTGCTACCTTTTGAATGTGTTTGCTCTTGCTTCTCCAGTTCTTTTAATTGTGATGTTAGAGTGTCAATTTTAGATCTTTCCTGCTTTCTCTTGTGGGCATTTTAGTGCTATAAATTTCCCTCTACACACTGCTTTAAATGTGTCCCAGAGATTCTGGTATGTTGTATCTTTGTTCTCATTGGTTTCAAAGAACATCTTTATTTCTGCCTTCATTTCTTTATGTACCCAGTAGTCATTCAGGAGCAGGTTGTTCAGTTTCCATGTAGTTGAGCGGTTTTGATTGAGTTTCTTAGTCCTGAGTTCTAGTTTGATTGCACTGTGGTCTGAGAGACAGTTTGTTATAATTTCTGTTCTTGTACATTTGCTGAGGAGTGCTTTACTTCCAATTATGTAGTCAATTTTGGAATAAGTGCAATGTGGTGCTGAGAAGAATGTATATTCTGTTGATTTGGGGTGGAGAGTTCTATGGATGTCTATTAGGTCCGCTTGGTGCAGAGATGAGTTCAATTCCTGGATATCCTTGTTAACTTTCTGTCTCGTTGATCTGTCTAATGTTGACAGTGGAGTGTTGAAGTCTCCCATTATTATTGTATGGGAGTCTAAGTCTCTTTGTAAGTCTCTAAGGACTTGCTTTATGAATTTGGGTGCTCTTGAATTGGGTGCATATATATTTAGGATAGTTAGCTCTTCCTGTTGAATTGATCCCTTTACCATTATGTAATGGCCTTCTTTGTCTCTTTTGATCTTTGATGGTTTAAAGTCTATTTTATCAGAGACAAGGATTGCAACCCCTGCTTTTTTTTGTTCTCCATTTGCTTGGTAGATCTTCCTCCATCCCTTTATTTTGAGCCTATGTATGTCTCTGCATGTGAGATGGGTCTCCTGAATACAGCAGACTGATGGGTCTTGACTCTTTATCCAGTTTGCCAGTCTGTGTCTTTTAATTGGAGCATTTAGTCCATTTACATTTAAGGTTAATATTGTTATGTGTGAACTTGATCCTGCCATTATGATATTAACTGGTTATTTTGCTCGTTAGTTGATGCAGTTTCTTCCTAGCCTCGATGGTCTTTACATTTTGACATGTTTTTGCAATGGCTGGTACCGGTTGTTCCTTTCCATGTTTAGGGCTTCCTTCAGGGTCTCTTGTAAGGCAGACCTGGAGGTGACAAAATCTCTAAGCATTTGCTTATCTGTAAAGGATTTTATTTCTCCTTCACTTATGAAACTTAGTTTGGCTGGATATGAAATTCTGGGTTGAAAATTCTTTTCTTTAAGAATGTTGAATATTGGCCCCCACTCTCTTCTGGCTTGTAGAGTTTCTGCCGAGAGGTCTGTTGTTGTTAGTCTGATGGGCTTCCCTTTGTGAGTAACCCGAACTTTCTCTCTGGCTGCCCTTAAGATTTTTTCCTTCATTTCAACTTTGGTGAATCTGGCAATTATGTGTCTTGGAGTTGCTCTTCTCGAGGAGTATCTTTGTGGTGTTCTCTGTATTTCCTGAATTTGAATGTTGGCCTGCCCTACTAGGTTGGGGAAGTTCTCCTGGATGATATCCTGAAGAGTGTTTTCCAACTTGGTTCCATTTTCCTCCTCACTTTCAGGCACCCCAATGAGACGTAGATTTGGTCTTTTTACATAATCCCATACTTCTTGCAGGCTTTGTTCATTTCTTTTTCTTCTTTTTTCTTTTGGTTTCTCTTCTCGCTTCATTTCATTCATTTGATCCTCAATCGCTGATACTCTTTCTTCCAGTTGATCGAGTTGGTTACTGAAGCTTGTGGATTTGTCACGTATTTCTCGTGTCATGGTTTTCATCTCTGTCATTTCATTTATGACCTTCTCTGCATTAATTATTTTAGCTATCAATTCTTCCACTCTTTTTTCAAGATTTTTAGTTTCTTTGCGCTCGGTACGTAATTCCTCCTTTAGCTCTGAGAAGTTTGATGGACTGAAGCCTTCTTCTCTCATCTCATCAAAGTCATTCTCTGACCAGCTTTGATTCGTTGCTGGTGATGAGCTGCGCTCCTTTGCAGGGGGAGATGCGCTCTTATTTTTTGAATTTCCAGCTTTTCTGCCCTGCTTCTTCCCCATCTTTGTGGTTTTATCTGTCTCTGGTCTTTGATGATGGTGACGTACTGATGGGGTTTTTGTATAGGTGTTCTTCCTGTTTGATAATTTTCCTTCTAGTAGTCAGGACCCTCAGCTGTAGGTCTGTTGGAGATTTCTTGAGGTCCACTCCAGACCCTGTTTGCCTGGGTATCAGCAGCAGAGGTTGCAGAAGATAGTATATTGCTGAACAGCGAGTGTACCTGTCTGATTCTTACTTTGGAAGCTTCCTCTCAGGGGTGTACTCCACCCTGTGAGGTGTGGGGTGTTAGACTGCCCCTAGTGGGGGATGTCTCCCAGTGAGGCTACTCAGGGGTCAGTGACCCACTTGAGCAGGCAGTCTGTCCCTTCTCAGATCTCAACCTTGGTGTTGGGAGATCCACTGCTCTCTTCAAAGCTGTCAGACAGAGTCGTTCAGGTCTGTACAGGCCTCTGTTGCTTCCCCTTTTGTTGTTTAGCTGTGCCCTGTCCCCAGAGGTGGAGTCTACAGAGACAGGCAGGTTTCCTTGAGCTGCTGTGAGCTCCACCCAGTTGGAGCTTCCCAGCGGCTTTGTGTACCTACTTAAGCCTCAGCAATGGCGGGCGCCCCTTCCCCAGCCTCACTGCTGGCTTGCGGTTAGATCGCAGACTGCTGTGCTAGCAATGAGGGAGGCTCCGTGGCCGTGGGACCCTCCCAGCCAGGTGTGGGTATAATCTCCTGGTGTGCCCGTTTGCTTAAAGCGCAGTATTGGGGTGGGAATTACCCGATTTTCCAGGTGTTGTGTGTCTCAGTTCCCCTGGCTCGGAAAAGGGATTCCCTTCCCCCTTGCGCTTCCCAGGTGAGGCAATGCCTCGCCCTGCTTCAGCTCTCGCTGGTTGGGCTGCAGCAGCTGACCAGCACCGATTGTCCGGCACTCCCCAGTGAGATGACCCCAGTACCTCAGTTGAAAATGCAGAAATCACCGGTCTTCTGTGTCACTCGCGCTGGGAGTTGGAGACTGGAGCTGTTCCTATTCGGCCATCTTGCTCCGCCTCGCCGTCTTTTTAAATTATTATATCTTTCAAATAACACTTTCCTTTGAAAGGAACTTAAGAGCTTTATATGATGTACTGCCAATCTCTAGACAACAGAGGAAAAGATTTCTTATAGGAATGTCAGAAACTAATATTAGAATTGTCAAAATTATGATTCCCCTAAGGGCTTGGAGAGCAGTTTCCAATTTTTCTTTTTTAGGTTGAAGACCAGATGAATAGCAGTAGCTGAAGATGTAAATTTCTCCCTCTGGGCATTATATTTACATGAAGGAAGCTGCAAAATTTTTATTTTACCCGGCCACTGTGATTCAGTTTTTGATGTCTACTTATGAGGTCACCATGCATAAAAAAACAGAAATACATGACTAAGAATTTCCTAGGAATGCATATAAAAATCTGTACTGACTGCATGTCCTTTAACCAAGGATACACATGTAATGATTCTAAATGATTCCATTCTAATGATTAGGCTAAACAATTCTAATAAAGTATGCATCCATAGAATCCATTTAGTAACTGTCGTTCCTTAGAAAGCCTTTATTCTCCTTTGAAATAACTGAAAGGGGGTAGGAAATGAGACTAGACTCATAAAAATGAGAAAGGGCAACAAAAGGTAGCTGAATTGTTATTTCATTTATTTATTTAATTTTTTTTTTTTCTTTTTTGAGACAGAGTCTGGCTCTGTCGCCCAGGCTGAAGTGTAGTGGCCTGATCTCTGGTCACTGCAAGCTCCGCCTCTGGGGTTCATGCCATTCCCCTGCCTCAGCCTCCCAAGTAGCTGGGACTACAGGCGTCCGCCAGCACGCCCAGCTAATTTTTTGTACTTTCAGTAGAGACAGGGTTTCACCGTGTTAGCCAGGATAGTCTCGATCTCCTGACCTCATGATCCACCAGCCTCAGTCTCCCAAAGTGCTGGGATTACAGGCATGAGCCACTGTACCTGGCCTGAATTGTTATTTTTAACCCAAACCTACTTACCCTTGTTTAGAAGAGGACAATACTTAGGTTCCATTATTGCACTAAGAAAAGCCAGTTAACTTATGCAATTTTCCTGAAAAGGGTGCTTTTTTTAAAGCAAAATTAATTTCCTGACTGAGAAGCCCTTGGCCCTTCAGGCAATTTCTGTTGAGACAGAGATGGCCAGCACCTTCAGTCATTAGTTCAGTGTCACTTCTTTTGGGGGACTGTCTATTCAGGTAGTCAACTGAGCATATACAATGCCCAGTTACCAATGGAGCATAGGCAGTTTATAAAGTTATGAATTTGTGTCAGACTTGAGAGTTGCAAAAATCAGTAGTATTAGGGGGTTTTATTTCTTGATAGATTGATTTGGGTCTTTAAAATTTGGCCCCAAATGTTTTAAGCAGAAATTCTTGTAGACAAAGGGCAAATGGAAGAGCTGTCTTTTTTCCCTTTCTATTCTCCACTTTAAAATATCTCAGACTAGGATTTGAGGGTATTTAAATTTCCTATACCAAAAGAGAAGACCAGCAAACTCTTTACTTTTCATATTCCAGTTTTCTTCAAAAAGCAATCTTTCTAAATTATAATCTCCTAAAAATACTGTTTAAGAACAGATGCTACCATTTTGTTAGTACTTTATGAGATAACTCCAAGAATCCTAAGGAGTTGCTATCCCACTCTCAGCACTTCCCTTTACTCCTGTTTTCCATGCATTCTTTTTTATATGCAAGAAAACAAACAAAAATGCAACAAGTAAAAGTAAAATACTAAGTGGTATAAGCTAAGTTGTGTATGCTCAAATGTGCTAAGCAACAAGGAAGCCTGACTTGTAACATTTTGTGTTTGTTCCTTCCTTTCATTTTGTGAACATTTATAAAACCATTAAACCTAGAATGGGTGAAAAGAAGGCAACCATAAAAGCTGAAAAATGGCAATCTTGAGCATACATCTCTTTCTCCTATTCCCCTTTCTTTTGTGCCTTGAGCTTTTTAAACAGGATGGCCTGAAGGAGGCATCACAGAGATGAGCTTCGCTTACTTTTTGTATACATTAAATGCAAGGGCCTAAGGTGGAGGCTTTAAAAGACTGTGATGGAAAAAAGCCAATCTAAATCTTTACCTTTGCATTATTTATTCCTGCCCTCTTCCTGCAAGTAATCCACAGCCTGTCAACCATACTTTTTCTAGAGGAGCTTCAGGATCAATTCTGACAAATGCACTTTCTCTTAACACTGTGTATTCAGTGAAGGTGCTTGTGTTAGGGAGTTGGTAGATTGGTTTTCTTTTACAGGTAAATCTGGTGGTGTCATCAGCCATGGTTTCACAAATACCATCAAAGCTTAGTAAAGCAAACCATAAAAGCACATATGAGAGATGAATGAAGGTATAGGATGAAAATTTAGTCAGTAATTAAAGAGACCTACTTGAATTGATTGCATGTATTTCCTTTAGGGAACAAACAAGGGTCAGATTTTCCATACTGAAGGATGACTTTGTCTCCTGGAGAGAACAATGCAATCATTTATCAAAAATTCTCTCTGGAATGTCGAAAGGAGAAATATATACAAAGGACTATGGTGTATTTCAATTAAAACCTCTCACAACACATGCCCAAGCTCACTTTTGATGAAGGTAGGAATCCTTTATCCTCCAGATTAAATTTATCAAAGAACTGGGTTTTGAGCCATGTACTTACTATTTCCTAGCTTGTGTACTGTGGTAAGTCACTTGATTGTTCTGTCAGTATTATCTAAAATGTCCAGTTTCTCAATAACTCCAAGACATGCAAAAAAATAAAACCAGAAATTATGACACTGGGGGAAAAAAAAGCAGGCAAAAGAAATTGCCTGTGAGAACAGCCAGACATTGAATTTAACACACAAAGCCTTCAAAACAGATATTATAAATATGATAAAAAAAACTAAAGAAAACCATAATTAAATAAAGGAAGGTGGCTTAGTCTGTTTGTGCTGCTATACCAGAATAACTGAGACTGGGTAATTTACAAAGAACAGAAATTTATTTCTCACAGTTCTGAAGGCTGGGAAGTCCAAAATCAAGGTGTGGGCATCTAATGTGGGCCTTTTTATTGCATTCGCACATGACAGAGAGAGAAAGGATAAGAGAGTATAAACCCACTTTTGCAAGCCCTTTTTATAGCAACATTAAATTTATTCATGAGGGCTCCACCCTTATGACCAAATCACCTCCCAAAAGGTCTCATCTCCCAATACTGTAACATTGGAAATTAGGTTTCCAACACATGAATTTTGAAAAGGACACATTCAAACCATAGCATTTGATCTCTGGTCCCCTAAAATTCATGTCCTTCTCATGTACAAAATGCATGCATTCCATCCTAATAGCCCCCAAAGTCTTAACTAGCTCCAATATTAAATTTTCCTCTACTGTGAGCCTGTGAAAGCAAACCAGCTATGCACTTCCAGAATACAATGGTGGGACAGCTAGAGGAAGGACATTCCCTTCCCAAAAGGGAGAAACAGTGAAAAAAAGAAAAGAGATGGGTCCTAAGTAGGTCCAAAACCCAACAAACAACATTAGGTCTTAAGCCTTGAGAATAGTCTTATTTTACTCCATATCCTATCTTCTGGACACGCTGGGGTGAGGGTTGGGCCCCAAAGGCTGCAGGCAACTCTGTGCCTATGACTTTGCTGGGTACAGCTCATGCTTCAGCTCTCTTTCATTGAAGTCACATGCCTGAAGCTTTTTCAGGCTGATGCTGCATGCTGGTGGCTCTACAGTTCTGGCATCTTGGAAGCAGCCCCATTCCCATGGCTCCACTTGGCATTGTCCTAGTGGCTATTCTCTGTGGTTGCCCTGATATCACAGTTGTGCTTGACATTGCCCTAGTGGGGGCTGTTTTCATCATCCTTTGAAACTGCCTACACACCCACTAGGATGTGGTAAGAATAAAAAAATGAGGATGTAGTGAAATAAGAGCTCTCCTGCGCTGCTGGCGGGAATGTAAAACAGTACGGCAGTACTCAAACTACAAAACATAGAGTTACCCAGGAAAAATGGAAATGTATGTCCACACAAAATCTTGTATGTGAATATTCATAGAAGCATTATTTACAACAACCAAAATGTAAAAAAAAAAAAAAAAATCCAAATCCTCATCAATTCATGATTGGATAAACAAAATGTGGTATCCATTGGAAAATTATTGAGCCATAAAAAGAAATAAAATACTGATACATGCTATAACATGAATGAAACTTCATGCTAAGTGAAAGAAGCCCGACAGACACAAAAGACTACATATTATATGATTCAATGTATGTGAAATGTTCAGAATAGGTAAATCTACAGAGATGAAAAAGATTATACATTTCTTAAGGCTTGGTCAGAGGAGGAGGAAAGAGGGTAGCTAAAGAGTACAGAGTTTGTATTTAAGGTGACAAAAACATTCTAAAGCTGACTATGGTGATGGCTGCACATATTTGCAGATATACTAAAAACCATTGAATTGTACACTTGAGTGAATTGTATGGTGTGTGAAATACACATCAATAAAATTCTTAATGAGTTTAATAAGTTAGTGGTAAAGATAGAAAGCATTTAACAGCTCTCTCTTATTGGCACTTGGCAATTTTGTACATTAGCCATAGTAGCTCATGAAATATTTTTTTCCTAAGAAGAGAACTAGGAGAACTCTATTACTGTTTATTAAGAATACTGAGAGGGATACAATATTTACACTTTGATGATAACTGAGGAAACTGCTCAAGAGGTGTAATCTAGTTTTGAAACACAACACTGGAGATATTGGAGATGATGGGTCTGGGAAGAATCGGAGGCAGAGAGGCTGTTTAGGGGCCCCCACCTCAGATCTCACCCAGTAGTCTTGTTACCTTCTGAGTGAGGCAAGGTTAAAACTAAGAAGAACGAAGAAAAGTGAAGACAGTGCTGCAAAGAAAGAGAGGCCTTTTATACCCAAAGAGGAATAGAAATTTAACCTGTGAGACACATTGTCCCTAATCAAATGAATACTAGAACCTCAAATGGTCATGCCTCAGGTCACTTTAGCCAGACCTACTCACTTCAGTCCATTTGTCAGAAACCCAAAAAGCTGGCACTTCTAATTTTTAATTTCATCTCTATGACACGGGTAAAGTAAAATCTTATTAAATCACGGGGAATTTCTTCAACTTTCTGAAACTTGGTTGAAATTATGATGGATCATTGAACCTCTATCTGACAAGCCACTTCTTTGGGGGAAGTTTTACTGGATGACCATGGAATTGAGTTACTATAGTAACTATGTCATATGGGTATAGTAAGGGCTGTGTTATTTCAGCTTCCAAGATTATCTGGCCTGAGTTTAGAGGAAAGAAACCAAATATTTTGACAACATCTGAAAGGAAAATCTATTAGAAGTAAAGAAAATATAGAGGATATTTCTGATTTAAGATGATGAACTGAGCTTACATGTTTAGATCTTCTCCACGAACAAATGAATTTTTAAAATATCCCTATATTAATACATATTAATTATATATATTTATATGTAATATATATTGACATATGTATACACACATACACACACATATATCTCCACTATAATGAAGACATAAGGAAGCTCTCATCAGACATCCTAAATATAACCTGGCCATATTCAAGCTCACTATAGCTCCTCGAAATCTATGCTTTCCACAGCCTTCTTTTCTGTAAATTGCAATCCCACTCTACTTATTAGGCTTTCTATCCAAACTTTGAAGTCATCCTTGATGCCTTTATTTCTCACACTTTAGCAAGTTCTGTTCACTCTATCTTCAAAATATACTTAGAATCCAATCACTTTTCACTACTTTCATACTGTCATCCTGGTCCAAGCTATCATCACCTCTTGTGTTTACTGCTATAATAACATCCTAACTTGCCTCCTACTTCCACCTTTATTTCCTCCTCATATCTTTTTTCAATATGGCAGCTGAGTGTTCCTTTTAAACATATAAGAACACTTATTATCTTTGCTCAAAATCCTTTAGGAGTAAAAGTCCTTACAGTGTACTACAGTGTTCTACTTCATGTCCATTTAAAACCTACTATTTAATTACATGAGGCTTTATGTGTATCTTCTTTGTTTAAATTTGTATCTGTCATTTTCAGTTTATTCTTTTTTAGTTTAAGTTTTATTTTAAGTTCAGGGATACATAGGCAGTTTTGTTAAATAGGTAAACTTGTGCCCTGGGGGTTTGTCATACAGATTATTTCTTCACTCAGGTATTAAGCCTAGCACATGTTAGTTATTTTTACTGATCTTCTCCTTCCTCCCACCCTCCATCCTGTAATAGGCAATTGAAGATACTTTTCAAAAGAAGACATACATGCAGTCAACAATCATGAAAAAAAATTCAACATAATTGATCATTAGAGAAATGCAAATCAAAACCACAATGAGATACCATCTCACACCAGACAGAATGACTGTTATTAAAAAGTCAAAAAATAACAGATGCTGGTGAGATTGTGAAGAAAAATGGATGCTTACACACTGTTGGTAGGAATGTAAAATTAGTTTGACCACTGTGGAAAACAGTGTGGCGATTCCTCAAATTCCTAAAGACAAATACCATTTGTTCCAGGAATCTCATTACTGGGGTATATATCCAAAGGAATATAAACTGTTCTATTATAAAGATACAAGCACACGTATGTTTACTGTAGCACTATTCACAATAGCAAAGACATGGAGTGAACCTAAATCAATGGTAGACTGGATAAAGAAAATGTACACCATGGAATACTGTGCAGCCATAAAAAAGAACAAGATCATGTCCTTTGCGGGAACATGGATGGAGCTGGAGGCAATTATCCTTAGCAAACTAACTCAGGAACAGAGAACCACGTACCACATGTTCTTATAAGGGGGAGCTAAATGATGAGAACACATGGACACATAGAGGGGAACAATACACACTGGGGCCTAGCTTTCTTTTTATCTTGTTTATTCTCACCAGAATGTAAGTTCTATGAGAGAAGAGATTTGGTTCTTAATTTTTAAAAAAAGATTCAGCACCAAACTACTACTTAGCAGATAGCTGGCACTAAATAAACACTAGTTAAATCTATGATAGGATGAAGATTATACTGGAATTCCTCTTTCCAATCTGCAAACTGTCAGAAACCACCACCCCCCAACACTATTTGACAAGTCTCTACTTTTGTGTTATTTTACCTGGTTTTATCGTTCTCACTCCTTTTCCAGTCCTCTCCACAATTCCAGCCGCTTTGTATCCTAGAAGAAATGGATATTTAGTTTTTAATTTTCCATTAATTTCATAGTCATCTGTGCCACAAAAGCTGATGGCCAAAATCTGTGAGGAGATAAAACAAGAAAGTTGCACAAAATTCATTAGTATTTTATGAAGTAGATATTTCTCTCAAGATAGTTCAAATAGAGTGACAGTATTTTATTTTTATTTTTTCTGGTTATAATCAATTATAAAAGTGTAGAATTATATAAATACATTGTATCATTCATTTAAGTCAAAAGTTTAAAATGTATTAGCTCAATTTATATCCTAAAATACAATAGCATGGAATCCTTAGTCCTTCGAGATCATTCTACTGGCTCTGCATTTATTTTATCAATCTCACCAAAATTGCATGCTGTTCATTTTTTCTATGTACGTCCTTAGATTATTTATTTAATCTCAATAAGCTATACTACCTCATCAATATTGTTCAATAGCAGAGTTTATTCTTTTTAAAGATTTTTGTTTTGTTTTTATAGAAACAGGGTCTTGCTTTGTTGCCCAGGCTGGTCTCAGACTCCTGGCCTCAACCTATCCTTGCACCTCAGCCTCCCAAAGTGCTGATATTACAGACCAGAATTTATTCTTAACATGATGTTTTAAAGAAACCATTACAAACACAAAATGATCTTATAACAGGACAAACCCTATTGTCTAAATGTTTTACAATATTCTATGGAAAAAACCGAAAATTCCTAATGCCAGAATATGATAGATTTTAGCACTTCATTTTTTGTTTTGTTTTGTTTTTCTTAGTGGTAATTAACATTTTTTCCTTCCCAATAACCCTGCAGAATAGGACAATCTCCCAATGTTTGCTAGTTCTCCCAATTAATTGCTTATTATACACTAATGGATAGAGTATGTAGTAGTAGGAAAATTGGTGGACTGAGCATCTGGCTACTCAACATTTACCTTGTTCAGCTTGCATACAGTGAGCAGGCTGCCCTTTGTGACTCACTAGCAACTTTTTTTTCTTCCTATCCCGAAAACCTAATGCTCTGCTGACCTAGAGGTCTTAGTTCCAAAAGGAAGAATGATTCCACCAGGAGACATGATTCTACTGAAGTAGAAATTAAGACTATGATTCACACACTTTGGTCTCTTATGCCTCCTTTCTTCAGGCAAAGAAGGGAGTTACTGAACTGGTTGGAGTGACTGATCCTGATTATCAAGGAGAAATTGGGCTGCTATTGCACAATTAAGCTAAAAGGAATGTGTCTTGAGTAGAGGAGATCCCTTAGAGCATCCTTCAGTACAAACATGTCCTACGACTAAGGTCAATGGAAAACTACAATTCAATTTCGGCAGAACTTCCAGATCCTTTAGGAGGAAGGTTTCTGTCATTTCACCAGGAAAAAAACATGACCAGCTGAAATATCTGCAGAGGGCAAGAGGAATATAGAATGAGTAGTGGAATATGATAGTTATAAACACAAGCTACAATCATATAACCAGCTGTAGAAATGAGGACTATAGTTGTTATGAATACTTCTTCTTATTTTGGTATGAGTCTGCTTATATATATATATGTGTATATATACACATATATATATGCCTATATAAAAATATTTTCCTTTGCACACTCATCTCTTTATCTTTTAAAATGTATTAATGATAGTTAATTTTCCATTACAGTATATAAGTTAAGAGAAGATCAGTGAGAATAGTGAACATCACCCAAGGACATTGCATATTTTTGGGGGGAAACTATGAGCACATTTTTTATTGTATACAGAATAGTTACATCTGTTAAGTGAAAATACAATTTTATTATTGTTCTTTTTTTAAAAAAAAGCTTTTATTTTAGGTTTGGGGGTACATGTGGAGGTTTGTTATAAAGGCAAATGGCATGTCACAGGGGTTTGTTGTACAATTATTTCATTACCCAGGTATTAAGCATAGTACCTCATGGGTAGTTTTATGATCCTCTCCCTCCTCCCATCCTCCATCCTCAAATAGCCCCCAGTGCCTATTGTTGCCTTCTTTGTGTCCATATGTTCTCAATGTTTAGCTTCCACTTATAAGTAAGTACATGTGATATTTGGCTTTCTGTTTTGTGTTAGTTTGCTCAGGATAATGGCCTCCAACTCCATCCATGTTGCTACAAGGGACATGAGCTCATTCTTTTTTTAATGGCTGTGTAGTATTTCATGGTGTATGTGTACCACATTTTCTTTATCCTGTCTACTATTGACGGCCATTTAAGTTGATTCTATGTCTTTGCTGCTATGAATAGTGCTGCTATGAACATACACATGCGTGTGTCTTTATAGTAGCATAATTTCTCTTCCTTTAGGTATATACCCAATAATGACATTGTTGGGTTGAATAGTAATTCTGTTTTATGTTCTTTGAGAAATTGCTACACTGTTTTCCACAAAGGTTGAACTAATTCATATTCTCACCAGTGGTGTGTAAGCGTACCATTTTCTCTGCAACCTCGAGAGCATCTGTTATTTTTTTACTTTTTAATAATGGCCATGCTGACCACTGTGAGATGGTAATCTCATTGGGGTTTGATTTGCATTTCTCCAATGATCAGTTATACTGAGCATTTTAAAATAAGCTTTTTGACCACATGTATGTCTTATTTTGAGAAGGGTCTTGTGATGGTTAATACTGAGTGTAAACTTGATTGGATTGAAAGATGCAAAGTATTGTTCCTGGGTGTGTCTGTGAGGGTGTTGCCAAAGGAGATTAACATTTGAGTCAGTGGGCTGGGAAAGGCAGACCCAGCCTTAATTGGGGTGGATACAAACTAATCAGCTGCCAGTGAGGCCAGAATAAAAGCAGGCAGAAGAACATGAAAAGGATAAACTGGCTTAGCCTCCCAGCCTACACGTTCCTCCCGTGCTGGATGCTTCCTGCCCTTGAACGTCAGACTCCAAGTTCT